>NC_083111.1:11363200-11973600 GCF_949774975.1 Lagenorhynchus albirostris
GTTTTATACATGTGGTATTGCTATAATCATTTGTACTCTACTTAGAATTTGTCTTATATTTTAGTGTGATTGATGATAAATAATAAATGTATACACGTTAAATTAACTGTAATACATTTTCTTTTATTTGAATAGCTGAAACTAAATTTGGTCAATCTTGTGGTTTTATATGACATGCATAGGAAGGACAAAAGTTAACGAGACAAAGGCAGGCAGATTTTCAGTCAACCGTGACAGGAGAATCCTACCTAGATGAGCAGGGTCTCAATTCCACACTTGACCTCTTGCCCTTAAGAGGAGGAGTCAATTCTAAGAGATTCACACTCAAACTAGAGCAGGTGCGGCAATCTTTCTGGTACTACTTGTGTTTGCAGACAAATGTGTTTGGTGTTTTGTTTTTTTGTTTGTTTTTTGGGTCAGAAAACATAGATCATGTTACACAAGATGCTTCCAACTTCTGCAATAGTTTCCAAGATACTAAAATAAATTCAGTGCCCAACTTTAACTCTTCAGTTTGGCATTCTGTACTTTTCTGCTCTTTTTAAATGACTTCTGTTCTTATTCCTAATTGTCCTGTTTTATATTGTATTAAGAAGTCCAGAGTCATTTTGGGCAGTAGGCATGATAAAAACCTAAAATATAGGGCTTCCCTGGTGGCACAGTGGTTGAGAGTCCACCTGCCGATGCAGGGGACACGGGTTCGTGCCCTGGTCTGGGAGGATCCCACGTGCCATGGAGTGGCTGGGCCCGTGAGCTATGGCCGCTGAGCCTGCGCGTCCGGAGCCTGTGCTCTGCAACGGGAGAGGCCACAACAGTGAGAGGCCCGCGTACTGCAAAAACAAACAAACAAAAAAAAACCCTAAAAAAAAATATATATATATATATGATAAAAACCTAAAATATATATATATATATATATTTATATGGCCTGAGCTATCAGCAGTTCAAGAAGTAATGGCATTTTAAAGGAGGAGCTGGCAAAAATAAAGCTATTATCTTTACTACAGTAATGGAATTCAGACACTGTGGCATTTGGACTGGAGAAATATATTGTGCACTAAGCTTTCTTTAGTGTTCCTCAAATTAAAATCATGTATAACTCCCCTTTTGACTAAGATGAAGTTATCTTTCACAGGATCTCTAAGGCTAGCCACTATTTTTTAGTTCATGGTATAAATTCAATAATGTGTAAGAAAGCACTTTGTAAACGTTGTTTAGTAAAGGTTCTACCCAAATATAATTCTACAGTTATAATTATTCTTACTCTTATTACATAAAAAATCATTTAAGATGTTAAATGTATTGAATCTTGAATATTGAATCTGGGCATTTTGAGCATCTTAAATAGTGTGCACTGGCTTCTTTCATTTTAAGAAACTAATTTTTTGCTAGCAAGCTAATGACAGCTAACATTTATTAAGAATTTATTGTATGCCAAGCACTGTGTTAAGTACCTTAAGCAAATGATCTCATATAATCCTTACGATCCTAAGAATAGAGCCATTATTATTTTCACCCTCATTTTAAGATGAGAGGAGAGGTGAGGTAACTTACTTAAAGTCAAGTTTGAAGTTTGTTAGCTATAAACCAGGGTGATGTTCACAGCTTTTAACAGTAGTTACGGCAGGGACACCTGACAATCAGAATGGATACTGACTGTAACCCTGCAGGGTCTAGAAGGTCAATAAATTCCATTTAGTTCTTGGATGACTGGCCAGTCCAGAGGTGGGATCAATAGCCTGGGAATTTAGCTGAATATCAGCTCTGAACATAAAACAAGACATTTGTGTGGTGAGTAAATGGAGTATTAGACTGAGGATTCAATCCAGCAGGTACCTGACTCTGTGCCAGACACCAAGCAAGCCCCTCAGGGTGGAACAGGAATGAGGAAGATGTGATCTGTTATTTTAAGCAGCTTGGAATTGGAAGACCTGAGACTGGGTCTTAGATCTGATTTTGGGAGCTGGGTGACCTTGAGAAAATCACTAGCTTCTTGGAGCTTCTTGGAAAATGGATTAATTTTCTAATCAGTACCACTCAGGGTAAGCAGAGGGTGATTGATTTTTGTGGAGCCTTAGATCATTAGTGACCACTTCTTAAAGGTCTGCAACTTCCTTCACATACACGTCATGTTACATTTGGCTATTTTCTTTTTTGGTGGCGCTGTGATAGTCTGGGTTTGAACCTCTGTAAGGCAGTAAAATTGATTCAAACTGTTAAATAATTTAGACCAACTAAACCCTGTACACAAATATGTAATTACGTAAATTGCTGTTATTGATGTTGGAAGGTAACCGTTTACCCAATGAAAGCTAAAGGTGTTCTCTAAGTAAAGTCTTTTAAGTTCATGCTGATATTTGTACAGTTGAGATGCCATAATTATGTTCGAATGAATTCTTGGAGCTTCAGGGAACATGTGACTATAGAAAATAATAATCTTGCTATAATTATTTTCAGTGTTATTTAATGATGTAATGGCTTATGCAATGTTAATGTTCAGATGCAACGGGTTGTTAATGATGTGATTATTGAGAACAGCTAAATATGTTATCATTTAAAAAATCTGTGACTGACAATCTAATTTTTGTTGCATTATGCTAAAGCAATACTTCCTTCACATGCTGGATGATAAATGTCATGCGTTACTTTCATACATGGTTCATCTATATAAATATGCTGGGATAGGACTTTCCAAGGTTCACACTTAGTGTGTACTGAGAATGCACAGACTCTGGTATTTATCCATCCTCATAGAAACACATATTTCTGAATGTTGTCAGCAACCAACATTCTGGTAAGTGAAGCAACACAAACTAGGGAGATGGGTAAAAAGAAGCAAAAGATTGACGTGATATTTCACCTTATAGGACCAATTCCTTTCCTACCTGTAGCACTGAGAAAGCATGCTACTCCTCATATTGGTTTTATTACTCTAAGGCCTGCGTGAACTATATTCAGTGAACGCTTCCATGAAACAAGTACACCTGCTTCAACTACTGAACAAGACTGCATTGTCCAAATCACCAAGGCACCAGTTAGCTGGAGCTGGACATTTGTATCTTCAGAGTTAAGAAACTAAAGAAGTCTTCATATCATTGTGTATGAATACACCCATGGAGGGGCCATTCAGTTTTGCTTGTCACAGGACAATTGATGGCATAGTACTGCATGTGGCAAAGTTGGAGAGTGTCAGGTGGACCTGGGTTCAGATCATGGCTCTGAAACTTAGCTGTGACTGTGGTCAAGACACTTATTCTCTCCGACTCTCAGTTTCTTTAGACCAGGGTTTCTCATCATTGGTTCTACTGACATTTTGATAATTCTTTATTGTGGGAGAATGTTCTGGGCATTGTAGAATGTTTGGCATCTCTACTCACTAGTTGACAGGAGAAGTTCCCCCCAGTCATGACAATCAAAAATGTCTCCAGACATTGCACATCACCCCTGGCTGGAAATCACTGCTTCAGATGTTAAATTATGAATTATAGAGCCCACTCCATAGGTATGGTAGGCAGAATAAGAGCATCTGAAGATGTCCCTATCCTAATGCTTGGAACCTATGATGATGTTACCTTACATGGTAAAGGGGGATTAAGGTTGCAGATGGAACTTTGGTTGCCAGTCAGGTGACCTTAAAATAGGGAGATTATTCTGGATTATCTGGGTGGACCCAATATAATCACAAGTGTCCTTATAAGTGAAAGGGTGAAGCAGAAGAGGTCAGAGTTGATATGATGTGAGAAGGACTTGGATTACCTTTACTAGCTTTGAAGATGGGTAGAGATACACAAGCCAAGGAATGTGGGTAGCTTGTAGACGCTTGAAAATGCAAAGAAAACAGATCCTACCAAGAATGTACGGGAAGGAACATAGCCCTGCCAATGCCTTAACTTTATTCCAGTGAGACCCATGTCACATTTCTGACCTACAAAACTGGAAGATAATAAATTTTTGTCCTTGTAAGCCATCGAGGTTATGGCAACTTGTTGCAGCAGCAAACAAAAACTAATACTATAGGACCATTGTGAAAATTACGAGATAATGCATATCTGTTACTATTGCCTGACAAATAGTAAGTGCTCAATCAACGTCAGTGACGTTTTTATTATTTTGGGAAAAGTTTAGTTCATAATTCATTCATCTGCAAGTTTTAATGATGTCCTAGGCCTTTTTTTGAATTTTATTTTATTTTGTTATACAGCAGGTTCTTATTACTTATCTATTTTATACATATTAGTGTATATATGTCAATCCCAATCTTCCAATTCATTATCCTAGGCCTTTTAGAAGTATCCATGGATTTCATGCAACATGCAGTCTGAGCATGGCACTTGTGCAACTGTAGCAAGAAATCCCTCATACTACTGCTTGTGTGTTTCAACCTACAATTCTATGCTCTATGTTCCCAGCTCTCTGAGTCTTTGACTCCCTTCTCTAAAGCCTTTCTTCCTGTGGCCACTACTCTAGACATGTGCCTTTGGCTTTGGTCCTTGGAGCTCTCTCTTAAGTGTGGTATCTTTTCTTGTCTTCTGATTCCCTGCATACCAGCTGTGATAAGCCATGTAAGACTTTGTCCTAAACCCAATGTAATTACACAAATTGTTCTAGCCCACCAGCCAGCCCCTTTCCTGGAGTGGGTACAGGACAACTGAATACCTTTGTTTTATGTATTTTGATGCTCTGTTGTTTGGTGCTGTTACATTTAGAATCATTATGTCTTCCTGGTAGATTGATTCCTTTGTCATTATAAAATGTCTCTCTTTGTCTCTAGCCATTTTCTTTTCTCCAAAGTCTACTTGATATTAACACAGCCACTACTGCTTTTAAAAAAATATAATGCTTACATGATATAAGCATCTTTCTCCATCCTTTTATCTCCAACCTACTTATGTAATTGTATTTGAGGTGAGTTTCTTGTAGACAGCCTACTGTCAGATCATGTTTTTTAATCCACTCTGCCAATCTGTCCTTAAAGTGATATAGTCAGGCCATTTACATTTAAAGTAATTATTTATATGTTAGGGTTTAAGTCTACTATTTTACAATTTCTTTTTTATCTGTTTCCTGTTTCTCATTCCACTGTTTCTATTTTTACCCTCCTGTGGGTTACTTGAATATTTCTCAGATTCCATCTTGATTTATTTACCATTTGTTTTATTTTGTTTTGTTTTAGTGTATCACTTTATATAGTTTTCTTAGTGGTTGCTCTAGGTATTACATATACACATGTAATTTCTCACAATCTACTGGTATCGATGTTTCCCCAATTTGAGTGACATACAGAAAACTTACTTCTATTGAAGCTTCCTCTCCACTTTTAAAATATGGTTGTCCTAAGTGTTACAATAAAATGAGCACCACATTAGACAGTGTTATGCTTTCTACTTTCACCATCAAAATGATTTAAGAGAAACATGAGGCATAAGGATTACAATGAATAGATTGAGAGTCCAGAAATTAACCCTGACACTTATGGTTAATTGATTTCCAACAAGGGTACCCATTGTTTTCAATGGGGGAAATATAGTCTTTTCAACAAATGGTGCTGGGACAACTGGATATCAACATGCAAAAGAATGAAATGGGACCCTTACCTTGCACCATATACAAAAACAAATATTTCTCCAAAGAAGATACACAAGTGGCCAACAAGCAAAGGGAAAGATGCTCAACATCATTAATCATCAGAGAAATGCAAATCAAAACCACAATGAGATCCCAACTAGGATGGCTATAATCAAAAAGTCAGGGGGAAAAAAAAAAAGTCAGAGGATAACAAGAGTTTTCAAGAATGTGAAGAAATTAGTACCCTCTACATTGCTTGTGGGAATGTAAAATAGTCCACAGTCGGACTAAAACTTCGATCCACGGTTAGTTAAATCCACCGATGTGAAACCTGGTTATACAAAGGGCTGACTGTATTTTGAAAACATTATTGTCCATGAAAGAAGCCATTCACAAAAGGACATGTATCATATTATCTAACTGACATGAAATGCCTAGAATAGGCAAATCCATAGAGACAGAAAGTATCAATAGATTAGTGGTTGCCAGCAGCTGAGAGGCGGGAAGTTGGGGATAGAGAGTTAATGGGTAAGGGGTTTCTTTTGGGGTGATGAAAATAATCTGGATTTAGATAGTGATGATGATTATACAACTTTGTGAATATACTAAAAATCACTGAATTATATCCTTTAATAAAGTGCATTTTTTACAAAAGAAATGTATGAGGATAGTCTATTATATTTACCCCTATCTTTATCCCTTCTGATGTTCTTTCATTTCTCTCTGAAGTTCCGAGACTTCTTGTGCTATCATTCCTTTGCTGTTTACAGAAACTTCCTACGGCTATTCTTTAAGGGTAGGGGTTTTTTTAGCAAAGAAATTCTTTAGTTTTCCTTTGTCTGAGAATGTCTTAATTTCCCTTTCATTTCAGAAGGATATTTTTGACAGATATAAAATTCATGGCTTACAGGCCTTTTCTATCAGGCCTGGAAAAATGTGCCACTTTTTTCTGACCTCCACGGTTTCAGATGCAAAATCTGCTGCCATTCGCATTGGTGTACCCCTGTAAATATTGCATCATTTCTCTCTGGCTGCTTTCGAGATTTTTTCCTGTTGTTTTTAGTTTTCAGAAGATTAATTATGATTTACTTCATGTCAATGTATTTGGTTTTATCCTACTTGGGGTTTTCTTAGCTTCATGAATCTGTAGGTTTATATTTCCCCAAAAATTTTTGGAGAAATTTTCAGCCCTTTTTTTTTCAAATATTATTTTAGTCTCACTCTCTCTTTTCTCTCATTCTGGGATTTCAATGAGTCAAATGTTAGCTCTTTTGTTATTGTACCATAGGTTCCTGATACTGTTGTTGTTGTTTTCAGTTTGTTTTCTCTCTGTTTTTTTCAGATAGGATAAATTTTATTAATCTGTTTTCAAGGTACTAATTCCATTATCTGTCATCACTCTACTATTGAACCCATCCACTGAGCTTTTTATTTCTGAATTGTATTTTTCAGTTCAAAATTTTTGGTTTTTTATAACTTTTTTTTGCTAGATTTTCTATATTTTCATGTGTTTCAGGAGAATTTGTAACCACGTTTTTTTTTGTTTTTTTTGTTTTTTGCGGTACGCGGGCCTCTCACTGTTGTGGCCTCTCCCGTTGCGGAGCACAGGCTCCGGACGCGCAGGCTCAGCGGCCATGGCTCACGGGCCCAGCTGCTCTGCGGCATGTAGGATCTTCCCAGACCGGGGCACGAACCCGTGTCCCCTGCATCGGCAGGCGGACTCTCAACCACTGAGCCACCAGGGAAGCCCTGTAACTACTTTTTGAAGTATTTTTGCAATGGCTGCTTTAAAATCCTTGTCAGATGAGTCTAACAGGGCTAGAATGGATACACAAATGCAGTAAACAGTACTGCATAAAGAGTGTTGGCATCTTTTTATTGTTTTTTCTTATGTAAGTTATAATTTTCATGGTTATTTATAAAATAAGTAATTTTCAATTCTATCCTATCCTGAACATTTGGGATATTATATTAAGAGTCCAGATTCTCTTTAATCTTCTTTTAAAGCAGCAGCCTCCCTTTGAGGTGTATCGTGGGACAGGTGAGTTTGCTTGCTCAGCTTAACAAGCCCTACTCACACCTTTTTTGATGAAAATGGGGCATCGGCTGGCACCACCTTGTTGCCTCCAAGTTGGGGAAAGAGTGTCAGCTCAGCTTTCCACTGGCTTCTACAGCACACCAACACCATGAAGGTTAGAAGCAACAACATCTGACACAAGTTTCAGTGCACGCTCCTGGGCTCCAGCTCATGTTTGTGGGTTCTAGCTTGTATCTGCTTTCCCCAGACTTATGTCAATCTTCCCTTCCAATTTGCCCGCATCAATCTTCAGCATCAGAAGCAGAGGCAACAGCCTTACAGAGATTTATTACGCAGCTTCACAGTTACATAAGGTCTGCTGTAGCCGATCCTCTTTTGTATATATTCATATCTCCTAGCAGTTCTGCCTCTCTGATTGAACTTTGACCGACACACCAAAGCCAATATTTCTTCAACAGTTTACTGATCTCCCCATACTGAACTTCCATAATTTTAAGCGATAGTTGGGGATGGTGACATCCTGATTTTTTAAATAAATGTTGTGTTTTAGAATAGTTTTAGATGTACAGAAAAATTGGGAAGATAGTGCAGAGAGTTCCCATATTCCCCACACCTTAGTTTTACCCTATTATTGAATCACAGCTTTATTGATATACTATATAATTCACATACCATACCACTCACCCATTTACAGTTTATAGTTCAATGGCTTTTAGTATATTCAGAGTTGTGCTTCCATCATCACAATCAATTTTAGAACATTTTCATCCCCTCTTTCCCCCAAACCTCTACCTATTAGCAAACACTTCCTGTTTCCCTCCCGCCTCCCCAACCCTAGGCAATCACTAATCTACTTCATGTTTCTGTGGATTTGCCTATTCTGGACATGTCACATACTTGGAATCATACAATATGTTGTCCTTTGGATTGGCTTCTTTCACTAAGCATTATGTTTTCTGGGTTCATCCACCTTGTACCTACTACTAATATGTCACTTATTTTTATTGCTGAATAATATTCCATTGTACAGACATGCAGGAGTTTTAAAAATCTATTCACTAACTGATGGACATTTTTGGCTATTTGAATAATGCTGCTCTAAACATTTGAGTACGAATTCTGTGTGAACATAAGTTTTCTTTCTTTTCTTTTTTTTGTTTTGGCTGCGCTGCCACATGGCTTGTGGGATCTTAGTTCCCCATCTAGGGATCGAACCCTGGCCCCCTGCAGTGGAAGTGCAGAGTCCTAACCACTGGACTGCCAGGGAATTCCCATGAACGTAAGTTTTCATTTCACTTGGGTATATATCTGAGAGTGGGGTTGCTAGGTTTACATTTAGCACTTTGAGAAACTATCAGGCTGTTTTCCAAAGTGGCTACACCATTTTACATTTCCAACAGCAATGTACAAGGGTTCCAATTTCTCCACATCTTTGCCAACACCTATTATTAGCTGTCTTTTTCTTTTTATTATTATAGCCATCCTTTTTGATTATAGGGTGTGAAGTAGTAGCTCACTGTGGTTTGAATTTGCATTTCCCTGATGACTAACGATGCTGAGCATCTCTTCTCGTGCTTTGTTTGCCATGTAACTATTTTCTTTGGAGTGATGTCCATTCAGATCTTTTGCCCATTTTAATTTTTTTATTTTTATTTTATTTTATTTTATTTTTGTTTGTTTGTTTGCGGTACGCGGGCCTCTCACTGTTGTGGCCTCTCCCATTGCAGAGCACAGGCTCTGGACGTGCAGGCTCAGCAGCCATGGCTCACGGGCCCAGCCACTCCATGGCATGTGCGATCCTCCCGGACCGGGGCACGAACCCGTGTCCCCTGCATTGGCAGGCTGACTCTCAACCACTGCGCCACCAGGGAAGCCCTTTTGCCCATTTTTAATTGAGATATTTGTCTTTTTATTATTGAATTGTAAGCGTTCTTAATATATTCCAGGCACAAGTGCTTTATTAGGTATATGATTTGCAAAAATGTTCTCTCAGTTTGTGGGCTGTCTTTACACTTCCTTGATGGTGTCTTTTGAGGCACAAAAATTTTAATGTGGATGATGTCCAATTTATCTACTTTTTCTTTTGTTACTTGTGCTGGTAACATCATCTTTTAACTGAAATCGTGAACATTAACCTATTTCGCAACACCCTCACTGGCAGTAGAGTCATTTTAAAACAAAACAAAACTTGTAATTTTGATAAAATTAGTATCTCAGTAAAACTATAGCTTAAACTCTCATCAGATGAACTGGTGCATGTGCGCAAGGCACCACAAATGCCCGATACAGTCTACAACTTGCACCACTGAGATACGCTCTACTGATAACTGGCTCTTCGAGATGAGGGCTGGATATAATCTGTAAAATAAACCAGACTTAAAATGGGAAGCCCAGTGAAATGACCCATAATCTCCATTCCTACAGCTGTTGCCAAGATCATAACTAATGTTCCTCATCTCCCTTCTCCACAATTCAATTTATATTTTCGTCGTCCTTGGTGTAGACATAAGAAATACAAAACAATTCTTTAAAATGTGAAGACGCTTTCTGGTTCTGGACTTACACTCTTTTTCCCAGAGTTTTGCTATCCTTTCCCCGTCAAAGTAAACCTTCTAGAAATTGACCCATACTATGCAGTTTTATGAAGAATACATTACTCAGTGAAAGACAGTAAAAGCCCAAATAAAATCAGCTTCATTTTCTCTATTCTGATGCTATTTCCCCATAATAATCTCCTAGGGAAGCAGTATCTGCTTTTATAACGTTCCATTGCCAATTATCTTAATGATTCTATATACCAGCAATTTATCAGGATCCATAACTGACAGTAGCAATTATTCATAACTGTAACTTTTTATAACCACATTTACATTTACATCACCTCTCTATCCATTTTCAGTGAGAAAAAAAGGACAAATTACAAAGAATTAGCTTTTCTTTTGATTCTCCCCTTTAAGTACAAGAACAGGTAAAAGATATTTTAACATCTTGAAAGAACTCGTTTTTTTATCTTTTACACTTAGACTCTATGCAGCTAAGCAGTTATAGAGTATTTGGGGCCTATGATATCAAAATGAAGACCCTTCAGTCTATGCTTCTATTATAGCATTTCTCACATTGAAGTGCAATTAAGTTTTTCCACAATCATGTCTCTCTTTGTGAGTTCCTTAAGAAATAATAGTCATTCAAAACGTCTTCATAGGATGCTGTATGTATTACATAAGTTATAATGATCACAACCAACGATCATTTTGCAAGAGATAACTAGTTGGTGGCAAGTAAGCAAAGCAATTCTAGGTAAAAGGACAAATCTGAAAACCAGAGCTGATCAACTTCAATTTCTATACATCAATAATCTCTTCTCTACAAAAGAGCTGCATGTTAACAAGCATGTCTCAGATAGGAACTTCCCTAAAGGAATGATGAAACTTGAAGTTAAAGTGTGTACCGAATTTGATTCTGGACCTGGGAGACAGCTGACTTCAATGACAGCCTCCTCTGTGAGCTGTATGGCCGGCCATGAGAAAGGGTCTGATGTGGGCTCAGAGCAGTAAGTAAAGAGCCCTGCTTCACTGAAGGTCAGAACCTGCCTTAAAAATGCTCACAGTGGAAGTCTCGGGCCTGAACAGAGAAGAACCTGTAGGACGTCAGAGGGTGAGAAGAAAGTGGGATCCCTGGCTTGCTCCTTGCCGGGGGCTAGGAGTGGCTGTGTTCTCTGGCAACCCTCTTCAAACAGCACTTTCTTTGGATTCTGGCAACCCCACCGTTCATGCCTAGAGGTGGTGAGAGCTCCCTGCAATTGCTAGCACCAGGGTTCTTCCCCATCTTCTGTTGGTTTCCCTAAACCCTGCTCACACCTCTATACACAGACGAAATATTCTCTTTAATTCCTTAGTTGAGTCGTGCTGCTTCCTGCTGGGACCTGAGGGATATGCCCGTGCTGCTGTGCGAGTCTCCTCACAGTCCCTGGGGGGATGGAGAGTACAGGTTTATTTACAGTTCACCTGTGCTCTGAGGGTGTAGACTTTTGAAGTCCCAGCCTTACTGAGAAGGAACACTTGGCCTGAGAGTTCTTTTCTTCTTTTATCAGCTCACTAATGCTTTCAAAAAGATGATGTTTTACCTTTTATCCAGGACTCTCAATTGTTTTCAGCATGTAACCACCATATTACCAGAAATGGAGGTCCTCTGTTATTTTTTGTGTGTGTGTGGCAGATGAGAATTTTAATCTTTCTCACACCCTTTTCCTCTCCACTCTCCATCCTCTTGATTTTGTACAACACAGGGGCTTTCAGTTTAGTTTAGCTTTGTTTTTGTTTTGCTTATTCTATATTCAATGTTTTCCTGCTTTGACTATGAAAATATTCAATGCTGAATCAGAAAAATGTACTATGATTACCTTTCCTTTTCTATTTTTCCAGTTGATAATCAACTTTCCTTAATTTTCCTAGTTTTTCTTTTAATCTATGACTAACCTTTCTGTGCCACACTTATCCTAAACATCTTGACTGATAATTTGATTGGGTATAAAATCCAGGGATACAAATCATTTACCAAAAGATTTTTAAATGCATTGATCCATTGTCTTCTAATTTTAATGTTGCTATGGAAAAGTCTGATGCCATTCTGATTCCCAGTCTTTTGTATGTCTGTGTTTTTTCATCTCTCTGGAAGGTTTCAGGATCTTCTTTTTTTCCCCCTACAATTCAATATAGTGAAGTTGATATGGGTATTTTCTTAAAATCTATTTTACTAGGCATTTAGCCACTAATATCTGGAAATTCTTATCCTTCAGTTTTGGACAATTTTCTCAAACTATTTGGTAACTTTCCCCGCTTGGTTTTCCTTTTTTCCTCCTGAAACGCTTATTAGTTCGATGCGGTACCAGTCTTCTAGGACTGGTACTCTAATATTCTTACGTTTTATGTTCAAGCTTTGTCTGCTTGTTTTACTTTTGGTGAGATTTGTTTAACTTTTCCTTCTAACACTTCTATCAAATTAAAAAAATTTTTGATGATATTTTTATTTTCAAGAGCTTATTCTGGGAACTCTCTGGTGGTCCAGTGGTTGGGACTCTGTGCTTTCACTGCTGAGGCCCGGGTTCAGTCCCTGGTCAGGGAACTAGGATCCTGCAGGCTGGGCAGCACGGCCAAGAAAACCCCAAACAAAACAAAACAAAAGAAGAGTTCTTATTCTCTGTTCCTTTTATATAACATATTTTTTCTTCTTTAAATATGAAACATCTTCCCTTATCTCTCTGGGGGTATTAATTACAGGTTATGATTTCTTTTGGTCTCTATCTTTTGTGTCAGAGGCTATGCCCAAAGAACTGGTGACACACCAGAAAAGTAGATTAGAAACTCTGTGTAGGGAGTGGCTTGCAGACTGATAAGCGTCATTGTCAGTCAGTAGTTCTCTATACCACCCACCCCACCACCTAGGGACATTTGACAGCAGTGTCCCCTCTACTCCTGCTCCCCCAGCAAAGAATTATCTGGTCCAAAATGTCAGTAGTGCTTAATTAAGAAACCCTGGTGTGGGGGTATGGCCAGCATGCTTTCTCATTGTGGACCCCCTATGTCAATAGCTAAAGGACTTTGCTCTGGTGCGTGTGGTCAGTTTCTCCATGGAAGAATCTTCCAGTCCCCTACCAGAAGGTAAAAACCTGGATGCTCACGTTTAGAATGGGCAAAGGGAGGGTGCTGGCAGGGCTCTTGAGCTTTAATATGCAGACTTTTGCTTAAAATCCTGGTTTTACTCTTGTTCGCTTGACCAATCTCTTTGTTAGTATCCTCTCTAGTTCAAATTTCTCCAGAGGGATGGTCACCAGGCTGAGAGAGGTAGGAATGAAGATGGGACAGCTCAATTTTTCCTTTTACAAACTTCTCAATGAACTTCTTCTTCTTAACATCCTCATCTTTCAGGGTGCTGGTGTCTCTGCTTTCTGAGCCATACTGGGATCCTTTGAATCAAACTGGCTTGCTTCTGGCCAGTATCACCTCTGCAGGCACTTAGATTTGACCTCCCTGTGTTCTGCTAAGTCATTTATCATTCTTCCATCTGATTTCCCTCTTAGTATAATGTGGTTTGGGGTTACAGATGTTTCCTAGATTCAGAGATAAAATTTAAGTTTCTGTTTCCTATTCTCCATGTGAGCAGAAGGCACTGGAAATGTCTTTAAGAAGGAAGTAATCAGGACTTTATGCCAAACTGCAGAAAACTCTTATTCTCTCCATCTTTAGTTGCTTCAAGTTCACAATTAAGCATAGTGTCTTCCTTTGCAATACGACGATAGAAGCTCTTTGAGCCCCTCTCTTCTGAGCCCTCATGCCTCCATCACAGATGTACTATAGCTATTCTTTTTTATGCAAAGAGGAAAAAAGTAATGAATAAATACTTTGGAGGCCCAGAGGAGAAATGAATACTTTGGTAGAACGCAGGAGGATTTGAGAGAGGGGAGTCTTTGGTTGAAATTTAAAGGCCGTTGAGCACCTGGCTGTCAAAGAAGGGAAACAGAATGGAGGGAGCAAGGTGGACAGAATTCTAGACAGAGCAAGCTACAAGTAAAAAAAGTGGGGCAATGTGCAAGAATTGATTCATCTAGTGAATTCTAGTGAATTCATCTAATCTGCACTCGCGTTAATCCTGTGAGGAAGATACAGTGATTGTTAACATGCTCCTCACTACACATATGAGGAAACTGAGGCATAGAGAGGGTTAGCAACTTGCCCAAGGTCCCTCAGGTAGGAAGCAACAGAGAGGGGACAGGAGGCCCAGGCTGTGCAGCCCCACAGAGCATGATCTTTTTTTTTTTTTTTTTTTTTTGCGGTACGCGGGCCTCTCACTGTTATGGCCTCTCCCGTTGTGGAGCACAGGCTCCGGACGCGCAGGCTCAGCGGCCATGGCTCACGGGCCCAGCTGCTCTGCGGCATGTAGGATCTTCCCAGACCGGGGCACGAACCCGTGTCCCCTGCATCGGCAGGCGGACTCTCAACCACTGCGCCACCAGGGAAGCCCGAGCATGATCTTTATGACCACACTAGACTGCCCCTTGGTGAGAAGTGTCACTACCGAGGTTGGTGAGAGCTGGGAGACAGGACTGGTGAGGAAGTTGGAAGCCAGTTTGTTAAAGGGTCTTGTATGACAGGCTGAGGGCTTTAGAATTCATCATATTTATCATGTTTCTACAACTCACTAGCCTGGGGATCCTAAGCAAGGCCAAACTAAGAATTTATCTCTAAGTCCTCTTGATCAATAGCTCCCATCCACCAAATGAAAAGTTCTCAATGCTTCTTTTTTCTGGGATGTTTCTTAAGTCCTAGGGCTGCGAGTTGCCTCCAGAGCAGTTGGGTTGGCCTAAACCATTTTTCAAATCTTACTGCTGTTCCAACTATCCCCCCAGCCTGAGCTAGTATGGCCTCTCCCAGTCAGCGGCACTACTGATGCTCTCTGGTCAATTGACCTTTTGCAAATGGGTTCCTGATCACACATACCTTTGCTGACTGTCTCTGGAAGGATCAGAAAATGGAGCAAAAATCTAGAGAGACATTTACAGAAGGAGTGTTTATATGCTGATAAAATATTCCTTGGAATGTGGGGCAATTTCTCATTTTGTTACCAGAGACTAACATGCAATGGGATCATTAAATAATTAATGGTCATGGATATATTTACATAAATATGTTATAGTTATACTGAATTATATATTAAAGTCTCTTTTCACAAAACTGCAATACAGTCTTACATTGGTAGAAGATTTTGAGCCTACATGCTATTGAGCACTTGGTAAAAAAAATCAACAAATACGATTGAGCACCTCCTAAGTGTATGGGAGATACGAAGAAGGGTCAGGTATAGTCCAAGACTTCAAGCAATACGTAATCTAACCATGTGCCATTTGGAATGATTTTATATACATTTCTGTTTGTTTCTTATTCTTCTTTCCATGTCTCAATTATAAATTACTGAAGTAAAAAGGTCCTGCTAGATATCGGCCCTTTTATCAGACGTTCATACGTCTTACAAAACTTAGCACTGTGCTAGTGTCATACCAGGAGCTTAGTCATCATGGCTTCCTTTCTCATTTGCAACTTCTATATGCTTTAATGGTCTCTGCAATAAGGTAAATTCTTTATTCACATCAACAGTGGAAGACCTAAACATTTCTTAGTAGTATCATTTATTTCTGGATATATATTATATTCAACTAGTTAATTCTTTCCAAGTTCATGTAAATGTAAATAATATAAAAGCTATACTTTAAATTTTCTTCTGATTATAAAAGTAATACAGTACAGAAAATGGTAGAAAAATCACCCATAATTCCCCCACTCAGAGATAAGATTGTTAATACTGCAAAATATTTCCTCTCCAGATTTTTATATTTATCCTGAGGAAAGCACCAGAAATGATAAGGGTCTTTTCATCTTTTATGCATATGGATGCCTATTATAACATTATTTATCATATTTAAAATTAAAAACAACATAATTGTTCAAAAGAGAGTAATTATTTTGGGGAAGTGTTCATAAGAATTGGTATTAATTTTGCATTGGTAGAATTCAGCAGTGAAGTCAGGGCCTGGGTTCTTCTTTCTGAGTAGTTTTGATTCAATCTTTTACTTGTTAAAGGCCTGTTCAGCTTGTCTATTACTTCTTGAGCTAGTCTTAGTAGTTTGAGTTTTTCTAGAAAGTTTTTCATTTCATCTTACAGTATCTGATGTTCAATTGTTCACAGTATTTCTTTATAATCCATTTTATTTTTCTATGGTTAGTAGTAATGTCCTCTCTTTCATTTCTGATTCTAGTAATTTGAGTCTCTACTTATTTCTTGGTCTATCTTGCTAAAGATTTGTCAATTTTGCAGACATTTTCAAAGAACCAGCTTTGTGTTTCATTGAATTTTCTCTACTGATTTCTATTCTCTATTTCATTAATTTTTGCTCTAACTTTTATTACTGCATTCCATTTGTTTGCTTTAAGTTTAGTTTGTTCTTTATCCAGTGTCTTAAGGTAGAAGGTTAGATTATTGACTTGAGATCTTCCTTCTTCTTGAATATAGGAATTTACAGTTGTAAAGTTCCCTCTAAGCACTGTTTAGCTGCATCCCTTAAGTTATGGTATGCTGTATCTTCATTTTCACTCATCTCAGTGCATCTTCTTATTTCCCTGCTGAGTTTTCTTTGACCCATTGATATATCTTTTTCTACTCTTTCACTTTCCATCTGTTTGTATCTTTGAATCTAAAGTGTGCTGTAGGCAGCAAAAAGTTGGATCTGGTTTTTTAAATCCAGTTTCATAATCTCTGACTTTTGGGTTGGATTATTTAATCCAGTCACATTTAATGTTATCACTGACATGGCTGAATTTATGCCTGCCATTTCACTTTTTGTTTCCTATATGTCTCAAGTCTCTTTTGCTCCTCTATTTTTCCTTTACTGCTTTCTTTTGCATTAAGTGAATATTTTCTAGTGTAATATTTTAATTTCTTTAATTATTTTTTTCATGATTTTTGGGGTTATTTTCTTAGTGGTTGCTCTAGGGCTTATCATATGCATTTTATCAGAATCTATTACAGATTGACACTAACTATTCCAGTGAGATATAGAAATGTCAGTCCTATTTAACTCTAGTCCTTCTTCCCTACTTTTGTGCTATTGTTATTATTTTACATATTATACCTATATATTTTATAAATTCAATAATATAGTTCTAAATATTATTTTATATAATTTTAAATCTTTTAAAAAAGGTGGAAGTAGACATCCACATGCAAAAAAAAAAAAAAAAGAATCTAAACACAGACTTTATAACTTTCCTAAAAAGTAACTCAAAATGGATCATAGACCCAACTGTAAAATGCAAAACTATAAAGCTCCCAGAAGATAACATAGAGGAGAAAACCTAGATAATTTGGCGTATAGTGATGTCTTTCTTAGAAAGAATACCAGGGACTTCCCCGGTGGTCCATTGGTTAAGACTCCACACTCCCAATGCAGGGGGCCCAGGTTCAATCCCTGGTCAGGGAACTAGATCCCACATGCTGCAACTAAAAGATCCTGCATGCTGCAACTAAAAGATCCCACATGCTGCAACTAAAGATCCTGTACGTGGCAAAGACGATCCTGCGAGCTGCAACTAAGACCCGGCATAGCCAAATAAATAAATAAATATTTAAAAAAAAAAGAAAGAATACCAAAGGCACAATCCATGAAAGAAATAATTGATAAGCTAGACTTCATTAACATTAAAAACTCCTGCTCTGTGAAAGATGATGTTAAGAGAATGAGAAGACAAGCCACAGAATGGGAGAACATATTTGCAAAGGATACATCTGATAAAGGACTATTATCCAACATATAAAAATAACTCTTAAAACTCAACAATAAGAAAACAACAATAAACAATAAAAAACAAATAAATTGAACAATAAAAAAACAAATTGAAAAATGGACGAAAGACCTTAACAGACACCTTATCTAAGAAGATATAAGGATGGCAAATAAACATATGAAAAGATGCCTCACATTGCAGGTCATCAGGGAAATGCAAATTAAAACAACAATGAGATATCACTACACAACTATTACAATGGTCAAAATCTAGAACACTGACAAGGTCAAATGCTGGTGAGGATGTGGAACAACAGGAACTCTCATACATCACTCATGGGAATGCTATACCCATCACTCATGGGAATGCTATACCCATCACTCATGGGTACAGCCACTTTGGAAGACAGTCTGGCAGTTTCTTATAAAACTAAACATATTCTTACCATATAATATAGCAATGGCGCTCTTTGGTATTTACCCAAAGGAATTGAAAACATAGGCAGAACATTCTTGGACATAAATCACAGCAAGATCCTTTTTGAACCAGCTCCTAGAGTAATAAAATAAAAACAAAAATAAATCAATCGGACCTAATTACACTTAAAAGCTTTTGCACAGCAAAGGAAACCATAAACAAGATGAAAAGACAGCCCTCAGAATGGGAGAAAATATTTGCAAACGAAGCAACTGACAAAGGATTAATCTCCAAAATATAAAAGCAGCTCATGTAGCTCAATATCAGAAACACAAACAACCCAATCCAAAAATGGGTGAAGACCTAAATAGACATTTCTCCGAAGAAGACATACGGATGGCCAACAAACACATGAAAGGATGCTCAACATCACTAATCATTAGAGAAATGCAAATAAAAACCACAATGAGGTATCATCTCACACTGGTCAGAATGGCCATCATCAAAAAATCTACAAACAAATGCTGGAGAAGGTGTGGAGAAAAGAGAACCCTCTTGCACTGTTGGTGGGAATGTAAACTGATACAGTATGGAGGTCCCTTAAAAAAACATATGACCCAGCCATCCCACTACTGGGCATATACCCTGAGAAAACCATAATTCAAAAAGAGACATGTACCCCAATGGTTCATTGCAGCACTATTTACAATAGCCAGGACATGGAAGCAACCTAAATGTCCATCAAGAGATGAATGGATAAAGAAGTTGTGGTACGTATATACAAGGGAATATTACTCAGCCATAAAAAGGAAAACAGTCGGGTCATTTGTAGTGATGTGGATGGACCTAGAGTCTGTCATACAGAGTGAAGTAAGTCAGAAAGAGAAAAACAAATAAAGTATATTAACACATTATTTGTGGAATCTAGAAAAATGGTACTGATGAACCTATTTTCAGGGCAGGAATAGAGATGCAGATGTAGAGAACGGACTTGTGGACACAGGGTGGTAAGGAGAGGGTGGGACTAATTGAGAGAGTAGCATTGACATATATACACTACCATGTGTAAAATAGGTAGCTAGTGGGAAGCTGCTGTATAGCACAGGGAGACAAGCTCGGTGCTCTGTGACCACCTAGAGGGGTGGGATTGGGGGGTGGGGTGGGAGGGAGGCTCAAGAGGGAGGGGCTATATGTATATGTATAGCTGATTCACTTTGTTGTACAGCAGAAACTAACACAACATTGTAAAGCAATTATACTCCGATGAAAAATAAATAAATAAAATGAGATGCCATTAAAAAAAAAAAGAAAACTTATACCACACAAAAACCTGCACATGGATATTTTTAGCAGCTTTATTCATAATTGCCAAAACTTGGAACCAAAATGTCCTTCAGTAGGTTAATGGATAATTAACTTTGGTACATCCAGGCAATGGAATATTATTTAGTGCTAAAAAGAAATGAGTTATCAAGCCATGAAAAGACATGGAGGAGGAATCTTAAGGGCATATCCCTAGTGAAAGAAGCCAATCTGAAAGGCTGCATACTGTATGGCTGTAACTATAAGACATTCCAGAAAATGAAAAACTAGGAAGACAGTAAAAAGATCGGTGGTTTCCAGGGTTGGGTGGATGAAAGTGGAGAGACAAATAGGCAGAGCATAGAGGATTTTTAGGGCAGTGAAACTGGTCTGTATGATATCATAATGATGGACATATGTCATTGTACATTTGTCCAAACTCACAGAATGTGCAACACCAAGAATAAACCTTAAGGTAAACTGTGATCTTTGGGTGATTATGATGTGTCAGTATGGGTTCATCCTTGGTAAAAAAATGTGCCATTCCTGTTAGTAATGTTGCTGTTAAACAACAACAGGACAACGAAAACCTTCCCGCAGAATATCTTCCTTGTAAATTCCACTTTCTCTTCATTGACAAGAACTGTTTTCATGACCACTGTCATCTTCAAAAGAGTTTGAAAGAAATATCTTAGCTCTGGAGTCTCTGTAGTTGAAAAAGACAAGGGGGAAGACTAAGTGGCAACTGGGTCATCAGTCCATTATGTGACACACCCCAAGTTCATGTAGCTAATAAATGGTGCAGGACAACTCTCTTAGCCTAACAATCCGCCTGCAGGTGTTCAAAGATTAGAATATACAAGTGATTAGTATAACATTTTACAGTTTTATGACTTTTAGATTTGTATCCACAGAGCCAGACAGAGGACTGAGAGAATTCATGATCCATGACATTAAGATGACATTAAGAGGGCTGGAAAGCTGTTGTCTGAGAAAGATCTAAAAAGAATGCAGATTCAATCATGCAATAAAAGGATTAGTTTAATTCAGCTAGGGTTAACAAGGGGAGGGTGGCAGGTGGTTTGTAGAATTCCATCTACCAAACTCAACATGTAATAAATAAAAAATAATACAAATACAAATTAAAAATAATAAAGCTGAAAGAAGAAAGGTAAAACAAAGCTAGGGAGCAAGTATTAGAATCCTGTCTTATACAGCTTCTGTTTGCAAGCATGTATCCTCAGGGCTGTGTCCTGCCTGGACTCTCACCTGATAAGTAGCCGTCTCAGGGTCTAATGAATGGTCAGCATAGTCACCTCAACTTGCCCAGGATGTTACAACTTCACTTCTGTCCAGCTAAGTGTCCTTCCAACCACATGGAGTTTTAGAATTAAATTTAAATATAATAAATTGAACCAACCCACAAATAATACTTTTGTGTAAGGTACAGGAATAAGTAATCATTGGGGTAATCTATATTTGTTGTTTAAAGTGTAATGCTTAAGGAATCTGACACATCACCCATGTGCTTTCAGCTTTACCTGCATTATTGATTTCAGACTTGTAATTTTAAATTAATAGGCATAATAATTTGGCTAATTTTATGAATAGTTCTTAAATTTTTAGGATAATTTGAGATTCACTAAATTAGCATTAAATTAGCTCATGAATTGTTTTGCTTGTAACGATTGTTTAGTTTACCTTAATATCTTAAAAGAGAACAGTAAATATGTGAAATTTGCAAATGTAGTTGAAATATTTAAGGAAGTGATGAAATAACTTGGGGAATTTGTAAGTGGGAATGATTATTAAAAGGAATTTAGCTTGTTTAGTTTGATTTAATCAAATATTAATAAAAGAATGAGTAAAAATGATTCATATTTTATCAGAATTATAAATAGAAGAATATGACTTGTAAATTGCACTTAAAATGTAAGGGAATTAGGTTTTAAATTTTGTAATGTTAATAACTAAATATTAATTTAAAAATAAAGTAGCTGTAAATAGTCCTTTCTCTGCACAAAGGCCCCTCTTGGACTTCAAAGGCTACTTGTTGACACATTTTCATTCTGGATGAATAGAGGCTTTATGTAGCAATTCAGTGGTTACGCAGCCCAGAGCACTTGTCTACACAAGGACAATAAGCTGGTTAATGCCAAATATGAAGGGAGCAGCAGCTTCCAAGAACTCGCGGTGCACTCTGGTTATCGGAAGGGATCTTGCTCTAAGATCCCAGCCACCCTAGTCCTCTCATGACATTCTACTTAAAACCATTTTTTCTAACGATAAAGAGAAACATGGCCTTGAATTTGGGCAAACCTGTCCCATTCAGCAGGTTTGATTACTCTGACAATGGAGCTGAATTTACACTGCTCAGAGGATACCTGAACACATGGCTTTGGGCCCATGGTCTCTTGGTGAGAGGCTCCAAGACCCTCCAGAAAAGGGAGAATTTGATATTTTCTGTAGAACAAGTGAGTTTAGGTTGTATCAATATCCTTCCTTGTTCAATAGAACTTCAGTTTATTTATCCTGGTTACGTCAAAATTGCTGACGTATCATTCAATTCACTGTCCTCTGTGGAGTACTTTCCTTTTTACGTATCTAAATTGATTATCAGTAGAATAAAGTCCTGTTTCGTCAGGAGGAAGGGCGGGCTTACTTGGTTGTTCTTTACGGCATCTCCCTTATGTGGAGCTGCAGCAGAAGGCATTCACCAACGGGTTTTCGTGAGTTTGACGTTTGTTGGTAGACGTGCCCCTTGAAGTAGGCAACAGTGTCTCTGTCTTTGATAATGAGTCACCTATTCCTTGGTGACAATCTGCTTCCCAAGTAGTCAAGAACCCTCTAATGCACTCCTTCCTAAAATCTCTATTACTTCAGCAAAGCTTCCTTTGTCAAGTGGCTTTATTTTAATTTTAAAACATTTACCCGACACTTTCAAGAGTAATCTCAGTTCCAAAGCCCTATTGTGTGAGAGGACAGAAGAAATCACAACAAAACCGCTTCCCTGATGGCAAGGCAGACACACAGGGAACAGGTCGCTCAGCCCTTTGGCTTCCAGAGGTGATGTCTCACCACACAGCGTCCTCAGGGCGGCAGGGATTTGGGATGGGTCTCCAGCCACATCTTGGGCGCAGGCCTCCATGCCACGGTCTGTGCCTCCTGCAGGCCTTCCACGTGGCCACAGACCCCATCTGTCCTGGGCCCTTACCTGTGCCCTCTCTCAGCTCTGTTAACATCCTTGCCTTCCGAGTCTGGCGTCTGGCCTGGGCTGTCTCTGCTTTCTCCAGCTGGGGCACCAGACCCAAGTGTGGAAGAGAGTGTGGCTGGGCCCCTGCCGCCATCGGGAACACAATGCTCCTTACTTTCACGTGCTACAAACCACCTGGAGAAATGTACATTCTGACCTATCTTCCTCCTCCCTTTCTTTCTCTCCCTTTCTCCCTCCCTCCTTCCCTCCTTCCCTTCCCCTCCTGCTCTGTTTCTTTTTACCGTTCTCCCTTCCTCCCTCCCTCTCTCATTCCCTCTCTCTTTTTGTCTCTTCCTTTCTTTCTACTTTCTTTTCCCCTTCCTTCCTTTCGTTCCTCTTGTTACTAAGAATCCTGAGCCTAATTAAGGCTATGTGATTTCTGTCTCTTCTATAAACTTGAGTGATACTTCAGAACATCTCCTTGTACACCCATACCAGGATTCAGGGGAAAAGATGTGTGGTGGTGGTCGTGCTGTGCTGAAACGCATTTTGTTATGCAAATGGAAGCCTTTTTTAAATGTCCTTCAATTAAAAAATGGCTGCCTACATTCACTGTGGATACTTGTTTATAGCGTGTCAAATAAGACTGAAGATAATTTTCTTTATATCACTTGTCTTTACATCACTTGTCTTTACTTCCTTTGGAAAAACAAGGCTCAGTTTTTTGTGTTTTTTTTTTAATTCACTCTATAGAAAAAAATAATGTTCCTACTAAATTCTGGTGACATTACTGTTGTTGGTTCTCGGAATCCCCATCAGTAGCTGTCACTGATGATAAAACTTATGTTCAAAATAGCTTGCCCATTATGCAGGGATGGGGAAAAATCGTTTTCCATAATTAATTTTAAAAAATCCCGAATAAAGAGGATATGTTTTATTTTTCTTTTTTTTTTTTTTTGGCTGTACCCGGGCCTCTCACTGTCGCGGCCTCTCCCGTTGCGGAGCACAGACTCCGGACGCGCAGGCTCAGCGGCCATGGCTCACGGGCCCAGCCGCTCCGCGGCATGCGGGATCTTCCCGGACCGGGGCATGAACCCGTGTCCCCTGCATCGGCAGGCAGACTCTCAACCACTGCGCCACCAGGGAAGCCCGAGGATATAAATTTTGTTAAAAACAGAATTGAACCGAGAAAGTCTGAAGATCTAATTGGCCTTATTCAATGATTCATGAATCAGGCAGCACCCCATATAGCAAATACCTATAGGCGTACCTCAAAGTATTTCGTGTTTGGTTCCAGACCACCACAACAAAGCGAATATCGCAGTAAAGCAAATCATGAATTTTTGTTTCCCGGGGCATATAAAAGTTTTTTATACTTTACTGTAGTCTATTAAGTATACAATAGCATTATATCTAAAGAACAATGTCCATAGCTTAATTAAAAAATACCTTATTGCTAAAAAATGCTAACCATCATCTGAGCATTCAGTGAATTGCAATCCTTTTGCAAAAGTAACATTAAAGATCACTGATCACCATAACAAATACAGTAATAATGAAAAAGTTGGAAATAATTTGAGAATTACCAAAATGTGACACAGAGACAAGAAGTGAGGAAATGCTGTTGGAAAAATGGCGCCGACAGACTTGCTCAACGCAAGGTTGCCGCAAACCTTCAATCTGTAAAAAAATGCAGTATCTGCGAAGTGGAAGTGCACTAAATCAAGGTATGCCTGTCGAGAGAGACGCTCAGAGAGGTTGTGCAAAATGGAAGGTTTTTATGGGCAGAAGGAGGGTGGGGCAAGACGGTATTAGCAAAAGAAAAGAAAGGGTTGTTTCAGGCCTGGCCTCCTTCTTTGGGAGGAAAGGAACAGCAGGGGTCTTTATCCTGCCGATTACCCCAGCAGTGTGGACCAGGAAATTTCAGATTGTCATTTCTGGGAGGGATTCAAACTGCAATTAAGTCTCAGTTTGGTATCGTTGGGGGCAAATGACTCCATTTTGGGCCTTCTGCTGTTCTTTCTTTTTTCCTTTTTTAAAAAAGTTTCTAGCCCTTAATTTTGGAACTGAGGACACTGCAGTCATTATTTCGTATGGCATGTGCTCTGTAAATTACACTGGCTTGTGTATTCTTTCCTACTTTTTTTTTTTTTTTAACTCTTGTAGCAGCAGCTGGTCTCATACACTTACCAAAGACACTGGGTTTCCTCCCTGTGTTGTCATGTCAGATGTGGTCAATGAGATCCTGTTTCTGCAGGAACAAGTACGGCTTCCTGCATGCTGCAGAAGCAGAAGCTGCCTCTGAGAATTAATACATTCCATACAGAAGAGTATTCTATAAATTATCATTATAAATTAACTTTACAAGAGAGGACGCCCTAATGACAGCTAAACATTGTTGATACCACTCTATGTGCACTTCCAGTTTCCCAATCTTTGCCAAAAGACCTTGAGCAGATCAAGAAGATGCTGATAATGTTGCTGGGCCTGGCACCCCATTATACCCTTCAGGTACTGTTTAGCTGAAAGGAGCACCTTAAATCTGTGAGGCTGACTCCTGTTAATTTCAAAGATGGGCAGGATGCTTGCTTGGGTTTGGGTGGTCAGTAGAGGCAGTGGGATGGGCCTGGACCCTTAGAGGAACTCATATTCAGTAAAGTGAAACAGTAGGTCAAAACTGCACACTGCACTTTGTTACCCTCCCTCCTTAAAAAAGGACCCATTTATCATGCTGCCAGTTTCTAGTTCTGCCAACATTACTTCTGTCACTTCCCTGGCATCTAAAAATCATTTAAATACGAATATGGCGCTAGCACTACTAAGCATTTACTATGAGCCAAAGGCAGTTATTTAATTCTTTCAACAGCTCCTTGAAGAAATTATTGTCTCCACCTTGCAGACAAGGAAACTAAGACTCGAAGAAGTTAAGAAACTTGCTAAAAGTCCAGGAGAACTGACGAAAATTCAGGCTCTCTTTTTTTTTGGCATTTAAAAACTTTGTGGTAAAATGTACGTCACATAAATTTACCATCTTGCCTATTTTTAAGTGTACAGCTCAGTGGCACTAAGTCTATTTATAGTGTTGTGCCGCCATCACCAGCATCCATCCCCAGAACTCTTTTCATCTTGCAAAACTGAAAATTTGAACGAATTCAACAATAACTCCTCATTCCCCCCTCCTTCCAGTCCCTGGTAACCACCGGTCTACTTTTTGTCTCAATAGCTTTGAGAACTCCAAGTACCACATACAAGTGGGATCACAGGGTCCTTTTGTGACTGGCTCATTTCACTTAGCAGAATGTCTTCAAGGTTTAGCATATGTCAGAATTTCCTCCCTTTTTAAAAGGCTGAATGATATCCCATTGTATGTATATACCGCATTTTGTTTATCTATTCATCCATCAGTGTACTCGTGGGTTGCTTCCACTTTTTGGCTATTATGGATACTTTCCTATGAACGTGTGTGTGTGTGTGTGTGTGTGTGTGTGTGTGTCTGCATGCATGTGTGCACGTGCATGCGTGTGTTTAAATCATTATATACCAGCAATTCCAGATAATGTCAGGGATAAAATACTCCTCCTAGAAAAAAATCTTTTGCTGGCCACATTTTAAGCAATTGTTGTGGGTATTATGGAATTTTAATAATAGAATATATGCCTCAAAACTAGCACTTTTTTTTTAAACTAGCACACTTTAAAACTTACTTTTCCTTTAATAAACACTGGATTCTACATGGAAGTGATCTGAGAACAAGAGTTATAGAGTCTTCCTCTATCTATTTAGAGAAATTAGTGATGGGTTGAAATTGTTTGAGCTTTGCTTTGAGTGCAATTCATATCTTGAACCCCTGTGGAACTACCTATTCCTGTGTTTAAATACTAAATTTAAAATAAACAATGATAGCACATGATTGTAAATACAAAGAACAGAACTTGAGTCACTTTAATGCTGTCATTCTATGCGAACAGTTTGGACATTTTGTTTTTCTTTAAAATGTAAAGTAATAAAACAACTGCCAACTCTGAGGTATAATCTGTTCACTTATTAAATATTTGGCTGAATTTGGATATCGTTAGCTTCGAAATGTACTTTTAAAAAACTGTTAATTGTTTTAAAACTAAAGAATTCATCAAGAAAATAATGACCATTTACCAATTATCACATAAATATTACTGAAAAAGCTTTGTTGTACAGCAGAGAGGATGTTAAAAATAACGGCTTACTCAGGTTGTCAAATATTCTAGGTACATCAAAGTCACAAGCTTATACGTAGCAGGGCACGTGTTCAAATCCAGATTTGTCTAATTCTAAGCTTTTTACCCCTACTCTAGGCTATTATTAGTAAGCATGCCCATTTTCTAAAGATAGTCTACTATCTAGCAGTACTGTGTAATGGTTAAAACACCTCCCACAGAGCAAGTACACTGTCATGGTGAACATGGCACTCTCCCTCTCCTCTCAGTGGAAAGGAAAAACTGTGTAATAGGTGGAGTGCTTTTTAAAAACTGACTGGCATTTTGGTTTTTATATTGCTTTTGTTTTGAGTGTGGAGCCATGCGAATCAAGATCTTTTTCTATTTCTGCCCAGATGGAGAGCCCTGCATTGTGCTTGTAAAGCCCAGTCACCTTTTACCCATCCTACCCTATGCGGTTGTAAGGGTGGCCCTGAGTTTGCCAGCGAACCAGTACCCAACTGGTTGGCACACACACCTTACCTGCTTCTAGTGGACTAAGAATATTCTGGTTTGACTCAGGACAGAGGAAAGAGACTTAAGTGGAAAAGACAGGAATGCTTAGCTCTGTGTGTGTGTGTGTGTGTGTGTGTGTGTGAGTGTGTGTGCATGCACACACACGCAGCGCATGGGGCAGAGGGGCAGTAGGGGTTTCCCTAGATGTAAATAAAAGGAAGGAGTTTGAGGATTGCTCTCTGTGGTGGGGTGTAGAAGGTGGGGTGAACCCTGCCTTAGTGGGGAGTCCATCCAGACTGGCCAATCCATGCTGAGTTGAGTGGCTAGGAGGGCCCTCCTGCCACCAGTGGAGAGCATTGCTGGGGTGAGGGGTGGCCCCTGAGTCCACCAGACAGCTGGCACCCCGCCGGCCAACTGCAGCATCATACGGCTGGGGAACCAGTTTTCTGGTATTGCATGAATTCAGAAACCTTGGCTGACTTCACGGGGGTGTGGGACAGGGGGGAGCTCAGAGCCTGACTTTTTCTGATTCAAGAGGATGAGAATGAGAAGCGCGTTTAGTTGATTTTAGTAAGAATGGAATGTGACATTTCTTGCACCTGAGTGGTGAAGAGTAAAAGTCCTTGCTACACAAATAAACAAGCAAGGGCAACGCAGAGGGAAGAGCAATGCTGGGTGAAGCAGAGCTCACAGGGAGCACGTGGGAGGGACAGCAAAAGCCTCCTGGGAAGAGAGGTCCAAGCCAAGAACGGGCAGCATGAACTGGGAGAAGGGGTACTGGGACACACCAGAGGAAAGCGCTCCAGGCAGAGGGAATAAAGGCACAAAGGCCAGATGGGGGAAACAGCAGGAGTCCCTGAACAGGTCGGGTGGCTGGAGAAGTTATAGCGGGGAGGGTTGGCACCAGGTGAGATAAGCTGGGTACAGATCAGGAAGACCCCACTCTGGGAAACTGGGGATTTATCCTGAAGGCAATGGGGAAAACAATTGCTGTGTTTTATGCAGAGGCATGAGGGGATGAGATGTAGGCTTTGGGAAGATCACCCTGGTGGCCAAGGGGAAAACAGACTGTCGTAGGGCAAGGCAAGTCAAAGGAAGGTAAGTCAGGAGGCCATATCTGATGTGCTGTGAAGCCTCAACAGAAATCTATGAAACCCTTGAGGCACCCCAAATCTGCATTTTTCATGAATCCCATGATAAATTCATTCTCCCTAGGCACCTCAGATTTTATATGTTTCCTAGGGCTGCTGTAACAAAGTATCACAAAGGGTGATGTAAGACAAAAGAAATTTATTCTCTCACAGCTCTGGAAGCTGGAAGTCTAAGATTAAGATGTTGGCAGAGGGCTTCCCTGGTGGCACAGTGCTTAAGAATCCGCCTGCCAATGCAGGGGACATGGGTTTGAGCCCAGGTCTGGGAAGACCCCACATGCCGTGGAGCAACTAAGCCCGTGCACCACTACTGAGCCTGCGTTCTAGAGCCCGTGAGCCACAACTACTGAGCCCATGTGCCACAACTACTGAAGCCCGCGCGCCTAGAGCCCGTGCTCTGCAACAAGAGAAGCCACCACAATGAGAAGCCCGCACACCGCAACGAAGAGTAGCCCCTGCTCACCGCGTCTAGAGAAAGCCTGCGCGCAGCAACGAAGATGCAACGCAGCCAAAAATAAATAAATAAATTAATTAATTTTAAAAAAAGATGTTGGCAGAGCCATGTTCTCTCCAGGGCTCTGGGGGAGAATGTGGTCCATGCCCAGCTTCCAGGATTGCCCGCAATCCTCGGCATTCCTTGGCTTGTAGATACATCACTCCAGTCTCTACCTCTGTCATCACATGGCTCTCTCCCGTGTGTCTCTGTGTCTTCATACTGTCTTCCCCCTGTATGCCTGTCTGTTCTCCCCTTCTTATTAGGACATCAGGTAGATTATATTCAGAGCACACCCTACTCCAATATGATCTCATCTTAACTAATTGTATCTGTAAAGATGCTTTTTCCAGATAAGGTCATATTCTGAGATTCTGGGAAAGACATGAATTTCGAAGGGACACTCTTCCAATACAGGTTTCGTGTGAGCACATCAAAGCTGATCACTGCTGGCTCTCTGAACCCAGAGGCTCCGGGCTGCTGCCTCGATAGTTACTTTCCTTTACAGAGTTAACCTCAATGCAAAGAGGGACTAGCGTATTCCAGAAATACGTTTCCTTTGATAGTTATGCAGAGATTATTGTACAGATTCACTTGGCTTTTTCAAACCTGGAAAGGCTGTTATTCAAGTTCCAGGGAGTAGAAAGACTGTAGCAAGCATCAGCCCTGCTTAAGTATATTTTCCATTGAGACAACATATATTTTCAACTCAACATAACCTTACTCCATGAAAACAGAAGCCAAATAAACTGTTCTTTAAGGCATAATGCTATGCAAACATCCATGCTGATTTTTTTAAACACTAAAGGGAAAGTCTGAGTAATTGTTTTAGGGGCAATCATTTTATTTTAATTTTGAGGCTAACATCTGTGTATAATTTGGAAACTTATCAAAAAATTGAGAGAGAAAGCTTGTATTTTGTCACCACAAGTTAGTTTTAGCTATTTACCAAAATGATAAAACCAGGACATTAAGAAACTGGGTTAAATTCTTATTATATCATATTGCATATGTATTTAGTACAAACTAGTGACACAGTATGATTGTCAGAACTATGTCTCTCTTTCTGCAGAAGGAATACATCTCTAATATATTGTAAGATGAGTACTTTAACATTTTCCTTGCTTTCAGTCTGGAGTAGAGCACTTAAGCTTTACTGTTTCTCTGTAAATTCAGACCATGTAGTCCACAATGATCAAAACTACTTTAAAGACTACACCTAGACAATAAAATTCAAGGAGCTTAGGTCTGTTTTTCTGGTCTGTGGAGAGAGCTCCTTTTGGGTCCTGAATCCATCATGAAACATATTGCTTATTTCGTCTAATGAGAAGTTATATTTTATCAGACTGCCATTAAAGCTCTTTTCTAATTTGTTCATAAAAGTTTTGAACTGGAAGGGCAGGAACAACGGCCCTACACACTTCCCTTCAGGTTTACATCACCCTTTGGTAATAAGCACCGTCAGCCACAGGCAAGTCCACTTCACTGTACCATCACCAGGCCTAACCTAGTTTTCCCAAATGCCTAATGGTGTGGGATGGGAGACGGCCAGGTGTCTTGCTAAACCCACTGACGTTATGCCTACTTACCTCTTTCTTTATCTGACTTGTTAGTAACTAGGTGTCGGGGTAACTATGCCAAAAAAGCAATGAGGTTAATCGTAGCTGATTTGTTAGTGAACCCGTTGTATAGCTCTCAGTGGTCACATCTTTCTTTATTAGGAAAAAAAATATTTTACAGTTTTTGAATCTTGCCCAGGATTAACATTACCAATACACAGTTTCCAGATATAATAATAACCCCAATCATTGCTGTTTTATTGAGTGGCTACTCTGTGCCAGGCATGGTATTAAGTGCTTTCTTTACATTATTTCATTACATTTCTATTACAAGCCTAGGAGGTAGATTTTACTCCCAGATGGAGAATGAGGGCCAGGGCTATTTAATTGCTTTTCCAGATCCACAGGGCTTGTATGAGACAGCCAGTATCAACCGCACACCTGTCTAATTTGTAAGCCCACGCTCATAACTACAGCTCTGATCACCTGATGATATCCTGTGCAAATCAATAATGCACTTCCCAAATGTTTGTGTTATCCGCTAAGCGTCTCCCTTCTCTAGGAACCATGTCTTATTTCTCTCTTTTTACCCACAGTGTTTAGCACAGTACTTGTTACCTAAGAAGGTTCTCAATAAAGTTTTGTTAAGTAAACACATTAAAAAACATCTTCCTGGGGCTTCCCTGGTGGCGCAGTGGTTCAGAGTCCACCTGCCAATGCAGGGGACACAGGTTCGTGCCCCGGTCCGGGAAGATCCCACATGCCGTGGAGCGGCTGGGCCCGTGAGCCATGGCCGCTGAGCCTGCGCGTCCGGAGCCTGTGCTCCGCAACGGGAGAGGCCACACCAGTGAGAGGCCCGCGTACCGCAAAAAAAAAAAAAAAAAAAAAAAAGTCTTCCTATGTCTGAAAATTAGGAGGCCTTTTGCCTTATCCAACACCTATCTTCTTGCCTAGGAATTACAGATAGTGGCACAATGATCTCTGTGTTTCTGGCAGTCAAGGGTTCTCATAATATCCTCTCTATCCAAGGCTTAAAGAGAGCCTTTGTCTTAGTTTTTATAATATAATGATCATCACCTGTGCAGAGAACACGACGCAAAATGGAAAACGGCCCTTTTCTTTCAGGGCCATTAACTTTTCACCGACTGCCAGATGTGAACTTATGCCTCCTATATTCTTTGTCTCTAAACACAAATTACTTCTCTTATTGCCTTTAATCTTATTCCTTATTAAATGGATGGCCATCTTTAAATCCATAATATATTGGGGTAATGCCCTTAAAACTTTGAACACTGAACACTTCTAGGCCTAAAGACTCATTCTTTTAGTTATTCATGAAATCACATTTAAAATATAATTTTAATATTGTCAGAATACTGGGAGAAGAATAAGTTAATAAATGTTCCCTAATACTTTAAGAATTTTGAATTATGTATATATACATAGCAATCTCAAAAATGGAGAAAAAAGCAAAAATGATGGTTTTATTCTTTAAAATAGACATATACTCTATTTTGGCTTTTACTAACATCTACCAATTTCTTCCTCCTTGCCTATTCTCTCTCTCCCTCACACACACACACACACACACACACACACACACACACACACACACACACACACACACACAGGAATACATGCTCAGCCAGTATGCTTTGATAGCTATCTCTTGCCAGCCAGGAATACTGTGTTTGGGGTCAGTACTTTGGAATGGGCTTGACATTCAACTTAATGTGGTCCCTAACTTATTAGTCCCCAGGGAGGGAACTGGTTGGCAGAAACCAAGACCTTCCCTACTCAAGGGTTGAATGCATCAAACAGATGAACTTAGCAAATGCCAGAAACAACGCTGAACTCAGGAGAGCCATTTGCTGAGATACCCAGATAGAAAGGAATAAAGCTGGAGCTTCTCCAAGTCATAGCGGAACCAGATAAAGGTCACATGTGGGGTGGGAGTGGAGGGAGAAATGGATAAAGGAGATCAACTGTATGGTGATGATAGGAAACTAAATTTTTCGTGGTGAGCACACTGTAGTGTAGACAGAAGTAGAAACGTAATGTTGTACACATGAAACTTAAAAAAAAAAAAGCCAGATGTGAATCTGGGTTAAAGAGAATACCATGGTAAACAAATGGAAAGAGAGGTCTGTCCACCGATCTCATCAGGAAGGTTTGTCCACTTTTTATCTCCCTCTGTCCATGCTGTGTATCTCATAAAGTGGTAGAAATTCATTGCCTCCTTTAAGTGCTGTTTATACAGCTATTCAATTCATTTAGTTAATTCACTCATTAACCACCATTATTAGGAACATTACTAGATGCTAAGGATGCAAAAATGAGTTAAGTCAATATATTTTCAGAGTAGCAAGCGAACCAATCATGCGCATCAGTACACCTGTTCGCTATCATAACATAAAACAAAGCAATTAGAAAGCTTTAGCTCTAAATCAATATTAAAGGTAACAGGAAAAGGGATACATTATTATGTGGTATGCACGCTTATCAAAGTGCTTATAAATGTAGCATTAAGTATTTTAAACATATGATGTGTATATCTCAAGCCTTACCAAGATATGATTACAAAATAAAGGCACCTGTATGTCCCAGACCTTACCATGATGTACTATTTGATACATCTAAAGTCACACTTCCAATAATAAATTATTATGCATTGAGTGCTCAGTTGTGAAATTACTGCTTTTCAGTGTCTCATCTACTTTTCCTCTTGCTCCCCTTCTATATTCACACATACACACACATGCACACATTCACTTTATTACTACTATTAAGGGTTTTTTGGGTTTTTTTTTTGCGGTACGCGGGCCTCTCACTGTTGTGGCCTCTCCCGTTGCAGAGCACAGGCTCCGGACGCGCAGGCTCAGCGGCCATGGCTCACGGGCCCAGCCGCTCCACGGCATGTGGGATTTTCCCGGACCGGGGCACGAACCCGCGTCTCCTGCATCGGCAGGCGGACTCTCAACCACTGTGCCACCAGGGAAGCCCCAGGCTAGAGCTTTTTAACAAAACTTCATTCAATGCTTGAGGGTAACACAAGCATAACACAGAGAATAATGTCAAACTGCTACTGAAAATTTACTACTCTTAGCGTCCACAAAACATGACCTCAGAGTCGTTAAATAAAGTAACTCCTGCCTCCAAATGGAAGGCTTGACTCACTCTGCCACAAATGCTCCCATAATGTCCCTTCTAGGGAGTCCAGACCCAGCAATGCACCTGGGCCTAGAGAGAGAAAAACACTGTCCTCAATGCCCTCACTTCCTGATTTAGGAGGATTGTCTTCCCAGGATGAGTAATACTGAGGAGAATCATCCCCTGACAGGGCACCACACTTTTAAGTATTAGGCTCACCTACCTCAGCAGGTCCCACCCTCCCAGACCACATTTATTAATATTAGGCTGCCTAGTTTATGTAACACCACATGTGGGCCACCAAGAATCCAGCCTGGAAGCATTACCACAAGCCAAATACAATTCCTTTACAGCCTTTCCTCCAGCATGTGGTGAAGAGTAGAATGGTCCTTCACACACCCCTACTACAGCCGGGTTTTCATTCCTGATCTCCCGTAAACAAATGCTTGGGCAAGCATCCATCAGCACATCACCCAAGAACAACCAGCAATTTTCAGACATAAGAAATTCTAAATCTAGATTGAGAAAAAAATTATAACTCTGCAGGAGCATAACTGAGCTTAAGATACACCCAATTTACGTTACTAAATAGACTGTTCAAAGCATTTGCATTTGGGTTACTTCATCGCATTTTGTCCTTTAGGAAAAACAGTGAGTACTTACTTGCCCTCATATCTACAAAATTAAAAGGCCCAATGAAGTTATGTTTAAAAATACTGATTTAGCAGTTTGGCCCCAAAGGTAAATTCTAGTTTCTACCCAAGAGATTGAAACTGCTTATAATTTCAAGACTGGAAGGTTTTCTAGCCTCAACTATTTTTACTATTTTAAGGCAGATTTTCAGCTTCTTGAAATATGCCCTACCTTTCCAGCTCTGTTACCCAAAGTCCTCTCTCAGCATCTTGTGTTCCTGCCAAAAAAAAAAGCACTTTGCTGATCTCTGATTCTACCCCTTACACTTCCAGACTCTTGCCTTTGTGGGCCTCCTATCTTTCATACTTTCCCCATCATCCCAATCTCTCAAAATTGCACTTAGACTTCAGAGACCTCCTCTAAAGCCATCTCCTGATCTTCCCAACTGGATGTGACTGGTCTGTCCTCTTAAAATCCCACAGCACAGCATTTGCACCTTCTTCTTTCTTACAGCCATTATGTTCTACCTTATGTTGCAGTTACTGGGTTCATGCCTTACCTGTTCCACTTGGCTTTCTCGAGGCTGGTGACAGAGCCCTGCTCACCTTGGCATCTCTCCCATCATCTCTCATGGTACTTTGTAAATACTAGGCATTCGAAATATATATAGAGTTGAATTGAACTAAAACCTAGTGAATACACTATCTCACAGGAAATTGATAGCTCTGACCTAAATTACATCACAGGGCAAATCTGAAAATATTAGTTCAAGAATGAAAGATGAAATGTTTCAATCTGTTGTTAATTTGCCAACCACGACTTTGGCTAAACGCTAACAAAGACAGGCCTTGCAAAAAAAGCCCCCTTTCGGTCAAAACTAATGGAGATATGATGACACAGAGGAGAACAACTGGATATCAATGATTCCTGGGTTGTACGGCTTGAGATTTATGAGAAAATCTCATACAATCTCTGAATGAGAAATAAACTGCTTCTGCTCTCTCTACTATTTTGTTGGCTATACTAAAAGGAAAATAAAAAGTAGAAAACAAGAATGTAATATTCAAAAAGACACATGCACCCCAATGTTCATTGCAGCACTATTTACAATAGGAAGGACATGGAAGCAACCTAAATGTCCATCAACAGAGGAATGGATAAAGAAGATGTGGCACACATATACAATGGAATATTATTCAGCCATAAAAAGGAACGAAATTGGGTCATTTGTAGAGACACGGATGGACCTAGAGACTGTCATACAGAGTGTAGTAAGTCAGAAAGAGAAAAACAAATATTGTATATTAACATATATATGTGGAATCTGAAAAAAATTGGTATAGACGATCTTATTTACAAAACAGAAATAGAGACATAGACATAGAGAACAAACGCATGGATACCAAGGGGGAAAGGAGAGGGGATGGGATGAATTGGGAGATTGGGACTGACATATATACACTATTGATACTATGTATACAATAGATAACTAATGAGAACCTACTGTATAGCACATGGAACTCTACTTAATGCTCTGTGGTGACCTAAATGAGAAGGAAATCCAAAAAAGAGGGGATATATGTATATGTATAGCTGATTCACTTTGCTGTACAGTATAAACTAATGCAATATTGTAAGGCAACTATACTCCAATTAAAAAAAAGAAAGAATGATGCTCTCAGTGCAGACGCATTTGGAAAAAAAAAAGAATGTAACAGACTAAACAAAGATCTTTAGTGACACATTTCTGGTGATATTTTGGTCATTGCAACACTGTTACCAAATATAGTCGCTGAAGGCTTATTATAATGGACTGCTGATCAGCTACCTTGATCACAAGGTAATGAGATGGAAAAAATATTATATAACAAGTGTACACGGGTTCTTCTTGGGCAAGGCTCACCTTTCTTATGAATACAGCCTCTGGAAGCCTGTATTCATAAGAAATAGTACTTCCCTGCAGGGTATAGGAGCTCTGAAGTCTTCTGAGGAAAGAAGAGAGTAAAAAAAGAGAGATTTATTTGCAATTGTGGTGAGGCAGAGGGAGAAAGGAGAGAAAGGAAAAGAAGGGAAATGAACATGAGCAAATGCCATGTTTGCTGGAATACTGTGAACTAAGCAAGGTGCCTCTTCTCAGTGACCTCATGCACATGCAGGATAGTTTACAAAATCACAGAAGCTTGAGGCAACTGTACTTCTTATGAAAACCAGTAAAGGGGCCAAATTCTGCACCATGGTTTTTGTGGGAAATAAAATAGAGACAGTAAGTTCTGGTGCCGGGGCCTGAGTCAGAGGAGATCTGGAGGCCTTAAGTTGGTGAGAGTCCCCAGAAATCCCGGGGACTTCCCCACCCCCTGAAAATTAGAGGTTTTGAAAAAATTTCCCCCAGAGCACAGAAAGAGAGAGGCTCTTAGATAAAATCAGCATTACAGCAACTTTAGTGGTCACAGGCTTATCATCTAATATTCTAGGGGTATTAACCCATGACTTATTTACATAAACACTACCTCCATTTATAAGAAAGGCAAATAATGCTTGAGGCAGTATAATATAGCATTTATGAGCACAGACTCTGGAGCCAAATGCCTGGGTCTGATTCTTGGTTCCACGTTTTTTTGTGTGTGTGTGGGGTATGCGGGCCTCTCAGTGTTGTGGCCTCTCCCGTTGTGGAGCACAGGCTCCGGACGCACAGGCTCAGCGGCCATGGCTCACGGGCCCAGCCGCTCCGCGGCATGTGGGATCTTCCCGGACCAGGGCACGAACCTGTGTCCCCTGCATCGGCAGGCGGACTCTCAACCACTGTGCCACCAGGGAAGCCCCTTGGTTCCACTGTTTGCTAGCTATGTGATCCTGGGCATCCTCTGTGCTTCAGCTTCTTCATTCGAAAAATGGGGGAAATAAAAATACACATCTGTGAGCAAAGGGTTTAACAAAACCTATCATCCCTCTGTGAGACTTAAACATTGGTTGACTATCCAGCTCTGTTCTTGCAGTAATCTGGGAAAAGTAGAAATGTCAACCATGTTACTAGACATCGTTGTTTATGGTAAAAATGAACCCTGAGTGGCAAATTGCATCTGGACTGGGAGGAATTAGAAAAAATCTATAAATGCCCAATGGGCGTTTATGGGGATGCCATGCTTTGGGCTTCCCTGAGTACGGTGACCCTTAAAACTAGGCTTGTATCTTTCAGGATCCTTGTAGTTATGCCTACAAAAATCCTACAGGAAATATTAACATACGATCCAGGAATCACGCTCCTTGGTATTTGCCCAAATAAGCTGAAAACTTAGGTCCACACAAAAACCTACACACAAATGTTTACAGGAGCTTTTATTCGTAATTGCCAGAACTTGGAAGCAACCAAGATGGCCTTCAATAGATGAATGGGTAGACAAACTGTGGTACATCCATATAATGAAATATTATTCAGCAATAAAAAGAAATGAGCTATCAGGGACTTCCCTGGTGGCACAGTGGTTAAGAATCCGCCTGCTCATTCAGGGGACACGGGTTCGAGCCCTGGTCTGGGAAGATCCCACATGCCACGGAGCAACTAAGCCCGTGTGCCACAACTACTGAGCCTGTGCTCTAGAGCCCTCGAGCCACAACTACTGAGCCCACGTGCCACAACTACTGAAATACACGCGCCCAGAGCCCGTGCTCCGCAACAAGAGAAGCCACCGCAGTGAGAAGCCTGCACACTGCAACGAAGAGTAGCCCCTGCTCGCTGCAACTAGAGAAAGCCCGTGTGCAGCAAAAAAGACCCAATGCAGCCAAAAATAAATAAATAAAGAAACAAACGAATTAATTAATTATTTTTTTTTAAAAAGAAATGAGCTATCAAACCAGGAAAAGACATCGAGGGATGTTAAAAACATATTGCTAAATGAAAGACCAAAAAGGCATTACACTATGGAAAAGGCAAAAACTATGGAGAGAGTAGAAAGATCCGTGGTTGCCATGGGGTCTGAGGAAAGAAGAGGATGAAGAGGTAGAATACATGGGGGTTTTAAGACAGTAAAACTATTCTGTATGATGCTATCGTGGTGGATATGTGACATTACGCATTTGTCAAAACCCACAGAATGTACACCAAGAGTGAACCCTAATAATATACTAGGATGTTAGTTAATAACAATATATCTTCATTCATTCACCAAGTGTAACAAATGTATCACACTAATAAAAGATGTTAATAATAAGGGAAACTGTGTATCGAGGGCTGAAGGAGTATATGGGAACTCTCTGTACTTTCCTCTCAGTTTTTCTGAAACCTAAAACTGCTCTAAAATATAATGTCTATTAATTAAAAGGCGGGGGGAATCCTACAGGAGGTATTGGCTCTGGTGAAGAATGAGGCTTCTAAGCCAGGCAGATCCTACACTTATCCCATGTGGGTCCTATTTCCTGACCCCAGGCTGTTGCACCGTTTCAAGAATTGCCACTGAAGAGAAATGTCTGAAGTGCCCTGCTGGTGAGCTTTGGTTCCTCTCCTATACCCTGAATAGGCTGGTGGTCCGTCGTCACTTGGTGAGCCTGAGAGCTTGGCTGACCCAAGAAGATCTCTTGGCGGGCTATGCACTATCTCATAGAATTGTTGTGAGAATTAAATGAGCTAACATCAGCAAAATACTCAGAACAGGGCTTGAGACGTGTAAATGCTATAGAATTGTTAGTTTTAATTGTTATAGGGATGAGTGGCTACAGTTTAACAATTATATCCCCTGAAATCATAAGTGACGTGCCATCTGCAATGTCAGATCAATATACAGTGTATATATGGATGTATCCAGAGACATAGATATATCCACAGATACAGATATAACATATGTTCTCATTATATAATGCCTTGTGTGTAACTTGGTGTTTGTTTTGTATTCTTTTATGAAAAGGTCAGTCAGGTGCAGCCAGAAGAGAAGACACAGGAAAGACTCAGGAAAACCAAAACAAACAAACAACAAAAAGAAACAAAGCTTATTAAACTCACAGGTTCTAGAGACAGGAGGCACAGACCACGTGGGCCACATGAGAAAATATGGGAATGTTTCAGAGATTACAGCATGGAACCCATGTCAAGACTACATCTTTAAAAAGTCCTGTCCTCAGCACAGCTAGGTTCCCCTAAAAATGAAATAACTGATCCCTGACCTGTTCTGGAGAATTTATCTGCCTGAAATCTATGCTTTCGTTGCTATTGTATCCCAAGGACCTAACATAATGCCTAGCACATATTAACTTATTCATTTATCCACACTTGTGGAGAGCCTACAATGTGCCAAGCTAGGCTAGTAGCAGTTAAAAAAAATCCTAATTCAAAGTATGAACCCTGTACCGAATACATCCTATGTGTCACCTCAGATTCCCCTGGCCTCACCCAGCTCTTGGGCCCTCTGCCCCTTGCTTCTCCTCAGCTGTTTTTGCAGCAATTAGCTCCCTGCCTGATCTGCTCAGTTCCAGGTTGTTCTACTGCCTGAGGCCAATGCCCAGAGTCTTTGGTACCTCCCACTACTTCCTCACATGCACTCGGATGAAACACCATGTCACAGGTTACATAAGGCTGGCTTCCCCTACTGAACAGGACAGGCAACATCACAGGGGTTTGGGGGAGTTAACTCCATGGGCACACACTTTGATCGGTGGTGATGGCAGATCCATTTCTTCTCTGTCCCTCCCCACAATGGACTGTTCCACGGTATGGTGTTCCAGTACAGCGTAAAGGAAATGGCCCCTTTATAGTAGAGGTCCTCTGTGCCTCTTCATGAAGGAGTGACACCATCCTGTTTGCTTCTAGCCTCATTTCCTTTCTCCCTCATTTTTGCAGCCTTGACATTGCACCTCCCCATGAAGCATTAGCAATTAAGTGTTGCTCTAGGCTCTGTTTTCTAGTGAAACTGGGCTGAACCTTGCCCTTAATAATCCCAGTTACCAACCCTTCTGCTCACTGTACTTGGGTCCTCTCCTGGCCCCTTTCATTCAATTCACGTTCCAATTTCACTCAGCTCAGCACCATGACTCTCCTGGTTAAATCTTGACTTTGGCTCTATGTACTCACACCCAGCTTAGTTTATCCCAGTCCCCTTGGTGTCTTGCGTTGGCTCTTCTGGCCTCCATTCCTCATTCTTACCATATTATTTTAACAATATTTTAGTTTTTATTTTATTTTTTTGGCTGCACCGCACGGCTTGTGAGATCTTAGTTCCTCAACCAGGGATTGAACCCGGGCCCTCAGCAGTGGAAACATGGAGTCCTAACCACTGGACCGCCAGGGAATTCCTAATATTTTTATTTTTATTTGGGAAATTTCTCTTACCCTTAGTGCAGGTGGTCCAGGTGGAGCTAAACTTCTTTCCTACACTGCCCAGGTCTTGGCCAACCAGTGTATTCCCCTAGTCACTGTGATTAGTTTGGAGATAGGCATATGACTAAATCAGTACAAACAGAGCCAGTCCTGAGATCTTTGTTGGAATTACTGAGAAAAGAAGCTCTTTCTCCTCTTAGAAAGAGACAGGAAGAGAGCCTGGACACGATTCGTTCTGAGAATGAAGCCAGACCTGAGGGAGAAAGAAAGAGGCTGGCTTTTGGTGGGGAGGTTTGAACTACTGAATTCATTCATGCCTGAAGTGTTTTGCCCTGAAACCTTTCAGCTTTTTAAGTGAATAAATTGTATTTTTGCCTTCCTGTTCCTGCAACTGAAGGTAGACAAACAAATAGAGTTCTCTTTCTCTATAAATCCTAGCCTCTTGGACATTTATATAAAAACCTGGGGTACCCAAAGTGATACAAGAGCAGGGCTCCCTAGAACCTTGTGATCTCTATAACTTCCCACTGCAGTGCTGTGGGATGAGCTTAGATGAGTCACCGCGTAGAGGCAGGGATTGAGTTTCCGGTGCTGCGGCAGACACTCCCCACCTCTACACCTGGTACTCAAGTAGCTGTTCTACGGCACACTCCGTCCTGGCACATCTTGCCTCTTCCCTTTCCCTCCTGACCCGTGTTTCTGTCTGAGTGCTTTGCCAGCAATCTGATGCAACTCCTTAAATTCTTAAAACTGCAGGGGAATTTTATGGCCCTTCAGGCACATAGTTCTCAAGTAGAGCAGAGCAGGTGGAATTTCTGGCACCCTGCCAAACTGGAGGGACAAAAGTGGGTCTGTTGCAGCAGGATGGAGAGGCAACTCTAGGAGGAACTTCCCAGCCTGACCGTCCTGTGCCTTCCAAGGTCGGCTCCTGTTTATTAGTTCTACTTGACTCACGTTCCCGTCTTTCCTAACTCTTGGTTATTCCCACCTCTCCTCTTAATACGGTTTTACTTCTACACTTTGGCACACGCTCTTACATTGCCCCGGGTAATGTTTCTTCAGCATCCCTTGATGCTTTGGACTGTCTTCCTTCAAGCTGTCCCTGTAAGAAGGCCAGTCTTATAAATTCTGTTCCAATCTGATGCATGGGACGCAGACACTGGTGAAGTCTAATTACTGTGAAATAGAGCTACTTAGTTTACTCTGACTCAACCTCATGGTGTACCAGTGTGTCCTCGACCAGCACCAAAGGACAACTTAGGAATTCTTCCCCTCCCTCCCTTGCCAGGGTTCCAGTCGACCTCTAGAGTTTATGCACTCCTGCTCTGTTCTCAGCAGGCTGTCCTCATGCTGTGATCAGATGTGTATTGGGCAAGGTCTAATGCACACGTAGGGGATTTCTTGTTTACATGATGAGTGAATGGCTGATGGATGAGATCGTGAAGCACAGACTGAAAAATATTCCCACTCATGTAATGGGGCAATTTTCTCTGATATGTTAACCCATTTAGTGCAGCACACTTTCTGGATATCTTCTTGGTGTCCCTTACAGAAGCCATACCTCCAGTCTATTGGACAGAAACACCCTGGCCAACCAAGTGAATTTTCACATAACTATGATGGTAGGATTAGGTCTAAGATACATGGAACAAACAGTAACAGTGAAACATATTGAGTGTCTTCTATATGCAAGGCCCAAGCGAGGTGCTAGTGGTTCAGACAGTAAAACACTGAATTAAAGCATTATTACAAATTGTGAAATGTGCTTTGAACGAAAAGAGCAAGAGGCAGAGACAGAATAACAGGGGAGGGTGACCACTCAGGGAAGGCCTTTCTGAGGAGGTAATGTGAGGTAGGACAAAAGAAATGAGGAGACAGTGATCATGCAAGCAGTTGAAGGAAGGGAGGGTGTCCCAGCCAGAAAGAACAGCATATGCAAACTCCCTGAGGTAGGTATGTTAAAGAAACAGAAAGAAAATCAGGGCTGCTGAAGGACAGTGAGCAAGGGGCAGAATAGTACAAGATGAGAAGTGAGGTACGGTCAGTGGCAGGACGGAAGGCCGTAGAGAGCTTGCATATAATTCTATGTGGAAAATAAAGCCACTGAAATGGGAGAATAACATGAAATAATTGAAATTCTAGGTATCCTTGCTTCAAAGTGCATGAAGAATGGGTTGTAGGATGCAGAAGCGAAAGCAAGCGGGGGAACCAGTGAGGAGGCTGCTGCCGGGCGCAGGGGCCTTCGGGAGGAACCGAGGCCTTCTCCATCTATTGGTGGTTGAATCAACACGACTTCCTGTTGGATTCTATCTGAGAAGTGAGACAAAGAGGAAGCGAGTATGACTTAGATTTCTTGCTTGAAAGACCGGCCCATGATGGTGCCATTAACTAAGATGGGGAAATCTGAGGGGAAAATGCAGTCGTGAGAGTGAGTGGAAATCCATTCAGGTTTTGGAATTAAGTTTCAGCTGTGTGTGAGACAGACAGAAGGAGGAGTCCAGTGGGAAGCCAGAATACACACCCGGAACCTGGAAGGGGAGGTCTGATCTGGAGGCAGGGATTTGGGGGGGCATCAGCATACAGATGGCATTTAAAGCCATGGGATACACAGAGATCTGTTGCATTTCTATACACTAACAATGGAAGATCAGAAAGAGAAATTAAAGAAACAATCTCATTTACCATTGCATCAAAAAAAAAATACCTAGGAATAAACCTACCTAAGGAGGCAAAAAATCTGTACTCCAAAAACTATAAGACACTGATGAAAGGAATCAAAGATGACACAAACAGATGGAAAGATACACCATGTTCTTGGATTGGAAGAATCAATATTGTCAAAATGACTATACTACCCAAGGCAATCTACAGATTCAGTGCAATCCCTATCAAATTCCCAATGGCATTTTTCACAGAACTAGAACAAAAAAAAATCTTAAAATTTGTATGGAGACACAAAAAACCCTGAATAGCCAAAGCCGTCTTTAGGAAAAAACAAAACAAAACAAAAACTTAAAAAAAAGGGAGCTGGAGGAATCAAGCTCCCTGACTTCAGACAATACTACAAAGCCACAGTCATCAAAACAGTATGGTACTGGCACAAAAACAGAAATATAGATCAATGGAACAGGACAGAAACCCCAGAGATAAACCCACACACTTATGGTCAATTAATCTACAACAAAGGAGGCAGGAATATACAATGGAGAAAAGACATTCTCTTCAATAAGTGGTGCTGGGAAAACTGGACAGCTATAGGTTAAAAAATGAAATCAGAACTTTCTTTAACACCATAGACAAAAGTAAACTCAAAATGGATTAAAGACTTAAATGTAGACTGGATACTATAAAACTCTTAGAGTAAAGCGTAGGGAGAACACTCTTTGACATAAATTGCAGCAATATCTTTTTCAATCCTTCCCCCAGAGTAATGGAAATAAAAACAAAAATAAACAAATGGGACCTAATTAAACTCAAAAGCTTTTGCACAGCAAAGGAAACCATAAACAAAATGAAAAGACAACACACAAAATGGGAGAAAATATTTGCAAATGATGTGACCAACAAGGGATTAATCACCAAAATTTACAAACAGCTCATGCAGCTCAATATCAAAAAAACAAACAAACAAGTCAAAAACTGAGCAGAAGACCTAAACAGACATTTCTCCGAAGAAATAAAAACAAAAATAAACAAATGGGACCTAATTAAACTCAAAAGCTTTTGCACAGCAAAGGAAACCATAAACAAAATGAAAAGACAACACACAAAATGGGAGAAAATATTTGCAAACGATGTGACCAACAAGGGATTAATCACCAAAATTTACAAACAGCTCATGCAGCTCAATATCAAAAAAACAAACAAACAAGTCAAAAACTGAGCAGAAGACCTAAACAGACATTTCTCCGAAGAAGACATACAGATGACCAAGAGGCACATGAAAAGATGCTCAACATCACTAAATATTAGAGAAATGAAAATCAAATCTATGAGATATCACCTCACACCAGCCAGAATGGCCATCATCAAAAATTCTACAAACAATAAATGCTGGAGAGGGTGTGGAGAAAAGGGAACCCTCTTGCACTGTTGGTGGGAATGTAAATTGGTGCAGCTACTATGGAGAATAGTATGGAGGTTCTTTAAGAAACTAAAAATAGAGCTACCATATGACCCAGCAATCCCACTCCTGGGCATATATCCAGAGAAAAACATAAGTGCACCCCAATGTTCACTGCAGCACTGTTTACAATAGCCAAGACATGGAAGCAACCTAAATGTCCATCGACAGATGAATGGATAAAAAAAGATATGGTACATATATACAATGGAACATTACTTAGCCATTAAAAAGAATGAAATAATGCCATTTGCAGCAACATGGATAGACCTGGAGATTATCTGACTAAGTGAAGTAAGTCAGAGAGAAAGACAAATATCATATGATATTGCTTATATGTAGAATCAAAAAAAATGATACAAATGAACTTATTTACAAAACAGAAACAGACTCACTGACTTAGAGAATGAACTTATGGTTGGTTACCAGAGGGGAAGGGTCAGGGGGAGGGGTAGATTGGGAGTTTGGGATTGACATGTACACACTGCTGTATTTAAAAGAGATAACCAACAAGGACCTACTGTATAGCACCGGGAACTCTGCTCAGTATTCTGTAATAACCTAAATGGGAAAAGAATTTGAAAAAGAATAGGAACATGTATATGTATAACCACTTTGCTGTACACCTAAAACTAATACAACATTGTTAATCAACTGTACTCCTATATATATATATATAATAAAAAGCCATGGGAATAGATGAGGTCCTCAGGAGAGTGTGTGGTAGGAAAATAGGAGGGAGAGGTTCCTTGGTCCCAGTCCCTCCCCTCAAGTCTTCTCCACAATTCCTAGTCCTTCCTTCTTTAGACCCCATAAGCAAAAGATACGGTGCCCTTCTTCCCTCTCACTAAGGAGCCTAATGGCCTCTGAAAAGTGAGCCAGTTCTGGTCATCCTCTCAGAAAGCCCAGGCCTTAAGCCTGTCCCAACACTTCTGTCTTCTACTCTTTCAGATAAGTCTCCTCTCCCAACTCCCAAGGTAGACAAATGGTCTTCATGCTCAGAAAAGAAAGGAAGGAAGGAAGAAACCTCAAACAACACTACCATCACCACCCAGCCAAGCAACTAAACCAACTAACAAACTGCAGCATGAGCTCTCAGAAAGGAGGTTACCCCACTGGCCAAGTCTTGAGGGACTGTCTGCTGTACCTCTGTTAGCCTTGGGGTGAATCATGCTACCAGATTGCTCTGCTTTGCCCTGGCCGTCAGTTTGTCAGTGTGTAGCACGGGTCACATGCAAGGCTGAAGCAAGATAACTCGACTGGCTCTGGGTCGACCATGACCACTCAGGATGAGCATATGTTCCGCTGAAAGTGGGTCATGAAGCCAACATGCACCTGTAAAGACATCACATATCTTTCTGTGTGGTGTGTGAGCTCCAAACACTCCACTGTGTAATTATCTGTTCTTTATATGTGAAATGGTCAGGATCTTCTCTTACCTCTCTGTGAATACTCCCTACTCCTGGCAGATTCACCCTTTTACCCTTTCCCACCAATAGCTCCCAGACTGAGCCAGGAACGAATTCCTGTACCAGAAAGAAGCAAACAGGAAGTGTCCTGGTTGTAGCTGTAGATTACCCACAACACTGAGGTTTCCTTTCGGTGTTTTGCACCTCTACTTTGTTCATTCTGCCCTGCCCCTTTCCTTCCGGTGCAGCGTCAGGCTGCTTTCCTGGCCTTTCTCTGCAGTGCGTAAGGCCGCTTGTTTCTTACCTTCCGAACTGGTTCTTACCCCACTACTTCCCCTGACCAGTCGTCACTGTGCTGCTCAGACTGGTGGTCTGATTCACAGCTTTGCCTGATGCTTCATCTGTGTGTGCATCTAGGCCCCTGGCGCCTTAGCAAGTTGCAAGGCTGCCGTGCAGCCCAGATCCACGGCCTCTGCATGTTCTTTGCTCTGCCAGCTCCAGCTTCCTGCCTGTCTTTCTGCTAAGTGAGCACCCCTACAGTGCCTCTGCTGACATGTCATGCACGCGTGCACACTGCTTTTTGTTTCATGACTGCTCTAAACACGTGCATGCTGGTGCTTGCATCGTTATTTATGTATTTCACGACATTTTGGCTCAGCAGTATCTGCTCCATCTCCGATTGCTTCCCACCAGGAGGGTCTGCCTCCTGCAGCTTTGCCCGGGTGGTCAGCATTGATGTGTATCGCTACACCTGAGCAGGGTTGACACTGATTCTTAGAAGTGTTTCTTATTCCCGTCCTAGGAACACTGCTTCATGTTAGCTGATCACTGAGAGGTTCTTGGGAAATGTGCATTCAGCCAGCACGTGCGAAGAGTGAGGCAATGGTGGGAATAATAAACTGATGGGTTCCAGCCTTCACTGATTTTTTTTTTTTTGTGGTACGCGGGCCCCTCACTGTTGTGGCCTCGCCCGCTGCGGAGCACAGGCTCCGGACGCGCAGGCTCAGCGGCCACGGCTCACGGGCCCAGCCGCTCCGCAGCATGTGGGATCTTCCCGTACCGGGGCACGAACCTGTGTCCCCTGCATCGGCAGGCGAACTCTCAACCACTGCGCCACTAGGGAAGCCCCTTCATTGATATTTAATATTAAGTCTGTCTCGTAAGTGGCATTAATGAAATTGCCTAAGGGAAGGAGGTGTGATTGTCCTTAGTGCTGGAGACTGTGTGTCCCCTGAGTGCATTTGGTTTGATAATATTTCCATTCCCCTAAAAAAGTTAGCATGCACATGTGATTTGTTTTGGACAAAGAAATATGAGAAGTTATATGTTATTCTAGGTGGAAACTTTAAGAACTAGTTTGCACGTTGGCACATTTCCTTTTTTTCTGCTGACTTACCATCTAATTATCAACACCGTCTAATAGAAATATAATGCAAGCCATATATATAAATTTAAATTTTTTAGTAGTCACGTTAAAAAAGTAAAAAGTGGGATTTCCCTGGTGGCCCAGTGGTAAACAATCTGCTTTACAATGCAGGGGACTTGGGTTTGATTCCTGGTCAGGGAACTAAGATCCCACATGCCGCGGGGCAACTAAGCCTGTGCGCCGCAGCTACTGAGCTCGCGTGTCTCAACTAGAGAGCCCACGTGCCGCAAACTACAGAGCCCATGTGCCCGGGAGCCCACGTGCCACAACTAAAGAAGAGAAAACCTGCACGCCACAACTAGAGAGAAGCCCGTGCACCACAATGAAGAGGCTGCGCGCTGCAATGAAAGATCTCATGTGCCACAACTAAGACCTGATGCAGCCCAAAATAAATAAAATAAATAAGTAATAAATAAATCTTAAAAAAATGGTAAGAAGAAAAAACTAAAATTAATTTTAACAACATAGTTCATTTAACCCAATATATCAGAAATATCATTTCCATAGGTAATATTAAAAATTATTCATGAGAATTTTACATTTCTTTTCCATATTAAGTCTTTGAAATCTGGTGTGTATTTTACACTTACATCTCATTTCAGACTAGCCACATTTCAAGACTCAGCCAGAGATGGCTAGTGACTACCATGTTGGATAGACTAGGCCGTGGCCTGTTAGGATGTATCTATATATCCCACTAAGTTTTAAATTTAACCACCAAAAAACCATGAGCCAGAACTTTAAAAGTCTGTGACTTTCGAGACTTAAAAAGATCCTTGGGTTCCCATCTTTGGATGGGTAGGAGGCTAGACCCTAAGGAAGGCATATTCTCCAATGTTTACTCCAGATGTGGTCAAGGAGGATATTAGAACACAGGGTCAAAGTACATTCTCTGGGGCTTCCCTGGTGGCGCAGTGGTTGAGAGTCCGCCTGCCGATGCAGGGGACACGGGTTCGTGCCCCGGTCTGGGAAGATCCCACATGCCGCGGAGCGGCTGGCCCCGTGAGCCATGGCCGCTGAGCCTGCGCGTCCGGAGCCTGTGCTCTGCAACAGGAGAGGCCACAACAGTGAGAGGCCTGCGTACCGCAAAAAAAAAAAAAAAAAAAAAGTACATTCTCTGCTCCTGAGTTGATCCCTACTACACTTACGCAGTGGGATTTCAGAGTTCAAAATGACTGCTGAATGTATATCATACTTTCCCAAATTTTAGTGGAGAGAGACTATTAGGGCATGAAGAGAAAATACTAGAGCAACTGAGGGATGGTAGAAATACTGAAAACAAAGGGAATGAGAAATTATGGATAAACAAGTAGATTCTCTTTGGGATTATTTAAGGAATAAATTTGGAATTACATTTAAGTACACTGGCTACTGGGCTGATTCCAGAATATAACCCCTTACAGGTGTTGCTCTCTATGTGGCCATGACACCACGTGAATTACCGTGAAACAAATCAAACCTGGTGTCAGTCATCATTAGGAACTGCCGTATCCATCCTCCAGACACCAACCAGGTTGATCACTATAAATGTAAGTGAGACTGTTCTATTCCCCCACTGAACGGCTCCAAAGGCTTCCCACTCCCTCTAAGCTGAAATTTAAGCTCGTTTCACATGGTAGCCAAGGCTCTTCATTACGTGGCTCCCATTTTCTTCCGCAGCCTCATTTCTTGTCACTCACTTCCTTTTGTTTTACACTTCAGGAACACCCAAATATCTTGAGTTTCTTGCTCATACCAGGATGCTTCCCTTTATTCATATTTTGCTAGAATCCCCTCCCTTCCTGTTTGCCTGGTTAACACCTACTGGTTGCTTAATTCAAGTGCCACCTCAACGAAGTCAGTGCTGTCTTCCAGGATGATTAGATGTTCTCATTTGACCCACCCCAAGGCCTTGCATATCTGTCATTAAACCTATCGCTTTGCATTAAAATTCTTTATTTATGCATAGCTTGTTCTTCAGGGCTTGGCAGATGCTCACTCAGTGTTTCTGGAATAAACATTTCTGAAAGACAGAGCCAGTGACCACAGAGAATGGATGCGGGGATCCTTCCCAGAGAGCAGGGTTATCAGGGGTTTCAAAATGTTTCTCAAGTAAGTGGCCATTGAACAGTTTGTTGCTGAAACAGCAGAATCGGACTGCAGTTTATAGTTCTTCCTTGCATGGCAGTGGCATTTCCATGCCCACAGTGGGTCATAGTCTCCAGAACTTTGTAGTTTTTAGTTGACAGGCCACTGAAATTCTGACGGTGGAAGCCAGTCACCTTTTCCTTGCCAGCGTATCAGAGAAGAATCCCCAATGCCTCATCTTTTACCATGGCTTGCTGACTTCCTAGCATGGAGACAGAGCTAAGACAGAGATTAGAACCCAACGTAGCAGGTTCTGTGGCAGAGGGAGCTACTCATGCGGTAATTGTGATAATGTCTTGTCTGATTGTGCAACCACAGCTAAGGCCGTAATGGCCCTCGACACAGCTACGACATTTAGAGTATATTTTTGGACTATAACATGAAATAACAGACACTTGGTAAGCAACTTTTTATCAAATGCCAAGATTATTAGAAATTTGTGGGACTGTTTGCTGAGGAAACCACCTCTACAGCTTCTTTTCATCTTAAAACTTGTATTGCCTCTTCCTTGTGACTACCTTGGAATCTCACTATGCATTTACATGACCCCCTGACCACAGTGAATTGATTTATGAGTGGACCAATTATAAAACTCCTCAACTGGAGTTTAAAAATCAACATATTTGATTGCTACAGAGATTGTCACCTGACCTAAGATTGACAAATAAAATCCAAGACTGTTGGGCTTGGTAAAAGAAAGGTCGAAAGTTGTATGATGCAAGACTTGGAAGATGAATGTAACCAATTTGCAAAGAGAAAAGAAATGAAAGATATAGCTCCTGGTAGATTTGAGGAATACTTCCAGCTATTCCTTTGAACCAACTACTCTTCCCACAGTTTTATCACACTTTCTTTGATATAGTGAGGCAACGAATTCCCATTTTTGCTTGCACTTATGTGAATTGGATTTCTGTCAATTGTAGTCAGAAAAATGTGTCAGGTATTGTGCTATGTACTAGCGACTTAAAGATAAAAATATACTAGGGTCCTTATCCCCAGGAGCCCACGTTCTAGTGAAACAATAGTTTTAAGTCAACTGATTACTTTTTTTTAAAAAAAGATTTAATTTTATTTATTTTTGGCTGCGTTAGGTCTTCGTTGCTGTGAGCGGGCTTCCTCTAGTTGTGGCGAGCGGGGGCTACTCTTCGTTGTGGTGCGCGGGCTGCTCATTGAGGTGGCTTCTCTTGTTATGGCGCACGGGCTCTAGGTGCACAGGTCTCAGTACTTGTGGTGCATGGACTCAGTAGTTGTGGCTTGAGGGCTCTAGAGCACAGGCTCAGTAGTTGTGGCACACGGGCTTAGTTGCTCCGTGGCATGTGGGATCTTCCCGGACCAGGGCTCAAACCCGTGTCCCCTGCATTGGCAGGTGGACTCTCAACCACTGTGCCACCAGGGAAGTCCCCAACTGATTTCTTTTATACAGAGTATCTCATCTATTATTTTAGCAACTCTGTGAAATAGATATTATCATTGCAGTAGACTCTCTTGTTTTTCACAATAGATACATGTAGAGATCTTGGGAATCCCAAAGTTGAAGATATAGTAGAGAAGTAGACTCTGCATTATGTATTTTAAATTAATAAATGGAATATTGAATTTGATGGTATACGCATTCCTGTTACAGTATTAGAGACACAATCAATTAAGCATTCTTCTATTCTTTTATCCAAAACTTTTGTTTAAGAGCTACATCTTTTTTTATTGAACGGTTTTCCCTACGAAAATAAATTTTAAATAAACCATGAACATAATTGCTTACGTGACATCAGGAAGAAAACAAAGCTCTATTGAGTTGTCTGCGGATGTTGGTAAGCTGACTAAGCACAGCAGCCTCACAGCAAGCATAATCTAAATGGGTACCTCAGCCAAATGACAAATTATTTCATGTTACGAACCTTCAGGTGATCCTAATATAAATGTAGCCATGAATCTTAAATTATGGAATATTCATATCCTACTGTATTTATAAATGAAGAAACAGAGAATCAGGGAAGGAAAGTGACACCAAGATGATAACACACCAGTTAAGGAGGCTAGACTTGGGATTCAATCATATTGGCTTATCTTCTGGTTCGGAATTCCCTGCCCTGTTAAAGTAAGGAGAACAAAAGATTCACCTCTATGGTGGATTAAAGATGGTCACAAAATCTTTGGCACTTCTCCCACTGAAAGTGGAGTCTATGTTTCCTCCACTTGAACCTAGGTGGGTGCTGTGACTGCTCTAAAGGACAGAATATGGTGAAGATGACACTCTGACAGTTTTTGGGTCCAGGCCTTAGGAGGTTGATGCCTTCCACTTCCTGTCATTTGGAACACTCACTCTTGGAAGCCATCCTCCAGGTAGAAGTGTGGCTACCCTGAGAGCACCATGTTGTGAGAAGTCAAAGCCCTGTGAAGAGGACCTGGAGAATGAGACACTATGTGGCCCAAGAGAGAGACCAAGGAGCACCGAGATGCTGGACATGAGTGAGACATATGAGCCAGCTTGGAAGTGGATACCCAGCCCCAGTGACCCCAGCTGACCACAAACAGATCAGACACACAAGTTGCCCAGCTGAGGTCATTCAAATTCTGAACCTCCAAATTTTGAGCAAATAAAATAGTTGTTTGGGATACTTCATTTTGTGGTAGTTTGTAATGCAGCAATAGAAAACAGGAACAGATATAGGTGCCCTCATTACAAAACCCAAAAACATGTGGCATTGATTTGGGGACTGAACAGTGGGCAGAGATTGAAAACGAGTGTTAATGGAGAAGGACAGGAGGTTATTATTGAGGTCTGGCAAGAGGGAAACCTCTATTTTTTGGTTGTAGAAGGTTTAATAAAACTGTCACCTGATGTATTTTGGAAAATATAAAATATACCTAATAAACTAGCGGATCTCAATAAGTAGATTTCCAGGCAGAATGTTAAGAGTGCCAAATAGTTCTTGTATCTGCATACAGTAAAGTATAGATAGGGAGAAATTAGCTAAAGATGTTATTCAATCTTTTAGCAGAATTTAGAGGAAATATATAGAACCCAGGACTTGTTGGCTTCAAAACAGCACTATTTCTGATCTGCTTTCCAGCTAAGAACATACTTTTAGCGCAAGAAATAGCCTCCAGGTAAAAGTAAAAACCAGGGCAGTAAAACAAAGTAAAAGCAAGACTCAGGTCAAAGCTGCAAGCATAAATCCCTGTGATAAGATCTCAGAAACGTTAAAGTTGATGCCCTATCAGCTAGACAAAAGATTTTAAGTGCCTTATCATCTTTCTCTATTAAGCAATAGATTGTAGTAATCTTAAGGCTACTGGACCATCCTTAAGCAGATTTCCAAAAGGCCAAAGGCAGAGAAAAGCCTATCTCAAAAGGATTTGTGGGTAAGACTTTGATCTAACAGAATGGATTATAGTTTGATATACAGGAATCCCACAATGTTTTTAAAGGAATTAAACCACCTTGGAGTGAAAGAGTCAGAGACAATATCAAATTAAAAAGAGGGCTTTGGACCCCTAAACTAATACAGGAAGGACTCAGGCTGAGAAACTTACTCAGCAGAAAACATAGGCTATATTTTATGGAAAATGAAGACTGTCTTAGAGGGCAGAACCAAGAGCCCAAAGGTCAAAAGCCAAGAACCACAGAGAATCATACCAAGGCTGCAGGTCTAGAGCTTCATCAAGAAACTGGCAACATGTGCCTACCTGGAACGGTGACTGCTTTGTGTCCCCTGTCTTCCCCATTTTTGAAAGGGCATGTCTACACATGACTGCCCCAGTATTGTGTGTGTGTGTGTGTGTGTGTGTGTGTGTGTGTGTGTGTGTATGCATGTGTGTGTGTGTGTATGCATGTGTGTGTCCGTGCGCGCGCACGCATGTGTGTGTGTGTGTATGAAGGAAACTTACTTTCTTATTCAGAGGAGGACTTCAGATTGAGAGGATATATACCTGAGGAACCAAATATAAGGAGGCTTATCTGCACCTCTCCCTGAGATCTGCAATTTAAACCTAACGACATAATGGGGTGAGACTTCTGGGGACTGTGGAAGGGGGATAGTGCATTTTGCATGTGGGAAGAATATAATACTTTGTGACCACAGAGCAGACGGTGGCCACCAATTCTTTGACACTCCTCCCACTGATGAGTGGGGAGTTTGGGTCCCTCCCCTTGAATCTGGTTAGATTCTGTGACTGTTCTGGTCAGTTGAATATGGCTAAAGTGAAGTTGCACCAGTTTCTGAATCCAGGTTTTAGGAAATAGGCAACTTTTTTTTTTCTTTTAATTGTTATTGGAGTATAGTTGACTTACAATGTTGTGCTGGTTTCAGGTGTATGAAATTGGCAACTTTTACTTTCTGTTTCTTTGAAGTCAGCCACTTGAGAGGTATGGCTATCCTGATACCACCATGCTGTGAGAAGCCCAACCATGTTGGAGAGGCCTTGGAGGATAAGACATCATGTGTGGGGAGAGAGAGGTCATAGAGAACTGATGTGCCACATATGAGTGAAAGAGTCATCTTAGAGGTAGATCATCCAGTCTCAGCCACCACAGATACCTCACGGATCAGAAATAAACCCTTCTAGAATTCATAATATATAAACATCATGAGCAAAATAAACTGGTTGTTTTAAGTCACTCAGTTTAGGGTAGTTTATTACACAGCCATAGGTAACCAGAACAACTTATATTTTGAATTCACTATTTAACCCAAAGCACTTGCTCTCCCCATTCATAGAATTTGTTAGTTATATTTACAAAATTTGAATCTGACATTCTGATTTCTGTTGATAGATGTGGCAGAAGTGATGTCTTAGTTCTGAGCCTAGGCCCCAAGAGGCTTATGTGCTTCTGTTCTTTCTCTTGGAAAGTTTAGAAGTTGAAGAAATGAGTCATCCCAACTGACCCCCCCCCCCAGGCTCCACCCAGTTGACTGTATACTTATGAGCAGCCCAGCTGAGATCATCTGAGCCCAGCCTGGACCAGAAGAACCCACCCAGTTGGACCCAGCCTAAATTGCCAATGTGAAGAATCATGAACTAAAAAATGGTTGTTGTTTTAAATTGTAAGTTTTGAAGTGGCTTGTTACATAGCACTAGCTAACTGGTATATTAACCTTCTATTTGATTTATTGTCAACCAAGAACAAGGTGCAGAAGTACTGGTAGTTCTGTCCAGTTTTACGTAATTTATTTATTTATTTTCTTTATAAACGTGAAGATGAAACCAATAAACTAACTTTTAGTATTTCTCTGTGGCAGAAACAATGAAAATATACCAACACTGTAACATTCCTGCCCAAAATTCAAAAGCTGAAACCAATTATAAGAAAAATCAGGCAAACTCCAATTGAGGGACATTCTTCAAAAGTGTCAAGGTCATGAAAGCCAAGGAAACATCAAGAGACTATTACAGTTTGAAGGAGACTAAAGAGACATGACAAAAAAATATAACACATGATTCTGGACTGGATTCTTTTACTATAAATAGCAATTTGGGGACAATGGACAAAATTTGGGTGGAGTCTAATGGCTTAGATGGTAGCAGTGCATCAGTGTTAATTTACCAATTTTGATCTTTCTTTGGGGGGCGTGTTAAGTGGGAAATGTCTTTGTTTATAGGAATTATGTACTAAAGTATCTGGAGGTTTGGGGGCAGCATGTAGACAGCTTACTCTCAATGGTTCAGTTTTTAAAAAATTAAAAAAGAAAAGAAAAAATATTATAGAAAAGAGAAATATTGGTAGGGAAGTTCTGGTCCTGCAAGATAACAAAGAACAGGGACCTCCCAGTTAAGTCAATAATTTGTTCTTGATAATCAGACTTACTGGCCAAAAGGTGCTGACTGAGAGCCTATTTCCCACTATTTTTATGGGAAAAATTAAATGGTTAGTACATTAACATAAAACACCCAACTAATTTTCCTAACATAAAACCAGAACAAAGTAAAATACCTGTATATCAGATACATTAGGTTAGTACGTAATATGTTTAAAACATCACTTTCTCACCAAACTGAATGGTTATTAACAAACTTTTGCTTTGTATATAATATCCTAGATGTAATCCCCGTTGCTGTCACTTAGTGTGCTTTTCAAAATGGTCTACACATTATTATATCGATATGACTCTATTCTACTAATTTTATTTCACTCAAGACTTATTATATATTTTTATTATTATTTATTAACTCAAGTCTTATTCTATCCATAGTTTTGCTTAAAATGTGGTATTGAGTTTTATGGAAAAACATCAAAGTTTCCTATGTAACCAGTGGTGAAAAAAATATTGTACCAAAAATAAGTATGTTCAATGATATCTGTGTAGTACAGTCCAAGAGGCATTCTAATGAAAGAAAATGTTACCTCTGGAGACATATGGGTTGTGCCTGTATATTGTAAAGCTACAATAATTTCAGCTGTAAGCCTTAAACTGATAGCTCAATAAAACAGAACAGATTGACCCTCAAATGTAAGAATTACTTCTGTGCCATACAACATTATAAATATTCAGCAAATAAATAAGAGTATTAGCTAACTATTGAGAAAACAGCTTAGAGCAATACATCATTATGGACACTAATTCCATATAAAGAGTTAAACAGAAAATCTGAAAGAAAATGGAATTGAATTTGTCCATTTTATACATGGAGAAAGGTTTCCTAAGTTTAAAAGCAACTTCTTCTTTAAAAGAAGTCAATGAAGGAAAAATACACATATTTGGTTAAAAAATTTTAAATATGGGTGTATGAGTTTAAAAGTGAAACAAATATTTATAGCGAACAGCAGACCAAAATATTAAATAGTATGAGCTCTCACAACTACATAAGAGAAACATTAAGACACTGATAGAGATGTGGGAAAGATCACAAAAAGACAGTTTGTTTATCAGAGAAGAAATACAAGTAGTGAACCAAATTATGAAGAAAAGAACTCTGCTGGGGACTATCATAGCCATCAATTAAATCAGAGAAGTCATTAAAAATATCACAAAATCCAAAGGCAAGAAGGGTGTGTGATAAACTAACTGGGTACTCTGCACATAACTAGTGTCTGTATAAAAGAACAGAACCCTTTGGGAAAGTAATTTGACACGCTGACCCAAGAGTTATAAATATTAATACTTTTTGATCCACTGTATTTTTTGGAATTTGCTATTATTTTCGCACAGAGATGATCATTACAAAGTTGTTTATAAAATCAGAAGAAAATGTGTGTGTTGGAGTTGGCGGTGGGGGGCAAACGGAACAGCTACTGGCTAAGTAAGCTATGGTGCCAACACTTTATATAATAGCTTGAAGTTGTTAAAAATGACTCTAAAACTGAACAAAAGTGAAGACACAACCTTTCAAAAAAAGTAGAACACAAAGTTGTATACCTTGTATAATCATCCAACTTCGCCACATAAGAACCAATGCATACAGATAAGTGGTGAGGTTATAACCAGGATATTAACAGTGGATGTAAGAAGTGATGAGATGATAAAAGATTTAAAAAAAAAACCTTTTCTCTGTTTTTCCAAATTAAAAAAGAACATACATTGCTTTTATACTTAAAAAATAGAGTATAGAGAAGAGACGATGTTTTGTTGCTTGCAGTCAGGTGGAAAAATTTTCTTATCCAACTATTTAACAAGCATCACCAAAAGTCCAAGAAACAATCGTACAGATGCCGGTGACTGCGCCCTGGAAAGCACAATTGGATCATAGACCACTGTAAAAAGCCACTATTCTACAAGGAGCTGATGACAACTCTAAATAAGGCTGAGGTCATGTACCAACCTGCCCAAGGAGACTTTCCATAGAGTCATAGCTGCTGTAATACTTTACAAGGCTTCATAAACACATCAAATACACTGGCCAGGAAATAAGCCTGGTAGTTAGGTATTTTTGTTGATGTTCAACATAAAGTGGGTCTGTGTTTTTCAGCTTTTCATGAGGTTAAGGTCACTGTGTTTTTCCATTATAAAATTGCTTTTGGAAGAAAAAACCCAGCAGTCCCACCGTACAGTGCGTTTTTCACGTAGGAGCAACCAGTAGAAGGATCCAGTTTTCGTTTTTCAAAGATCATATAAAAAGTTCACACTGGACTGGTGCTTGTAGTATTTTAAATCAAGGAAGGGCATTGGTGATATCATTTTACTTGTAGTTTTGCTGCTTCTTAGACTGCAGGATGTTTGAAGTGAAAGTAATACAGTAGGGGGTAATCTTCCGTTTAGCTTTACAATTTTATCAGCAAAACGCCAGGAGAAAAGGACTATCATGTTCTCTTTGAATTGCGTTTTTTGCAACCTGAGATTCAAGTTCGGGTTTCTTGACGCACCCCTGGGCAATGAATCTGAATTAATTATTATGTCCAATTTCCTCCACCTAGCCTCTAAGACAAGTGCAAACAAGCCAGCAATGGTTACCCTCATGGCCACTAGAGATTCTATCAAAGGAAAGTGCAGATCAGTACAGTGTTCTGCTGATAAGAATTTATCCGTTGAGAAAGATCGAAGGCAGAATCAGGATGGCACAAATTGAAAGCTATTGGATACACTTAATATCTTCTAGTTTAATTCACACCTTCCGGGTATGGATTAAAACACATCACAAAGAGCTTTGCTGTAATGGTTGAAGGAGGTGATTTCTTTCTTTCTTTTTGTAACTCTACGAGAAATTTGCCGGGCACTGTCCACAATGCAGAAGGCAGGCCTCGTGCCAGGTTGTGTGTGTGCTAGTTGGTTTGCCTCCCATTCTTATGGAGAAAACAGTTTTTTTTTTTTTTGCAGTACGCGGGCGGGCCTCTCACTGTTGCGGCCTCTCCCCCTGCGGAGCACAGGCTCCGGACGCGCAGGCTCAGCGGCCATGGCTCACGGGCCCAGCCGCTCCGCGGCATGTGGGATCTTCCCGGACCGGGGCACGAACCCACGTCCCCTGCATTGACAGGCGGACTCTCAACCACTGCGCCACCAGGGGAGCCCCCAAAACAGTTTTTTTTTAATGACAGTTCTGAGATTTTTCCTCCTTAAAGAATGACTCATGAAAACAAAAAAGCAGATTCAGGCTTTTTTGAAGTTTCTGCTTCTCTGAAGATTTGAAAGGACTGGTACCCACCCTCAAAATGTCTTATTTCCTGTGATATAGTTCCCAATAAATAGTGAGTGGATTACCAAAGGAATTTCATCACTTTGTCCTCTGAAAACTGTGCACTTGCTCTCAGATTGTCTTTTTGCCTTGGCTGTAATTCTCCATAAAATCTATTAATGAAGAACTACAAAGGCCAGAGTTCTAGTGCCACAAACCAACGAATACCTAGGCCACCAGAAGCTGGGAAGAGGAAAGGAAAGACCCTCTACTTAGAGGCTTCGGGGGGAACACGGCCCTACTGACACTGACGTTAACTTCTAGCCTCCAGAACTGAGAGAATAAATTTCTGTTGTTTTAACCCACCCAATCGATGGTACTTGTTATAGCATTCCTGGGAAACTAATAAAGCAACGGAGGTGTGCCATGCTTGGGTGAGTATCATTCAGTATCATGTATGAGATACCTCTTCTGCAGAAAGGAAATGGAGATAAAGAAAAAAACTAGTTTTTCAAAGCTGTATAGGAGTTTGGGGTTGTTGACTATGAAATTTTGTGACTGGCTAGACAACTGCAAAGTTCATCATCAAGTTCCCTAATGTTCACTGAAGGTCCTGATGTCTCACCCATGTAATCCATGTCTTGATAAGGTTGATTAAGATGGCATAAATGACCGGGGTGACCAAGCCACTCAGGCAGTGATTAAAGGCCTGAGCCAGGAGTCTGCTTCCAAGAATTGCTCCCAGAAAATCAAGATTGGGCCCTGGTAGGGTAAATGATCCCTATCTTAGCTCTGGTCTAAGGATTCTCAGTTGGAAGTGGGATCCAGGTGTGGCCTTGGGATTCCTGGCTGTCCCTGTGTTGTGAGGCTGTGTCCTGGGCATGGCAGGTGTCAGGGCAAAGTGCAGGATCGACAGACTGGTTCTGCTTTGAGGTTAATGCTGGAAAGGCCTGAGTGGACTGATACCGACTGCTGAGAGCTGGCTCGTGCTGAGAAGGATTCTGATGCTACACCTGGGCCCAGTGGACAGAGTTGTGACTGATGGACTCTCACTCGTGAACTTATATGAGGACATGGGGTTGGGGAATGTCTGAGCCTTGGCCATGGATTTGGCGACCTAGGGCTAAGGCATGCTTCCTACAGGCTAAAGTAGTTGATAATGGAAGACTGAGAATTACTGTTCCAAAACTGAATAATCCAAGCTGGTTAGCAGATTGTTTATGATTTAGATCTTAAGAGTCCCGGTCTGGGAAAGATTCACACCTCCACCAGTCCCCTGGGAACTTGGAGCAGTCAGAGTCCTGAGGGAGAGGACTCTCTCTAGCACAGTAACTGAGGTACTTTTACTAAAAGGACTGTTTGCAAAGATGCGGGTAGGGTTTAGAGAGAGCAGCAAAGGACACAGCTTACTTTAGGCCGGTCAGAGCAGGAAGCCATTTCTACACTTCGGTGGGAAGGGGCGAGGGAAGGGAGACTGCTGCGCGGAGAGGCTCCTGATGGGGGCTGTGCGTCCTGGAAAAGCTTGCGGACAAACTGCGGGGGCCTGGCTAGAACAGAAGCAGCCGAAGAAGAAGCCAGTCTCCGTCTACCTCCTGCTGGTGACTCCCACTGGAAGCGGGAGGGGGATGCAGTCCACACAGCCAGCCTCTGGGGGCACAGAGCAGGGTGTGGACATGGATAGAAAGGCTGCTGAGAAAATGGAGGTTAGCCACACAGACATCTTCAGTCAGAACCCTTCTGACTGCAGGTGACGGGACCCTATCCTGATCTAACAAAGGAGACTAAAAAGGAGTCTCTGAGGAAAACGAACAAGCTTGTTTGAACCTCAGGAAAGCCGAACCACGATTTAAGCGCTGCCATCTTGAGTTCTCATCGCCACCTTTCTCCCTGCTTCAGCTTTTTTTTTTTTTTTCCTGCGGTACGCGGGCCTCTCACTGCTGTGGCCTCTCCCGTTGTGGAGCACAGGCTCCGGACGCGCAGGCTCAGCGGCCATGGTTCACAGGCCCAGCCGCTCCGCGGCATGTGGGACCTTCCCGGACCGAGGCACGAACCCGTGTCCCCTGCATCGGCAGGCGGACTCTCAACCACCGCGCCACCAGGGAAGCCCTGTCTGCTTCAGCTTTTTATTCCCTTACATCAGTTTCGTCCGTCAGCAGCTTCTACCCTTGGACCTTCAACACCAAAGAGAGACTAAATTCCTCTGTTCAGTGTGAGAAGCTTCAGGACTGGTTTGAGGTTCGCACCCACTGACGGGTCCTAACAGAGCAGCTGCTTCCAGGGCTTCAGGGTGCTCTGACTGGCTGACCCCATTAGATCCTCTGCTTAGAGGCTTGGGTTGGAGAGAGGAAGAAGTCCCCAGAAAAGGGAGCCAGTCCCAGAAAGAGGGAAGGGTCCTGCGCCAAAAAGAAGAACAGGTGCCACTGCAGGGAGAACATGGAAGCGCGGCTGAGGATGGGGAAATCGAGGAGGGGGAGGGGCATGGCAAGCTCTCTGCCATGACAGGGGCTCAGGCTGAGACCTGTGGAGAAAGGGCAGGAGTGGGCTTTGCCCAGAAACCGGGGCCTTCGCTCAAATCATTCTCCCTCCTGCTCACGTGGCAGACACCTCACTGACTACATTTCAGGCGGCCAAAAAGTGTGAAATTCTCAGCCTGGTGTATGACCTGAGTCTGGCTTTCCTATTCAGTCATCGTGGCTCCCACGCACACTGTGGCCTGGGGTGCATCTCCATCTGTCACAATCCTACTCATCATTCAAGACCCTGCTCGAATCTCACCACCTCCATCAGAACATCCCCCTTCCCACCTGCAGACAGGAAGCTTTCCATCCCCTGGTCTTCTGTCGCTATCAGAGAGCTATTTAAATATTCATCAAGGGCAGCTTTCCATCAGACTTCTTTCTCTACGTCACCCTCCCGAACCGCAAACCTGGGGCCTGTGCATTTGAAAGAACCCTGGGAGCAGTGGAAGGAATGGGGATTTGGTGCCTGTTTTGTGCCCTCCCTTCTACTTTACATTCTCCCAGTTGCCTTCTCCTTCCTCTCATTCTTCCTTTCTGCTCTTGGTTCTTCATTTGTTGCTTATAAATATAGTCACTCTTCTTAGACACATTGGGATATATTAGGATTAGAGTTTGGCCTTTAAAAGCATGTGCCTACAGGGAGATCAGCTTGGTGCTCTGTGACGACCTAGAGGGGTGGGATGGGGAGGGAGGGAGGGAGACGCAGAGGGAGGGGATACGGGGATATGTGTATACGTACAGCTGATTCGCTTTGTTGTACAGCAGAAACTAACACACCATTGTAAAGCAGTTATACTCCAATGAAGACGTGGGGGGAAAAGCATGTGCCTGCAACCCTAGCTCCTCGCTCCGCCACGGCTAAGCACGCGGTGAAGCTTGTAAAGCAAATGTGACTGTACTTCCTTTTAGAAACTGACGCGCCTCGTGAATGCCAGAGTGGGAATTCTTTAGGGGATACTATTTTTATGAGAACTCTGACAAAAGTATTGATTATGAAGTCAAATTGGTCAGATGTGCAAAGGCATCAAACATCACTTGCCTGTCGGAAGGGACAGCTTGATCTGACCTCTGCAGCTGTTGCTACGTTATAACTCTTTTGTTCAGATATCTTACCTCAAAATCGGTATACACTTTACTGTTAAGAAACAGAAGTGAAACTGTTCATTGAGTGGACTGAGGATTGATGGGCTTTCCTTCTTTCTTTTTTGGTGTTAACCACAGGTGTCTTTAACTGTACACAGCCTTTCTAAATGACCCTTTTGGTTTCTACAGTTACTACTTTGTGGACTAAAGTTCAACAGTTTATGGGTTGGACAATTTGACTTGGTAACCCCCTAAGCACATTAGAAAAACAAAAAACAAAAAAAATGTAATATCCCTGTGAAAGGGATCTGCTGCAATTCAGGTAAACAAGAAGTCTTTGAGTTTTATGACTACTAGTGAACAGCACATCTGTGCCAGGCCATAGTAATCAATCAAATAAAATGTAGCTTCTAAATAGTTATCAAATAAAGCCACCATTTTTTTTTATCAGAAGAGGTAAAGGAGAGGACTTAAACCTTTCTGTTACTTCCAGATGTCAAACAAGCAATCCCACCTCCTTCATCTTTTTTCTATCAAATTAAAGAAGGAGGAAGAGACAGAGAGGGAGAGAGACAGAAAGAGAAAGAGAGAGAAGGGAAAAATTTAACTTCTCAAGAATAGGTGCTATGTTTCTTAGATGAAAATCTTTAATTTAGCCGAATAAACTGGAAGCTGTAGCACTATTCCTCTTTTGGCACTAAGCCCCCATCATGACATTTCATTGAATCCACATTTCTACACTAATTACTATAAATTTCCTAGCAGTAAAACAGAACAGCAGTACAACAAATATGATGACATTCAAAATGTTCCACTGTGACACATGACTGACCCAAGCTGCAAGGGAGGTTGGGAAAGGGATATTTAGTGTTTCCAGCTCCTATAGTGGAAGACGACCAGAGGAAAAAGGAAGTAAGGAATGACAACCAAGTTAGTCAACCAAGTGAAAGAAATGGCTTGGGCACTGACAAGGGGGTGGGATGTACAGGGTATGTTGAAGAAAGGTCAAGTAGATGGCATTTCACTGGAGCTGAGGGTAGGTGAGAATTAAGAAATGAGATTAGGGAGATAGCTTGGCATCAGGACTTTACCCACCAAATCAAGGGGTTTGGGATTTATCCCTTTAGCAATAGAGACTCACTGGAAATTTGTGAGTAGAAAAGTGACATGATTAAACCAGTCTTTGATCACCAATCATCTGGCCAGAGCATAGAATGTATTGGAAGAGGGTGAGCCTGAAGGAGGGGGCAAGGAGACCACTGCAGTGGTCCTTCCATGAAGTAACAGGACGTGAGTCGGAATGATGGCAGTGGTATTGATTAAAACGTACAACTATGGGAGAGATTATAAAGTATGAATGATCAGGGCTTGTTGACTAATAGAGGACCAAGAAGAGGGAGCATCAAAGATGACTTCACAGCTTTAAGCCTGGGTAACTGGGAAAATACACAACAGAAGCAGGAAATCAAGAAGTGAGCTGGTTTTAGGAAGAAGTTGATTACTTCAGGGTTGTTTTTCTTTTTTTAATTTTTATTTTTTGGCTGCGCCACGCAGCATGTGGGAATCTTACTTCCCGATCAGGGATCAAACCCGTGCCCCCTGCAGCGGAAGCACGAAGTCTTAACCCCTGGACCACCAGGGAAGTCCCTGATTAGTTCAAGCTTAGATGTTGAGTGTGAGGTAGAGGCAGCAGGGCGTGCAATGGAAACATATAACAGGCAGGTAACCCGTAGCCCACAAGATGCTGGACATTAAGAATAATGCTGCCTCTGGTGCTTTAGGAGTAGTTCTCTTTCTAAAGGGTGCTGTCATTCCAACAGATTCCTTTGTCAGGTCCCTGACTTAAAGATCCTCTCTATCAATTGTTACAGAAAGATAACTAATCTGGGTAGACAGGAACTAACCAACACAGTTGAGATGCTGTGCCGGAATGGACAAAATCAGGACAGACATTTCAGAATGCTGTCTTTGCAAGGCCTGTTTTGGTCTGATCACGCCTGTTGCTACAGAGTTATCTGAAGCATAAGTTGAGCAAACGGTGATCTCCGTGCATACAGTCATTCACCTTGAGATTAAGAGGACTTGATTTTCAGAGGTAGAGGGAATAAATATGTTTATCAAATTTTCTGCATGGAGTAGGAATACCTTTTTTTTTTTTTTTTTTAGAAAAAAAAGTTAACAAGAAAAACTCAACCCAGAAAATTAAAATACTGTTCAAAAAAGTTTTTGAAGGAGCTATAACAAGGTGATTGCAATCATCCTTATAATAGTATAGCTTTGAGTATTTGACCTTCTTTCCATGGTTTTCATCATGTCAGAGTTTATCTGTACACTGGGATGCTAAGGCAACCAAGAAACGCACAGTAGGACTCGAACACTTAAACTAATTTTATGAATGCCAGCTACCAGATTTCCTTTACCTTGTGTTATATAAAGCCCAGAGACCAGCATTTACATTCTACTTTGGTTTATATTTTGAACACTGTTTTCACTTTATAGAGAATGATGGTTATGAATGTATACTAGATATAATTGTATATGGAGTTACATGATGTACTGATTATGTAAAAGATGTAAGATGTGTGCATCCATGTATGGGGAAGAAAGTGTGTGTCTGTTTAAAAAATGTACATAGGGCAACAGCTACCAAAGAAAAAACATCTCAGAGAACAAACAATAGCAACAAACAATCTTGCTTATATGTGAATTAAAATTAAAGGCTAAGTTTTCTGGATTTTTTTCCAGAAAAAAACAGACATGTAAAAATGTCTAATTGACATCAGAGAGTTATTGAAAATGCCATTGTTTTTGCCCTGGCACTTTCTACAATGAGTGTCCTTGTCAGGCAGGGGCCTGGGGAAGCAGGGACGTCTGGGAAAGAGGGCGCAGATGTCAGTAATAACGGTGACAGGGGCTGGTCAGGAGACTCATGGGGGTCCGGAGGACACCAGTGCTGGGAAGCAGATGGGTCCACTTAAGGTAATCAGTCAGAAACTGGGCAATTCAACTCCATAAACATGCATCAACTCAAACTCTGGTGAACAATGCAGTCAAACCTCTGCCTTCACCATTTCCACTTGTAGAAAAACTGAGTTCTTGTTCCTCGGCCCTGACAAAAATACTTGGAAACCCTGCATGTCAAACCTTGAGTCCTATCAGGCCATTTCGGCTCGTTTCTTGCTTTGGGCGCTTGGCTGTAACTGACTGAGATGCTTGGCCAGGACTCCTGCCCCCTGGTGCCCAAACCCTTTGCCTGGTGGGTCACTGACTCCATGGCCCCCAAGGCTCCTCACCTGATTTCTCCCTTCTTCTCTCAGAGGCTGGAACCTGTTTGCCTACAAGACCTTCCTGAGCCTCTACCATCTGGTCTTTTCCTCCCCCCGCAGCCCTCCCCATCCCTCTTCCTAGTTGATCCCGATCCTGGCTCCTAAGCCTTTCCACACTGAATCGTGAAAAGGAAGATCTCCAGGAGTGCAAGTTCTTCAACACTGTAAGCTTGGTCAAAGCTGGAATGTGCCTGTGAAGTTGAGTGCTGCTTGCCCAGCGCCCAACAGTGCCCACACGTGCTTGGCACAGAAGAGACATGAACAGAAGAATAAAAAATGAAAGTAAGCCGAAAATGTATTATTTATCCCGAGTAGGAAACTGACAAAGATTTTTAATATGGATTGAAACAAAACGTGTTTCTGCTTAATCATCAGCTTATTAGGACATTTTAAAAATGAAAGTTTATCTATTTATAATTAAGTGAGATTTAAATCCTAAGTATAATATTTCATGCTGGCGTCCTCAATGTCTCTCAAACACATCAAGCAGCCTCCCACTCTAAGGCCTTTGTATGTGCTATTGCCTCTGCCTGGAATTTTCTTCCCTCAGTCACTGCAAGGCTCATGAGTTTTCTTCTTCCACATCTCTGCTCAAATGTCACCACAGCAAGGAGGCCTTTTCCTGACTCCCCATCTGAAATAACACCACCCCATCACCTCTAGATCCTTTGCCTGGCTTCATTTTCTCTTCACCTGACATCCTGACATCCTACATTCATGGGTCCGTTTCTGTCTCCTCCCGCTGGAACTGTATAAGCTTCATGAGGGAACACCTTTCTTTTCTTCACTACTGTATCCTCACTCCCTGGAATGGTTCCTGGTATAAGGCAGGTGCTCAGTAACTATTTTAATGAATGAATGACTGAAGGCAGACACTGAAATACGCACTTTTAAATCTGATGCTTGAAACTACGATCTTGATCAGTACTTCATTTCAATGGAGTAACCATTATTGTTGGACCGTATAAGAAATTATGAAAGCAAACAGCCTACTGCATTTAATTTTACTGCATTTAACTACAGACTAAATGTATGTTTATAAACCTCTGATACTGGGGTACATTTTCCTCTTATTTACCCTTTTGATCCCCATTAATCTACTCTAAAATATGTTACTGCTTACTCGGTAATATTTATCTGCAGGGTAAATAAGACAGGGCTTCCCTGGTGGTGAGCGGTTAAGAATCCGCCTGCCAACGCAGGAGACATGGGTTCGAGCCCTGGTCCCGGAAGATCCCACATACCGTGGAGCAACTAAGCCCGTGCACCACAACTACTGACCCTGAGATCTAGAGCCCGCGAGCCACAGCTACTGAAGCCCGAGCGCCTAGAGCCCATGCTCCGCAACAAGAGAAGCCACTGCAATGAGAAGCCCGCGCACTGCAGCAGAGTGGCCCCCACTCGCTGCAACTAAAGAAAGCCCGCGTGCAGCAACGAAGACCGAACACAGCCAAAAATAAACAAACAAATAAGACAGAACGTCTGCCTCCTAGACCCACACAATGAATCATAAAAGTACAGAGCCATGTTACGTAGAGCAAAAGCAGACCTCTTCAAGCACACTTATGTTTAATCTTTATTATTATTAATTTTTTTACACAGTAGGTTCTTATTAGTTATCTATTTTATACATATTAGTGTATACATGTCATTCCCAATCTCCCAATTCATCCCACCACCACTCCCACCCACCGCTTTCCCTGCTTGGTGTCCATACGTTTGTTCTCTACACTTGCGTCTCTATTTCTGCTGTGCAAACTGGTTCATCTGTACCATTTTTCTAGGTTCCACATATATGCGTTAATATACAATATTTATTTTTCTCTTTCTGACTTACTTTACTCTGTATGACAGTCTCTAGATTCATCCACGTCTCTACAAATGACCCAATTTCATTCCTTTTTATGGCTGAGTAATATGCTATTGTATATATGTACCATGTCTTCTTTATCCATTTCTCTGTTGATGGGCATTCAGGTTCCTTCCATGACCTGGCTATTGTAAATAGTGCTGCAATGAACACTGGGGTGCTGCAATCAACACTGGGGTGCATGTGCCTTTTTGAATTATGGTTTTCTCTGGGTATATGCCCAGTACTGGGATTGCTGGGTCATATGGCAGTTCTATCTTGAGTTTTTTAAGGACCCTCCATACTGTTCTCCATAGTGGCTGTATCAATTTACATTCCCACCAACAGTGCAAGAGGGGTCCCTTTTCTCCACACCCTCTCCAGCATTCGTTGTTTGTAGATTTTCTGATGATGCCCATTCTAACTGGTGTAAGGTGATACCTCATTGTAGTTTTGATTTGCATTTCTCTAATAATTAGTGATGTTGAGCAGCTTTTCATGTGCTCCTTGGCCATCTGTATGTCCAATTTGGAGAAATGTCTATTTACGTCTTCTGTCCATTTTTTGATTGGGTTGTTTGTTTTTTTAATATTGAGCTGCATGAGCTGTTTACATATTTTGGAGATTATTCCTCTGTCCGTTGATTCATTTGCAAATATTTTTTCCCACTGTGAGGTTTGTCTTTTCGTCTTGTTTGTAGTTTCCTTTGATTTGCAAAAGATTTTAAGTTTCATTAGGTCCCATTTGTTTATTTTTGTTTTTATTTCCATTACTCTAGGAGATGGATCAAAAAAGATCTTGCTGTAATTTATGTCAAAAAGTGTTCTTCCTATGTTTTCCTCTAAGAGTTTTATAGTGTCCGGTCTCACCTTTAGGTCTCTAATCCATTTTGAGTTTATTTTTGTGTATGGTGTTAGGGAGTGTTCTAATTTCATTCTTTTACATGTAGCGGTCCAGTTTTCCCAGCACCACTTATTGACGAGACTGTCTTTTCTCCATTGTATATCCTTGCCTCTTTTGTCATAGATTAGTTGACCACAGGTGCATGGGTTTATCTCTGGGCTTTCTATCCTGTGCCATTGATCTATCTTTGTGTTTTTGTGCCAGTACCATATTGTCTTGATTACTGTAGCTTTGTAGTATAGTCTGAAGTCAGGGAGTCTGATTCTTCCAGCTCTGTTTTTCTTACTCAAGACTGCTTTTACTATTCAGGGTCTTTTGTGTCTCCATACAAATTTTAAGATTTTTTGTTTCAGTTCTGTAAAAAATGCCACTGGTAATTCGACAGGGATTGCATTGAATCTATAGATTGCTTTGGGCAGTATAGTCATTTTCACAATATTGATTCCTCCAATCCAAGAACATGGTATGTCTCTCCATCTGTTTGTGTCATCTTCCATTTCTTTCATCAGTGTCTTAAAGTTTTCTGAGTACAGGTCTTTTACCTCCTTAGGTAGGTTTATTCCTATGTATTTGATTATTTTTGTTGCGATGGTAATGGGATTGTTTCCTTAATTTCATTTTCCGATCTTTCGTCATTAGGGTATAGGAATGCAAGAGATTTCTGTGCAATAATTTTGCATCCTGTAACTTTACCAAATTCATTGATTAGCTCTAGTAGTTTTCTGGTGGTATCTTTAGGATTCTCTATGTATAGTATAATGTCATCTGGAAACAGTGACAGTTTTACTTCTTTTCCAATTTGTATTCCTTTTATTTCTTTTTCTTCTCTGATTGCCGTGGCTAGAACTTCCAAAACTATGTTGAATAATAGTGGCGAGAGTGGACATCCTTGTCCTGTTCCTGATCTTAGTGGAAATGCTTTCAGTTTTTCACCATTGAGAATGATGTTTGCTGTGGGTTTGTCATATGTGGCCTTTATTATGTTGAGGTAGGTTCCCTCTATGCCCACTTTCTGGAGGGTTTTTATCATAAATGGGTGTTGAATTTTGTCAAAAGCTTTTTCTGTATCTATATGGTTTTTATTCTTTGATTTGTTAATATGGTGTATCACACTGATTGATTTGTGTATATTGAATAATCCTTGCATCCCTGGGATAAATCCAACTTGATCCTGGTGTATGATCATTTTAATGTGTTGTTAGATTCTGTTTGCTAGTATTTTGTTGAGGATTTTTGCATCTATATTCATCAGTGATATTGGTCTGTAATATTCTTTTTTTGTAGTATCTTTGTCTGGTTTTGGTATCAGGGTGATGGTGGCCTCATAGAATAAGTTTGGGAGTGTTCCTTCCTCTGCAATTTTTTGGAAGAGTTTGAGAAGGATGGGTATTAGCTCTCTCTAAATGTTTGAGAGAATTCACCTGTGAAGCCATCTGGTTCTGGACTTTTGTTTGTTGACAGATTTTTAATCATGGTTTCAATTTCATTACTTGTGATTGGTCTGTTCATATTTTCTATTTCTTCCTGGTTCAGTCTTGGAAATTTATACCTTTCTAAGAATTTGCCCATTTCTTCCAGGTTGTCCATTTTATTGGCATAGAGTTGCTTGTAGTAGTCTCTTAGAATGCTCTCTATTTCTGCGGTGTCTGTTGTAACTTCTCCTCTTTCATTTGTAATTTTATTGATTTGAGTCCTCTCCCTCTTTTTCTTGATGAGTCTGGCTAATGGTTTATCAATTTTGTTTATCTTCTCAAAGAACCAGCTTTTAGTTTTATTGATCTTTGCTGTTGTTTTCTTTGTTTCTATTTCATTTTTTCTGCTCTGATCTTTATGATTTCTTTCCTTCTGCTAACTTTGGGTTTTGTTTGTTCTTTTTTCTCTAGTTCCTTTAGGTGTAACGTTAGATTGTTTGAGATGTTTGTTGTTTCTTGAGGTAGGCTTGTATTGCTATAAACTTCCCTCTTAGAACTACTTCTACTGAATCTCATAGGTTTTGGATCGTCGTGTTTTCATTGTCATTTGTCTCCAGGTATTTTTTTTACTTCCTCTTTGATTTCTTCAGTGATCTCTTGGTTATTTAGTAACGTATTGTTTAGCCTCCATGTATTTGTGTTTTTTACATTTTTTCCCTGTAATTGATTTCTAATCTCATAGTGCTGTGGTCAGAAAAGATGCTTGATATGATTTCAATTTTCTTAAATTTACTGAGGCTTCATTTGTGACCCAAGATGTGATCTCTCCTGGAGAATGTTCCATGCGCACTTGAGGAGAAAGTGTAATCTGCTGTTTTTGGATGGAATGTCCTATAAATATCAATTAAATCTATCTGGTCTATTGTGTCATTTAAAGCTTGTGTTTGCTTATTAATTTTCTGTTTGGGTGATGTGTGCATTGGTGTAAGTGAAGTGTTAAAGTCCCCCACTATTATTGTGTTACTGTTATTGTGTTATTGTGTTAAACTGCTGTTAGCACTTACCTTATGTAATGAGGTGTTCCTATGTTGCATGCATACATATTTATAATTGTTATATCTTCTTCTTGGATTGATCCCTTGATCATTATGTAGTGTCCTTCCTTGTCTCTTGTAACATTCTTTATTTTAAAGTCTATTTTATCTGATATGAGTATTGCTACTCCAGTTTTCTTTTGATTTCCTTTTGCATGGAATATCTGTTTCCATCCCCTCACTTTCAGTCCGTATGTGTTACTAGGTCTGAAGTGGGTCTCTTGTAGACAGCATATATATGGGTCTTGTTTTTGTATCCATTCAGCGAGCCTGTGTCTTTTGGTTGCAGCATTTAATCCATTCACGTTTAAGGTAATTATCGATATGTATGTTCCTATTACCATTTTCTTAATTGTTTTGGGTTTGTTTTTGTAGGTCCTTTTCATCTCTTATGTTTCCCACTTAGAGAAGGTCCTTTAGCATTTGTTGCAGAGCTGGTTTGGTGGTGGTGAATTCTCTTAGCATTGCTTGTCTGTAAAGTTTTTGATTTCTCCCTTGAATCTGAATGAGATCCTTGCCGGGTAGAGTAATCTTGGTTGTAGGTTCTTCCCTTTCACCACTTTATATATGTCATGCCACTCCCTTCTGGCTTGTAGAGTTTCTGCTGAGAAATCAGCTGTTAACCTTATGGGAGTTCCCTTGTATGTTATTTGTCATTTTTCCCTTGATGCTTTCAATAATTTTTCTTTGTCTTTAATTTTTGCCAACTTGATTACTATGTGTCTCGGCGTGTTTCTCCTTGGGTTTATCCTGTATGGGACTCTCTACGCTTCCTGCACTTGGGTGGCTATTTTCTTTCCCATGTTAGGGAAGTTTTCGACTATAATCTCTTCAAATATTTTTTCGGGTCCTGTCTCTCTCTCTTCTCCTTCTGGGACCCCTATAATGTGAATGCTGTTGTGTTTAATGTTGTCCCAGAGGTCTCTTAGGCTGTCTTCATTTCTTTTAATTCTTTTTTCTTTATTCTGTTCCACAGCAGTGAATTCCACCATTCTGTCTTCCAGGTCACTTATCTGTTCTTCTGCCTCAGTTATTCTGCTACTGATTCCTTCTAGTGTAGTTTTCATTTCAGTTATTGTATTGTTCATCTCTGTTTGTGTGTTCTTTAATTCTTCTAGGTCTTTGTTAAACATTTCTTGCATCTTCTTGATCTTTGCCTCCATTCTTTTCTGATGTCCTGGATCATCTTCACTATCATTATTCTGAAATCTTTTTCTGGAAGGTTGCCTATCTCCACTTCATTTAGTTGTTTTTCTGGGGTTTTATCTTGTTCCTTCATCTGGTACATAGCCCTCTGCCTTTTCATTTTGTCTATCGATCTGTGAATGTGTTTTTTGTTCCACAGGCTGCAGGATTGTAGTTCTTCTTGCTTCTGCTGTCTGCCCTCTGGTGGATGAGGCTATCTAGGAGGCTTGAGCAAGTTTCCGGATGGGAGGGACTGGTGGTGGGTAGAGCTGGCTGTTGCTCTGGTGGGCAGAGCTCAGTAAAAGTTTAATCCGCTTGTCTGCTGATGGGTGGGGCTGGGTTCCCTCCCTGTTGGTTGTTTGGCCTGAGGCCACCCAACACTGGAGCCTACCCAGGCTCTTTGGTGGGGCTAATGGTAGACTCTGGGAGGGCTCACACCAAGGAGAACTTCCCAGAACTTCTGCTGCCAGTGTCCTTGTCCTCACAGTGAGACACAGCCACCCGCCGCCTCTGCAGGAGACCCTCCAACACTAGCAAGTAGGTCTGGTTCAGTCTCCTATGGGGTCACTGCTCCTTTCCCTAGGTCCCGATGGGCACACTACTTTGTGTGTGCCTTCCAAGAGTGGAGTCTCTGTTTCCTCCAATCCTGTCGAAGTTCTGCAATCAAATCCCACTAGCCTTCAATGTCTGATTCTCTAGGAATTCCTCCTCCCGTTGCCGGACCCCCAGGTTGGGAAGCCTGACGTGGGGCTCAGAACCTTCACTCCAGTGGGTGGACATCTGTGGTATAAGTGTTCTCCAGTTTGTGAGTCACCCACCCAGCAGTTATGGGATTTGATTTTATTGTGATTGTGCCCCTCTTACTGTCTCATTGTGGCTTCTCCTTTGTCTTTGGATGTGGGGTATCTTTTTTGGTGAGTTCCAGTGTCTTCCTGTCGATGATTTTTCAGCAGTTAGTAGTGATTCCAGTGCTCTCCCAAGAGGGAGTGAGAGCACGTCTTTCTACTCTGCCATCTTGATCCAATCTCCCCTTAATCTTTAAGCGGATCCTCTAAGCAGGGATTTTGACAACGTGATAGTCAAAGCGCATTTATGAATTAATGCTTTTTTTTTTTTTTTTTTTGCGGTACGCGGGCCTCTCACTGTTGTGGCCTCTCCCGTTGTGGAGCACAGGCTCTGGACGCGCAGGCTCAGTGGCCATGGCTCACGGGCCCAGCCGCTCCAGGGCATGTGGGATCCTCCTGGACCGGGGCACGAACCCGTGTCCCCTGCATCGGCAGGCAGACTCTCAACCACTGTGCCACCAGGGAAGCCCATGAATTAATGCTTTTAAAGTCACCTACTACTCAATCATGGATAACTCTACTGAAAAGTTTTTTTCTCGTGTCTAATGGGCAGTTCCAAGATGATACCATGGGAAAATATACATCAAATGTGGGCATTTGTCATGACACATTTTAGATATCAGATCCTAAACTTTGGCTTCCCTGCTAAGGCAGAGCACCAAGAAAGTATACATACACTTGTCATCAGAATGGATACAAAAGGATTATAAATAAAGATCAGAATAATTGAGGCTGTGGAGGGACAGTGGTGATGCAGGATGTCCAGAGAAAATTGTGTGGGGCATTGAACGGTGGTTGGATTCTTAGATTTTTTTTTAAGCCTCCCAAGCAAGATTTAAACTTTATTCTTTAGTTACTGAAACTAAGGCAGAATCTCCTGCTGTTCTTAACGTCTGAACTGTTACTAAAGCTTTACAGTGAAGCCCCAAGGCCTCTCCCTCTCTCACCAGAAGTTGGATTTAGCAAATAAGATCCCTGGTCTGGAATCAGAAAATCACTCCCCTGGCCTTAGGAAAGTTACTCAACTTCTCTGAGTCTCAGTCTTCTCACCTTTTAAATAGAGATAATAATAATATGTATATCATAGGTCATTGTAAATATTAAATGACATAATACACAAAAGGGCTACGATGAAGACTTGTGATTTAGTACGTACTCAATGAATTAATATTGATTACTTCTTCCACATTCTTTTTGTACATTAACTTTTTCTCTCTTTTCCTTTTCCTTTGTTTTTCCCTTACCACAGAGCCCAACTGTAATTATTATTTGCAAGTATTTATTGAGCATCAATCAATTACTATTAAACAAAAGAAGAGTCAATACGTTTGTGAGGATTTACTAAGCAATTATCAGAAGCAACGGGCTGGGAGAGACTGTGTACTTGGTCCCTGCCCTGTGGGTACACAATCACACAGCAGTGCAGGCAGGTTGTTCTTCCATAGCTTGGGGCAACATTTTTCTGGAATTGCTGATGATGGCTAACCTTGATAGAGCAAAGACCTGCAGAGTTTGGATTCTTAGGAAGCCCATTCCCATTTGGGAGCCAGAGGCTCCTCCTTAAGTGTTTCCTGGGATGGGGGGTGGGAGGGGGCTCCTTTCTCTGCCTCCTAGAGTCCCTGAGCTCCAGAGAACAGGCTCTGTGACCTCTGGGGCAATGACTGTCTCAGGGCTGTTTCTGAGAAGTGGGCCTGTCTAGAAAAAGGCTTTGCGAACCAGAGACATTCGGCTCAACTCTAGCTGGAGAGCGAGCTGCGGAAGCAGTTTCCTGGAAGCCCCTCTGCTCTTTTCCTGCTCACACTTTTGTTCTACCTGATCTGCATCCCACCCCTTACCACACCCTTCACAGGATTAGCACTCCCAGCCTTCACATTTCTACTTCATCCACTCTGACATGTTTACAATTGCCTGAAAGAGCCTTGTCTTCCCTCCTTCATTTATTACAGGCAGGGCTGCTTCCTCTGCCTTTAATATTCTTCTTGGCCCAGCTCCTATTTGTCTTCAAGACTCAGCCCAGGTGCCAGCTCTGGGCAGTCTTCCTTCATCCCCATCCCACCAAGGTGCTCCTCTGTGCGCCCCTGGGGTTTCAGCGCTTGTAGCCATCGTGGTCCTCAGCAGTGAGTGTGTAGCTGCCACGACTGCCTACTCTTCTGGAGGTGCTTTGAGAGGACAGACCAGGTTTGTTTGTTTAATCTCTGCGTCCCTAACACAGCACAGTGTCTGATGCTTAGAAAGTCCTTAGAAAATGACAGTGGAACAAATTAACTAGAATCTCCATTACGTTTCTCCCTACACACTTCATCTGCAAGTGAGCTGCTGTCTGTTCTCCCTAAATAGTTCCATACATTTATGCTGATAAAATGTACACTTTCACCCACCTCCTTGAGTACTGGAAAGATTAATGCCTATTTGGCAATGAAAGTTTTGTAAGAAGGCTTGGAGGAAAGGGATGATGCGTGTTTGAAAATTCAGTAATGACTCTGATCCGTGGTTACTGCCGCATCGCTCCTGGATTCCACTTATAAAGAACTCAGGGGCTCTGAACTACTTAGGAAAGTGGTACAATTTTTTTAATGACTAGAAATGACCTCATATTACCCTACATACTTGTCAGATGAAATAAAAGAGATATTGTGAATGAGCAAACAAAACAGCCTCCAATTTGGTTCACATACTCTCCAGCCTCCAGTTGGGGAGAAACAACTGTTTGTTTGTTAGTTTTTAAAAATAGTGTGGACTTCCAAATGTTTCTTTTTTCTTTCCTGAGATAATATGTCCAGACATCACATGCTACATTGCCATAGGCAGCAATTACAGAAATGAATCCCAAAGAAGAACATTCGCGGGGTATCAGTGGCTGTTCGACTTGACTTCTTAGAAATCCATAGGGAGGTCCTCGGCTGAGTAACAGTGAGGATTTACTGAACACAAAACACTTCCCCACAAACAACTAGCACTACTGTATCCTTTAATTTTCTTCAAAATAAACTCTTCCACCTACCTTTGCTTCAGGGTGCCCTTGGTATAGATGGCTGTCGTTCCATGAGTGACAACGGGTAGAGCTGGGGGACTCCAACTCCAACCTACTTTCCAACAATATCACCACCTAGAATTTGCGAAATAAATGTAGAAAAAATGGCTTTAAAAGCTTGAATTTTTGAGGAAACCTTCAAAGATGAGCATAAAAATATGCAATGAAAACAGAATGGTTGAAATAATTCTTGTATCCCCAGGATACCTCCAAGAAAATGCCCTAGGACTTCCCTGGTGGCACAGTGGTTAAGAATCCTCCTGTCAGTGCAGGGGACACAGGTTCGAGCCCAGGTCTGGGAAGATCCCACATGCCACGGAGCAACTAAGCCCATGCGCCATAACTGCTGAGCCTGTGCTCTAGAGCCTGCGAGCCACAACTACTGAGCCCACGTGCCACAACTACTGAAGCCCGTGCGCCTAGAGCCTGTGCTCCGTAGCAAGAGAAGCCACTGCAATGAGAAGCCCGCGCACTGCAACAAAGAGTAGCCCCCGCTTGTTGCAACTAGAGAAAGCCCACGGGTAGCAACAAAGACCCAACGCAGCCAAAAATAAATAAATGAATAAATAAATTTATTTAAAAAAAAAGAAAAAGAAAATGCCCTAAAAATGTCACCATAACGAGATAAACATTATCACCATCAGCAAAGAAAATTTACATAAAATTTTCTAAAGTATAAGAAGGGCTTTGACCAGCTAAGAGGTGGTGTAATTATTGTAAACAAAAGGTATGGGCTGTAGTAACAGACCAAGATCAAATTCTGTTCCCTCACTTAGTAGCTGCGTAACTTTGGGCAAATCACTTAACTCCATGAAGCCTATCTTTTCTATCTTTAATTTGGATTCCTGACTGCCTCATAAACTTATTGTTAATTCATTTGCACAATTATTAAGTGATTATTTATTGAGCTATTACTAGAAACTAGACACCATGCTGGGTAATAAGACACAATGTTTTCTCTCAAGGATTTCATTGTCTAGGAGCAGAGACAGTTGAATAAATAAAATAATTGCAATACATTGTGATACCTGCCTTAATACCATAAGTTCAAGGTAGTATAAAGGAGAAAATGTTCAGTCCATGTAGGGCAATCAAGGAAGGCTTCGAAAAAGAGATGAAGTTTAAGTATCCTCTAAGGTTTAACAGAAGAGCTGAGGTAGGGAATAGAAAGACATTGAATGCAAACACAACGGAATGCTCAATGGCATGATGTGAGAAACTTTGAAACGTCAAGAGCTTAGGAAGCATCAAGTGGCTCAGCATGTCGATACATTTAAGTATCAGCAGAGGACTGGGGACCATCCGGATGAGAGCGCTTAGCGAAGGAAGGATGACACCCAGGTTTCTGTAGTGGGTGACAAAGTTGAGGTTCATGTCTCACTGAAGGACCTAAGAGGAGGGACATTAAGAAGAAGGGATGATGAAGATAAAGAGGCAACTTAGGGACAAGGTGACTGTGAGGGTTCTGTGAAATGTCTAGATGAAATGTCTTGTAAGCAGTTTAATGTACTGGTCTGGAGCTCAGAAGAGAGAACTGACCTGGAAATTCAGGTCTGGAGGCCAGAGCCTCACATGTAAGACCAGATGAGCACTTGGGTCTTTTCTCCCACACAGGGTGGCCTCAAGGAAAATGAGGAAGTCTGAGTTGTGGGGCTGGTGTCCAAGGGGGAATCCGTGCTTCAGTTCGCAGTCTTGGGGGGAGGAGTTGTAAGCTTGAGAAACCCTGTGGTCCATTTTCAGAGCAAAGCTGCCATCATAATCTGCCAAAACCCACAAGTACCGTCAAAATTATTCGTTATTTGCTTTCATTTCTTTAACATTTTGAATGAACACAGACCACAGCAATACCTCTTAAAAGCCCTGTCTCTTTCCCACTTATGTCCCTCTCATCACAAACTGCTCCTCCAACCCTCATACATGTCCTGAAAAGCCTCCACCCCACTCTGCACAACTCCTGTTCCTATCTCCCTCCCACTTCCCCAAAGATGAGTCTGTAAGGCAAGAGAGGCTTCTCTGGGGGTGAGGGAGGAGAAGAAATAAAACTTGCAAAGTCAGGATCCTTTTAGAGGCCAGGAAGAGGGGAAAGGTTGGAAGGACTCATGCATTAATAATTTTGTTCTTGTTACAGTAGACTCAAAAACCAAGCTGATCATCTAAATAAGTCATGCATGCAAAGAGACTTAGCAGAGAGCAAGGATCCTGTTCCAGGAAGTGGGATGGAAACCAAACAAGAGAAGCAGGTTCTAAGCAGTGGATGAACGGTGTTGTCTAGAGAAATGCCCTAGGCTGCAGGGAACTGCTGCAGCAACTTGTATAGGTTCTAGTGATCTCTGACACTGGGAGAAAGGAGCCATTAAAGGTCCTGGTGAGGCCCGGACATCACTGGAAGAGGTATAGAATGAGAAGAAAATAAGAGTCAGGACAGAAGCTTAGGGAGCAGATTGTAGGAGAAAGCCAATGAAGTGTTCTGGTGAGAATCTGTCAGGAGGTGGAAGAGAACCAGGAGTGTGTGGTGTCCTGGAAATTAGGAAGCATTTCTTAAGGAGACAGTGTCAAGTGTGTGTCCCATAATCATCAAGTTTGATAAGGAATGGAAAACATCCATTGGATTTGGCATTGGGAGGTCACTGGTAACATTAGCAAAAGCATCTTTAGTGAAATGGTGGAAGCAAAAGGCAAACTGCAGTGTGTTCATAGAGAGGGAAAGATGAGAAACTTGAGACACGAGGACAACCGTCCTGGGAAGCCTGTCTGAGGACAGGAGGCAAGACAGCAGCTAGAGGAGTCGGTCCCCTTCTCTCTTCTTCCCCTCTCCCTCCCTCCCTTCCTTTCTGACGGGCAAGACTTGGACATCTTTAAAGGCTCTTGGGTAGGATCTTACGAAAGAGAGTCTAAAGTCCAGAAAGGAAATGATAGAGAAGGAGGGTGGGTGAGGGGGAGAACAGACGGAGGGATTCACCTTGAATGAGAAGAAGGAATACCCCTTCTTCTGAGAGTGGAGGAAGGAAGGAAAGTGGCAGATACAGGAAGGTTTTAGTGGGAAAGCAGGAGGTGATCAGCCAGGAAGTTGAGGGAGTTTCTGTCTGCTAGCCTTCAAGTTCTCTGCAAGGCAGTTGGCAAGGTCATCTGCTGAGAGTAAGGTATGGAGGCAGGAGCTGGGTAGAGGGACATAGTGAGAGGTTTGGAACAGCGACAGCAGGAATGGGATAGGGGAGAGAAGATACATGGCAAAAGGCTTGAGTGTGTGGGACCACACGTTAGAGACACCTAGTATATTTGAGACTTATAGTATATTTTTCCCCAGCTGCACCTGGATGAGGTGCAGAGATGCTATCATGAGATGTGTTCAGGGACAGCAGGTTGAGACAGGTGAGGCCTTCGATAAATATCTGCTCCCCTACTACGAAGTACAGGTTGGTAGAAGAGAAAAACATGCAGTTGTGACTTTCCAATGGCAGAAAAATGTTTTCATTTGGTGATGTTAATGTCAAGGCCATTGAAGGTCTTCTAAGATGGTTGGTTTCAAGTTTGGATAGATAAGCTGTAATATCAGGCGGTGCCACTTGGTTATTGGACCTGGGGCTGTGACTGCTCTTATCCTGAGAACACAAAAGGGGTAATCAACTCCCTTTTGCCCTACTCAAGTCATGGGAGACAAAAGAATCCCAGCAAGTCCAATTCTATTGCCCTTGTAGACAACCTTCAACATTCTAGGAAGCAGTAGGACAGTGACTTTTGGGGAATATACTCACAAAGTGTCCACATACAAGGCTATTTTTTACAATTATTTCATGAAGACAGAAATATTTCTTTTTTAGAAAAGAGATTTGAATTCAGATGAGGCAGGCTAAACGTAACACAGCAAGAGCCAGAATCAACCAATCTGTCCTCTTTTGCCTGGCTAAGAAAGTGAACCAAACTTCTAGCATATACAAGTCAAAGCACGAGAGAGACATGGGGGTGAATCAGACACATCCCCAAGAAGGTACTGAAAGGACTTAAAAGTAGGGCTGAGGCTTCCTTGAAGAAGAAGAAATTCTACCTGTGGATAGCAGCTTCACTCTGTGCCCCAAACCCCAGGCTACCCTTCCTGATGGATTTCGGATTCTCCTAGTCAGCTCCCCAAGTCCTGTAAACCAATCACAACAAATCTCTCTCTTTTAAATTGAAGTATAGTTTCAGGTGTAGAGCATAGTGGTTCACTATTTTTACAGATTATACTCCATTAAAATTTATTACAAGATAATGGCTATAATTCCCTGTGCTATATACAACATATCCTTGTTGCTTATCTATTTTATACCTAGTAGTTTATATCTCTTAATCCCATACCCCTAATGTGCCCCTCCCCCCTTCCCTCTCCCCTTTGGTAACTAGTTTGTTCTCTGTATCTGTGAGTCTGTTTCTGTTTTGTGTATACATTCATTTGTATTATTTTTTAGATTCCACATATAAGTGATATCACAGAGTATTTGTCTTTCTCTGTCTGACTTATTTCACTAAGCATAATCTTCTCTAGGTCAATCCGCACTGCTGCAAATGGCAGAAATTCATTCTTCTTTATGGCTGAGTTCCATATATTTTATATATATATAGTATATATATACTATATATATAGTATATATATACATATATATATAGTATATATATATATACTATATATATATATGCCACATCTTCTTTATCCATTCATCTGTTGATGGGCATTTGATTTGCTTCCATATCTTGGCTACTGTAAATAATGTTGCTCTGAACACTGGGGTGCATGTATCTTTTCGAACTAGTGTTTTCATTTTCTTTGGATATATGCCCAGGAGTGGAATTGCTGGATCATATGGTAGTTCTAGTTTTAGTTTTTTGAGGAACCTCCACACTGTTCTCCATAGTGGTTGCACTAATTTACGTTCCCACCAACAGTGTAGGAGGGTTCCCTTTTCTCCACACACTCACCAACACTTGTTATTTGTAGACTTTTTGATGATGGCCATTCTGACAGGTGTGAGGTGATAGCTCATTGTAGTTTTGATTTGCATTTCTCTAATAAACATATTTCTTGATATCTGTCTCCTACTGGTTTTGTTTCTCAAGAGGAACCCTGGCTGATACAGTATGTCCTTCAGATGGGTTGTGAAGATTAAATGAAGTAGTGTGTTACTGTATAAGAAGCACCTGACACAGTGCCAGGAACAACAAAATGGAGTTGCAAAATGCCAGTTACTACCATGATGGCTTGGAAAACACAAAGTTGAGTCTAGCTGACTCCCAACTTGACTCTTCACCCAGTAACTTGGTCAAGAACTGTAGCTACTGGTCTGGCCTCTATCACTAATTCAATGTAACCTTGAGCAAGCCACAGCCTCTAAGGGCCCTAGTTTCCTTTCTGTACAATGAGGGACTGTGAACCAAATGATTTTTGTACAAACTCTTTCAGCTTTGATGTTCTCTGGGTTAGTTTTGACCCAGTTTATTAGATTTTTATTAGGTCGCTCTACTTCTTCCAGCCACCAGACAAGATCTTTTTCATTACTGTTACATTCAAGGCTGCTTCTATACAAATGACCCTCTAATTACTGGGTGGTTTATGGCCTGAGAATGCAAACCAAGTTTAACATTAACCTGAGCAAAGCATTTCTGTTATTTTAGTCAGTGATTATACAGCTCCTGTTCTACCCCAGAATACAGGCCATATGGGATGTAAAAAAGCATTCAATCTGGTCCCTGCCCTCAAGGAGCATGGGGGGGACATCTAAAAATCCAATACTACTATGAGGGAGTATATAATCAAGTCTACGAACCACAGGCTTTGAGAGAAAGGGGACAATAAGATCACTCTGAGCTGGAACGATAAGAAAGGCTTAGTAAAAGAGGCAGGGATTTAGAGAGATGAAATGTCTATGTAAGAGATGAGAGAGAAGCTAAATCTTCTGCTCTTGCTGTTTGTCATGTATTCCAAAATTGGATGTGTGAGATTTGGGGAGCTCTTTATATTGTTGCTTGTCTTTGTTGCCGCAGATGATAGAAAGGTGGCTGCTTCATAACTTCAGGCTTTCTCTCCTGTTCTCCCTGGCATGTCCTGTGCAAGGATGAATGGGCAGCAGGGGTACCACCCTGCATGAATTTACCTGCAGACACCATGGCAACCCCCATCATCCATGTATTTGGGGAACCCCCTACAGGAGATTAAGTCCCATTAAGGTGGGGTCCATGCTTCTCTTGTCGACTGCATAAATATTTATGGACTAAATCACTAAAATCACTGCTCTCCAGAATATAGGAGACGTAAATGGAAAGGTTTCCTATCTGAACCTTTCGATGGCATTAAAACTCTAAAAATAGTGATTCTTATACTTTGGAAATTCTCTGATTTTCAACGTCAGCCCAATCTGAATCCCTGCTCCCACTCCCTGCAAAATGCTGCTTAAACGCTGCTGGCAGGGCTTCTTATCCAAAGAGCCATTGACAGAACTACTGCCAAAAACCTGCTGGAGCTGAACAAAAAAACCAGTGGGTGTGGACAGAATTAACGTCATGCTTGAATGACAAGCAAACACTAGAAGAATTAATTTTACAAGCTCACCTTTGAGATCAGATAACAGCAGCTTGACTTTTTAAAGACAATACTCATTTTTATCAGTTTAATAAATAGCTCTTAGCAACACTGACAGTTATCTTTAATGGACAGAAACAGAGAAGCCTTATTAACAGTTAAATTTAAATTGCTCACTAATCTTACTTTAGTTTATTGCCTCTTTCATGATGATCTTTTGCTAAATGAGTCTAAAAAAATACTTGGTGATGTGTGCAAACAAGCAGAAATTCACAAGACTGTGGTCTAATGAAAGAAAATAAACAGGGTTTACAAATAATTCAGAACACTGAAAGAGGCAGTGTTTGGGGTGTAAATATAGATTTTTACAAACAAGATGTTAATAATCATAGGTCAATATTCATATAAGGATTGCTATAGAGATTGGAAGTGGAAAAAATGTCCTCTGGATTCAGAAATGTCTCCTAGTCAATTGCAAAATAATTCTGTACATAGGTTATAAACATTTATAATCCAACAGATTTTTGCAAATGTTTACTGACCTCCAACTATGTGCAATGAATAGTTCTCAAAACATACTGCATCCAATCAAGGCAATCAGTCATTCCATTTTTATCCAGGGCTGCACTACCAGTAGTCTGGGTAATGCCGTGTACATACGATGTCCTTGCCTGTCCAGCCTCTATGTATTCCCCCCTCTTCTGTTAACAACACCTGAATTTTCCTTGGGGGAACCACTCTCCCCCATTCCACACTATGTGTTTCTATGGGATTGATCCCATCCTCCCAGCTCCAAGGGTATTCAGGTGATCATGACCTGCTCAGTTGTCCTTTGGCCACAGTAATTGATTTAGAGATGGGCATAAATATAGACTGAAATAGAGATGAGTTTGGTGATATAAGCCAGGCTAACGAGACTAACTTCTGGGCTTCTGTTGGAAAAACTTGCGCAAGAGAAGCTTTCTTCCCACAGATTGCAAGTTGTAAGGGTGATGAGCTAAGACCCTGCCTAGAAAGACACCAACATAGAAGATGAAGAGGGAGACCAAGTGCTGTTGGGTATTTTCCACTTGCCCCCAGATCTCTCTCCTGCTCTCTACCAGCTGACTAAATGGACGCGATCTACCTCTCTTCCCCTTTGGCTTCGAGGTGGCAATGCTGTCAGGAGATCAGAGACATTAGGTCATTTCTTTCCCAGTCCCTTTCCGTGGGGTCCCCTCAGGTTAGCTGTCTCTCTGCTGAAGCCTATGGCTTCTGTCAGGGGACCTGTTCACATAGCTCACTGTCTTCAGGTTCCAGGATCCATACTTGCTTTATTACTCCTTTAGGCCTAGAGATGGTAACGATGTCCCACTATTAACTGTTACTTGCTCTGGTACTTCAATACCCCTTGTAATTTCCCTAAATCCTGCTCTCATCTTTGTAAGTAGTCCTCTTTTTAAAACCTGCACACAACACCACCAAGGGGTGGGCAAAACACCTAAGCCACCCTCTGGCCTGACCCCTGGACACACCCTTACCCTCACCCCATATAAGGAACAACCTTGCCGCCTGCTCAGGGAGTGAGCAAGCAAGAGAACCTGTTGTTTGTTCTCGCTCCCTGCTGCTGCAGCAGGGGCCCCAGTAAAGCCTTGCCTGAAAAATAATAACAAAACCTAATTGGATGGAGCCATCTATTCCTGCCAGGACCCCGACAAATCAAATGACATTATCTGAGTTCTGGATTCAGACATACTTAAAGATAACGACACTCCTGACTCCTCAGTTACTTGAGCCAATAAATTCCCTTTTTCCTTAAGGCTGTTTGAACTGAGTTTTCTGCTGCTTACAACAGAGGGTCCTAATACAGTTTGTTAGGTTCTTTTGATTGCATAGACTTACACGAGACTCTTACAAAACGGGAGGTGGCATTGTTATGGACTGAACTGGGCCCCTCAAACTTATATGTTGAAGTCCTAACCCCCAGTACCTCAGAATGTGGGTGTATTTGGAGATAGGGTCTTTAAAGAGGTAATTAGGTTAAAATGAAGTCATTACATGGGCCCTAACCCAGTCTGACTGGCATCCTTATAAAAAGAGGAGATTAGAACACGCACAGAAGGAGAACACTGTGAAGACACAGGGAGAAGACAGCTATCTATGAGCCAAGGAGAAACCAACCCTGCCAACACCTTGATATCAGACTTCTAGCCTCCAGAATTGTGACAAAATAAATACCTGTTGTTTAAGCCACTTAGCCTGTGGTACTTTGTTATAGCAGCCCTAGCAAACTAACACTGACACCTATAAACTACAACTGGGAAAGACATTTCTAGAGGCCAATGACTCTCTCCAGCTCTCTGAGCCAACATGGTCTCTTAGCTAAGTTATCTGTGTCCCTCTGTAAATTGGTTCCATTCACCTTTATTACTCACTGGCCAACCTTCCCATATTCCCCACAATCCAAAGGAACCTAAACTAATTGGCTCGGCTAACTACCATTGATACTACTGGAGCGAGACCTCTGCACTGCTCCACCTCGTGGGTTTCTGGCCAGCACTGGGTAAACTGCTCTGGATCATATGCCTTCATCTGGTTCCACCGGCGGCTGCCCTGTGTAGGGGACAAGTACATGCTGGTTCCCTGCATAGAAAGTGGTGGGAGGGTCAGTTTCAGGGAGAAAGAGAAGCTGGATACAGCTGGTATTGAACAAGTCCAGCATTTGGTCTCCGGGGCTACTGGCATTAATAATTACAGGAAAACATGAATACCAACACATACTGCTCATATCTGGCTTCAATTTTTACTGTAGTAGCCAGTTCCTCATTTGAGTTACAAGACCCACTTTCTTGACCCTGAGTTTTATAAGATGACCTAGAATCCTTACAATAACCACACTGCTTTGCTTGACCTCGTTTGATGTGTTTATGACTTGAAAACAAAAAAAAAGCCTTGATGAAAATAATCTCCAAAGAGAACAGTAATTCTGTCCAGGGAAGAGGGATCTGTTAATGAGTAAACGTGACTTTTATGGATTATTCCTGACAGTGCTGTCAACTTGGTGACCATGCTTTGATCTCTTCACTTCCTCATGTACAGAAATGGAAGGAATACTAACGGACGTCTTCCACCTCCCAGTAATGCTGCCAGAGAATCTTAAGAAGGTGCCTCATGGGGTCATCTACTCCTACCTCAGACAGGAATTGTTTTCTTCTAGTTTCTGGAACCCTAAAGAAGAGAATTTTTTTCAAATTTCCTGAAATGTTAACTTTTTCCCCTTCTCCACTGACTTCCCAGCAGCTCTTTCTTTACTTACTTCCTGATACCACAGAGACAGAATCAAATGGGCACAGACGTAAGTGTCACAATTTGTGGCGCTGACACCATGTACCCAGCAGTGTGATCCCATTCCTGTCAGTAGTCATTTCGCCCTTGGGGGAGGTCAGGAGTGGTGCGTGGCAGCTAGGCTGGGGTGAGGGGAAGCTTGTGGGGCCCTGAGGCTCTCAGGCCTCCTCCTGCGCAGAAGGTCCATCCAGCAGGGTGACCGGGGCCATTTCCCTGGCATCCAGGGGCCTGCAGGTGTGGGAGTCTGAGTGCATGGGAGAAACTTGATCCTTTACCGAAGCTGGATATTTTGGGACAGGTTGGGGGCGTGGCACACGTGGAAAGCCATCTTTTATTTACCAGAGACAAAATGTAAAAACATCGGAGGATTTAAGCTGAGACAGCCACAAGATCAAATTTTCACCCTGGAGAGATTACTCTGGATCACCGTGAACGGAGAGCATTTGGAGGTGGGCAGGCTGGAGGTAAAGCCGGGCTCAAAGGCTGTTGTAGGAAGTCAGGCCAGAGGTGACGATGGCCTAGAAGAACTGGAGCCAGTGGGGATGAAGAGAGGAGGGCGCTGAGAAAAATGTAGGGATTACAAGTGTGGCTAGGCCTGCTGTCCAATACCCCAGGAGGGACATGTGCAAAGGTACATCTGCGGGGCCAGCATCCTTGGCTTTGGTGTTGAGGAATTGGATGCCATGGCCAGGACCAAGGTAGAGCCACTCTGCCCTCAGTCCTCCTCTCTGCCCAAGGCCAGGAAAGAACTTAGAGACCTGGCAGCACATTGTAAATTCCTTAAAAAGACAGGAATAAAGACACAGACCTACTAGAGAATGGACTTGAGGATATGGGGAGGGGGAAGGGCAAGTTGTGACAAAGCGAGAGAGAGGCATGGACATATATACACTACCAGACGTAAGGTAGATAGCTAGTGGGAAGCAGCCGCATAGCACAGGGAGATCAGCTCGGTGCTTTGTGACCAGCTAGAAGGGTGGGATAGGGAGGGTGGGAGGGAGGGAGACGCAAGAGGGAAGAGATATGGGAACATATGTATATGTATAAGTGATTCACTTTGTTATAAAGCAGAAACTAACACACCATTGTAAAGCAATTATACCCCAATAAAGATGTTAAAAAAAAAAAAAAGAAATTAGTTACTGACGCAGCCCAGCTCTGGCTGGTCTTTTAGGGAAAGGAGCTATTTAAGAGGGAGGAAAACGGGGATTAAAGCTTTGAGTGGCAGTAGATGTAAAAAAATCTTTTCCTAACCATATTTTTACCCTTCGCCTTCCAGCCCCCCTCCATTTTAGGGACCCCCTGAACGATGAATACTGGAGGCCAGACTTTTGTCCGGTGAGGTAGAGTGTCTATTATTGTCATGTAACTATTTGCTCTCTCCTCTCCTCCCTCCACTGACAGTAGGTCTGACGGTGTGACTTGCTTTGGTCACTAAAATGTGAGCAGAGACTTAAACTGTGCTTGTGTGGTTTCGCTTAGCCTTTTGCCTTCCTGCCCTTTGCCATAAAAAGAGCCTTTTCCTTCTGCTTAGGCCCTAGAGTAGGGGCAGAGAAGCAGACCTGAACCGCCTGCAGGTCGGAACAGAACCACTGCAGGCAACCTAAGATCCATGAGCCAGATGCCTCTGTTTTATAAGTCGTGGAGATCTGGGGGTTGTTTATTACACAGCATTATTGCAGTAAGAGCCGACTAACATAGAAACTAGTCGTTGAAAATGTGATGCTGCTGAGATAAAAGCATAAAATATGTGTCTTTGGTCTTGGGACTAAACAGCAGACAGCAAGAAAGTGTTGGAAACTGGAAAAATGATGATCCATCTTATGAAGCAGTAACTATCTGGTAGAACTGTCACCTGAGGTAACCTGAAGGCAGAAAATGTAACTCACGAATGCGTGGTTTTGGGTGAAGAGATTTCAAGATACGGTTGCTGCTTTTCATGAGGTCTTTCAAGAAGGAACTGACCTGCTTGCAAGCAGGAATGAAAGAGTGAAGAGTGACTCCATAAATTCCAAGACTTGCAAATTTTAAAATAGAACTGTGTCTCATCTCCAAATAGAACAAGAAAAATTGAGAAATGTTTAAAGCCACAAAGGCTGATTAAGATACGAATGAGACCCAGTCTCAGGACAAGGAGCAAATAAAAGTCACCATCGTACTCTTTGTAAGACCTTTGAATGGATTAAGGTGGCACCCAGTAAATTCTTTCATCTGGACAAAATAACTTGTAGAAAAGAAATAAGGACTAGGTTTCACAAAACTTGATAAACTCAAACTACCTGTAATTAAGTCTAGAGAGAGGGAGGCATGACTTGAAAATGATGTGGATATGGCTGTTGTCTCATGGAGCTAACTTGAATCCACACACAAAAAATTTTAATAGTTTCTGAGAGACATTTAAGTCCCAAAGCAGCCTTGCCGGGATTAAAAAAGACTGATTTTTTTGTTTTTTTCCCTAAATGAGATTGTGACTCTTTGAGCCATAATGAAAGATCTTAGGATAATAATAATGTATCAATATTGGTTCATTAATTGTGACAAATGTACCATATTACTGTAAGATGTTACTAATAAGAGAAACATGGTGTTGGGTATATGGGAACTCTGTGCTCTCTCAGCAACTTTTGTGTAAATCTAACACTATTCTCAATTAAGATTTTATTTTAAAAAAAGACCTTAGGGTCCCCAACATTCTACAGGCAGATAGTAGGATGAGGAAGCAGCTCAGCTGCCAGGGAGGACATATACTTCTTCAGACGTGACCAAAAGGGGTAATGGAAAACTACCTCCCCCAAGGTGGGGCCAAGAGCCACGAGAACAATGGAGAGAAGAGCTATTCCCAGGGAAGAGAATTGGAGCCTGAGCAAGGAACATTCCCTACCTCCAGGTTGGGAACTTGGCAATGTTTGCCCAGTGAGATTTTAGAATTGCTACAGATCTGTGATTGCTTCCCCTTCTGCAATGGGCTATTTATTTTTGGAAACCTGTCTCTGTTCCACTATGGTATGTGGCGTCCCAAATAATCTAGGATTATGGTACCCCAGAATGAAAGACCCACAGAACGTACCTGAACCTGACTCACACCTCAGAGTACGGCTGCCACAGCTGCCCAGCCAACCTGTAGGCAAGATGTAAAAGTTTTGTTATCGTAAACCACTGAGAATTTTTTGGTACATGGCAAAACTTGATTAATACATCTGGCAAAGGTTCCCAAAGAACTGAGGAATGGCTCTAGATGGGATCTGAGCCTACTAAAGGTGAGAGAGTAGGTGGAGGAGAAAGTTGTAGTACTTCTCTAGACAACGATCAGCTCTATTTCCAAAATCAGGTTAGAGTATTCGAAACATCACATCCACAAGGTATATCAGAAATGTCCTCAAATGACTCGAGTCCAGAATTTTTTATCAAACTTTAATAATTAGCGATACTATTAAAACCCAGACAATAACTATAGTTCCAAACAAGGTCCTATTACAAAGAAATTCCTTGGGAATGAGACTGAGATATAGAATGTTAATGAATCTTAGAACCGCTTAATGTTTTTGTTTTTATTTATTTATCTATTTATGGATATTTTTAGAACCTGTTAGATCATTTTTATGAAGAACACACAAATTATAACAAAATCGCAACTGCATTTTTCTAGTACCTTGAAGGCAATTATTAAAATAAGCATCTGAGATAAAAATTAACTCCTCTATTTATATAAAAACATTAAAAATTCACTTGTTCATTTGTTGAGCCATAAACTTGCACCCATTAAGATGAATATAGGAAGAATTAAAACTCTTTTATTGCAAAATAATTTGAGTCTGCCAACAATGGATAAATTAATAATAATTTTGACATTTTTTTGCTCCAATGCAAACTTTATATATTTAATTTCATGCTAAGCAATATTTGATATAACAAAATACCAACATAAAATAATTCAGATTTATCCATGGAGTTTGTTTTAATGGGAACTGACCTATGTTTAATGATTGCAAACCACTTTAACAGGTTTTACTTGTTTATATAAGAGACATTTTTAAAAAGACATTTATTTTTCACTTTTCCTGGCATTAACTAGGGACAATCTTGCCACAATTCTACTTTACAAAACTACAAGGAAGGAACGCTCAATTTGATGTTCACGTGAAATATAATTACCCACTTTTCTTCCTTTACAACATGTACTCCATAGACAGGATGACAAGCCAAGGGGTACATAATACACTGCCTGTCATTAGTAACAAGTATGCTCTTCTGAAATTACTTTACAATAGCACGTATTCAGAATACCCTTTACTTGCTTTTTGAACTACTATGGATATTACAGCACTTTAACAAGTATCGCCTGTTTCAAATCAAAGATATAAATAGGAATTTATTAAATAAATGAATAGACCAGGTACAATCATAAACAAGTATTGTAAATTTTAACATATACAAAGTTTCATCTCTGCCCATGACCTTAAGGTGGTTACACGGGCAGGCTCTGGGTCCCTATGCCAGGATTGCCGAGAGATACAGCTCCTCCATATTGTCCTAAAGAAATATCACACATTCTCCAAGGCTCTTCAAAGCCCACCTACTGAATGAAGTCTTTCTTGAGTCTCCCGAGCATATGTGAGCTCTTCTTCCTTTAAATCCATACCATAGCTGGTTTACCCCTCCATAATAATGATAAAGCTAATAATAACCCAAATCCCACTGACTCATCCTTGAGAACTTCCAATATGCTTCATCCACGCTAAACTCTACATTCGCCATCCATCTCATTTCTTCTCTGCAGCGCTCCTACAAAGCAGGTGTCATTATTCCCACTTTATAGATGAGGAAACTGGGCAAAGATTTGAACTCAGGATTTAACTGAGTTCATTTGTGGTTGTTGTTGTTAACAATCTCTGATTTTGATGAGAGTCAATCTCAAGGGAACGTCATAACCTTCTCCACGTGATCCTTGACTTAAACGGAAGCTCATGTGTTTGGCCCAGCTACCTTAGATCTCTCTTACCCCAGAATTCCAGTCTATTTTCTCCCCTTAGTTTCTTGGCTCTTTGCAGCCCCACCACCCAGCAAACTGTACCAGCCTCAAATCCAAACAGGGTGCTCCTGGCTGAGGACTAGCTTGAGTCATTTCTCTCTCTCATTTCTAGCTGATGCTACTCATGATCACAGTATCATCTGAGGAGGAAGGTGTAAGCTGGAGGTAGAATATGCTACCACAGCATTTTGTTTGTTTAAAAACATGTTAGGCCCCGGTCCCCTGCATTTTTTCCCTCTTATATCCAAATTCTGACACCAGAGGCATGAGTTCAAGGTGCCATATGCTTCTCTGGTGCCTGTCTATGGGCCAAATAGAGGAAGAGTATGCTGGAGAGAGCACTGACCAGGAAGATGACATCAAACCAACGGTGACAGAAGTTGAACTGCAGCTCTCCAAGAACTTCGGTGACTACGGTGCGGTACTCCAGAGGCAAGCTCATTCGGATCAGCAGCACAGAGGAGACGAAGTACGTGCCCATTACCTGTGCTAATAGCAGGACAATGACATTGGAGGACTTACTGCTGGATATGGCATAGAAGAACCTGGTAAGAGTGATCAGCACCCCTCTAATAGGCGTGACAATGATTATTCCAATCAGAATGAAGGAAATGTGCTGGGACCAGAACTTCACATCAAATGGCATCCCCAGATAATTCGATCTCAATGCCTCTTGTGACTGGATCAGTTTTCCCAACTCGGTCAAAAACGATATTAATGGTTGCCATGAAAATTTTCCAAACATAGTAAATAGAGAACAAGTAACCCAGAAAATTAAAATATTTCCCCTTGAAAGTTTTGGGAGTATTCTATTCTCTCCTTGGTAGCATAGAGATCAGCTGTTTCCAGAAAAAGCTGCCTGCTTAGTTCTTCCAAAGCATCCACTTCCTGTTGAATAAGAGTAAGATTTTCACTTCCTGGTACTGAAGTGGTAACACTCTTTATCATTCCCCAGAATCCTGATGGTTTGTTATGCACCTCCCCTTTCTGGAACATAGTAGCTTCAAGCACAGGATTTAACTCCAAAAATGGTGATCTTAACTGGAATACTTGGCTTGCATTTGAATTGTATGTGACTTCTGTCTCCCTATTCAGTTGGGGAGTTCTTTGGGCAGGTACCATATGTGACCGGCTCTGTATCACTTTATATCCCTTCATAGTGTCTTGCATAGTAAGAAGTGAAAACAAATACTGGATTTTCTATATTCCAAAAAGCAGCTACTCTTTCCACATTTAAATGTCTCTTAAATTGGAACACATTCAATTGGTGTCTTGATTTACATGGTGGTCATTTCCTTCTTTCCTCTCCTAAAAAGCTGTTATTAGCCCTTAGGTGTTTCCTATCGCTATAATCTTAGGATCAAGTAGTAGTTAAACTTGGATAGAAGTTTAACCACCAGAGGAAAGATTAGGTCACTGTGGAGGTAAGTTCCTTTAGATTTCTGAATGCCACCTGGGTATTAAGCAGAGCAGAAATCCAGAGGGGAATCCGTTCGAAAGGGAAAGGGAAGGTAATCAGAGGTAGCGCATTAAATATAAAACGTTGTGAGTTCAGTGGGTTTCAAGGGAACATGCAGATTATACTAAGATCTCATGAGGAGGGGGAAACTGCTGAACGTTTATATCTCTGTGATGCCCAAACTGAGGTAAGACAGAAACACAGATGGGGGGTAAACAAGAGTCCATGTCCATCTGACTCTGACTGCACATACTCTCCTACCAGATGTCCTGGCAATGGCACTAGAATGAGAAAAATCATGTGAAAATACTGTAAACAGTCTTTCAGGCAGGGACATGAGTAGCTTGTCCACTAGCTTGAAGGAAGTCCTAGGAGAATTTGGGAGTGACGTCATGAAGGGAGTCATTATGTATAACACAATATCAAGCCTGGGTACTTTTGTATCCTCCCTGTCTTGCTTTGGACATTGGTACTGTGGCTTGAAAGGTAACGTAGATTATTCTTTCCATTAGCTTGGTTTGGAAAAGGAGGAAAGAGAACTGAAAGTAGCTGTGTCGGGGAAAGGGTCTGGATTTAAGGGAGGGTTTGTGTTTTTATAAATAGAAGAGACTTGAGAATGTTCTTATGCTGAGAAGAGAGAGTCAGCAGAGAGAGAGAGAGAGAGAGAGAGAGAGAGAGAGAGAGAGAGAGAGAGAGAGGTAAAAATTAGCTAAAGGGGATAATTAAAGGAGAAAGTTCCTTAAAGTACCCCCTGAGAGCCTGAATAGGGCTCAGGGCACAAAGAGAGGTATTAGCGTTGGTCTGGAGGAGGGATGCGTTTTCAACTGAGCTGAAGGAAGGGTTAAGGGAGGGTACAGATGTGGATGCGTTCAGAGTGGTGTGGGGCTCGAGTTGGGAGAAATAACACGATGACTTCTCAGTTCTTTGCAGAGGAGATAAGTCTCACTGCTAAGAGTGAGAGGGAAATAGGTCAGACAGAGGGCTTCAGGAGATTGAAGAAGGTTGACAATGACTGTTCAGTGGACAGTGGAAGAGCTGCCTTGTGTTGAGGGCATGATTGAGATTGCAGACCATTTTTAGTGGGAGCAGTCTGCATGGTGTTATGAGTTTCTTCAGCTGGGATAACTATCTGGGGTAAAGAAAGGGGAGAAGAGGCAGATTTACCAAGGGTTGAGCTGTTGCTGGAAGAGTTCAACAGGACACTGGAGCAAAGCATCTGAGGTGTGCACAAGAGGGTGCTTGATGGGATGATGGCATCCTAAGCTCAACAGGGTAAATTGGGAAAATTGGTATGGTCAGTGGAATGTAGGCTTCTGTGAGTTTCAAAGAGCAGTTTAATAGTTAGTGGTCAGTTTGGAACGACAGGAGGAGATGATCAGAGAGAGACTGGAATTAAAAAATTTAGAACTGGGTGATAACAAGATCTGGGGGACTCCATGGATGTGAGTGGAGCCAGCAAAGTTGAGCTGAAGAACCCTGAAGTTGAGGAGGATGGAGTGTTGGATTGGATCATCCATAAGATAATGAAAGCCACCTGTGACAATGTCAGGCATGCAAGTGTTGAGGATTTTTCCTTAAAACAAAACAAAAATTTAACAGTAGTATAACAGAATCTACCTTTATTTTTAAAAATAATAGACTCTAATTTTTTTGATCAGTGTCAGGTTTATAGAAAAATTAAGCAGAAAGTATAGGCATTCCCATATAATCTTTAACTATCCTGCTATATGTGTGGTTTAATCATATGTTCTCTCAAAGCCTTTGGAGTGGATTACAAATAAATGCATATCCTGATTGCATTTTATAGCACTAAGAATTTGATTTGATTAGAATTATTGATAATTGATAAGCTCTAACCCAGCTGTACTCAGAAATTCCTTCTCACCTCTCTCATCTTACTTATCAAAAAAGTACCCATCCTTTCAGTCATTTCATATGCCTTCCACTTCATGAAGCTTTCCCTGACTGCCAGACCTAGATGTTGGTTCTCTCTCCTTTAATATCTCATGGCACTTTGATAATAATTCTCTTACGATACTTATACATTGCTTTCTGGTAGAATTTTTTTTTTGCTATTTAACTTATGCACCATTAGGCTCTAAGCTCTGAGGACAATGTCTTTGTTCAACTCATCCCCTGTAGCACCTGGCACGGTGCCTTGTGTACCACAGGTTTGAAATTAACATTTGTGGAAGTGGATGAATTATGAAGTGGAAATCCCAACTTTACGAAGGAGGTAAACTAGGATGTAAATATTCTTTCTTTCAACAAAGGGATTGACTTCATGTTTTTGCTAAATAATTCGTTCCCTTAATGCATTTAATATATAACCTACAAAATTTCAAGTGAACTAGAAACAGTTCAGTTCCAAAATTTTAACTGACCTAGGAACAATTTCTTGGCACAAAGTACACGTGTGTAACCACTAACTTTGGATTATTTGAAGCAAATCTTGCTCTCATGTTTTTGTTAACAGAAAGAGTTGATACCAAAGGTCTTTGTTCAGACCTTTTACTGCCTCTTGTTTATTTGTGCTTCTCCTGGGAACTCTAGCTCAGCTTTTAAACCCAAACATACTACCTTCTCCAATGTAGAAGAAGGTGTAAGTAATATAACTCATGTTAGGATGATCCAGGGGGGAGAGAGCACACAACCTCTGGGGTCAGATGTTCCTCAGGTTCAATCTTGTCTCCACTCACTACTACGAAGCCCAAGGAGAATTTTACTTCTCTGAACTATGTCCTTATAGATAAATGGCAATAATAATATACCTACCTCACAAGAGAGTGGTGAGGACAAAATATAATGTATGTCAAGTACCTACTCACAAAGCTCAATAAATGATATATATGTTCCCTTACTCCTGAGACATGATTGTGTCTGCTTCTGTCATGGGTGTAAGAAGTGGAAAAATTTTCTGAAAAGGTGGCTTGCTGGGAAAATTAGACCAATATCAGCTCCAGTCTTTGGGAATGTAGATCTTCATAGCGTGTCTTATGTTTGGTTTAAAGCATTTCCAAAAGACTGGGTCATGGGACTTCCCTGGTGGTGCGGTGGATAAGACTCCACGCTCCCAATGCGGGGGGCCTGGGTTCGATCCCTGGTCAGGGAACTAGATCCCACATGCATGCAGCAACTAAGAGTTCGCATGCCACAACTAAGGAGCCCGGAGCCACAACTAAGACCCAGTGCAGCCAAATAAATAAATATTTAAGAAAAAAAAAAAAGACCAGGTCGTTATGTCCAAATGGAATAATTTGGACATACATGTGTACATGTAATGTAACAAATACATTACAAAGCAAAATATAAAATTTTAAAAATTTCCTAAGATGGTTGCGTTATTGGTCCTGTATATAACTTTCTGTTCTTCGGAGAGGAGCCACCTAGCAAAGGCAGTCCTATAAGGATCACCTTACAGGATCTTACAGGATCTAAAGTCCCTGAGACTTTAATTATGATCTGGTAGAAAATGTCTCTGCTAATGACATGAGCATTGTATTTCTTGGATCTGTGATCACTTATTATTTTAACCTTTCAAAGCCAGTAATTTTAAAGCGTTTGACTCAACTACAGTACTTTATTAGTGTGGAAATGTTTTATTGCAGCTTGGCTGACATTTTCTTTTACTAATGTCATTAGCACTACGTAAAAATGAATTATGTTGAGGTGTAAAGTACTATCTTTGTTTAGAGAAAATATGATGATGTTTATGAGCACATGAGGTGGGTCTCCTGGGGGTAAACACTAACAACATGTATCTTTCTCATCCTCCAGGCATGCTTACATTGCTAATAAGTATAAGTACTTTGGCTTGGAAAAAGGCCTGGATTTAGATTTACTTTTTCAAGATTATGTTGAATTCTCATAACATCCTTTAAAGAAAAGTCTAGCTTCAGAGTCACTAAGGCTTAATTAAAATCTCTAGCACACAGTCTGGTCACATCCCTTACCTATTTTGTAGCTTTAGCTCCTGGTAACTGTTGTATGCTAACACTGGTGTTCAACAGGTCATCGAAATCAAATTAATGCAGGCATCTTTGAAGTCAGAGATCAGTTGTGTTCATCTACAACATTTTCACATATAACAGGTACAAAATAAAGGAAAAGTGATTTTGTTTAACCTTGGAGAATCCTGAATGGATGGACGAAAACTGCAAGCATTTTAGTGGGAAAATTAAAATTATTTGTGGAAAAAAATTCTAATTAAACAAAATAAAATAAACAAAGAACAAAATTCCTTGGTATACAAATCCTTTTCTGAGTCTTTAAGAGGTAAAGACTCAAGGTCCCAAACCGCAATTCCTAGGTCTTTGAAAGCGCCTTTAGAATTTCCTACTTTCTTGGGCAGAGCACAGGGATTCTCAAAGTGTAGTCCTGACCGTCAGCCCCTTCGTCATCTGGGAACTTGTTAAAAATATAAAGTCTTGGGCCTCCCTCAGGCCCCAGAACCAGAATCTTTAGGGTAGGGCCAGTGATCTGTGTTTTTGTAAGCCCTCAAGACCCTCTGATATTCTGCTCTAAAATGTGGGAGCCTTTGACCTACAGCAATTCTTCTTAAATATTTCTGTGCAGCAGAAGCCCTTGGGGGGTTTGCCTAAACAGAGGTCCCTAACCCAGCCCCTGAGTGGCACTAAATTCTGGGAGTTGTATGGAAACCTGCATTAATTTTTTTTTAAGATTCTGGTATAGGTGATCTATAAAGCACAATTTGAGAAATTCTGGCTTGAAGTGGATTTAAGTGTTGACAAAATTAATATTTTTTTTCCCACAAAATTCCCCTCCACAACTTTGAGTTCTGACTTCCAAGCATCTATAACATTCATTTAGCCTGAAAATGCCTGCTCATGAAGGTATCCCCTCACTGCAGGCTTCCCTCATCCCACTGTTAGAGGGACGGAAACCTCTGTGGGCCCCGCTGTGAGGCTTTGCCCACCTCTTCCACAGGTGTGATGTTTCATCGCAGAAGCCTATGCTACAGGAGAAGGGATGTAACCCATACATCTGCAGAACGTAAAGTATTAAGTATATGCTGAGCCAAGATAAAACACAAGTGAGGACTTAAGTTTTTAAATTATTATTATTTTTTTTTTTTCTGAGATGATAGCTGAAGAAAGATCACTTTGGGAAAAGGGAGCTCCACCTTTGCAAATCCTGCCACGAGAACAGTCTGTTCTAAGCAAGGTGACCTTTAAAAGAAATTTGGGGAATTTTTATTTAATCCACGGACACTACTAAAAATGTTAATGAAATTAGGAAAATTGTTGGTTCATTTTATGTTTCTTCTAATGTATCCCTGCTTGCTCTATAGGTCTTTCCACTTTGTGTGGTAGGAAGAATATGGTAATGAATATTTTTGCTACCAGAAAAGAAAAAGAAAGATGCATGTTATATACTGGCCTCACTAGCTTATTTAGCTAGTTGTGATATAAAAATCTATTATAACATTTCTGGTTCAACTGAGAAAAAAATTGATACTCATTCATTATATTTACAAGTGTATTCCTTTCAACATTTTTATGTTTTATTTTCTACTGTATTAGATTTTTTAATAGCAAGAGTAATAATGCTTGTTAAAGAAGTCAAACACTACAGAGAGAGATGTGTATATGAATATAAATGTCCCATATCTCCCTCCAAATTTATCTCCTAAGTATTTGTATTTCAAATAGCCTTTTATTTTTTTTTAAATTTAAGAACAATACATGTCCGTTCTAAAACATTTAGAAAAGGTAGCCAAGCAAAAGAAGTGAACCACACACAGTCTCCCATTCTCATATAACCACTGTGAATATTTTGGTGCAGCTCTTTCAATCCTCCCAATACGTGTATTTATTAAAAATGGTCCCCACTTTTTTGCAACTGATCTTTTTTGCTCCCTGCTATCTTGTGGGCATTCTTCTCTATCATTAAAATGGAGCATCTTGTCTTACCTAAAGCATGATATGTAATATGTGCCACAGTTGATGCATGAAATGATTTTTTGGTGCTACATGAGCACATTTTAAACGTTTTTAATGGTCACATTTTTTTGTTTGTAACTGAAAAATGTAACTAGTACATAGAGCCTGTAATTTTGCAGATACTGTTGCTTATACTAAGGCTAAAGAAAGTAGACCTTGATAATCGACTTTATGAAGAATGTGTGGATTACCTCAGTAATGTGTGACCCTTAGTCATGCCCATGAATGTTTCAGATAACTTCCTGGACTTGACAAGTGTGGGAGTGACGAGCTCACCCTACCAGTACCAGCAGTCCCTTTCAATGACAAAGTTTTAAGTCACCTTGTCCAATCCCAAAATGACAGTCAGAGATAGCCGACCTATCTACGTAATTTAATAAAAATCAATATAATGCCTTACCCTGGATAAAAAGGGGAAACAAGAGAGAATAATTTGTATAAAAGAATATACATTTCAGTGAATTAAGTGGTTGGTCTTAATGATGGATGTACTACCATGATGGACATAATGGGAGATTCACTGAGAATGTGAAGCTGGGAGTGCAGATAGACACAGGTGAGTTTCATGGCGACTCAAACACTGTGAGCTGCATGGCCATTGGTGACACTGATTTTCCAAAATTGTGAACAACTTTTGGTAGAATTCTGAACACAATAAACAACGGTCTTCCCTGATGTACAAAGTAGCTGCATTTCTGGAAAAATCAGCATACATATATATATATATATATATATATATATATATATATATATTTAGCATATATTAAAGCTGGGCAAAAAGTTTGCATTTACGTGTGAAATGGATTTAGGTCTGGATTAGGTAATTATGAATATAGTACTCTTTAGGTCTGGCTCAGTAGACTTTTCACCAGCTTGGATTTTCTGAAAGACATTTGAAGTCACGTGGAATTACCGGTCAATTCCTGGTCAAAATTCCTGGTGAGAACATGCCTGGCATCGCAGCTGTCTAACACCTCTGGCTCCTCCCCAGCAAAGGCAGTGGTACCTCCAACCCCCAATTAACAGCAACAACCAAAAACTTTTAGATGTCTAAAATGCTCCCAGGCACAGTTTCTGAGAACTGTGAGTGAAAACTGCACAGAGCTATAGTGGCAATTACGAGCACTGGCCCTCTGACTACCACGCCAGCTGACTGTCAACGTGACAGATGTGCTCTCTTCTGAGGTACAGCAAAGGCCACTTTCGGAAGTTAACGGTTATTTAGTATGCAAGGTATGCATAAATATGCATAACTGCGCTTTGGAGTCAGACCTGTACTTCATTTTTCTTACTGGGCCTGCTGTACATCAGTGAGAAAAGAGATTTTTAGTGCAGAAAGGTTAGGTGTGTGACAGAAATAAAGGGTATTAATTGTGATTTGGTTAAATCAGTTGGTGTTTTTTTGGGTTTTTTTTGCTAGGTTTTAGGATCAAATCAATGCATTAATAGCCTTACTATGTTTTCTTTATATTTGTTTTTATAACTATCTGATACTGAAGGTAATTATACTGTACTTCCACTTATGTAGTGATAAAAAGTTACCTTTAAATATTCTTATCTCAGTAAAATATGTGAGTTAATTTAAAGAAAGATGTTAAGTAGATATTAGCACAGATGGCAATATTCCAAAGATAGCACATGAATGATTAAAGATTGGGAAAACCTCACCTACAACACTATTTTCCTGAGTTAAACATAATCCTTTTTACCACTTTTCTAGTGTTGAGCTTTTAATTTGTTTTCTGTTATATACAATGCTTCAAAGAACCTCCTTTTTTTTGGCCAGGCTGTGCGGCCTGTGGGATTCTTAGTTCCCTGACCAGGGACTGAACCTGCACCCTTGGCAGTGAAAGCGCAGAGTCCTAACCGCTGGACCGCCAGGGAACTCCCTCAAAGAACCTCTTGAGCTAAATATTGTTCATATCCGTGATGATTCCCTTACGAGAATTCACAGATGTGAAACTGTCTGGTGGAAGGGCAATGATTATATTATTTTAAAGTTTGAAATTAACCATTTCTCTAAGTTTTTATGAAGACATTTAGGAGGTTAGCAAAGTGGTATTTATGATCCATGGGAATACTTTCTTCCTTGTTACTCAAAGGACTGCTTAATGCAATTGCCTTCAGGTGTGTTCAGGGACCAAAGCACGATTCTTCCCACCCTTTGGGGACGCGGGTGGTGGGCAAAACGCTTGGTTGGAAGATCTGGTTTGTCGTTAATGTTACCCTTTCCATTTAATTAGCTTTGTGATCTTGCGCAAGTCACAACCTCTCTAAGCTATAATTTTCTTACCCATAAAATTGTCCTAAAAATAATACACTATTTACCTCACTGAGCTGTGAAGATTAAGTGAAATGATATATGTGAAAGTGGCTTGTAAATGCTGAAGCACGACATGAAATGTTAGTTGTTGGTGTTATATAAGTGCAATCTACATTCCCCTCTTGAGAGATTCCAAAAGCACAATTCTCTGGCTTCACAGATACAAGTTGTCTCATGCAATGCAGATAATTTTAAAATACCACATGGGGACAGTATCTAGAAAAAGTGAAGGGTATGAAAGAGGAAAGAACTAAATTCCAGTGAAAATCTATTTCTTTACTGCTTGTCCCTTCCCGTTCCCTCCTCAGCAAACACTAGGACCTGATTTGGCACTGCAGCAACACTAATCTTGGGCTTTTGAGCTGAGCTTTGCTCCTGACCATCAAATCTCACTGAAAACATCGGTTACCCAGAACTCACTTGTTAATCTAGGACTGGTCTGGTAGCTCAGGACTTCTGAGTTCAGGCTAGGACGAGAAGTTGCTATTTCTGGCACCTATAGATTGTTGGAAAAGCTAATGATTTTCACGAGACACTGTTCTCTTTCCATAATGCAAGTTATTCGAATGGTGTCTTTTTGTGGGTGGATTCAGGTAAGAATCATCCCACGAGCTGCTTATCAGATGCTGACAAAATCCAGAGAGTGGAGCCCGGGGTGAATACAGTGTGTGCAGAAGGGTGAGAGGGGCGACACCGAAGGCACCTGGGCTTGAGATTTAACTCTGCCACTCAACCCCCCCAGCCTCAGTTTCCCAGCTGCAAAATAAGGGAGTCAGACCGGAATTTAGTCACGAGGTCTCCCGTGTCTCTGCCCGCAGTAAGATTCTATAATTCCGTGGGCCAGTTTAGAAATTGGGGGTGGACCTTCCCAACCTCCTGCCATGGGCAGGAGAGGAAGGGTTGCAGCTGGAGGGTCTTAGCTGGGCCTTTGGGAGGAGCAAGGATTCTACTCTGTGACATCACAATATCCAGCCCAGGCTCAACCCTGGCTGAGAAGGAGAAGGCAACAGGAGGTTTGGCTACTGATGTATTAGAGGTGGACGCTATCTGATGGAGCTAGAAGGAATCAGCCAGCCATGACGCCGGTTCAGGTACGTGACATCTGCTGAGCTCAGAAGAGAAATTACTGTGTCTAAAGGAACACGAGGAGAGGACCACAAGATGGGCGTGTCTCCGGGCTTAGGGATGACAGCATAAGCACAGAGACTATGCACCAGTTACTTTAGGGTAATGTAAAGAATCCAAATGAGCAGACGAAAGGCCACAGGCGGTCCCACCAGAAGCAGAGCTGGGGCACATGCTCCCAACAGCCAGACTTACTGCCATGAAGCCGAACCACAGGGCATTTCCAAGACGGTTAGCCCCTCACTGTCCTCCCCCCACCACTGGGGGGCGCAAAAGAGGCTCAGGAGGGAGCCGCAAGAGGTCAGTGTGAAATCACTTTCTAAAATAGTCTACAATTGTTGCCTAATGATGTTTATTATTTTATCTAGGTGTTTTCCTTTTAATAGCTTCTCCCCAGAATGATAGGGAAGAGTAAGCTAAATAAAAAATAAGTTAACTGGGGCTTCCCTGGTGGTGCAGTGGCTGAGAATCTGCCTGCTAGTGCAGGGGACACGGGTTCGAGCCCTGGTCTGGGAGGATCCCACATGCCACGGAGCAACTAGGCCCGTGAGCCACAACTACTGAGCCTGCGCGTCTGGAGCCTGTGCTCTGCAACAGGAGAGGCCGCGATAGTGAGAGGCCCGCGCACTGCGATGAAGAGTGGCCCCCGCTTCCCGCAACTAGAGAAAGCCCTCGCACAGAAACGAAGACCCAACACAGCCAAAAATAAATTAATTAATTAATTTTAAAAAATATATATATATTTTTAAAAAATAAGTTAACTGAAAGAAGTATTTTAATAGAAGATAGTATAAAAATGCAAACAAAAGTAATACAATAAAACGAAGAGAAAAAGCTTATTAATGGGTTAGCAACCGATACTGATTCTAAAGTCTGGTTTTGAAATTTCAAGGCTTAAAAGGCAAAAGGCCACCCCCTATAAACAGTGAAAGAGAAGGGCCTTCTGGTTGAGAAGTAAGTAAAACAGTTCAGTTGAAACCACCTACAGCTCCTCCCCCTAAAGAACTCACACCAGTGAAGTCATCGCTGGGGATGCGGACAGTTCTGTTTTCTTTACCTTGCCTTAGGGTTTTGGCTTCTAAAATATTTGTTTCTTGCTGGAGTCTCAAGGCCCTGAGAGGCTCTGAATGACGGCAAATAGCTGCTCTGTTTACCAGTAGGGCGGAGCGCGGGGGTGGGTGCCAGGCCCTGACTCATCGGTACTGGCCTCCCTGAGCGCACTGCGACCCCAGAGCCAAGTACAGGACTGCTCAGGCAGGCACGCTGAGATTCGCCTGCAAGATCCAAGTTTACTGCCATGCTCCCCAGTGGAAGCAGCAGTCCAGTGTTCTGACAGGTAGATCAGCTGCCCACAGAGGACCCCAAGAGCAATAGACAAGGTGGGGAAGACCCAGCGTCTATCCACAAGACACAATTTTAACACTCTTTAGCCTCCAACCCATTGGGAATAAGTATATCTCAGCCGCAAGGCCAAAACTCACTCTATAAAAGTAGTAATAATCCAAAGCATGTAAATAAATTCAGAGGTTCAGATAAAGACAAAATGTACCTGCACATTGACTCTAGTACATATTCAGCTTCCGTCTAGAGAAGCCACTATGATTTTCACAATTAGATTATGACCCAACCTCTGAAGTCCTTGGAAATTAAAAGCTCATTGGTCCAGTTTTTACACTTTATTCATTTTATAGTCATTGAAAACTAGGTTTAGGTTTAACCTAAAATAATATCCACAAAACACAGAATGTCCTAACTTGTCTACATTTATATTTATTGACTATCATGTTCTCTGACCATTGTGTTAGTCACATACCACAGGCGTTCAGAGTTGGAGGAGAACTAAGAGATCGACCATTCCAACGTCCTCATTTCCAGAGGAGGAACCCAGCACAGAGAGGTTAGGTGTCTTGACCTAGGCCACTGTGCTAGTTAGTGCTAGCTTGAGACTAAAGCTTAAGTCCTCTCACTCCTAGCCTGGTGACCTCTCCAGTCCTCCCTGCCTCTAATTCACTCCGAAGGAATTTATTGGTTCAGACTTGAACTATTTTAATTTCCAAGTCAGAATATTCTAAGATAAGGAAATCTCATTTGATCACCTTGGTGTGGTTATTGGTAAATTCAGGTACTCTAGGTAGGTGACACTATTCACCAAAGCTTTCCCAGCCTTCACAGCTCCAAACAAAACAAGATTTGATCAAGGTCAGGAAAAAGCACCCAAGACCCCAACCAAAAGGCTGAGGATACAATGAAAAGGAATCCAGGGAGACTGACAGGCGATTCCGCCCTGACGCCTGATTAGTAGCAGTCCATTAAAAAAAAATAAAAAGAGGCGTTTATACAATTAATGAGCTTTTTGCTTTACAATAAATATACAGACTTCCTGTGGCCTTTTCTAGTTTAGGTAGATCGCTTTGTTTATGCGTTTGCATGTGTATACTCTGTAATGCGCATATGAGTAAACACTTCATCTGGCAGGTGTGAGGCTTTACACCATCTGTGGTAACTGACCTATCTTTATTACATAATTTGTCCCCTATGTGAGCCTTTCCCGACTTAAACCACGAATTAACATTTTATTTAGAGCTATCAATAATTTAGGAGCAGTCTTCAGTTTGTCCAGGGTTTGTTTTATGTAGAGCTGTCTACGTCTTGCATCTCTAATTCATCTGTAAGTTTGAGCCCAGGCACCCCCTGGATAGAGATACTCAGAGCTTTTTCCAATTGAATTCATTGCAAATGTATTAACATCAGCCTGAAGTCCCCAAATCTGAAAGAAAATGAAGAATTGTTGGATATAAGCATAGACCTCATTTGCATAGTCATCAGCTCCAAAGGTCTGATTAATATTTTCTAGGACCCTAGATTGTTTTTTAATCCACTGAAATGTGTATATCCTACAAGGATCTTCCATACGTTTCTGGTTTTCCAAATAGATTGTCTTTAATAAAAGAGAATTATGAAATGATTACCAACAGGAAAGAACATTCCATCATGGCATAGGGCTTAAACAAAGCTGTGGTAATATCTTTCAGCTTCCACATTAATTTCAAAAGTTGTGTAATATATTGAGTAATCGTGCACGTACTACCACATAAAACCGCAGAAGGCTGACTATGAAAAATGGAGGGATAAAAGGAGCTTTAGCTTCAGATTCTTCATTGTGGGTTTTGAATTCTCAACTCTCTCCAGTAAGCTGAAACACAGGTAGGCCAAGTGTACTTCTGAAATGTTTTCCACCTGAGAAGATGCATCCTGACAAGCCTTATTAACAGCCGTGGGAGGGAAAAAAAAAAAAAGTAAAAGCCGCCTCACCAGAGATCCCGAGACATCTGATCTTCTCTCTTGCTGCCGCCACCCGGGGTGCCTTGGCAAACAGCTACACCTGGACCTCTGACACATGCCGGACACGCCCCTCCATCTCGGCCCAGCCCCCATGCCCACTTTCCTAAGAATTGTGCAATGAGCCCTTTGTGACCAGAGGTCTGTGAAGTCTGGAAAGGAATGTGGCCCAGAGCCAACAGGCGTTGCTGCCACCAGGGCCAAGAAGGAGCTCTCCTGCTGTTTACCTCACACTTGGGGGAACCTCAGAAGGGGAAGGGTATGCTCTAAAAGGAGAGGGAATCTAGCCCTTGGCAGGAGTGTGAAGAAGCACCCCAGGGCCTTTCGCCCTTGTCTCTGCAGACCTCCAGAGGCATGCTCTGTGCTGCTCCCAAGACTTGGATCCACTTTTGAGCCATTTCCTTTCCTACTCATAACTGCCCCCTGCTGAAAGCTGTGAGTGTTAGGTCCCATTGTTCCAGTGCCCCTGTGTAGGGTGAAGGGTGACCGTAATGGGAGGTTCCACTAAATAGTGGTGTTGATAGTAGAGTGCCAGGCGCTGGTGGCAGGACAGCTGGAGAGGGTGCTGTGATCAGAGGCCTACTGGTACTGGTCAAGTAATAACACAAAACCAGCTTCCTACGTCTTCTCTCCACCTCCCCGACAAACATCACCCTGCATCATGACAAGTGCACAAGCTGGCCACTGGCGACACTGGAGGCTGCCTCACCTCTTCTGCCCAGGGAATGATGTCACGGGCTGAGCCATGAATACCCTTCTTTTAATTCGCCCAACATCATGATGGCCACACAAGTAGACCTCTAACTAAAAAGAACCAAAAGGAAGTGAAAGACTTAATTCTCAGTCTTGCCATTTGAGCACTGTCTAGTACAACTTAGTATAACTAACTGTAAAAGACAAGTTCTATACTTATCTTACCAATACCGCTTATAAACAAAAGGTGGTCCAAGAAAAATAGACTTTTTAGCCAGTTGAAAAGATCCCTTGGAGTTAGAACGCCAGTATTCTGCTCCTTTCAAGCATATTTAGAAGGCAAAGTCATTTTTATTAGTAGAGGGGAAAACACTCCTTTCATGTTAGAATGTTCTTTGTATGTTAGGAACTTACTCGTATAACCAACATATTGCCTCTTGTATCCTGTCCTTTCAAGACAGTGGTTATCTTTCTCCTTCCGACCCCAAATGAATTCAGTGTCAGTTTCAATCGAATTTGTAGTTTTTGAAAACTTAACATGTACCAGGCACTGTGGCAATAACAAAATAAAATGTTTGGCATAAATTGGGCTCTTTAAGAATTAAGGATTTAGGTGAGGAGACAAGATATACACGTGTGAAGAGTTCAGATGCAAAGAAGGAACTGCGTAACTATGTGAAAAATGTTCTCGTGGACTTCAAAGCGTCCCAGGGGCTCAGTGCAGGGCAGAAGCAAAGCTGTCTCCAGTGTTTTGGTTGCTCATCACGGCAGAATTAGGACTTGGGAGGAATCTTGAAGAGAAACAGAAGAGTGGCTGACACAAGCTTGAGGAGGAAAACAATTTTCTGGTGCAAATTTTGGCCCCAACACAATGGGCCTTGTCCCACTCACAGACCTTATCTCCCTTCTCCCTGTGCTTTTACAACTCCTTTGCATACAATGCGAACAATTCACATGGCTTCTTTGGGATGGGGAAAGCTGGAGTCATAGCAACATGCTGCCAGGGAAGGATGAAGCCCACCCTAACAGGTGGTTTCTGTAAGAGGCCCTACATGCTATAACCAGGGTTGTGTCTGATTTTAATTATGGATGTGTGGGCTTCCTGACCTTACACCCTAAGTCAACATGCTCTAAATCTAATTCATTATCTTCCTCCAAATCTGATCTCCTTTTGTGATGCCGGTCTCCGCCAATGACCTCACCATATTCCCAGCTATTCTGGCCAGAATCTCGAGTCCTCCATGATTCCCAGTTCTCTCCTCCCTGGCGTTTGGTCAGCAGGCCCGGGAGGTTATAGCTCCACATCTCTTTCGAATCCATCACTTCCTGCCAGTTCTGCCCACTGCTGCCCTGGGCCAGGCTCTCATCATGTTTCCCTAGGATCACTCATCTCCCCAACTTCATTCCTCTGCACTCTGTTGGTCACATCTTTCTAAAATAAATACTAGAGTTTGTCACTTGCCAGTTTTAAAACAGTTCAAGTTTCCCCATTGTTTAAAAAAATGAGGACTGGGGCTTCCCTGGTGGCGCAGTGGTTGGGAGTCCGCCTGCTGATGCAGGGGACGTGTGTTCGTGCCCCGGTCTGGGAAGATCCCACGTGCCACGGAGCAGATGGGCCCATGAGCCATGGCCGCTGAGCCTGCGTGTCCGGAGCCTGTGCTCCGCAATGGGAGAGGCCACGGTGGTGAGAGGCCCGCGTACCACAAAAAAAAAAAAAAAAAAATGAGGACTGAACTCCTTATCTTGACTTTCAAGGTCCCTCACAGTCTCTAGCCTCGTGTGGCCACTCCTCTCCTCTGCCACCCGTTCACCCAGTCCTCCCCACCAGATGCACCAGACGCATCCCTCTATTTCCCATTCTCCAGGCTGCCCAGCACTTTCCTGCTGCTGTGGTCTTTCTCATGCAGGTCTCTTCTGACAGTTGAACTCCTGCATTATTCCTTCTCAAAGGGCTGACCACTTTCTTCCTCCGTCATTTATGATCTTCTCATGACACTCTTATTATTTATGACCCTTTATGCTGAAGGAGTGAACCAGGTGTGGTCGAAAGACCAGTGAGAAGGGAATAGAAGACTGTTTTAAGACAGGGACTAGCATGTCAAAGACTCAGAGGAAACAGGACATGGTACTCAAGGAACTGACCAGTGCACAGAAGTTGGTGGAAATAGAGTCTGAGTTGAGAGGAAGGGGTTGGGAGGACATGGCCCTGGAGAAAGATGCAGAGGCTGGCCTTGATAAGGAGTGGGGATTTCAGCTTACGATCAGTGGACCACTTTAAAGGGTTATAAGCAGGGCAGTGATAGGACACTACTTGCATTTTAAAAGAATGTAGTGTCCAGAGAACAGATGGGAGTGGAGAGAGACTGGAGAAAGGGCTATCAGTTAGGAGGCTGGCCAGGTAAAACAAGGATGTGATGAACTTGTTCTAGATTAGTGACAGTGGGAAGAGAGGAAGGCAGTAGACTTCAGGGAGCTTTAGAAAGGAGAACTGATGAGGCCTGGCTGGTTGACCACACATGGATCAAATGGAGGAGGGGAAGTGAAGGAAGTCAGCCATACAGGCCCAGAAATGATACTGTACTAGTTGCAGTATCACTTAATGACAATGCCTCACATGGAGGAGACTGGACTTGATCCTGTAGGAACAGGAGACAACAAGGATCTCTTGGCTTAGGTAAACCTACATTTCTGAAAGGGAAAACTGAAAATGGTGTGCAGGATGGCCAGAAAGGGAAACACTGATCGCAGACAGACTAGAAGGCAACGCCACTGACGTGGGGTGTTGAAGGCTGACAGCACACAGCTGCTCAAAGCAGTGGGCTCCTCTCAGCACTGGTGATTCTGCCCCAAACATAGTTTAATTAAAAAAAAAAAAAAGGAGTGTTTTAATCAAAAAGTTATATTAAACAGTGTAAAATGTTATGCTATGAAAAACGATGCTCCCTCCCACCTCAGTCCCCAGTACTTTTCCTCCATGGAGCTTCTGCAAGTTTTACATCTCTCCAGAAATGTTCTCTGCATACACAAATGTGTCTGAGTACGTATCATGCACATGCTTTCTGTGTATGTATGTATCTATCCACACACATAGATCCACTTTTTAAAATGAGGTTACTATGCATATGCCCTACTTTTTTTAAACTGGGAAACTGTATATTGTTAAACCATTTTTATACCAGCTTGGGGAGCTCTGCTTCATTCGCTTCAATGTCTACAATGGCTGTGCTCCTACAGTGATCTCACAAACCCCCTGTTGATTAACACTGAAGTCAAACTCGGTTTTAAAGTGCTCCTGCCTGTCCTTTTCCTTGTCCACCACCCTCAGCTCGTGACGTGCTGGCTGCTTTAAACCACTCGTGGTCCCACACCGGGCCACTCTCCCCTTCCACCTTTTCACACAGCTCTTTTCGAATCTGCAGTAAGAGAACTCCCTCTGCAGCCGCACGAATCTAGCGCACCCTTAATCTCTCTCACCGTGGAGTCATCTGTGATGGCAGCATCAGCTTGGCGTATCAGACTCATATTCCTTGAGCAAAAGATCAGACGAGCCTCTCTAAATTTGTGAAATGTACTTTGAAAATCCTGTGTTTATACAGCCGCACCAAGGGTATCATAAACTCTAAAATGTCAGAGCCCCATTGCCAATCAGAGTTAAGCTCAGAGTAACAGGGATTTTTCTTCTCAGAGCTGACATTTTCAACAAGGCTGGTCAAGGGCTCTTCAGACACTTTGCTTTTAGAGGACACTGCAGTGGATACAGGCCTTGGATCTCATTCATTTGCTAGAGTCCCCAGGTCACACAGGTATTTAATAAATCCTGATGAACAGACATCTGTGCCTATAAGTATTATTCTTGATAGTCTTCCTTCCCATTTTTTTTCAAAGAATTGTTGGGCATTTTATCCTCTATTGCCCTTCATAGTGTAAACTGTAATCAGACCCTTTCTTCCTCCCCAACTTGGATTTCAGTGGAAAGCCTTAATGAGGAGACAGGTCTCCTGCCTGCCAGGTCATTGATGGCCCTCAAAGGCTTCCTGGCATTCCTTACAGGGTGTCCTATTGTCTGGTCATCATCAGAAAACCAAAAAATGTCCTTTGACACCATCCCGAACTAGCTGTCTGCTTCCTACATCTTCCTGTCTCAGCTATAGCCTGTACAAGAGGAGATTAAAATACCCCCTGGAGCCCTGTGACCTTTATTCCCACCTGGAACAAAGTCACTGAACACTGAGTTTCCTCTGCATCTTTCCTCTCCTTATGAATCATTTTAAGGTCCTTCATGTCATCAGGAAGCAGCACATCTGCAGCCTGACCAGCCAAAGTGGACTTGGTCCATCTTCCTTGGCCACCAGTGTCCTCTCCCCCGTGCCTCGAATCTTGCTGTGACAGTTTTCTCTAGGTCCCTGCTTGTCTTTTTCTGGGGTCCTTCACTACCTCTGCAAGCTGCAGAGAGAGGAAGCCATTGAGGGCTTTCTTTACCCTCTTTAGATGAAAGTCAAGTTTGCAGTTCAATGATTTCATCTTAGTTAAGATTCCTCAGTACCAATATTATATTAGTATAAATTATATATATATATATATATATATATATTTTTTTTTTTTTTTTTGCGGTACGCGGGCCTCTCACTGTTGTGGCCTCTCCCGTTGCGGAGCACAGGCTCCAGATGCGCAGGCTCAGTGGCCATGGCTCACGGGCCCAGCCGCTCTGCGGCATGTGGGATCTTCCCGGACCCGGGCACGAACCCGTGTCCCCTGCATCGGCAGGCGGACTCTCAACCACTGCGCCACCAGGGAAGCCCTAAATTATATAATTTTTTAATTTTAGAAAGCCATACAAACAGAAAATAATTATCAATTCAAATCTAAAATGTTTTTCCCAGAGTTTAAGGTAATAATATTGTCAAAATTACATATATAATTTAATAAATAATGAACATAAAATATATACACATATATAATATATACTATAATACATAATGTGTGTGTAGTATCTTGATATACACATACACACGTGTTGTTATAAGTGCTTGTTTTAGATGATCAAATTACATCTTCTGAATAGCACATGAATAACAAGTGCTATTTAAACCCTCCTGGCATTTCCCCTGTCCCTTAAATAACATAAATTTACTCAGCTTTATGTATAGGCAGCATTTCTTGCCAAATTCTGAAATAACAGAAATAGAAATCATAAAAACAACCTTTTCTGGGGGGGGGCACCTGCTGTATTAGGGTTATCCAGTTAAACAGAACCAATAGGAAAGATATCTATCTATATATCTGCATATTATTTATTATAAGGACTTGGCTCATGCAATTACAGAGGCTGAGAAGTCCCAAGACCCGCATCCAGCATTTTGGAGACCCAGGAGTCCAAATACCAGCAGGCTAGAGACCCAGGAAATGCCAAAGTTTCAGTTAAAGTCTGAAGGCAGGAAAAAAACTGATGTCCCAGCCCAAGGCAGTCTGGCAGGAGGAAATTTCCTCTTACTTGCAGGAGGGTCAGCCCTTTTGTTTTATTCATGTCTTCAAGTGATTGGATTGGCCCACCCGCATGGGGAGGGCAATCTGTTTTCCTCAGTCTATTGATTCAAATGTTAATCTCATCCAAAAACACCCTCACAGACACATTCAGAATAATGTTTGACCAAATATCTAGACAATCCATGGCCCAGTCAAGTTGACACATAAAATTAACCATCATACCTATCATGTCACCAACAGGCTCAGGAATTTTCTCATTTAATTGCCACAAAGACCCATATGGAAAGTAGGCTTAATCCCATTTGCTCAATAGATGTTTATTCAATAAATGTTTGTCCATTGTAGAGATGAGGAACCTGAGGTTCAGAGAGCTGAAGTAACTTGTCTAAGGGGGCACAGCTAGTAAATGGCAGAACCAGCATTCTAACCTAGGTCTAAATGACTCCATCTGAATTCTTAAGCTGTGTGGCCCCTGCCCCTCAGTGCTGGTACCGCATTCCCTCTGGTCCTGAGGCTTGGGGTGGGACAGGTCTGAAGGTATTTGCTATTGGTTGAAGCTCTGTGCAGCAGTGGGGAGGGGTCCCATTTTTGTCTTCACAGGTCTGTACATGTCAGACTTGAGTGCAGTGTGGAGCTGCTAGGACGGCTCTGCTTTCCTTTACCTTTGAGGTCCTCCACAGAACGTTAACAGATGCTACTCTTCACTGGAAGTTTCATGCTTGTGCTTTGTACAGATAATATTATCTAACGTTCACAATGACCCTGTGTTCTCCCCACCCCACCCCTCTGCTGTGGTAGGGAGACGGCTGACAGGTCACCATGGGCTGCCGAGGGCCGGGACTGGGAGACATCTCTCTTAAACTGCTGTCCTCAGAACCGCCAAGAGTACCCTCCATTGCCTTAAATGTCCCCGTGGGCCAATCCAATCCTGTTCTACCCCTGCCCCCAATCTGCCCAAAGCCAGCATAAAATACGCATGAATCAATAATTCTACAGGTGTGTGCCATGTGCTGACTCACCCGCGGAACAGGCCCGGGCTTTCCCTTCATTTGCTTTGCCCCTCACGGCCTGACGTGTTGCTGCCCCTCACTTTCTACCTTCACCAGCACTTCCAGGAAATGCTGTCCAGTGGTAAACTTGCTGGGGGCCCCTAAATCAATCTCGTGTAGAGGAGACTCCTCTGTCCCCTCTCCCCGTAGCGCTGTCTGGGTTGCTTCCTGGGAATCCCCTTTGTCGTGACAACATAAGCAGTCCTGCCAGTACTGCTGAGTTAGCTGGGCCACGGCAAACCTCTTGTCCTAGAGAGGAGGGATTGGAGACCCGGGGGCGTGCGTCTTACCCAAGTTCACACTTAGGAGCCAAGCCATCCGCCTCCCAGTCCAGTGCTTCTGGGGTTGCCCACAGATACCAGTTCTGATGGGCTGGGGACAGGGCAGCCTGCCAGTCCCAACCAGCGGAGGCAGGCTGAAGAACAGCGTATCTCCGAGGCGGTGTCCGAGGGGCAGATACGCAGGCTGCACCAGATGACAAGGGACGTCGGCATCCCTTTTGCACGTCTGCCTCCGTATACAATAATGTACAATGATGTAGGTGCAGCACAAACGAAGCAAGGTGTTGCTAGAGAAACTGGGATAGGGTGGACCCTTCTTATTAACAGAAGCAGATTCCCTTTGGTCTCACGCTTCGCCGGAAGGCCCTGGAAAGAGCTGAGACTCCTACCTGCCTGGAATTGCAGTGAATGACTCACTCTGGCCCCCATTCCCAATAGAAGTGGCTTTGGATTATATCATGTGTTCACAGAAACTCAGCTCGACTGTAAGTCTGTGGGGATCTACCCAGGGGATTCTCCACGGCAGGTCAGCAGGCATGCATTCGGGCCCCATGGGATGATGTTTCTAGATTAGATCTCTGGTCTGGCTCTATATCTCATTGCTGGTGTTGCTTCCAGAGCCTGTGAACCTGCTGACAGGAGCTGAGGGCAACTGGGCTTGTGTCAGCCAAGGCTTGGAGAACACCATCAGATAAATACTTAACAGAGAAACAATCATTGGTGGGAACAACTCTCAAAATAAAGTAAAATAAAACTGCTTATTGTTTTCAAGATCACTTTACTTAAAAACTTGTTAAACATAAAGGGTAAATAAATGAACTTCAGGTGCTTTGGGAGCAACAGAGCCATTGTTGAGAAGGCAGCACGCTCTAGAGGTGGAGACAGAATGTGGACGGTACCCAGAGACGTGGGTGCTCGTCCTGGCTGCCAAGGATTCCTTGGTGCCCTTGGACGAATATCCACTTCACTGCGTGACGTGGGATTCTTGGAACTGGGAGACTGTGCTCCTGCCCAGGCTCTGCTCATAACTGTCTGAGGCTCAGAGGAGTCTCCTGGTTTGTAAAATGGGAGTAAGAACACTTTCCCTGCCTACCCGTCCCAGTTGCTGTGTAGGTCAAATGAACCTATGTGAAAATACTTTGTTAACAACAGAGTACTCTCTATATTTTTTCCTGTGTAGGACGTAATGTCTTTTGATGGAAGTGAGGTAGGAGTTTAGGAGGAGAGTGGTGGAGAATGGTGAAAGGATTAGGGTTCCCCTGGGACATGCAGGGGGTATGGGGCAGGGTTGCAGCTGGGACTGGAGACCATGGGTCTGTGGTGGCAACGTCTGCCTTACCAGTGGCTGTGCAATTGAATGTTGGCTGCGGTGGTGGAAGGAATTAGGAGTATGGACATGGGAATACTATAATTACAGTGGTGATGTCGGAGTCTAAGCTGAACAGGGAAAGGGTTGAAGAAAGGAACGAGGCTGATAGATCTGGGGAGCTGGGAAATATTAGTGAGATGTAAGTACCATGAACACAGGGGCGTTAGCCGGCGAGGTAGGCAGTGGTGGGTGAGGCTGGAGTTAAGGTTTGCGAGCTCAGGACATCCAGGAATCTGAATAGGGCGAGGAGCCATAGGGGAGAGGGTGCTGTCTGGGAGGACCACAGGGGAGCTGAAGGGCCCCAAGTCAGTGACAGGAGACTTGGGGTGGAGAGAGTTGAGTGCCAGGGTCCTGAGAGAATATGGGTGAGTTGACAGACGCGGGGATGGCCATGGGGAGAACAGGACCTGTGGATGGTAGGGACACCAAAGGTCGGGGACAGAGTGTCTGGGAGGGCTGGGAGAATGCTGATGCTGCTTTGGGGTAAGGGAGGCCCGGAAAACAGAATGGCTAAAGGCGTACTCAGATGTAAAATTTGATATGCAGTATACACAAGTCAGTCATTTTGTGTACAGATAATAAAAAGTTGTAGGGGCACCTTGGCCTCAATATATAAACATATAAAACAAATTATAATGGATAACTCCTTTCAGCCGTTGACATTTTAAACTATAATAGGCTCAACAGCATGCGGAAGCCGGTTAGTACCAGTGGATGAGGGCCACGCATTGTTAAATTTTCTGGAATTTTTGCAAGCCAGGTATTATGTTGGTAGATTGAAGTAGGCCCAGGAGGGAATAGTTACACCATGGAAATCTGCGAACACTACATACTAGGGCTTTTTCTCCCTTGGAAATCTGGTTGTTAAACCTTTTCCAGCATACCACTGAATAGGCCTAAATATAACCTCCAAGTCTGCCCAACTTTACGGTCCTGTTGTGAGTTTAACTGTGACACTAAAAGAGGTATGTCCTAATCCCCAGTACCTGTGAATGTGACCTTATTGAAAGTAGGGTTTCTGCATATGTAATTAAGATGTAAGCTAAGATGAGGGCATCCTGGAGTAGGGTGGGTCCTCCATCCAATATGACTGTAGTCTATAAGAGGAGCTGCAGAGACAGACACACACACAGGAAAACACCATGTGAAGGCAGACACAGGGGGACCGCCATGGTGACAGAGGCAGAGACTGAGGTATGCCAAGGATTGCCAGCAACACCAGAAGCTAAGAGGATGTCGTGAAATATGTTCCCTTAGAGCTACCAGAAGGAGCCCACCTAGCCAACAACACCTTGATTTCAGACTTCCGACCTCCAGAACTGTGAGACAATAGGCTTACGTTGTTGTAAGTCACCCAGTTTGTGCTACCTTGTTCAGCATTGCTAGAAAACTATACACCTGCCAGGCCGTCAAGTTTGGGCACAAGGCAAGTGGAAGCTCCCCAGTGTGAGCTGTGAGGGAAGGTCCCTATTCCCTGTGCTCTGGCTCCCAGGGAACCTTCTCTCCTACGTCCTCCGGACGTATGTTCCGTGCAGTCATCTGCTACTCCTTGTTAGCTGCCTTGTATCGTGGATTATGCTTTTAAGTGTAGACGTGTTGCCTCCTCTTCTAGGTGGTAACCAGAAGTTGTAAACTCAGACGCCTCGCGCGTGGGTCAAGGTTGCTGAGTGTGGCGCTGGGGGAGCCACTGCGGACTGGAATGTGCGACTGCCTTTAAATAAAACACTTACCCCGCCCTGCTGGCCAAGGAAAACCTGACGAAGACCTGCCATCTGGGGACCTGTGCAATGTGCCAGAGAGAGGGGGAACGTCTCTTGGCCTTTGCCTTCCCCGGCAGCAACCAGCGGGCATTGACTGACTGTGAATTTGCCGCCTGGATCTCGTGGGTCTTCTGTCCTGGCCCAGCAAGTGGGTCTGAGACCTCAGAATTTCAACAATTGCCCTGAAGTGTCCCCCTTCAGACAGAAACTTCAAAACAGGTTTTTATAGGGTTATGATTTAAATCCCCTAGCTGACTAGCTACTCCACACGCCTGCAAAACTTCAGCTTCAGAAGAACATGGCAGAAGGGCGGCATCCCCTCTAGACACGGCTTGCCCCACCCTGATGTTTCCATGAGTATTTTTCTTGGTGACTCTCACAATCTCAGGTGGCTGAGGGAGAGGCGTCAGGGATACTGAAAAGAAAGGGTGATTTGGGGTGAGGGATCTTTTGAAGTTGAAACTGTTTATAGTTCATAACTTTTTGAACACCAGAGGGCGATACAGGCACACAGATAGAGCTGCTCTGCCTCGCTTTTTTAATGTGAGACCAAATGCTGAATATTGCTCATTTGACTCTTTTGCTCGGCTCTCTAAGAAAGTTACACAGAAGGCTTTTGAGACCATTTTCCGGATGTCCAAGCCCTGGGGCTAGTACACCCACCGAAGGATGCTGGGTAGGGTTACAGCTTCCTTTGTGGGGAAGCACTTGTCACTCACCCTCCCACCCCATCCTGAGACTGTCTAGTTCCAGTCAGCTCTTTGGGAGGGTTTGGACTGTGTCCCAGGTAAGAGCTAACTTGTGCAGGGACCCAGCTTGTTACTTCCAGGGCCATTCATTTAAAACTGGTTTCATGAGTTCTACTTAGTATCTGGCCCTGAGAGAACTGAGAAGCCTGAGAGAGGAGACCCCATGAGGAGGGATGAGGGATTGCAGAGGTCCTAAGGTTAACACCTGGGCGGCTCGTGGGGCTTTGGTGACGGTGGCCCGCTGACCAGTCTGCGTGTCTGTGGTCTTGGACCAGCTCCCACCAGTGACCTCTGATTGTGAGGACGGTTTGGCAGAATGTTCATGGTTTCTGGAGCATTATGGAAAGCTGTGTATGCCTCACAGAAGAGTCTGGGAGCAGCTGCAGTAGAGCAGTTGGGGATGCCCATGGGAGGCCTGACAGTGGTGGTGAGGGCCCTGGGAAGGGGCAACTGAGCTCAGCTTTGGAGTCTGAGGCCTGTGAGGAGAGCTTAAGCTGCACAAGTGCCCATCTAGGTGGGCAGCAGGGAGACCAGCATCAGGGCCCATCTAATTCTGCAGGCCTAGAAACCATGGGTGTGTGTGTGCAGTTGTGGAAAAATCTGCACCTGACTACGTAACTCATTCAGAAAGGAGCCTGTCTACCTTCACCCACTGGGAGAGGCAGCTCAGCTTTAGCTGTTCAGTTCTGGGCACCTTCCAGAGGCATTCAGCAGAGACAGAGACTGTTCTTAGCAATGATATGTTGTCAATAATAAAGCACCACTTACTACACAAGATAGAAGAAGGCTTTGCAGACCAAAAAGCTGTGCTAATGGGTTGATTACAATTTAGTGGGCTCTAGTTGTTCATCTGAAAGAGAAAACTTCAGCAAAATGAGGGGAAAATGTGTATCTACAATAGAGGGCACAAAGTCATTGCCACTATCCCAGTGAGTAAGTTGAAATGTACCACTGGAAAACCCAGTGTGGACACTAGAAATTGGTGCAAGGCCATGATGTGTTTGGCGCACAACAGGGGACTGTGCTGCTTCCCAGTCCTGTGATTGTTGTAGGGGCCTGGCCACGTGCACTAACAAGAGAGGATTCTCCGCCATTTGTGATTCTATCTCTCAATTCAGCCTTTGAAATTAACAAGGATTTACAGGCACAGATTTGGAAGCAGAGCACTTAGACTGGATCCCAGTTCCAGCTTTCTGCCCCTCATTATTGATGTTCATGCTTGGGGGAAGTGATATGACCACAGGTAGTCAGTTATCTCTTTCTTAAAATGGACACTGAGTGTCAGATAATGTATTTCACTTGTGAAAAAACTTATTAGGAAATTACCAAGGGTGGTTTAAGTGCAGTTATTCATCTCTAGAGGGAATCCTTCAGTATTTCCTTCACTTTCAAACACATGTCTGTTACCTGGGCTGGGTGAGGCTTCATTTGAAGGTGGGCTTTATTAGAGTTAAAGATATGCCTTTAGGCCAGTCCTATTAAACTAGCACTTAAATGCCCCCCAAAACAGGAATGACAACTATTTTGGTTTCTATGTACTCTGCTGGTTTTGTAGTCCGTTTAGCCACATTTAGATGACAATTTGTAGAACAATCACTGTATTGGAAACCTTATTGAAAAGAAATTTTGCCTTGAGCAAAAGTTTATGTCTTTGTTTTTATCTTCTATCTTTTTAAGCTAATTAACATAAGAGACATCTTGAGCTAAGGTGAATGGGGAACAACAATCGGCAACATCAAGGATCAACGCTCTGCTTACAGACATTTTGTCAAATAAACACTTCTGTTGGACTTGAAGTCTCCTTGGTTTATCACGGCAATTGCTTACTGTAAGTAAGCAACAAGGTGTTTAAATTTCACATCTGTGAAGTACATGTTATGTTTCCTAGCAGTGGACAAGACGCAGTCAATATTTTTTCAGTAATACAGGTCTCAGATTCAGAGCTTTACTTAACCAAATAAATACTGTCCTTGACACTGAACTACTTACTGGACCTCATTAATGAACGTGCTTATTGGTAGTTCCTTGTTTAAAGCCATTACTACAATATTTTTCTTGAGCTTTAAAATATGCTCCATCTGGCTCATTCACAGATTGATAAGCAAGGGAATATAGCAGGCAACAACCCCCTGGAATTAGACTGTGAACTCCTGAAGCAAAGCTCCCTGGTGAGTTACAGCTTGGGCTGTGAAATCAGTCAGCCTGGTTTCAAAGCCTGGGTCCAGCTGCTTTGGGCAATGCATTCAGCCTCTCCAATCTTATATTCCTCCTCTGTAAAATAAGGATATGAAAGTATCCACCTTATAAGTTTGTAGGGTTCCAATGAGAGAATCTAGTTAACATGCTAGTTACTATCATCACCAGCACCACCAGCACCACCTCTGAAACCCTCACAACCCCCAGTATAATGCCTTGCGGTATATTCATCACATAGCTCATTCTACCTACTGATGAATTACAGATTTGGGATGAAATCTACCAGGATTGCCCATTCTTCCAGCATACTCTGTTTCAATTTTAGGGGGCAGAGAGAGAGAGGACCATCTTAAAAACTGCTCAACCCCCAACCCTAGAAAATAATCGTTAGATTTGTGTTTATAAAAGTACCTAGTATCCTTCTTGGCACACCTATACTAGGTATTTGATAAAAGGTCTGAGAGATAAAAAGGGTTCATATTTTATTACTCTTTTACAGAGAAGACACAGGTTTAAAGTGACTTTCCCAGAGTCTACAGGAATGTTGTTTTGGGATACTCCTTCTTGATTTAAACTATGCAAAGCCAAATTTTATTTTCCGTTGAATCACACAGATGCCATTATCTTTGCTAAGTGTTTTCTTAGGAAATCCAGGCAATGGAAAATTCCTCTAGAGAGCTGCTTGGTCGACAAGTGCTTTCCGTGTTACTTAACTAAAGCTGTCAGGTCCAGTGAATAAGGAAACTAGTCAGCACTGGCTCTTAATGTGGGCAGCTCTACAGAAACACCTGGAGCCCTAAAAGTGCCTGAGCCAGGCCCACTCTGCAAGATTTTGCTTTGGGATAAATCTGAGAGATGTTGCTTTTGGACAACATGGGTGGGGTCTAGACATCAGAAATCTTAAAATCTTTCCAAGTGATTCTAGAAAGAGCTCCTATCTAGTTCTTCCCCCTTAGTCTTCTATGATTCTTTTTAAAACTGAAGTATAGTTGATTTACAATATTATATTAATTTCAGGTATATAGCATAGTAATTCAGTGTTTTATAGATTATATTCCATTTAAAGTTATTACAATTAATGGCCATATTTCCTTGTACTGTACAATGTCCTTGTTGCTTATTTATTTTACACATAGTAGTTTGTATCTCTTAATTCCATACCCCTATCTTGTCCCATCCTCCCTTTCCTCTCCCTACTGGTAACCACTAGTTTGTTCTCTATATCTGTGAGTCTGTTCCTGTTTTGTTATATTCATTCATTTGTTTTATTTCTTTAGGTTCCACATACAAGTGATAACACTTGTCTTTCTCTGTCTGACTTACTTCACTAAGCATAACACCCTCTAGGTCCATCCATGTTGCTGCAAATGGCAGAATTTCATTCTTTTTTTTACAGCTGAGTAATATTCCATTGTGTGTGTGTGTGTGTGTGTGTGTGTGTGTGTGTGTGTGTGTGTGTGTATCTTGGCTATTGTGAATAATGCTGCTCTGACATTGGGGTGCATGTATTTTTTTAGAATTAGTGTTTTTGTTTTCTTTGGATATATACCTAGCAGTGGAATTGCTGGATCATATGGCAGTTCTATTCTTAGTTTTTTGAGGAACCTCTGTACTGTTTTCCATAGTGGCTGCACCAATTTACATTCCCACCAACAATGTAGGAGGGCTCCCTTTTCTCCACATCCTTGCCAAAATTTCTTATTTGTAGACTTTTTGAAGATAGCCAGTTGCACAGGTGTGAGGTGATATCTCATTGTGGTTTTAATTGCATTTCTCTGATGATTAGCAATGTTGAGCATTTTTTCAAGTGTCTGTTGGCCATCTGTATATCTTCTTTGGAAAAATGTCTATTCAGTTCTTCTACCCATATTTTTCACTGGGTTGTTTGTTTGGATATTAACCCCTTGTCAGTCACACCATTTGCAAATATTTTCTCCCATTCTCTAGGTGGTCTTTTTGTTTTGTCAATGATTTCCTTTGCCGTGCAAAAGATTTTAAGTTTAATTAGGTACCATTTGTTTATTTTTACTTCTGTTTCTTTTGCCTTAAGAGACAGATCCAAAAAGATATTGCTGCTATTTATGTCAAGGAGTGTTCTGCCTATATTTTCCTCTAGGAGTTTCATAGTATTTGGTCTTACATTTAGGTGTTTAATCCATTTTGAGTTTATTTTTGTGTATGATGTCAGAGAATGTTCTAATTTCATTCCACCACGTATTGAAAAGACTGTCTTTTCTCCATTGTATATTCTTGCCTCCTTTGTTGTAGACCATAAGTTCATGAGTTTATTTCTTGGCTCTCTATTCTGTCCCATTGATCAATATATTTGTTTTTGTGCCAGTACCATGCTGTTTTGCTTACTGTAGCTTTATCGTACAGTCTGAAGTCAGGGAGCTTGATACCTCCAGCTTTGTTCTTTTTTCTCAAGATTGCTTGGGCAATTCAGGGTCATTTGTAGTTTCATATAACTCTTAGGATTATTTGTTCTACTTCTGCGAAAAATGTTATTGGTATTTTGATAGAGAATGCATTGTATCTGTAGATTGCTTTAGGTAGTATGGCCATTTTAACAATATTAATTCTTCCAACCCAAGAACATGGGAGGATATCTTTCCATTTTCTTTGTGTCATCTTCAATTTCCTTCAGCAGTATTTTACAGTTTTCAGAGTACAGATCTTTCATCTACTTGGTTAAGTTTATCCTTAGGTATTTTATTCTTTTTGATGTAATTTTAAACAGGATTGTTTTCTTGCTTTCTCTGATAGTTCATATTAATGTTTAGAAAAGCAACAGATTTACATATATCAATCTTGTATCCTGCAACTTTACTAATTCATTTATTAGTTTTAAGAGTTTTTTGGTGGAGACTTGAGGGTTTTCTAGAAATAGTATCATGTCATCTGCAAATAGTCACAATTTTAGTTCTTCCCTTCCAATTTGGATGCCTTTTATTTCTTTTTCTTGTCTGATGGCTGTGGCTAGCATTTCCAAAAATATGATAAACAGAAGTGGTGAGAGTGGGCATCCTTGCCTTGTTCCTTACTTTAGAAGAAAGGCTTTTGACTTTTCACTGTTGAGTATGATGTCAGCCATGGGTTTGTCATAAATGGTCTTTATTATGTTGGGATATGTTCCCTCTATACCCACTTTGATGAGAGTTTTTATCATGAATGGGTGTTGAATTTTGTCAAATGCTTTTTCTGCATCTATTGAGATGATTGTATGATTTTTTTACCCTTCCTGTTCTTAATGTGGTGTATCACACTGACTGGTTTGTGAATATTGGACCACCCTTGCATCCCTGGAATAAATCCCACTTGATCATGGTGTATGATCCTTTTTATTTATTGTTGAATTCAGCTTACTAATATTTTGTTGAGAATTTTTGCATCTACCTTCATCAGAGATATTGGCTTGTAATTTTCTTTTTTTGTAGTGTCTTTGTCTGGTTTGGTATCAGGGTAATGGTGGCCTAGTAGAATGAATTTGGGAATGCTCTTCATCCTCTTCATTTTTTTGGAATAGTTTGAGAAGGACAGGTATTAGCTCTTCTTTATATGTTTTTTAAAATTCCCCTGTGAAGCTCTCTGGTCCTGGACTTTTGTTTCCCGGGAGTTTTCAAATTACAAATTCAATTTTGCTACTAGTGATCAGTCTGTTCAGATTGTCTATTTCTTTCTGATTCAGTCTTAGAGAGTTGTATGTTTCTAGAATTTGTCTATTTCTTCTAGGTTTTCCAATTTGTTGAAATATAACTGTTCATAGTATTCTCCTATGATATTTTGTATCCCTATGATATCTGTTGCTATTTTTCCTCTTTCATTTCTTATTTTGTTTATTTGGGTCCTCTCTCTTTTCTTGATGAGCCTGGCTAAAGGTTTATCAATTCTGTTTATCTTTTCAAAAAACAAAACAAAAAAACTTGGTTTCACTGATCTTTTCTATTGTGTTTTTGGTCTCTATTTTATTTCCTCTCTGATCTTTAGTATTTCCTTCCTTCTGCTGACTTTGGGCTTTGTTTTTCTTTTTCTAATTCCTTTAGAAGGTAAGTTAGGTTGTTTGAGATTTTTCTTGTTTCTTGAGGTAGGCCTGTATCGCTATAAACTTCCTGCTTAGAACTGCTTTTGCTGCATCCCATAGATTTTGGAAAGTTGTGTTTCCATTTTCATTTGTCTCAAGGTATTTTCTGATTTATTTCCTCTTTGCTGTCTTCACTGACTCACTCTTTTTTTAGTAGCATGTTGTTTAGTCTCCATGCTTTTCCCATTTCTTGTCTTGCAATTGATTGCTAGTTTCATACAGTTGTGGTCAGAAAAACTGCTCAATATAATTTCTATCCTCTAAAATCTGTTGAGACTTATTTGGTGGCCTAGCATGTGATCCATCATGGAGAGTGTTCCACATGTACTTAAAAAGAATGTGTATTCTGCTGTTTTTAGATGGAATGTTTTATAGATAGCTATTAAATCCAACTGGTCTAACATCATTTAAGACCACTGTTTCCTTATTGATTTTCTGCCTGGATGATCTGTGCATTGATGCAAGTGGAGTGTTAAAGTCCCCTACTATTACTGTATTTTTGTCAGTTTCTCCTTTTACGTCTGTTAATATTTTCCTTATATATTTAGGTGCTTCTGTATTAGGTACATATATGTGATGAATGTTATATTCTCTTCTTGCATTGATCCCTTTATCATTATATAATGCTCTTTATCTTTTGTTATATTCTTTTTTTTTTTTTTTGCAGTACACAGGCCTCTCACTGTTGTGGCCTCTCCCATTGCAGAGCACAGGCTCCAGACACGCAGGCCCAGCAGCCACAGCTCATGGGCCCAGCTGCTCCGAAGCATGTGGGATCTTCCCGGACCGGGGCACGAACCCACGTCCCCTGCATCAGCAGGCAGACTCTCAACCACTGCGCCACCAGGGAAGCCCCTAGACTTTATTTTAAAGTCGTTTTTTTTTTTTCTGATATGAGTATTGCTACCTCTGCTTTCCTGTCATTTCCATTTGCATGAAATATCTTTTTCCATCCTCTCACTTTCAGTCTGTGTGTGCCTATTTCTGAAGTGAGCCTCTTGTAAGATGGATCTTGTTTTTTTTTTTCAATCGGCCACCCTATGTCTTTTGATTGAAACACTTAGTCCATTGACATTCAAAATGATTATGGATAGGTATGTACTTATTGCCAGTTTGCTGCTTCTTTCTGGTTGTTTTGATAGTTCTTCTCTGTTCTTTTCTTCTTTTAGTTTCTTCTTTTGTTGTTTAATAATTTTCTTTAGTGGTATGCTTGTTTTCCTTTCTCTCTAGTTTTTGTATATCTATGTAGGTTTTTGATTTGTGGTTACCATCTCCCTTAGCCTTCTATGATTCTATGCTTTCTTCATATTTACAGATTTAGGCACATTAAAATTCCATTCCCTTTGTAACCTCTTTTTTTTTTTTTTGTAACCTCTTTTTAAAAGGGACATTTTTTAACTTTGGAAAATTAGGCAACATAATAGGAATTAACCAATTTGCATTCTGAAACATAAACACTTGATTTTATAGAAGAATTGCCAGAATTGTTCCGTAATTTTGTTTGAGGTGCTGCTGGAGTGGTCGCCAACAGCCTCTTAATTTTACACAGTCAAGGCAATAACTTATCTTTTTCCTTTCTAAATTCACTTAACAGAATGAAGCTTACCCAGATGACTCATCCCATGAAATTTATAAAGTGGGTGGCCTGAATTCCATATATAGCAATAATAATAATAATAATAATAATGTAGAAGGGTAATAATAGTAACAGTGATAGCGATAATAATGCCTTTGTTCACTGCATTGGGTTGTTTAGATTAGGATTTATTTGTTGGAACTATGTGCCCTTGGACATCACATGTTCAAAATGAGTGGTGCTTGCACCTGCTGATATATGAAGTTTACATTAAACACTATGTACCCTAATGTTTATGATTCTTAGATTATTTTAGTCAAATATTCAAATTCATCTAGTACCTGCTGTAGATTCTATGATGATGTATTGGTACTAATCATTTATTATAATAACCCTAACCCCATGTGGTAATTCAGAGAGATATATAAAAGGACTCTAGGAGCACCTAAGGGAATAGTGAAGACCCCATAAATAGAATGCACAGGGAAAATTTGCATGCAATGCCCCACCCCCAAACACACACACACACACACACACACACACACACACACACACACACACACACTTCTCTCTCCAATTTTCTAGAAAGGCCACATTGGTTCAATCTTGGAATATTTTCTAGGTTCCCCTCTTCAAACTTCAATGATTATATTGGCAATGCTTTTATAGTACATTTGGTGCATTTTGCATCAAGGAGTTATTTATGTGCTTACCATGAGTTATGTCCTTTTACAAATATCATTTGAAGCGCACCATTTCTAGAAAGCCTCACCTGTTTTAGTGGAATATGATTCCATTAATCTCTGGCTGTATCTTTAGATTATATATCAGAAGCCATGTGTGTATAGGCATGTGCTGACATCCTATGTACTAGAGCACACATCAGCATGAATCTTTTATTTCTTCAATTTAAGTGCCCAGGGTCATTGAATGTACTCTTCCACCTGCCTAGAATATATTTGCTTCTACAAACAATCCCTTCATCTAGTTCTTTTCAGTTATCTGCTTGGTTATTTTTGTTCAGGGAAGCTTTTTCTGATCTTCCCCTGCTCCACTGATTTACATAGTCTTACATCTCTCCAAAGTCTTACTTTTATACTTATTTGAGTGATCATTTGATTAATATCTGTCTCTATTGGTAGATTGTAACTCTGTACACCACAAACCCAGAGTTTGTGTTTGGTTTTGTTTACCAGGATATTTCTAGCATTTAGCCCAATGCCTAGACCTAGTAGGTAACCAACTATTGAATGACTAGATGAATAAGAAACTATGTTTTCTCTCTGAGAAACAGCTGTAGTTTTACTTCACCTAAGAGTTTTGCAATACTTAAAAAAATTATAAACTCATGGTTTAGCCAACATTAAAAAATTAAAAAGTAATGATTTAAGAAGAGAGTGGTTAATTGTGTAAAAATAATGGATTTTACTAAAACTATATATTAAACTGAATTTGAGGCTTTAAACCTCAATTTTAAAAAATATCACCCATAATCTCACCATATTAATATAGCAACTATTTTCATTTCAACAAAGGACACTGCCCTTCTAATTAAACTTAAGAGCTTTTGCACAGGAAAGGAAACCTAAGCAAAACAAAAAGACAACCTACGGGTTGGGAGAAAATATTTGCAAACAATGCTACCGACAAGGGCTTAATTTCCAAAATATACAAAAAGTTCATACAGCTTAATATCAAAAAACAAACAACCCAATCACAAAATGGGCAGAAGACCTAAATACACATTTCTCCAAGAAGACATTCAGATGGCCAACAGGCAAATGAAAAGATGCTCAATATTGCCAATTACTAGAGAAATGCAAATCAAAACTATAATGAGGTATCACCTCACACCAGTCATAATGGCCATCACTAAAAATCTACAAACAATAAATGCTGGAGAGGGTGTGGAGAAAAGGAAACCCTCCTACACTGTAGGTGGGAATGTAAATTGGTGCAGCCACTATGGAGAACAGTACAGAGGTTCCTTAAAAAACTAAAAATAAAGTTACCATGCGAGCCTGCAATCCCACTCCTGGGCATATATCCAAAGTAAACTCTAATTTGAAAAGATACATGCACCCCAATGTTCACAGCAGCGCTATTTACAATAGTCAAGACATGGAAACAACCTAAATGTCCACTGACATGTGAATGGATAAAGAAGATGTAGCATATATCTATATACATACTTATATAGATATATAGATATATATAATGGAATATTACTCAGCCATAAAAATGAATAAAATAATGTCATTTGCAGCAACATGGATGGACCTAGTGATGATCATATTAAGTAAGTCAGACAACGAAAGACAAATATTATATGATATCACTTATATGTGGAATCTAAAAAACTGATGCAAACAAACTTATTTATAAAATGGAAATAGACTCACACAGAAAACAAACTTATGGTTACCAAAGGGGATAGCAGGGTGGGTGGGGGAGAGATAAATTAGGAGTCTGGGATTAACATATACACACTACTATATATAAAACAGATAGACAACAAGGACCTACTGTATAGCATAGGAAACTATACTCAATATCTTGTAATAACCTATAATGGAAAAGAATCTGAAAAAGAATACATACATGCATATATGTATGTATATATATATATATACACATAAATATATAACTGAATCACTATTCTGTACACTTGAAACTAACACAACACTGTAAATTAACTATACTTCAATTTTAAAAAAAAAAGGACGTTTGTCCTTAAGCTGAAGGGATGATGGAACTTGGGTATTTAGCTTTACATGTCTTTACTTCCCCCCACCCCTGCCCCATTTATCTGCATGATGATGGGCTGCTTTCTAAACTCTGGCTGGAAATCAGGATCTATGAGAAATAGCCTTTGTATCTGAAGAAAAACAATGATATCTAGAGGTGAGAGTGCTCTGAAATGTTTATACAAAATAGCACTAGGATTTGCTACCTGTCATACTAAGCAGCAAACTTAAACACTACCTTCAACTTCAGGAGCCAGACCACATTCTGCAAAATTCAGGAGTAATACCTGTCTCATTTGACTTAAGACTTTTTCAGTCTGTACGATCTTACTCAAAATCATAGGGAACTATTCTCTCTTGTGACCTTCTATTTTATATGAGACTTTGACCATTGTTTTAACTAGAAATCCCTATTTTTTTTGTCTGTGCCATTTGGCATGCAGGATCTTAGTTCCCTGACCAGGGATTGAACCCATGCCCCCTGCAATGGAAGCGTGGAGTTTTAACCACTGGACCGCCAAGGAAGTCCCAAGAAATCCCTAATTCTTAAAACCACCTCAGTCACCACTGTGAATCAGTGCCTCTTAACTAAGATTAGGGTAAAATGTTCAGCTATAAAAACAGGTGAATTAATGTAGTGAGAAATTAGAGTTTCACCCTTATTAATGTTATATGGTCCTTCCAGTAATTTTAAAGCAACTGATTAGTACTAGGCTTAGACCAAAGGAAAATAAAATTAAAAAGAACCCACTTTGACTCTGAATAGCTAAAGCAAACTTGAGAAAGAACAACAAAGCTGGAGGCATCACACTCCCTGTTATCAAACTATATTATTAATATAAATGCTATAATAATCAAAACAGTACGGTATTGGCATAAAAACAGACACACAGATCAATGGAACAGAACACAGAGCCCAGAAATAAAGCCATGCTCGTATGGTCAATTAATCTATGACAAAGGAGCCAAGAATATACACTGGGGAAAGGACAGTCTCTTCAATAAATGTGTTGGGAAAACTGGACAACCACATGCAAAAGAATGAAACTGGACCGTTATCTTACACCATACAGAAAAATCAACTCAAAATGGTTTAAAAACTTGAAGGTAAGACCTGAAACCATAAAATTCCTAGAAGAAAATGTAGGTGGTAAGCACCTTGACATCGGTGTTGGTGATATTTTGGATTTGACATTAAAAGCAACTAAAGCACAAATAGACAAGTGGGAATATGTCAAACTAAAAACCTTCTGCACAGCAAAGGACACCATCAACAAAGTGAAAAGGCAGCCTACCAAATGGGGGAAAGTATTTGCAAATCATATAACTGATAACGGATTAATAACTAAAATATATAATGAATTCATACAAATCAATAGCAAAAAAGCAAGCAACCCAAATAAAAAATGGATAGAGGCTCTGAATAGGTATTTTTTCAAAGAAGACATGCAGGTGGCCAACAGGTCCATGAAAAGGCGCTCAACACTAATCATCAGGGAAATGCAAGTCACAACCACAGTAAGATATCACTTCCCACCTGTCCAAATGGCTATCATCAAAAAGTCTACAAATAACACATGCTGACGAAAATGTGGAGAAAATGGAGCCTCTTGCGCACTGTTTGTAAGAATGTAAATTGGTGCATCAGCTATGGCAAACAGTACCGAGGTTCCTCAAAAAATTGAAAACAGAACTACCATATATTTCAGCAATTTCTCTTCTGGGTATTTATCCAAAGAAAACATTAACTCGAATAGATACCTGCACCCCCATGTTCATTGCAGCATTATTTGCAATAGCCAAGATATGGAAACAACCTAAGTGCATATCAATGGATGAACGGATAAAGAAAATGCGGTATATATCACTTAGCCATAAAAAAGAAGGCAATCTTGCCATTTATGACAACATGGATGGACCTTGAGGGTATCATGCTAAGTGAAATAATTCAGACAAACACTATATAATCTCACTTACATGTGAAATTAAAAGAAAACAAACAAACCTGAGCTCACAGATACAGAGAACAGATTGGTGGGCGCCATAAGCAGAGGGGGGTGGGGGGGCGTGGTCGTGGTAATGGGTGGGTGAAGTGGGTGAAGGGGGTCAAAAGGTACAAACTTCTAGCTATAAAATAAGCCATGGAGATGTCATGTACAGCATGGTGACTATAGTTAATAATACCATATGGCATATTTGAAAGTTGCTAAGAGAGTAGATCTTAAAAGTTTTCATCACGAGAAAAAAAATTTGTAACTATGTATGGTGATGGATGTTACCTAGACTTACCGTGGTGATCTTTTAGCAATATATACAAATATTGAATCATTACATTGTACACCTGAAACGAATTAAATATGTCAACTATATCTCAATAAAAAAAAAAAAGAACCCACTTTGCATGTCAGGAGATAGCACATTTTCTTGATTGAAAGTTCTGGTGGAAACCTGGAAGCAATTCCATAGCAGCATCTGGCTGAGCCAAGCAACAGTTGACTAATGATCAAATTAGAGGTAGCATGTATTTTGGTATCACTGGATGCCTTGTACAGTTGACTAATGATCGAATTAGAGGTAGCATGTATTTTGGTATCACTGGATGCCTTGTAATGGCAAGCTTTGTGGTCATGCATGTTTTATTCTCTCTTTGTTATGTTTTCCAGAGGGATAACCAATTGGCTGATAGAGTAACAAATCAAAAGTAACTCGACGCCATTGACCCGCTTAAGCTCGCATGGGAACAACGGAAAGGAGCAGCCGTTTACTCTGAAAGAGCGGAACAGGTATGAAACAATTCCTTGTTGTTGCCTTTCTTTATTTCTTTGCACATCTATTTCCAGACCAGCTGAAAACAGCAAGTTATTCCTGTTTGAAAACACAGAATCGGAGTTAAAGGAACAGGTACTATGGGTTATTTGTAAGATTCCCAAGTTGTCTCATCTTCAGGTTGCTGTTTATAGAAGTACCAGTGCAGTCAAGAGGTAATTATTTTTCAATAGCAAACTGTAATCACACTAGGGAGAATTATTACTTTAAAACATAGGTTAGCATTTTGGATGTGTGTTTAGCTTTAAGATACAACGCCCCTTGAATAAGGAGATCTTGCTCCAATAAACAGATTTCTATAGAGGAATTATAGAAGTAATTAAAAAATGGTGAAACATGTTGGCTCCTCCAATCACAGCCATCAGAAGTGTTTTTGCTGTTTAATGATCTAATCTCCCCTGCTCACATTCATTTTCTCAGCCGTGAAGGGACCCTGCCAAGAAAGGCATAGTTCAATTTTTTTCCATTTTCAGAATTCACATAATAGACAGAGGTGAAGCTTCTTTTACTCTGAAGGAAACATTTCATGTCAACACGAAAAATTTAGAACAGCATTTGTAGGGCTCCTGGAATTGGAACCTTTAAAATATGTGTTTATTTTGAATTGGATGTCTGTCACCATTGGAGTGCTGAACGTTCTTTCAATTATATCTTTATCAAGAGACAGGTAAGCTGTATGTGGTTTGGTAGTGACTTTAGTGGTCAGTGGTTTAAGATATTATGATATTAATGGATTGTAATGCAGCTAGAAAGTAATTTAAGTTCAGATGATTAAGTGTCATGCACTTATCATGATCAAAATTAAATTACTTAATAACTTTGCACAACAGCTTTTTCTCAATAGGATAGTACAGATGAGAGACTATGAATAAATAATAAAGACTTGAGTTTTGAATAGGAATATTAGCATTCAAAAGGCTACAGAGGAAGAACTCATAAAGATTATATTTTATATAAGGAATTAAACAAGGGTATGACTCCATTATTTAAGTTTAAGGAGAGTTTTTAGGAGATGTTTTGACTATTGCTCTGTAGTTAGTATGTTCTTGGCATAATGTCTTTATTTTCACACAATAAACAACTAAGGGTTTCAATGTATTACTCTATTGAATTTGACACTAAATGTCATCTGCATTAATAATATATGAAGAGTCTGGTTTCCAGCTCAGCAAGGGCACAGAAAAATAGCAGGTTGTTGCTTGACACACAGAAAGCAACCCTGCAGTCTTTGGGTTCCTTTATGGTTCAGTTTATAGAGTCAGCCAACTACTAACAACACTGACCAGCTATTGACCAACTATCTTTTTCTTGTGTTCCAATGTTGATGTAACTTTTTTTAAGTACCTCAAATAAGAGACGTTGATGCTGTCGTCTAAAAAGAAATATTTTGATCTCTTGGGAATAGGGCAAAGAAGATGAAACAGAAAATAAACAAATTCCGAACTCTGTAACAACCCATTCTGAATATTATTCAATCCACAACATAAAGAAAGTCAGCTACTGGATTTCACTTAGCAGGAATAGATTACAGTGTGATTAGATTTCTAAATAAAGGATGATATGAAAAAATACATAAACCAAAGGAATAGCCAGTTACCATGTCTTCTTGGGCGTGAGTTTCTATGTCCAGAACTATTTGAGAGATGGAATCTGCCTTCTTTTTCCATTGGGGAGAGGCGTATGTAAAGGGATGGCTGTGGGGCAGGGAAGGGGGAACCCCAGATTGTTTCCAGGACTCCTCCAGCCAAGTGACCTCCCTCTCTTGTTCCTCACCTGGAATAACTTTAGGGGGCAGTTTTGGAAAAATAAAGTCCCAGTCAAAATTGGGAAACTGTGCATGTTTGTGCCTTGTTGAAATTGATTTTAGGGCAATCTGTTGATTTATGCAAGCCATGGCCTCTCTCTTATTTCATGAGATAGACGATGAAGAGTGAATACATTTTACTCCCTCAAACTGAAACTTTCTTTTGAATATAGAGAGCAATAAAGGTAACTATTTTTCATATTTTTATTTCTTCTTAGTTCTCTTGACTAGCTCTCTACAAACTTTCCTTCTGAAAATGTCTTGACCCAGATTTATCACTGCTTCTTTTATCCATACTAGTAATGTCTATACACTATACCTGAATCTGTTTGGTTTGAATACCTTAGTGTATGCGTATATATATATGTGTGTGTGTGTGTGTGTGTGTGTACACACACGCGCGCACACACACACACACACACACATATATATAGACCATTGTTATGTCCCTGAAGTATTCATTCTCAAGTACCTGCAAGCCACTTTCAATTTAAAGGTAGAGTAGGTTGCAGTGATTTAAGAAAAATCCACAGTGGCTAAGCCTGGCTTAAAGGTGCTCAGGGAACGGCTACTGATGTTTAACTGAGGTGCATGACACTAAGGAGTATTGGTTGACAGTGACCAGAATCTATTTATAGCTAAGACATGCTCAAAAGAAAACAATGTATATGCATTTGTGTACAGGGAGGAATTTTACTGGCTCAACCCAAGGAAGGGCTGATGGACAAACTGTGGGAGGGGATGCGTTGCAAGTGTACCCGAAAACAACTGGAACCAGGGGACTGAACCCCACCAAGGCTCTCTGTCCATCTCCTGCCACTTCTCCTCTTCTGCAGGTCTGTTCCAATCTCTCTCATTTCAGGCCAGCCAACAATACCCAAATTTTACATTTTACAAGTTTTACCATTGTTCTACAACCAAAACAAAAAAAAAAATCTTAGGAGAGGACTCTGGTTGACCTGGTTGACTTGGCTTGGGTAAGGTACACACTCCTGGTCTATTCAACTGAGATCACGTAAGACTGAGGCAGGTCTCACCTGCCTATGCTGCAGCGCAGTAGGAGGAGAAAGGAGAGCTAATAGGCTAATAGTAAAGTTGTCTGCTACAGTGATCTCTGGTCAGAATGCCCCAAAAGGCATTTGTTAAGTTGGCTTAGATGACCTCTAACTCCATATTCTACGGTCCTAGGATTTGAATCATTATGTTGATATATTCTTTTTTTTTTTTTTTTTTTGCGGTACGTGGGCCTCTCACTGCTGTGGCCTCTCCCGTTGCAGAGCATAGGCTCCGGACGCGCAGGCTCAGCAGCCATGGCTCACGGGCCCAGCCGCTCTGCGGCATGTGGGATCCTCCTGGACCGGGGCACGAACCCGTGTCCCCTGCATCGGCAGGCGGACTCTCAACCACTGCACCACCAGGGAAGCCCCAATGTTGATATATTCTTAGTTAGTGACTTTGGGGATCTTGCTACCCAGCGAGATCTTAAAATCTCCGAGACAAGTAGGATGACTGTGGTCCTATTCCTGGTCTACCAAGCCACACAGAAATCCCTACTTTCCAAATCCCATTCATTCATGGCATTTAGTGTGACTAGTGAGAAACCTACCCACCAGTCGCCTCCATTCCTGGGAACAGTTAGGTGGAAGTGTAGGGCAGAGCATCAGTATCATGAGCATACGTGTGTGGTGGCAGCAGGAGAGAGGGGACCGAAAAGAAGTAGGGAGGCTGTCAGTTACTTGGGCAACTTTTCCTTCAGTTGTGAATATTCAGTTGGGCTGTGGTTCCAAGAGAGGGCTGAGCTGCAGAACTGGAACCCAGGGATGAATGACCCAGCCCCAAGTCTTGAATTACTTACTTGCTAGGGAAATTGTGACGGTAGGTAAGAGAGGTAAGGTAGAGCAGTAGTGAAAATAAGTGCTACGATTTACTGAGTGGCTGCCAGTCAGTATGGACATCTGCTGGATTTTGTTTTGTGGCAAGCAAAATTAGGATTCCTCCTCCTCTTGTCCTTGTGTGAACCAGACATTTGGGACTAGGGCCCCTCTGGCCTCCAGAAGCTCCACCTTCATGGAAGGCTAACTGAGGAGGGGACAACACAGTCATGTCAAAAGAGGAGCCTTTGTTCTTGTGGTGGTGTCCTCTGTTAAGTCAGTTTTTTTCCCCAGTGTCTTCAGGGCTGCAGGACTTTTGCTTGGGGTCTGACTTTCTCCAGCACTGGCTTCCTTTTCTCCCCTCAAGAAGCTAAATGCTCACAAAAACATTTTGAAGTTCTTCACATTGTCCTTTTTTTTTTTTTTTTTTGCGATACGTGGGCCTCTCACTGTTGTGGCCTCTCCCATTGCAGAGCGCAGGCTCCGGACGCGCAGGCTCAGCAGCCATGGCTCACAGGCCCAGCCGCTCCGCGGCATGTGTCATCCTCCCAGACCGGGGCACGAACCCGTGTCCCCTGCATCGGCAGGCGGACTCTCAACCACTGCGCCACCAGGGAAGCCCGGCACATTGTCCTTCTTAATCGAATTACTTAGGACCACAAGCACTCACTGTGCCATGTTGCGGTCTCAGGGGCCTCTATGACCACCCTGACCCACCAAATGACATCCAGAGGCTCTGCTCTTACCTGTGGTGGTTCAGTCATTAGTCTGGTGGAAGCAGAGCTCAAAGGTTGGCTTCAACCCAGCCCATCCACCACTGGGATGTGCCCATTTGGGTCTGCCGCTGCCACTGTTGTCACCAGGGATTCCTTGTGTTGAACATGAGTATCGCCACAACCCTGATGCCATCTCCTGAGCCCTGGTATATACGTTCATACAGCACTTGCTGCCCAAAGCCCAAAGCCCAGAGATAGACAGTAATTTTCAAGGAACTTCTGGTCAGAGGAGCTTGCAATCTAAGTAATTTTACTTATTTATTTTTTCTTGTTTTGTTTTTGTGATAAAATGCAACATAAAGATTGCTTTTTTAACTGTACAATTCAATGACATGAAGTAAAATCACAGTGATATTTAACCATCACCACTATCTACTCCCAGAACTTTTTCATCATCCCAAAGAGAAATTTGTACCCATTAAGCAATAACTCCCCATTCCCCACTTCCCCCTCACCCCCCCCACCTCTGGTAGTCCGTGTTCTACTTTCTGTCTCTATGAATACGTCTAGTCAAGGTACTCATATAACAGGGATCAGATACAATATTTGTCCTTTTGTGACTGGCTTACTTCACTTAGATAACGTTTTCAAGGTTCATCTTATTGTAGCATGTATCAGAATTCCATTTCTTTTTATAGCTGAGTAATATTTCGTTGTATGTACATACCACATTTTCATTTATCTAGCTTTTACAAATAATGCTGCTATGAACATTGGTATTTGTTTCTGTTTTTTAATATATTAACCTATTTAATTCTTCAACAGCTCTATGAGTTTAGACACTTTTTTGTCTCCAATTTATAGATAGGGATGGTCATGCAGCTGGTCATGGCAAGGCCAACATTCCAACCCAGAGGGTCTGACTACAGTGCACTCTCTGACTTACACACTGTGCCTCCTTTAATAAAAATAGTTCTTTGAAGTTACTATGTCCTGGGTACATTACACGCATTATTTCTAAATCCTTAAGGTATCCTTATGATGTGGGCTTTATTATCCTCATATTACAAGTGAAGACATTAAGGCTTGGCGAGGCTGAGCGTGGACGCAGGAATCTCCCCAGTGTGCTTGCTTCTCCGTGCTTCCCCCCTAGAGCCAGAACACAGCAGGAAGATGGCTCCTTGGGACTTGGGACAGCACAGCCCTTTCTGTGCTGTGCTATCTCGTGTGCCAAACTCATGAGCACTGTTGGGGGACTTGGTATCCCACAGCTGCAGAGAAGTTCTAACCAGGCTCCTAGATGAGACCAGGATTTTTTTTTTTTTTGATACTTACAGAAAGTTGTTTTTTTGCATTTTGTTTGTTTGTTTTTAAAAACGCATACTCTAACAACGGCTAGGCCAATAGAGTCAACGTAAAATAGATGATTATTTCCATTGCTGGCTAAATTTGGAAAAGATACAAAAAAGGAGTTATGCAAATTCTGACCAAAAAAATCTATATATGCCTGACTTGGGAGGACTGACTTTTAACAATTACGAGTTAGCTGGATATTTAGATAACATTTTGCTTCTATTTACCCATGTGGACAAAGCCATATTCCATTTGCATGGCTGCCTGTAGCCTTTAAAACCCTGACTGACTTGAAGCTCTAGTGTTGGCTTTCCTAACCTTTTTCTCCCCTCCTTTTGCAGCTAACACAAAGATGTACTTCAGACTGTCAGTTTACAAAAGGTCAGAAATGAACTATCTTCCCTTGAGAGAGTGGGATCCAGTATGCATAACCCTCACGGCTATTTCCCCTCTGGTTTTGCAGCTTGAGAAAATGGCATGTAACACACCTAACCAAAGACAGCGGACTATGTCAACATCTGGAGAAGCTCTATATGAAATTCTTGGTCTGCATAAGGGAGCATCAAATGAAGAAATTAAGAAAACCTACAGGTACAGAGGAGGTTCAATGATGATATTTCCTGTACTGCTAGTGATAGTTATTTTGTGATTGGCGAGTGCCTCCAATTAAAGACATAAAATTCCTGCTGAGACCTGGTAATCAGGTCTCAGACCTGGAATGTTCCATTCCCTATTCTACAGCATAAGCAGTTGGGAATGGACAGGCACCACACTGATTTTATTAAAGAACTCTCTTGTGATGCTGGGCCTTAGGAAAGGGTAGCCTGTGTTCTAGGCCTGCATTGTTAGAGAGAGACAGACATACAGACAAACACTGCAAATGACCAGGAGTTGTCATTTAACCCACATGAGATAGCATCACCAAATCTGGTAGAGGGATTTTAAAAAATAAATAAAGGGGAGCTTCTTTGTAATTGCTGTATTGTGCTATGCTTTTCAAGTCTTCAGTTTTGATCTTTCATATCTGATCTAATTCCAAGTTAGCTACTTTTGGGAAAAATGGGAATATCTTTTTCTTCAAAGCACCAAGGAATTTTTAAAAGGATTAAGTAAAAAAATAATTTACTTATTGTGCAAAACTTGGAAATCACTAAAAATGAAGATAACAACATTTATCCATAATTCTACCTCTAGTGATAATTATCATTGATATTTTTTCTTCCAGTCTTTTAAAAAAAATCTAGAGAAGACATTTTACACTCGAATTGGATTTATCTATATTCTCTAACTAGCTGTCTTTTTTTTTGTCTTGTCCCAATTTTATTTATTTTTATACAATTTTTAAAGGTTACTTTCCATGTACCGTTACTACAAAATACTGGCTCTCTTCCCTGTGTTGTACAGTATGCCCTTGAGCCTGTCTTACCCCCAGTAGTTTGTCCCTCCCCTGCCACTGGTAACCACTAGTTTGCTCTCTATACCTGTGAGTCTGCTTCTTTTATGTTACAGTCACTAGTTTGTGGTATTTTTTCATTAAAAATTTTTTTCCAACCTCTTGCATTTCATATTTTAGGAAAATATAATTTTTCTCTCTTTTTAAATTTTTATACAATTTTTAAAGGTTAATTTCCATTTACAGTTATTACTAAATATTGGCTGCATTCCCCTTGTTGTACAATACATCCTTGAGCCTATCTTACACCCAGTAGTTTGTACCTCCCACTCCCCCATCCCTATACTGGGCGCATGTATGTGTTCAAATTAGGAGTTTTGCATTTTCGGATATATACCCAGGAGTGGAACTGCTGGGTCATATGGCAGTTCTAGTTTTAGTTTTTTGAGAAACCTCCACACTGTTTTCCATAGTGGCTGCACCAATTTACATTCCCACCAACTAACTAGCTTTCTTTTTAACAAGATCCTATCATGAAAATATTTTGGTGCTGTTTAATACTGTGATTTTTAATGCCTGCAGCCTATGGCTATTCTGTAACTTAATTACTTTATGAGCTACTTTTTAACATGTAAATTCTTTTAATTTTCACTATACTTAATATCCTTGTACATAAATGATGATGCATATTTCCAATTACTTCCTAACTTATTGAGGAATAAAGCTGTGCCTTTAGAAGAAAAATGAATCAAACTACAAATGAAAGTTTCAGATTTTAATCAGTTACTTCTTGATTTGGCCTTGAATTTGGTTTTTAAACTTATTTTTGTTTGTTTTTTGTTGTATGGAAGTTTAATATTTTTAGGTAGGCAAATTTGTTAGTCATTTCCTTTATGGCTTTTGTTTTATCTGCTGTGGTTAGAAAGCCTCTCCCAACTATAATACTATAAAAATATTAACCATTATCTTCTTCTAGTACATTATGTACTTTTATATTAAATCTTTGATCCATTTGGAGTTTATTTTGACATGAGGAATGAAGGTAGGATTCCAGATTAATTTTTTTCCCAAATCACTAGCCCACCAAAATTTATTGAATTCTCCATTTTTATCTACTGATGGAAAATTCTTTGGCTTTGAATTGGAACCTTCACCATGTGGTAAACTATGGGACCTGAAACGTCTTCAAGAAGCATGTGCTGAAGAATAAATGACAGTGGTGAAAATTTCCATTTGAATCCAAATAGTTCTGTGAAAATGGCAGATTTTGATCAAAGTCAATATCAATCTTCTAGTTTATATTTCACTTAAGGTGCTGGAGAAGAAAAAGTCTTTGCTGTTTCGTTGTGCCCTAGAGCTACCCAGGAGCGTGGCTGGGAGCTGTTCAGCCCCCTGTGGGTAGATGTCCTTGGTGAAGGGTCACTAAACTTGACCTTTAAGGCTTTGGGCTGAGACGCTGTGCTGGGGTGGGACTGGGAATCAAAGTATATGCACTGTAAGCATAATACCCTACACAAAGATGATCCCCAAAATGAGAAGAAAAGTGATGTCTAACTATAAGTTCTAAAGCCCGCTTTACTTTACAAATGAGAATTTTCATTGCCTTTATTTATTTTGTAAGCTAAAATTTCAAGTCATATCCTAATTAAGACACTAATTATGCTGAGTAGTTTGCAAGTTTAATAATTACAACCTAAAGTCTTTTCATGTAATCAGTGTCTTCCTATTAATTTTGTTTTAATGTCATACAAATATTATTTTTTCAGCTGATTAGGGTACTAGTATGCTGCCCAAAGCATCTACTTCTAACTAAATTACACATTTGTATTCTGCAAGTTATTCAAAATGTATGAGCAGGCTGAAAATCCACTGAGAATATTATTCTTATATTCAGGGATCTGGATCAAAGCAGTGACAATATAGTGAAATTAAAAGTCAGTGAAGTTTAATAAAATTACCAACTGTTGAATCCATACGGTGCTTGACCTCTGTTGTAACCTTTGGTTGTGCTCTTGAAAACAAGGCTGAGCTAGAAGATCTCTTTTTTTTATATATTTTATTTTATTTTTGAATAGATAATATATTCACCCGCTTAAAATGAGAACACATAAACACGTATACAAAAAAATTCTCCCTCCTACCTCATATCCCCCAGGTTCCCTCCCCAGGGAAAGAAATTCCTGTGTACCCTTCTAGAGAGATCTTATGCTATATAAACATATAAAGAGACCTTCTGGTCTAGGCAAGATGGTACAGGCTTGTCTCTCACAGATCCTCCCTGCTAATAAGCATGACGAAAACCCTTGGAAATAACACAAGAGACAAAAAAAGAGAACCTTCAAAAGGTAGATGGAAGAAGAAGAGATGAATTGGTTAGGGATCACAGGACCAAAGGAGCAACACAGTGACAAGGCATCTTACAACTCCACACCCAAGAAAAGGTAATCCAGGCCTGGCCTTTCCCAACACCCACTCTAGCAATGGAAGGCAGCCAGGTAGTCCTATTCTTCCTCTAAATTGAACTGAAGTCCTGCCAACAACTCTAGGTAATCCCAGCAGAAACAGCAAAGAGGACCAACTGAATGTCCGCCTAACAAGAGCCAGCCAGAGGACTTTCCCACCAGCCTGAGACTCCCCTCTCCCACCCAGAGATCCCACTTTACAGGGGAAATTAACAAGGGGGATTCTGCCACAACAAACACTCAGCCCAGGAAATGTTTTTGTCCCTGCAGCCTGGAGATTCCCTTCCGCCACCTAAAGGCACCAGACATCCAGCCTGGGAAGGCTCCTTTCACTTCCTCAACTAGTACCAACAAGCACCAGTAGCGGCCCCAGAGGCAGGAGACAAACCAAGCAGACCAAAATAGCACCATGGAGTTTCTGAAAACTAGATTGTCACTGGAACCACTGACCACAAAAGTAGGCTAGGACCTGCATGCTAAACCCAAACTGACTGACTGTCTATTAAAAGGAAAAATTTAAATAGGACCCAGAGTCTCCTAACATAATAGCCAAAATGTCCACATTAAAATCACGCATTTTATACAAAGAACGAAGGAAATCCCAACTTGCATGAGAAGAGATTATCATCTGACTCCCACACAGAGGTGAACCAGTTATTGGAATTATCTGAGTATTTTAAAGTAACCATCATAAAAAAGATTCAACAAGCAATTACAAATTCTCTTGAACCAAGTGAAAAAAATGGAAATTTCAGCAAAGAAATAGAAATTGTAAAGAAGAACCAAAAGGAAATGAAAGAACTGAAAAATAAGAGAAATAATATAACTAACTGGATGAGCTCACTAGTAGAGTAGAGATGACGGAGGAAAGAGTCAGTGTCCTCCTCAGGACAGATCGATACAACGTATGCAATCTGAACAACAAGAGAACATAAACTGAAAACAAACAGTCACAGGAAACTGCGAGGCCATAACGAAAGATCTAACACTTACAGCATTCGTGTCCCAGAAGGGGAGAAGAAAGAGAGTGAGACTGAAGAGTATTCAAAGAAATAACCACCGAAAATTCTCCCAATTTGGCAAAACATGTAAACCTACAAATCAAGAAGCTGAGTGAGGGCTTCCCTGGTGATGCAGTGGTTAAGAATCCACCTGCCAATGCAGGGGACATGGGTTTGAGCCCTGGTTCAGGAAGATCCCACATGCTGCGGAGCAACTAAGCCCGTGCGCCACAACTACCGAGCCTGCGCTCTAGAGCCCACGAGCCACAACTACTGAATCCCGCATGCCTAGAGCCCGTGCTCCACAGCAAAAGAAGCCACCACAATGAGAAGCCCACGCACTGCAACGAAGAGTAGCTCCCTCTTGCCACAACTAGAGAAAGCCTGCACGCAGCAACGAAGCCCCAACGCAGCCAAAAATAAATTAATTAATTAATTTAAAAAAAAAAGAAGCCGAGTGAATCTCAAATAGTATAAATCTAAACAAGTCCATATTAAGACACATCATAATTAAACCTCTGAAAACTAAAGACAAAGAAAATAAAAGCAGACGGAGAAACAACACAATGCTTATATGGGGACAGTAATTCAAATGACAGCAGATTTCTCATCTGAAATAATAGTGGCCAGAAAGAAGTGATACAACATTTTTCAAGTGCTAAAAGAACTGTGAATTCTATATCTGGTGAAACTATACTTCAGGAATTATGGGGAAAGAAAGACATTCTCAGATTAAGGAAAACTAAAAGAATTAATCCCTAGCAGATATACTCAAAGAATGGCTAAAGGATGTTCTTCAAAAGAAAGAAAATGATGAAGGAAGCAATCTTGGATCATCAGAAAGGAAGAAAGAGCAATGAAGAACACAGAAATATGAGTAAATACAATTGACTATCCTTTTCCTCATGAGTTTTCTAAATAATATATGATGACTGGTATAAAAATTATAATATCATCTGATACTCAAGACAATGATGTTTAAAAGTGGAGAGAATAATGGGACCTAAATGGGAGTGAGCTTTCTGTACTTGACTCAAATTGGTCAAACACTGTTATCTGTAGACTGTGATAACCACTAAAAAGAATACACAAAGTAATACACTCCAAAAAACTAGAAGTAAATTAAGATGGAATCCTTGAAAATGCTCAAATAACCCCCAGGAAGACAAGAAAAGGGAAATGGAGAAATGAGAAACAGAGGAAACAAGCAGAAAACAAATAAATGACAGACTTAAGTCCTAACATATTAATAATTATATTAAATGTAAATGGTCTAAGTATGCGTTATATTTTTCCTTTCTTGTTATACAAATGGTGGTGTACTATCACTCCTACGTTGTGAGTTGCATTCTTCTCTTAATATATCTTGGAGATCGTTCTAGGAAATGATCAGTTCATAAAAAGTTTCCATTTTTTCACATTGCTGTATAGCTTTCCATGGCAGAGCCGTCTCATGATTTAATCATTTCTCTATTGATAGATAGTTAGGTTGTTTTCCATCAAGGCTTCCTTTTTAAACCAACTTAGAGCTTCTCCGAGAGGCAAACAGAAAGTTTCCCATGGTCCCAGAAAGGTAGCTAGAGGTGGGAAGAGGGTAACTATCTTGGTGTTCCTGTCCACTTTCCAGTTTTGCTATGTACCAATTCTAAATTCCTGAGCAAGTATCTAGTGGGCCCAGCTGGGTCAGATGCTCGCCCACGTCTACCTGGCTTTAACTAGAGATCTGGAATCGCAAATCCCCACTACCACTCAGCAAGGACTGTAGGATCCAACCCTATGGGAAGGAAAAGTGGCTATGTTCTCTAAGAGGGGTACAGAGTTGGGAAGGAAATTGTCAATATCTCTAGTCCTTTATTTTTTAAGAGAAAATACCATAAACAGCCTCACAGACCTATCTCAGTGCCTTCCTATGTCTTCCTTTATAAACCCTTATCACAGAACCTTTCTGTCAATAAACCATCGTGTCTTCCTATATCATTGTTTTTCCTACATTACAAGTACAACCACACTTCATTAGTCAGCTGATAAATTGGAGTCCCCAGCTATTTCAAAGGACAGCAGGGAGGATGACTGGAGGAAGGTTTCTACTGTGTCAATTCATAATGTACTGAAGCACTTGCCTCATTGAGATTTTGTAAAGAGAAAGGAGATCACTTTTTCAAAGCGCTTGGAGCCCTTTGTGGAAAATCACAGTGAAAATACCAGGTATATTATGAATGGACAGATACTCTCTCTCTAAAATTATCCTGCCATTTGGTGCTACTGTTCAAAAACCATTTATCTAGCATAAAGCGAGTTTTTCCTGCATGTCAAAAGTGCCATAGCACAGAGTGAGACTCGTGGTGTGAGTCTTAGCCAGGGCCTTCATTATGGAATAAATCTGCCTCCCATATTACAGAGCATAATAATTCCAAGGAGTTGGAAGTCTAAGCCTTATTTAATTCAATTCTCTCATAGCTGGGTCATGTCACTTAATCCTACCAATGTTTCTTCACAAGATGAACAAATATTTTTCCCCTATTCTCCCACTGCCTAAGAGTCTTTACTCCCCCTTTTCATGCTGTCTGAAGGAGACTCACTTGAGTTAAGCTTTTGAAGTTCAGATACACCTGGAATGGCTAAGAGGTTACCCATCTTTCACATATTTGCTGTAGCTTTAAACAGGCAAGCTTTCCCCTCTCACCTAATTAAAGCAGTCTCTCTGAGCCAACAGAAATTTTGAGTTAGGAAGCTGGCAGAGGAGGAGAGGAAGAGAGAAATGCTAGTGAATGGTGGGACAACTGGGGACATGGTACGTTGCTGAAATAAGACCCTCAAAGATTATTTTCTACATAGCCCCCAATACCAGTCTTTGGCCCCTTTCAAGTGACTCAAGAGCTTAGGTTCCCTGTAAAGTCTCCACCACCCAAGTCCTTCTAGGAGGCTCCCCTGGGAGAGTCTCCCAGGACCCAGGAATCAGTTCATTCCCATGTAGCAGGATTGCTCCACCAAACCAAGGTTCCACCCTGTTGATGATATCTGCTTTGCCATTCACTCAGTGAGCATGTCCACGGCCACTGCTAGGTACCACTTGGGGCATGCTAGGCTCTGCTGCTGCAGGTCCCTGGTTCTCAGTTGGGTGCAGCTGCTCTGCTGCTGTTCTGTGCTACTCTCCCAGGCCTGGCAGGCATGGCAGGTGCTCCTTGCTAACTCCTCAGTGCTCAAGTCTTCTGACTACTCCTCCAGGCCGAGAAGCTACCTCTGCTATTTCTCTTGAGACTCAAAGGAGTCATAAATGCCTGCTGGGCTGTGCCCTTGGGAGGTGGGGGGATGGATGTAGGGAATGGCTCCCTCGTTTTTGTGATACTCTCTTAGAGCCCCCAGTGAATGTCAAAGTTTGGTAGAAAAGCTTCCAGATTTTCTTGCAGATCTCTTTTTCTATAGGACCCAGATACGTGCTCAAGGGTGAGTCAGAGACTAGCAGTAATGATGCTATACCTAGAATCTCCACCCCCTCTGACAGATAAACATTTGTTCCCTTGATAAAGGGTCATGTTTATCATGTCTGGCTCTTTCTTCCCTAAGACAGCATCCTTTCCCAGAACACTCTGCAGTTCCCAGCCCACCCCCAGAGAGGCTTCTGTCAGGCTGCCCTACCAGTTTGTCAGACTCACCCAACTGTGACTGCTCCAGCAGGGTATATGGCTTAGACTCCTTCTGGAAGGCTCTCTAGCCCTGGGGGATTTCTGGGAGGCTGCCATCACCATGCTCTCAAGCATGCCCTGATTTGTTCAAACTCCCGGCCGTGCAGGGCAGGCTGTGATGGCTACAAGGTGCATCCCTACCATAGCCCTACAACAAGGTTACCTGACTATGTTCTCCTTAAAAACTCGAATTACATAAATGCAGTTTGTCATTAATCTGTGCTCAGCAAGCACTTTAGGTGTGTGATTAGAGCCTTCTTTTCTTGATATTGACTGTCACATAAGAATCCTTCACTCCAAAAACAGTAGATTGTTGATCTATACCTCATACTGCTATCTAATTATTGCAGAAGCCAGGAAGGCTGATCAGATCACTTAGCAACCACTGGTATGTTTAGAGTCTCCTACAATCGTAATGGCTTTATAGCAGCAACTCTTGTTTATTACCCAACAGATATTTATTGAGCACCTACTATATGTTGGGCATGGTTTTAGGCACTGAGAAAATAGCAGTGAACAAAACAGACAAAATCCCAGCACTCCTGTAGCCTATATTCTAGGCTGGGGAAATGAAGGAGGCTTAATAATAAACAGAGAAGTAAAATATACGGTCTACCAGATGCTGGTAAATGATGTGGAGAAAAGCAAAGCAGTGCTAGGAATGGTGCTGGACGTTACATATTCTCTTTGAGGTGTTCCACACAGATTTTAACACTAAAATCCCTTGACTGCAGTGAACTCTAAGTATATAGTAACAGTCAAGAGTGCAGGATATGGAGTCAGAAAGACCTGGATTCAAACCCCTTCTCTTAGCCTCATTTTTCTCACAGTAAAATGCAGATAATGGTACTGACCTCAGAGGGTTGCTGAGGATTAAATGAGATGATACATGTGAAGTGTTTAGCCAAGGTCTGGCACATGGGTACTGGCTGCCACAAAGGATACATAAGGAGTGAGAAATACAGCTTTAAAGAATGGTATTCTTCAAACCTGGTTGGGGCATGGGTGCAAAGAGACTCTCTAAGGAATGTCTGTGTGTGTGTGCATGTATGTGAGAGGGCGTGTCCGTGTGTATATGTGTGTGTAAGAGAGTGTGTGTATGTTTGTGTGTAAAAGAGTGTATGGGGGGTATTTAGATTCTGTGACATTTAAATTCCACTGAACACGTTTAAAAGAGTGTAACAACTTATATTTTAACATGTCAATGTTTGTAATATGCTGACAATTGCACCCTTTGCATCTATTCACTTTTTTTTTTTTTTTTTTTTGCTGCTCCCCGCAGCATGCAGGAACTTAGTTCCCCGACCAGGGATCGAACGAACCCATGCCCCCTGCAGTGGAAGTGAAAAGTCCTAACCAGTGGGCTGCCAGGGAATTCCCACATCTATTCACTTTTATCAAAAAACTTTTAGATACCAAGTTAAGATTGTGGAAGGAACAATTTCTCAAAATTATTTTCAGGAGCATATAAGCAGAAAGTTAGAATCTAATTGAGAGAGAGAGAGAGAGAGAGAAGGGGAGGGAAGGAGAGAGGCAAGAGAGAAGAGAACAAAAAAAGAAGAAACCCAAACATCATACCCAAAGTGATTACAAGGAACCAAGGAACCACTGAGGTGGGCTTGAGGAGAGGGGCGTGTTGGGACCTTCCTGGAAGCTCTCTACACGCTCCATGGCCCACTGTGCTGTCCCATCAGAGTATGAAATCCTCACAGGTTGTAATTCCCTCTTTCTTGCCTTTCCCACTCCATCAACTCCTTGAGGGCAGGCAGTATGCTTTGTCTTCCATTGCACTTCCAGTCCTAGCACCAAGCCAATATTTACCAAATGCAAGAATGAACTGGTCAGCAAATAGATTTTTGCCTGTGGGTTTTCTCCTTGATTATATTCTCAGCTTCTTTAGGACCATTTCTCAAATATTTGGTCACCTAGCTGAAGAGAGAGTCATATACTGACCCAGTACATAGAGAGGAGCAGATCAGCAAGGAAAGACCATAGTTTCAGTAGGGACACGGTACATTTTACATGGCTGTGGAGCCTTCAAGTGAGAAGTAGTTAGGGGATAAGGAAGGGAAAACTGTAGAAAATAGAGCCGGTTATGCAAGTTAGAGAATCTAAGTCTTGAGTATTCAAAATCTCATACGCAACCTAAATGATAGTTTTTATTTACATGGATGTGTCCATTTTTGAAGTTAGATAAAAACAAATTTAAGATGGCTGAAAGGAAGGCTGACTGGTTCCCCTGGTGTACGTGGTGCAGGAGCCTAACATAACACTGGCCAGCTGGATAAGAAATCAGATACAGATCGAGCTCTTCCTTAGGTCCTCAGAGAACCACAAAATCAAAGTGAACTGTTCTGTATATTAGCACCTGGGTCTCTGTGCCCATGGATGAGCTTAATTTCTCCTTGTTGACAAGGTACCAAATATCTTGGTTCACAGGGTAGCAGGGACGCAACTGATTTTTCTATTTCATTCAGTTTCACATGGAACTTTCTGGAAATTATCTTCCACCTCTGAAGAGGTGAGTTGCCTCCGAGTAGACCGAAGTGTGGCAATGCTGTTTTCACAAGGAGCAGGAAAGAGTGTCATTTCCATAGTGATCTGTGGCAACCCCAATCTGTGGTGCTTTTATCCATCTTTATTAGCAATTACAGGTCCTAACAGAGGCTGCTTATGAATAAAGTTTAAACGTCAGGGGAATGCATAGCTAATAAGAATCGTAAATATTTACAAGGCAAAGTGATGATTCAAGCTCACAAAATAAATTGAAATTAATCTCTATCAAGCACTAATTTGTTTCCTGAGTTCTAAAACCTTCCACTAAAAAGAAGAGTATATGAGGCTATGTCAGCATTATCTTCCAGGTCAGTGCATCACCTCCCGTCTCCTATGGCAAATCTTCCACTTGATCCTCTTAGTTCTTCATGCAGCTTCTCCTTCAGTTATTCCTGGGCACTGGAATCATTAGGATCAATGACTTTTTTTTTCCACTCGCTCACTTACTCAAGACCTATTTACTACTAGATACCTATTATCAATACATTAGACTATGAAAGATGAATATACATATCTATCTATATATCTACGTCTATCTATACCCATCTGTAACCACAAACTTTGTACCATTTAAAGAGCTTACCTTATAAAAAGTTAGATTTAGTAAGGTTTAAAAGATACATACTAGAAGAAGACAAGCAAAACAAGGGAAATTGTAGTGAGGGGAATAGATTAACTTGAGCATAGAATTCATATTAATCATTTAAATGAAAGTGAATGCTTCCTACCATTATTCATTCCTATCCCAGGCATTATGCTAGGTTCTGGGGATACAATTCTAAGCAAACCATTGTCACTGATCTCATGTAACTTGAGGTCCAACGGAGGAGACAAAAAACAATCAAATGATGAAAAAAATGAGTGTATAATTACTGATGCGATAAAGTGTTCTGAAGGAAAAAGGATGGCTTCATGAGAGTATATAACAAAGCTGATCTGGACTAGGGATTAGAGAAGTCTTCCCCAAGAAAGTTAATGCAGTCTTAATTTTAGGACAATTTATACCAATTTATATAGTACAAATTATACCAATCGAAGAAAAGCCAGAAGGACAATCACAAGAGCCACAATGAGTCATTAATAACAAGAATAATAAAAGTAACCAGCATATATGGAAGGCTTACTATGTGCCAGGCACTATGCTCAGTGATTTATATTCATTATTCAATTCAATTCTCACAACTCTGTATTGTAGATACTATTATTATCTTCATTTTACACTCGAGAAAACTGAGGCTTAGGAAGGTAGGATAAGTAGCTGTCCGAAGTCACCCAGCAGTAAGTAGTGGAGTTAATACCAGCATTTGGGTTGCCTTACTCCAGAGCCTACCACTCTTAACCATTACATCTCTGGTTTTAGAATAGCTACCATGAATCCAAAGGATATAAAGGCCTGAATTTGAGTGACAGGCCACACTGAAGGATGGAGCAAAGATCAGGGTCTGAGAAGGAAGGTTGGGGATGAAATTTAGGGTTCTTAGGCCCAGGTTGAGATTTAAAGACAGCAGTAGTGAGAGGAATCCAGAATTAGCACAGAGCTGTAAGTTCCAGACAGGGTGGGGAAGTGGGTCCACTGTCAGCACACCCAGGAGATGACTGCACAACCCAGCTAATGTGATGTTTACTCTTATACTGGATAGGAGTAGATTTTGGTATTTACTAGCAAAGTTCTAGATGGTTAAATGAGTCAGAGTTGTAAGGAAGTCCATATAGGTCCTAAGGTAATGTAAGGCACCTCTCTCTGGCAATACTGTTAAGTCCAACTGCTTCTTAAGTCATCTATTGATAAAATCATGGCCTCGTTCGGCACATTTTATGTGCCAGATACCCTGAACCTATAGCTATACCTGATGGACTAGGTACTTAGTAAAGAACTGGTAAATAAATGCATGCATGAAAATTATAAATGAATAAATCAGTAAGAAAAAGCAATCCCTTTTTTTCTGGGTGCTTTAGCAATGGCCATCAAGCCAAATAACCTAATACAGTGGTTGAAAGAAATTATGTGGACATAAATTTAAACAACACTAACACTGTTTATCTCATTGAATATTGTTACATCTATTAGGTATCAAAACATTCCTTAAATCTGCTTTATGTCCATCGGTATTCTTCAAAGAAAAGCATAAATAATAAAAGAATACTTTCAAAGAAATGTTTTCTATAAACTTTATACATTTTACTGGAATTGATATAGATATTAAACTATGGATAGGTGATGATATCAATGAAAATGGTAGAATAAGGAACTCTAAAAGTCTCCTCCATCATAAAAGCAACTAAAAATCTAAAAGATTTTTAGAACTATCAGAACTATCAGAATCAACCTTTTCAGAACCTGGAAAACTATACAGAAGCTTGTGGCAACTGGGGTGCACTTTTTTTTAAAGTTGAATCATGGTAAGAACATTGAACTTCATGGCATTTTAAACTGTCCTAGTCCCATATCCTGCTCCTCAGCTCAGTTGTAACCGTGAAAATAGCTGTCTGCATTCCTGGTACCAGTGGTACCAGAAGAAGCAGAAAAGACTTTATTTGCAAATAATTGTCATCAGATGATCTGTCTGGTAGCTCCCTGGAAGACCTGCTTAAAAGGCTTGTTTTATCCCACCTACATCAAAAGTTATCCAGTGCTATAAAGTTGCTATGAAAGGAGGGGGGGCATTTGTTTAAAACATTTATAGGCAAATTTTTAGTCATTGCTGCCTGAGGTAACGAATAACAGTCGGGGCAACAGTAGACTCACTAAAGAAACTTGGAAGAAAAGGCTGGGGAATGAGATACTTTGGGGAAGAAGGGCTTTGAAAAGCTCTGACCTATTCCTGGGAATCTAGAAGCTACTACCATGCCCAGGGGTCTGCACACGCTCAGGAAAGACCTGAGAAAGCCCTAAGCTCTCACTTCTGGCTGACCTTGAAGAGCTGTGCAGGCAGGAAGTAAAGGCTAAGGCAGAGTTGTAAACTGCCTAGCTGAGTGCTGAAGGTGTGCCCTACCATACACACAGAGCCCATCTGCAAAGACTGGGTGATTTTGGGCTCCAAATGTGTGAGAAAATCTGTCTAATCTTTAGCTAGTCATTAAGCTAATGCAACAGAGACTTCAGTGGCCACACATGACTAAGAATACAGACTTTAATTGCAGCATGCAGGCTCTTAGCACACAGCAATGATGATCCCATGTACCACAACTAAGACCTGGTGCAGACAAATAAATAAATATTAAAAAAAAAAGAATACAGACTTTATAAAGTTAGGTCAGAAAAGTCACTAAGCAAACAACAACTACAACAAGCAACAACTGAAAACCACAGGGAAAGAGGAGATTCTGAAATGTAGAGTTGCCAGATTATACTATTCAAATGTCCAGTGTTCAAAAAAAATACTATGAGCCATGCAAAGAAACAAGAAAGGCCCACATGCAGGGAGAAAAAAAAAATCAACAGAAACTGTCCCCGAGAAAGCTCCAAATATGGACATATTAGACAAAGACTTCAAATAAGCTAAATATGTCAAAGGCTAAAGAAAATCATGCCTGAAGAACTAAAGGATAAAAATGATATCTCATCACACACAGAATATTAACAAAATAATAAAAATTATATAAAAGAACCAAAATAGAAATTCTGGAGTTGAAAAGTACAATAACTAAAATGGAAATTTCATGAGAGGGCTCAATAGTAGATTTGAGTGGGCAGAAGAAAGAAACAGTGAAATTGAAGATAGGTCAATTTCACTGCATACACCATCATGCATACCAACACATACATAATAAGAGTCCCAGAGGAGAGGAGAAAGAGAGAGAAAGGGGAGAAAAGAATATTTGAAGAAATAAAGGCTGAAAACTTTCCAAGTTTGATGAAAAATATTAATCTACACATCCAAGAAGCTCCATGATCTCTAAGTAAGATAAACTCAAGAAAATCTTCACTGAGACACATCATAAACAACTGTTCAAAGCCAAAAAGTATGTTGAAAGCAGCAAGGGAAAAGCGACTCATCATGTATAAAGGGTCCTCAGTAAGATCAACAACTGATTTCTCATTAGAAACTATGAGGCCCAAAGGCAGGCAGTAGGATGATATATTCAAAGTGTGAAAGAAAATATATGTCAACCAATAATTTCATATTTACCAAAATTATCCCTCAAAAATGAAAGAGAAATCAACACATTTCTAGAGAAATAAATAAATGAGTCATTAGCAAACTTTCCCTATAAGAAATTCTAAAAGGAGTCCTCAGGCTGAAATGCAAATACATTAGGCACTAACTTGAACCCACATGAAGAATTAGTGGACACTAGTAAAAGTAACTTCATAGGTAAATATAAAAGACAGAATTAATCTGTTTGTTTGTAATTCCTCCTTTTTCCTATCTTATTTAAAAAACAACTGCATACATATACAACTCAACATCAAAAAAACAAACAACCCGACTGAAAAATGGGTGGAAGAACTGAATAGACATTTTTCCAAAGAGGAAATGCAGATGGCCAACAGGCACATGAAAAGATGCTCAGCATCACTAATAACCAGGGAAATGCAAAGCAAAACCACCATGAGATACCACCTCACACCTGTTAGGACTAGTATCAAAAAGACAAGAAAGGGCTTCCCTGGTGGCGCAGTGGTTGAGAGTCTGCCTGCCGATGCAGGGGACACAGGTTTGTGCCCAGGTCTGGGAGGATCCCACATGCCGCTGAGCCTGCGCGTCCAGAGCCTGTGCTCCGCAACGGGAGAGGCCACGGCAGTGAGAGGCCCGCGTACAGCACACACACACAAAAAGACAAGAAATAACAACTGTTGGTGAGGATGTGGAGAAAAGGGAACCTGTGCGCACTGTTGGTAGGAATATAAGTTGGTGCACCCACTATGGAAAACAGTATGGAAATTCTTAAAATTAAAAATAGAACTACCATGCAATTCCACTCCTTGGTATTTATCTAAAGAAAACAAAAACACTAACTTGAAAAGATATCTGTACCCATGTTAACTGCAGCGCTATTTATAATGGTCAAGACATGGAAACAACCTAAGTGTCCATCAATGGATAAATGGATAAAGAAAATGTGATATATATTCAATGGAATACTATTCAGCCATAAAAAGAAGGAAATCCTGCCATTTTTGACAACATGAATAGACCTTGAGGGCATTATGCTAAGTGAAAAACTCAGAAAAAGACAAATAATGTGTAATCTCACTCATATGTAGAATCTAAAAAAACCCCAAACTCATAGATACAGAGAACAGACTGGTGGTTGCGAGAGGTGGAGGCTGGGGCTGAGTGAAATGGGTGAAGCTGGTCAAAAGGTACAAACTTCCAGTTATAAAATAAATAAGTCCTGGAGGAAAATACAAAATAAAAAAAGCAAAAAGAATAGGCTATAATTCTTTTTTAATAGAGATCAAATTGTCATAACTTGATGTTGTATGTGTATAATGCTTTGCCATTAATATTGTACAATGTGCTTAGCTATTTACCATAGGAAAAAAAAGCATCAAATAATTAATAGTATAATAGCATTCCAACAAGCTGTTAAGAAAGTGTTAAATAGCTTTGAAGCTAGCAATTCACGTATACATTAAACAAAACAAAACGAATTTCTGTCTAAAGTAGTTACACTTAAAGAAACAACATAGAATTGTGGTTTCCAGGGACTGAGGGAAGGAGGAAATGGTTAGTTGTTTAACAGATACAAAGCTTCAGTTTGCAATGTAGAAAGTTCTAGAGAAAGAAAAAGAAAGAAAGGAAAGACATATATATGACACGACATGTGAGTTTTTAAAAAGAACACCCCTTCACAGGTGATTTTTAATACCAGATGTTGAAAACCACTGATTTAACTGGTGGGCAGAGGAGAAATGATAAGCATAGATGACTCTAGTAACACAGTCGGATTATCCACTCTGTTCTTGGTCCTTTTATGAGAAGTGGCCATCCTCTGGCTTGTAGGGAGTGAATCAAATCCTGTCTCTGATGTGTTCACTCTACACTCCAGTTCCTGCTCTTGCTTTCCCAGTTCTTTGTCTGCTCTATCCTTACTCGGTGTTTGAATAGCCACTTGCTTTTGGTGCACTGGTCACTTTGGATAAGACACACTCCTGCCAACCTTGGCCCTAAGGGACCCACATGTTTGTACTACCTTGCCTAGCCTCCCAGTCAGGGCAGGGGAAGAATCAGGAAAACATCCTAGAAGCCAAGAGAAAAGAAGGAGTGGCCAATAAACCTTGCAGAAAGGCCAAGTAGAATGAAGGTGCAAATGGGCCACTGCATTTTTCAGTTAGGATGTTGTGGAACGGAGAGCAAGTTCAGCAGAGACCTAGAAGTAGAAGTCAGATTACAGTGAGTTGAAGAGTGAATGGATATTGAGAATGCAACCTTCCTGTGTAAACTACACTTTGAAGAAGTGTATGGGGAAGGGAAGGAGGAGATAATTAACATTTCAATAATTTGAAGGGGAGGGGAGGACAAAAAAAAAATAGTTTCCCTTTTTAAAAAACAATTAGCATGGGCTTCCCTGGTGGCGCAGTGGTTAAGAATCTGCCTGCCAATGCAGGGGACATGGGTTCGAGCCCTGGTCCGGGAAGATCCCACATGCCACGGAGCAACTAAGCCCATGCACCACAACTACTGAGCCTGCGCTCTAGAGCCCGCGAGCCACAACTACTGAAGCCCACATGCCTAGAGCCCGTGCTCCGCAACAAGAGAAGCCACCGCAATGAGAAGCCTGTACGAAGAGTAGCCCCCGCTCGCTGCAACTAGAGAAAGCCCGTGCGCAGCAACGAAGACCCAACACAGCCAAAAGTAAATAAATAAAATAAATTTATAAAAACAAACAATGAGCATGTTTGCCTGCTGAGGAGAAGGAGCTAATGAAGACATTATTGAAGATACTGGAGTTGGGGGTAGAGATTGATGACTGATGGACCAGGATTTAGGAAAGTGCACAAATAGAGTCTAGAACACACTGGCAAATTTAATTTTAAAAAGGAGAGGTTCTTCTTCCCTTAAATAACAGGAGGAGGGAAAGATGAGTGCAATTATGCAGAAGTACAGAAGTAAAAGGGTGTGAAGGAGTTTCTTTCTAATGAACTTTGAACCCCGTTTGAAGTAGGAAATGAGGTTTCTTGTGGAGAGGGGGGAAACTGTTTGTCTTTACTGCCCCTGATTTGCATAGCTTTGCCATCTTCTCCAGCAATACTGCTCTCCCAGAAATGGGAGTGGAAGTAGTGGATAGCTAGAGTCATCTCCTTGGAGGTATGACAGGAAATCAGAACTTTTAAGGAAGTGAATAAATTGGTTTGAGTAGCACTCCTACAGTATGACCATGAGGTTGGGTCCAAATAGTCAAGGAAATTGAGTCAGTGAAATTGACAGGCTAGAAGAATAGATCCTGGTAGTTTTAAAATATTGGTTTAGGGGGGAAAATGGGTTTAGGGAGGACAAGAAAGTGAGCACTGGGAGCCCGACAAGGGCCAGTGGCTGGGCCTGCTACAGGTAATTACCAGGACCTGCTTGTAGCGTTGACATGATACACTATTACTGAGCCTGAGCTAGGAAGCCAGCAGGAGGAAGGCTTACAGAGAGCAAGTGCCTGCTGAGGGCTTTGACAAGAACCAGTGGCTGGAGCTACTGTTGGAAGAAGGAGACAAGGTTTGTAAAGCCATTTCTCCTACATCCTGGTCTTACGATCCCTTGATGCTCAGAGTTCAACAGAGATTGCCGGCTTTGAAAAAACAAGAACGTAAAAATTTCCCCAGGAAATGTAATAAGGTTAGAGGCACAGAAACTTTTGATGGGAACCTGGGCCAGATACTGCGATTTTGTATTATATGCAGCTCTCAGATTCTGGGTGAGCCGTAGGCTGTGGGGAAAAGGATTAAATATAGCACACAATCTTAGTGGCCTGCTGAAGGCTGTCAGAGGCCTACTGGTGTCCAAACTTCAGGTCTCCATCCCCTAAAGTAGTACTCTTATGACTGGTATAGACAAATACTTCTAATATTGGCCACATTTTATCTACTGTGTTTGCACAAATATTATAGTCTATCCTATTTTATTAGGGAGGGTAAAGAGCTGCTCTTAAAATTAGCCACAGAAAAGAATTGTAGTGATCAGAAAATGACCTAAAACAAAGCTCTATCAATTGGCATTTGAACTTTTCAGAAGTTTAAGTATTTTTAAGTCATATTAAAAAAATAAAAAACAAGCATAATGCCTCATGAAGTAAAAATTCTAGGAAAAATCTGGCAAGGGGGCTTCCCTGGTGGCGCAGTGGTTGAGAGTCGGCCTGCCGATGCAGGGGACACGGGTTCGTGCCCCGATCTCGGAGGATCCCACATGCCGCGGAGCGGCTGGGCCCGTGAGCCATGGCCGCTGAGCCTGCGCACCCGGAGCCTGTGCTCCGCAATGGGAGAGGCCACAACAGTGAGAGGCCCGCGTACCGCAAAAAAAAAAAAATCTGGCAAGGGATCATTGAAGCACGATGGGATCACTGTCTCAGCTGCCACTAGAGGTCAGCACTGGACTCTCGATGTCATTCTATATGAGAGAAAGGACTGTTCTCTGAAATAGACCATCAATTATGGTTCCCATCGTTACCTCATGCAATCTGTCTTGAATCTTGAATGTGACTGTGGATCCCAGAAAACCAGAGAAAACTTTAACAATTTCTGGGGCGAGCTGCTCAGATATTCCATCTGTACGTGTGAGGAAATCACAGGACTGTGTAATGTGGCCTTCAGAGGACCCTGGATGAAGCCTTGGTAGTCAAAGTACTTGAATCACGCATTATGGCAGCAGGTGTTTCAGAAATACTTACACAGTAGGGGTAGTATGGGCATCATTCCTTGCAATGTGAAGTCAAATGGTGCCCGGACCTTGCTATGCTGTCCCTCGACTCTACACTAATCCTGGCCCAGTGGCTCCTCCTTCCTTGAGTCCCACTTACATTCTCATTCCAGCTTTTTCTCAGCACCTTACTGTATTAACGTGTCTTAGGAGGAGGGAAACTGTACTCAGTACCAACGTACGAAATGGCTGTGGGGGGTTGAGAGATTTGGCGGCTGGTCAACGGAAAAGACATGACCGTAAGAGCCAGCAACACAGCAGGCTTTACTGGATGGTGCTTGAACAGGGTTGCATGAGAGGGGAAGTTCCTCACAGCGTGAGACCATCCACAGGCTTACGGCATGGGGGTTATCATCAAAAAGGCAGGAGGTCAAGGGAACACCCAGGTGAGAGGAAGGTTGGAAAGGGGGCTTATGTACCTAGGTGGTGCCACTTGGGAGCACAGTGCGGAGTCTCTGAGTCAGAGAGTCCCAAAGGGCCATAGCAGCTTGGAGTCTTATAGCCACAAGGCTCTGTCTTGCCAATGGCCAGCAGATGTGGGGTGAGTCTTGCAGATATGTAAAGGAGACAGGCTCTGAATGGCTAGCAATCTGCTTGTTTGGGTTATTTGAACAATAACTGAGGGAATTCCCTGGCAGTCCAGTGGTGAGGACTCTGCTCTTTCACTGCCGATGGCCTGGTTTCAATTCCTGGTCAGGGAACTAAGATCCCACAAGCCGCATGGTGTGGTCAAAAAATAAAAATAACTGAATGTATGAAAATTTGAGTTTGACACTGGCAGGCTTTTGAGCTAATGGGTCTCAGTCTGCAGTAAAGAAATGAACAATGTAGGGGTCAATACATAGAGGCACTCTTGGCTCATTCATATAACAGTGGGAAAAAGCTCTTTGTGAAATTAACATATAGTTGAAAGAAGAGAATATGAACATGAAAGATAACCAGGAATTTCTGAATCAGGAGTTTCTGGTTATCACTGGCTAGGTAAAGTACCAGTTCTCCCTTCTGCTAAAAACTAGAAAAACTGAAAGGAAAATTATATTTATATATGTACATCTTAAAAGCATTTGAGAGTAAAGAATTGCTGCTTACTAGGTCATGATATGGGAGAAGAGAAGCTGAGAGGCTGAGCAGGACTCAGCCTTCAGAGAAGGGGGAAAAAACCAGGACCCTGGCCCCATAAGAATGGAAATCCTGCAATTCTATTTAGACTCCAAAGTGCTGCACCCCAGAAGAAAGGGCAAAAATGGAAGTAAACCATCTGTGGTTAACAATTACTTTGGTAGTCCTCCATAAACCATATCTCCTGGTATTCATATCCTGTTTACTCTTCTAGAATTTGGGCTGGCTTTCTGACCTGATTTAACTAACAGAATATGACAGAAATGATGATTTACCTAAATCTTAAAAAGGCCTAGCAGCTTCTACTTTTGCAATCTACTTTTGACAACATTTAAGAAATATGACTACCCTGAGACCATCACATTGTGAGGCATCTCACCTAGCCACGTGGAGAAGCCACGTGGAGGAGAACAGAGTGCCCAGCCAACAGCCCTAGCTACGCTTCCAGCCACAGCCAGCACCAACTTACCAGCAGGTCAGTGAAGGCATCTTGGAAGCAGATCCTTCAGCTCAAGTTGAGCAATTCCAGTCAAAGGCAAACAGAGCAAAGACAAACTGTCCCCACAAAGTCCTACCCAATTACAACGTGGTAGGCAAATAAATAAACTGCTTCTTGGTTTAAGCTACTAAATTTTACTGTAGCTTGTTACACAGAAACAGATAATGAAACACCACCCTTGTATGGACTGTAACTGAACTTTGAGCCATCTGGGTGACTGAGAAAATCTCAATTCCTAATATTGGATTAACATGATCCCAGTCTTGTAAATGCCTCCAGACATCTGAAAGTAGGACATAAAAATTCTCTCTGGTATAACATCTTCTTAGTACTCCGATTATTCTTTATAAGTTTTAAATATCTGTCATGCCAGAGATAATCAAGGACATAAGTTAAGACAATAAGAACAAGAATCAGCTGAAAGGAGACAACGGAAACAGAACTTCAGAAAACTCAGGTATTAGAATTATCAGATAAAGACATTAAAACATCTATGATCAAGAAGATAAAATACAAGATTGGGAATTTTCACAGAGAAGTCAAAATTATGAAAAGGGACATTCCAGATGTTTTAAATAAACATAAATTATACAACTAAAAAAAAAAATACAACAATGAAATTCAAGAATTCAAAGGCAAGGTTTAACAGGTCAGAGAGCTGACTGGACAACAGACCAGAAGAAAATAACCAGAAAGAATTACAGAGGACAAAAAACAAAACAATAAGATAAAATACATAGAGGATCTATTAAGAAGGTCTTAGATAAGTGCAACTGGAGTCTGAAAAGAAGCGTAGACAGAGGATAAGGGGAAAGCTATTTGAAAACATAATGTATGTGAATTTTCCAGGTTCATGAATGATATCAATCCATATATACCAGAAGCCCAATAAAAGCCAACCAGAAGAAATAAAAGTCCATATTTAAGCACATCACAGAAAAACTGCTGAAAACCATAGATGGAAAGCCCCTATGGAAAAGAACAAAAATTAGACTTACAGCAGAGGTTTTCAAGAGATAATGAAATCCAGAAGACAATGAACTGAAATCTGGATGAAAGAAAACGGATGAAAGAAAATAACTGATAGCCTACAATTTTATAACCAGGGAAAATACTCTTCAAAAATGAAGGTGAAATAAAGACATTTTTAAGCTAAACAAAAACCGTAAGAATTAATCATCAGCAGATCTACACTAACAGAGATACTAAAGAGTGTTCATAGACAGAAGGAAAATGATCCCAGACGTATGGTCAGTGATGCAGGAAATAACTAATGGCAACAAAATTGGAAAATATGTGAGGAAATGTACACAAATACTAATTGTATGAAATATCATCATACGGTTGACCCTTGAACAACAGGAGTTTGAACTGCACGGGTCCACTTATATGTGGATTTTTTCCCCCAATACCACAGTACTACACAATCCATGATTGGCTGAATCTTCAGATGTGGAACCACAGATATGGAGGGCCAGCTATCAGACTTGAGCATCTACGTATCTGGGTATCCACAGAGGATACTAGAACCAATTTCCCATGGATACTGAGGGACAGTTATATACTAATTGTATTAAATAATATTTTTTGAGGGCTTAAAAGATTTACAGAATTAAAGTACATGCTACCAACAACACAAGTTGGGAAGACAGTAATAGTGTTAGTGTTCTAAGATTTTTATATTGTCTTGGAGAAAGACAAAAGTACATTGACTTGAGACTTTGATAAGTCAGGGATTTTCTAATTTCTAGGGGAAGCCCAAAAGGAATAGTAAAAGATTGTGCATTTTCCAAAGCAACAGAGGGGAAAAAAGTATAATAATGAAAAATAATCAATCTAACAGAAGGCAAGAAAGGAGAGGAAAAGAAAAATACTTTAGATGGGACAGAAGAATATAATGAAGCGGTAGATTTAACCTGTAATAAATCAACAATTAGATTAAGAGTAAACATAGACTAAATGCTTCAATTAAAAGAAAAAGATTGTCACTGTGAATAAAATAATCCAAAACTATATGTTTACAAAAGACACATCTAATATATAAGGATATAGAAAATTTGAAAATAAAAGGAGAGAAAAATATAGTCTATGTATAAGCCTACCCAAAGAAAGCTGGTGTAGCTTTATTAATATCGAAGTAAAGACGAAAAGTATTACTAGCAAAAAGAGGTGTATTTCATAATGATAAAAGTTCAATTCACCAGGAATATATAACAGTTGTGAATTTGTATACTTCTAAAGAACATGGCCTAAACTACAGAAAGCAAAAAGTGACAGAACTATAAGGAGAAATACGCAAACCTACAGTAATAGTGGGAGATTTTAACACACCTTGCTTGTAGAACAATAAAATGGCAAAGAATACAGAAGATTTGAACAAAAAAATTTAGCAAAGAAAATTTACTGTTCTTATATATGAACAAAGCACCCAACAGGTACAGAATACATATTCTTTAAAGTACACATGGAACATGTATGAAAACTGAACATATAATGAGCCATAAAGCAAATCTCAAACTTTGAAGGATTTAAATCATATAGAATATGTTCTCTCACTGCAGTGCAATCAAGCTGCACTGTAGTGAGAGCAAAAACAAAAAGATGGCTAGAAAATCCCCAAATGTTTCAAAATTCAGAGGCACAATTTAAAATAACTCCTGGGTAAAATAAACCACAATTAAAATTAGAAAATACCTAAAACTGAATGTTTCATATTAAAACTTGTGGAATGTAGTTAAAGTAGTACTTAGAGGGAAATTTACAGAATTAAATGCACATATTAGAAAACTGAGTCCAGCAATAAGTAAAATAATACATAATTAAGTTGAGTTTATCCCAGGAACACAAGTGTCATTTAACACTAAGAAATCAATCACATTAACAGATTAACAAAGAAAAAATGTATCTTCTCAACAGATGCATTAAAAACATTTAATTAAAATTCAATATTCATTCATTCTTAGTGAATTAGTAAAAGAAGAAGGAAAGAAGAATGTCTGCTTTAGTCACTCTTACTTGACATCATACTGGAGGTCTTAGCCAGGACAATAAGGAAAAATATAAAATGATATAATAATTGAAATGAAAAAAAATTCATTATTTGCAGATTATATGATTGTATATGTAGAAAATGCAAAAGAACCTATAATTTATTAAAATTAATACATGAGCTTAAGTTTGTAGGATAAAAAAAATCAATATATAAAAATCTTTTACATCTGCAATAAATTAAGAAAAATATTTTAATATCAAAACCACACAAAAATAAGTTCCTAGAAATAAAGCTAATAAAATATATGCAGAACCTAAATGGTAAAATGATAAACTTTGAGTTCTAAATAAGTAGACATACCATACAAAATTAATCTATAGAGTCAAATGCAATTGTAATAAAAATCCCAGTAGAGAGAGAGAGAGAGTGTGTGTGTGTCTGTGTGTGTCTGTGTGTCTGTGTGTGTGTGTAAACTAACAAACTAATTCTATAATGTATGTGGAAATACAGAGGGCCCAGAACAGCCACAGAACTCCTGAAGAACAACAATATGGAAGAACTTGCTCTTTAAGATACTAAGACATATTTTAAAGGTATAATATTCAAGACTTTATTAGCCCAAAAGTAGCCAAATAGACCAATGGAGCAGAACAGAGATCCTATTTAAAATACAGGGAAAGCAGGGGCTTCCCTGGTGGCGCAGTGGTTGAGAATCCACCTGCCGATGCAGGGGACACGGGTTCGTTCCCCGATCCGGGAAGATCCCACATGCCGTGGAGCGGCTGGGTCCGTGACCCATGGCCGCTGAGCCTGTGCGTCCGGAGCCTGTGCTCCGCAACGGGAGAGGCCACAACAGTGAGAGGTCCGCGTACCACAAAAAAAAAAAAAAAAATACAGGGAAAGGATTTTATCTTTTTAATAAATGATGCTAGGATAATTGGATATCCATATTTTATTTTATTTTATTTTTTTTTTTTTGCCGTACGCGGGCCTCTCACTGTTGTGGCCTCTCCCGTTGCGGAGCACAGGCTCCGGATGCACAGGCTCTACTAAATTAGTTTAATTAAACTAATTAAAATTAGGAATTTCTGGACATACAGATGGCCAAAAGCACATAAAAAGATGCTCGACATCGCTAATTATCAGAGAAATGCAAATCAAAACTACAATGAAGTACCACCTCACACCGGTCAGAATGGCCATCATCAAAAAGTCTACAAATAATAAATGCTGGAAAAGGTGTGGAGAAAAGGGAACCCTCCTACACTGTTGGAGGGAACATAAATTGGTACAACCATTATGCAGAACAGTATGGATGTTCCTTAAAAAACTAAAAATAGGGCCACCTATGATCCAGCAATCCCACTGCTGGGCATATATCCAGAGAAAACCATAATTTGAAAAGATACATGCACCCCAATGTTCATTGCAGCACTATCTGCAATAGCCAGGACATTGAAGCAACCTAAATGTCCATCGACAGAGGAATGGATAAAGAAGATGTGGTACATATATATACAATGGAATATTACTCAGCCATAAAAAAGAAAGAAATAATGCCATTTGCAGCAACATGGATGGACCTTGAGATTATCATGCTAAGTGAAGTCAGACAGAAAAAGACAAATATAAGGTATCACTCATATGTGGAATCTAATTTAAAAAATGATACAAATGAACTTATTTACAAAACAGAAACAGACCTACCAATATTGAAAACAAACTTATGGTTACCAAAGGGGAAACATAGGGGGGAGGGATAAATCAGGAGCTTGGGATTAACATACACACACTACTGCATATAAGGTAGATAACCAGCAAGGATCTACTGTATAGCACAAGGAATTCTACTCAGTATTCTGTGATAACCTATATGAGAAAATAATCTGAAAAAGAATGAATATATGTATGTGTATAACTGAATCACTTTGCTGTACACCTGAAACTAACACAACTTTGTAAATCAACTATATTCCAATAAATTTTTAAAAAAACAGTTAAAAAAAGAATTTCTGTTCTCCAAAAGCTTCCATAAGGAAACTAACAACAACAAAAAAGCCTTAGAAACAGAGAATACATATGCAATACATAAACTGACAAAGAATTCATATATAGAATACTATATTTTAAATCCTACAAATTCATTTTAAACATGAAACTAAAAACTGGTGAAAGACCAACATACACTTAAATAGAGGATATCCAAATGACATATATATCAGCCTCATTAGTAATTAGAATACAAATTAAACCACAAAGGGATATACATACACACACACACACACACACACATGCACACACACAAGCTACCAGACGGTCAAACATTAAAATGTCTGTCAATACTAAATGTCAGGGAGATGTGCATTGGAACTCATATACCGGTTTCTTATACTTTCACTTGGGTGTTGCCTGAGTCCAAGAGGGCACAAGAGTTCCACTGAACTTCTACTATGAAGACATACTATTAAGTTCCATAGTTGCAATACTTGCCAAACACGTAGGGTTACTAGTCTAGGGTTTGTTTTCACCTGAAAACTCTGGTTTATAGCAGTTTATTTTCCTATCTACCACCAGTCTTCTTCCCATTATAGTCAGTTTTTTTTCCTAGAAATAATAGTCCATATGTAATATGAGCTCAGATTTTTTTCTTTTTTTTTTTGCTACCTTTGCTGTTGATGATGCTGCCTCTGCCATGAGGGCACTTTTAACGGTCCTAGCATATAGGAAGAAACCAGTGCCTCACCCTCCCTCTTCTACTCTTTCATTTTAGGTAGCAGGTAGCTTTCTTCTGGGACATGGGAGGGGCAATAAACTTTGTGGCTGAGGGAGTTTAGCAGAAAGTCACACAGCAATGGGGAAATCTTTGAAATAGGAAACAACAAAAGGTAATTGGAGAAGGCAGCTAAAAATGTGTTGAGTGGGGAAAGGCAGCTATAGATACAGCTATGTCATGATGGAACTTAGTTCCCTGAGGTTCAGGGCCAGCCTTTCCAAACAAGAAGGTCTCCTCTGACATTCCAACCCCATGGAGACAGATTTGGTCTTGAGCTGGGGCAACATGGTCAGAACTGGGTCTTAGGTGATTCACAGACTGGTAGAGAATAGTAGGTAGATCTCACCTGAGTGTTAGATGGTGTGAGAAAGAGAATTGGGCATTACAATTCTTAGAATTATTCCACTGCCTCAAAATAGGTAGATCTTAGGAGCCTTTGGTAGTTACAACTATAAATCCACGTTGATCCTATCTGCCACTCAGTTGAAGGCTGTTATTGGATTTTGAAGTGGAAATTACAGGTATTGATGCTATTTCTAATATTAGTTATAGCCATACCAGATTAACAGTGACTAAGAGTATAGAGAGATTTGGAATTAAAGGCTCATGTTCTGGTTGAACATTGCATCACTTTTAAGTATAAAATGAGAAATTATAAGGAAGATCTTTAAAGTGAATAGGCAATGTTATATTTAAATGTACTCCAAGCAACTCTCCTTTCACCCTAAATTCCATACGTGTTTTCCTGCCGTACAGACACCACCAAGGGGGTGAGTCATCGATCAACTACCTCCTTGAGCAATTGTGTAACTTTGGCAGCTGCCTCTGCTAGCCACACTTCCTGAGGATTCCTCAGGGCCAAGAGCATCTGCCATGAGGAGTCAGAGCGCTGCTGATTACCAGGAATTGGATTTGTTACAAATGGAGATGCTCCAGCCCTCTGAATTTGCCAGCTCCATTGTTAGAGGAATGTGATAAATAGTTGAGTGCGTCTGCCCTTGAAAGCTGACAAAGATCCAAGCAGCTTAAAATGACATGTTTCTCCGGATAGGTCTTGGGTAGTGTGTGCATCGGTCTACAACTGAACCCTAGAAATAAAGAAATATATGTAAAGAGGCATTTTCCAGGGATTTTCTTCTTTCAGGGCAGAAGTAAGAGCCTCTGCATTTGGTTGGCCTGGACATGATCTCTGGAACTGGTAGGGGAAAATGCTGCAATTGTATTCCAGGGCACAGAGTGAGAATTCCAGGAATATTGAGCCATTAAAATTAATGTGCCTAAAGAATCCACTTGAGACTTTCTGATAATGATTGTTGTATTATTAAAGTTTGAGGACTTCTTTCTTCCTTCCTCCCCCCCTCTAATTTGGTAGTGGGTCATTTAAGGGAACAAACTCTAAACTTTCAGTTATTAAAGGAGCATAAAATTTTTAACTGGAGCTTAAAAATACTTAGGGAAGGAAACTGCACAAGTAGTATGTATATTCTTTTTATAACAAGAATAAACAAAGAATCACCTATAATCTCAGCTATAATCACAGTTAAGCATGGTTATAACCTTTCATTTTTCTCTTTATTTCTACTTATTGTTATGCTTTATTTTCCCTATATAAAGACATATATACAATTGTCTGTGTGTGTATGTGCATATATGCATGTGTATACGTGTTATGTGTATATGTGTGTGCACGTGTCAAGGTCACCAAAGATTTCTGTAACACTAAACCCAGTGATCACTTCTTAGTTGTCATTGTACATGACCTGTCAATAGTACTTGACACAGGTGACCACCCTCTTCCTTGAAATACTTTGTTCACTTGGATCCCATCACCCCATATTCTCTGGATTTTTCCTTCTGCATCACTGGTCTTTCTTTCTTCATCTCCTCTGTAGTTCTTCCTTCCCAAAGCTCAGCCCTTGGACTTATGTTGGATCTAACTCACTTGGGAATCTTTTCCAGTTCCATGGCTCTAAATACCATCTACCTGCTGAGAACTCCCAAATGTACATCTCCCAGAGTAACTCTCATTTGAACTCAGGCTCATATATCTCTCTACCTCCGTCACACTTGTCTCATATGCATTTCACAGGTGTTCAAAATAGAACTGTGAATCCTAGCAAATCATTTCCTACTACCAAAAAAAAAGTCTCTTGCCAACTCTTTAAATAGTAACTCCAAAATTCCAGTTGCTCAAGCCAAAACTTCGGTGCCACCCCTCATTCCTCTTTTTCTTTCACATCCCACAACCAATCCATCAGCTAGCCCTCAAAGTGTACCAGAATCCAACCACTTCCAACTAATCATCCACTACCACACTGGTCCAAACCACCATGAACTTCCCCTAAAAGAGTCTCCTGCTTTTGCCTTTGTCCTCTCCAAGACTGAGTGATCCTTCTAAACTAAAATCAGATCATACCACTTTTCTTCTCAAAACACTCCAGGAGCTTCCCTCATCACCTAGACCAAAAGCCAAAGTCCTTGCAACATCTTACTTTTCTAATTCAAAAATATGTAGGAGGCAGCATAATGCTCAGGGTCAGATTGCCTGTGTTCAAAGCCCGGTTCTAATTATTAGCTGTATGATGTTGGACAAATTACTTAACCTCTCAGTGGCTAAATTTCCTAACTGTAAAATGGGATTATTATAATACCAGTCTCATAGAGCTGCAGTGAAGATTAATGAATTAATATTTATAACAGGCTTACAATAGTCCTGGCATGTAGTAAACATTATAAAAGTTTTTTTTGTTTGTTTGTTTTTGCGGTACGCAGCCCTCTCACTGTTGTGGCCGCTCCCGTTGCGGAGCACAGGCTCCGGACGCGCAGGCTCAGCGGCCACGGCTCACGGGCCCAGCCCCTCCGCGGCATGCGGGATCTTCCCGGACCGGGGCACGAACCCATATCCCCTGCATCGGCAGGCGGACTCTCAACCACTGCGCCACCAGGGAAGCCCCATTTTACATTTTTAATACTTGATTATAACTGAAGAGTAAAGAACACTCACAAATTACCCCTCTGCCCCCAATACACACACAATGCAACACAACAAACACTCATAGCCTTATGGAATTGCTTTATGATCCACAGAGGAGAGAGGGCCTTGTACTCACAAGTAAATTTCTACAGATTATTTGAAATAGGAAGACCTATTTGAAAAGAGGTCAAATACACATTTGAATACAAGGTAAGTCATGGTATTTGTCCATAAAAACAAAAGGGAGTTAGGATTTGTAAAAAAAATTGTGAAAGGGTCATAATATTTATTCAAGGGTGTATAAATCAGAGATTTTTTTTTGACAGTTGAGTTTTAACTTTTAGAATATGTGGTGTGAAGTTTTGTTAATTCTGGAAAAGTCTTCCAGTTCTAGATGAAATTGTGGTATAAACTGGTCCTATTGCTGGAACTCTTAAAAGCCTGTGCATGTTGAGGTGGGCTACTGATGAGCTTCCAGGTAAAAATAAACTTCACATATTTGCCAATGGCAAAATGTCTAAGACTCAACAGCTATGCAGCTATTGAGAATTCCTTTGAGGATGTGAGGGGAGAAACAATACTATGGTGCCTGCACATTAGAAACACGAGGCAACATTTAATGGAAACTTGCTTAGTTGAATCAACATTATTATGAAATGTAACATTTCATGGTATTTACACGTATAAAAGATGTACAAATGAATAATGCCCTTCTAAAATGTCGTTGTAATACCTGTCAAGTAACACTTTTCCTCACTTTTTTTTTTAAATTTTAAAAGAAAATTGGCCTTGAAACACCATCCAGACAAGAATCCAGATGATGCAGGTGCTGCTGAGAGGTTTAAAGAAATCAACAACGCCCACACAATACTAACTGACACGTCAAAAAGAAACATATACGACAAGTACGGATCACTGGGACTTTATGTGGCCGAGCAATTTGGAGAGGAAAATGTTAATACCTACTTCATGCTGTCAAGCTGGTGGGCAAAGGTGAATTGGATTCTTTGTTTCTCTTGAAAACAACTTCTTAGAAGATCATGATATTATTCACTCTTTTAGACTCCATCTCAAAGAAAGTCTAACCTTGCTATATTACTAAACTCTTACAGATAAAAGGAGCTGTTATTTAAGGATCGTTTTTGCTTTAGCTCACCAAGTAATTATAAAATACAGCATGGCTTAAAATACTTCTAGACATTAATTAGATTTGAATTTGAAGCTTCAGGTTAATTCTGACTGCCCTCCCTACCCCCATAATGACAAATTAAGAACTGACTCATTGCTGAAAACCTAAAATAATTTATTAGTGTGACAACTGTTTAAAAATTATTATGGGACAAATTTAGCCATGTACTTTCCTATCTATAGCATAGGCTACAACAGCAAACACAGTACTGCGGAGAATACATGGTAATTAGGTCATAGGTTCACATGGAGCCTGCTGGGAAGTAGTGGAGAAGGAAACAAGGGGAAAAAGGTAAGAATTAAATAGGGCAGCACACTGAGTTGGCGAGAGAGAGGAAGAGGGAGAGAGAAAAAGGATATCTAGTCAAGAAAAAGGCAAGATTTTTAAGGACTTAGTGCGACCGGAATTGACTTTTGACAGTAAATTTTGTGGGATTTCCTAAGAATCCCTAGTATATGCATGCTTGGTGATAGTTTTATATTTGTTTATGAGTATTAATATCCTTATCTTCTGATAAAAGTATATTTACATATAAATCATACATATGGTCCATCTGCATCTTTTTTGGACAGTTCACATACATGTAGTAAGTTCACAGTTCACACATTTTGTGAAATCAGATGAACTCACATTCATATGAGTTGTAATTAATAAAGAAACAGCAGATCTCCAGAGGCAGATGTCATGTTCAGTAGTACTCTGCTACTTTCTTCCGCTAAAATAAATCTTGCTAAACTGAATAGTTTTATATACGCAGGACGAGAGAGAATATGTTTTTGTTCATAGGCATGGGGAGAGAGAGTCTGCAGTCTAAAGCCTCATTTGCCTTCTGCAGTCCTCAGAATTCCTTTTCTTGGGGATAACTGGGAATCCCGCTGAAACCTCCTTTTTTTATCACTCAAGACTTGGGAGGGAGACAAGTTTCTGCCTAGAGGATGTGGAACTTAGAATGAGAGTGTACATATTGTCAATGTCATTTATGATGATAGTTTGAATGTTTATGTAAAATACAGGCTTCTGTGGGAAACTAACCCCCAGGTATGACACTATTTCCATGGGAAGGTACATCTGGAGTTCTAGATAATTTACACACTAGCACCTGACTGCATATTGGGGCCTACCTGCATAAAAAGGAGAATAGATTTCCTTGCCCAGGAAGTTGACAAAATTGATCAAAATTCATACAGACAAGCAGAAGCTGTTCAGTAGTGTAAGAGATATACATAAAATAATTCCTGATGTGGCTCTTTAAAAATAAGGCCACAAAGAAATCTACCTTCCCCTTCTGCTTGTGCCAAAGCCTAACTGCCCCGTGCCCTTTAGAGTGGCCTGGCACACAGTGATCATGTATTAAGCATGCATTACATGTATGAATCAGTGTACCAATTTGAAAATGTTTTAGAAACAATGGACACCTACTTATGCCTTGTACTGCACTAAGCACTGCAAGGATAAGGCAAGGTTATTTCTGCAACAGGCAAATAATCTAGTTGGAATAACTAAAGAACAAAACAATACATGTATCAAAGGAAATTTTCAGAGAGGAGAAAAAATATGGGAATGGAATAGTGAAAGCAAAAAAGGTCAAAAGTAGGTAAAAAAAAGGGGGTGCTTGTTGGGGCACTGGCTCAGGAACACTGCACAGGAGGGTCTTAGAGGCAGTTGGTGAGGAGGAAGTGTTTTTATACTTTTCAGAGTAATTTAAGAAATGTATGACTCTGAAGATGTAGAGAATCCATAGCAAAAAGATTATAGGTGTGAGGGTGTATAAAATCACTTTCTATTTCAAATAACATGCTTTTAATAAAATCATAAATGTATTTTGCACAGTTAACAAAAATGGGATTGTTTTCACTTCAAATTGGATTGGGAGAGTTTAATCTTTTAATCTTTAGCTATGGCAAACTGAGTGAGGAAACCTTTTATATGCTCGTGGGGAAATCCTGGTGCTGTTCACTAGGAGGAACAAATCATTTGTTTATCTACTAATCAATTAATACCTTCATTAATTCAGTAGGCATTTCCTGTGTACCACACTCCAGGTACTAAATCCTTAGGTAGAGGAGGGATTGAAAGACAACTAACATATAGTTTAGCCTTGAAGAAGTTCACAGTCTGAGACAGAATTATAAACTCATCACTGTCTTAAAGTGTCAACAAAATAAGACTATGGTGGACATTTGTATGGCATGCAGTTGGGGCACAAAGGAGGGAGTAATTGTTCTGGAGGACATGGGAATCAGGAAAGATGTCAGACAGAGGATCTTTGAGATAATCTTAAACACGGAGTGGGTATTTTCTAGATGACTAGGGAATGGGACAGTGGGTGTCTAGGCAGATGGTTCCATAGGGAGAGCAAAGCTCTGCAAGGATGGCAGGAACAGGGCCATGTTGGTGCAGGGAAGGCACTGGAAGAGGCCAGATGACCATTAATAAGGAGCTCCAGCCTTTTCTAAGAGGCAGGAGAGTCGCTGCATGGGTTCAAGAGAACATGTCAGAAACCTCCAGCAGCAATGTGCAGAGTGGGCTAGGGGCAAGAGTGGAAGCAGATAGGTCAGTTAGGAGGCTACTGAAGTGTCCAGAGCAGAGATAAGGGGATCCATTCTAAAGCCCTACCAATCAAGAGAGAGGCAATGGGGAGGGGGCAGAGATGGTGAGGAGAGAGACTGCAGGACGTGGTGACTGAGAGGAATGCGGTGGTGTCAGGACTGGCTATCCCTAGCTCTTCTTGGTGAGAATGACTCAGTGCCTTTGGTTAGCCCATGTGACCTGTAGAGGTTATGTCTGTTGGTTTGTTTGTTTGCTCTGCTCTTAATAATGATCACCACGGCTTAAGAATAAAGAAGAAAATGTCATACTTCATTATTTGGCTGCAAGTCACTTGTTCCTGGCTTAACTTGTTAGGCGAAACTCTGTGAGGCATTTGTTTCCAAGGAAACTAAAAAGATAGTCCTCCATGGAATAAGGATGAGGGTGAATATGTGGTCTCTGGGGTGAACTGTGATGCCTTCAGGTCTCTGGAGGTACATGGGTACACACTTGATTTCTGGGGTCTCCTACACCCCACTACCCCTCACCCCTGTTTTGCTTTGCCTCTGGTTCCCCTAGACTTTGTTTGTCATCATTGGCCTCTTGACCGGCTGCTATTTCTGCTGCTGTCTCTGCTGCTGTTGCAACTGCTGCTGTGGACACTGCCGGCCTAAGTCATCGATGCCAGAAGAGGACTTCTATGTGTCCCCAGAGGATCTTGAGGAGCAGATCAAGACTGACATAGAAAAAGGTACAGCAAGATGAGAACAGAGTAGGGGGTGTCTCTTCATAGGCCTGGCCAAGCACCAGGCCCCATGGCGATGGCTATCGCTAAAGTGAGAGCGATAGAACGACCAAATGGGGGGATTGCCGTAGACTTTTACCTTTGGTACCTCTTTTGGAGAGGATGAAAGGACAGTTACCTTTACCAGCCACAGAGAAAAGCAGAACCTAACACTGTCAGAAAGAAGTCATGAAATATGTAAAATCGGATGAACTCACATCTGAGTTTATGATCACAAGGCAAAGCTAGCACAATTCACAGTCTCATTACAAAAGAGTGAACTGTGGGTTCAGGGAGGTTTGGGTGGGAGTGCCCAGGGGTAGGAGGTAGGAGAACCAAAGCAGAAATTTCTCCCAGGAGAAGCATTTCAGCCTGTTACTTTAGGATCTCTATTCAGATAGAAGGGAACGGACATCAAGAGAAGTCGACAACCCTTGACTTTTCTTCCTTTTGATTAGTTGATAATGAGTTCTGGGTAAAACTGGGGGAGGGTAGTCTTTCTTCCCCAGAAATGCAGCTTCCTTCCAAAACCACACATTCAGAGCTAGCCTCAAACCAGCATCAATAATACTGTCTGATATAAACGGGACTGTTTGCTTTGTTAAACCACCTGCACATGCCTGTCAATGTGTATGCATGGCCGTGATAGATTACTCGATTCTTCAAGTTCACTAGAACCAGCAATGATAACGAAAAAAAGTAAGGAAAGACAACAATCTCACAGAATTCACATCATCAGGAATACTTCATATTCTCTGGGAAATGCCTTTGTTTAAACAAACTGGAGTCAAACCTGCCATCATCCTTTCTGTCTTGCAGCCATAATCCTACTGTCATTTTCTCCTGCAGAATGCATCATTATTCTGGGTAATAGACTTCATCGCTAAGTCACAAAGAAGCCTGGACAGCCAAATAAACAATTCAGACTGTGACCCGCTGCTGTCAGAACTGCGGAAATCAGGCATGGTGCACTTCTGTGTACTATACTCTGATTCCTTTGATCACAATGAAGCAGAAATTCCAGGACATCAGACAGAGGAGAGACTGTTTAAAGGCTTCCAGATACTTTCAAATTCCCTATCAAATGTGGTGCTAAGTAATACCCAGTTATTACCCACCCCGAGTCCAGCTTAAAGAAAGGAGTCTTCACTCATGTGAACTGTACTTAGTCTCAGACCATTTTAGGATTGGGAGATCAGAGAGGACAGAAGGGATTTTCATGCAAGCTGTGATTCCTTCCCAGGGGGACCACTGGGTGGCCAGTCTGGCAAACAGGGGGTTTGTTCTCACCATTTTGTATTACTGCCCCTGGAGCCAAATTGTAGGCCCATCGTGAAATACAATTACAACTTTCTTTTGCTTCATTTGGGATATAAGATGACAAATCTTCTAACAGGGCATACACACCAAAAACAGCAAGCAAGCTGTATTACTCGTAAATGGGTTGAACAGAGATACACACGTATAAACTCTTCTTCAGGGAAGAGTCAGTGACTTCGGCATAAATTGCTTAAGAATGATGAGCCCAGGGGCTTCCCTGGTGGCGCAGTGGTTGAGAGTCCGCCTGCCAATGAAGGGGACACGGGTTCGTGCCCCAGTCCAGGAAGATCCCACATGCCGTGGAGCAGCTGGGCCCGTGAGCCACGGCCGCTGAGCCTGCGCGTCCGGAGCCTGTGCTCCGCAATGGGAGAGGCCGCAGCAGTGAGAGGCCCGCGTACAGCAAAAAAAAAAAAGTGAGAATGATGAGCCCAGTGCATTAATCTCATCTGTTCTTTTGAGGGAGATAAACTGTTATTAGATCATGTCAGGGGTCGCTGGGCCCATTGTTCATAGGATCTCCCATAATATCCATCAACACAGTCCAGTCACTGACAGAGGATAGGAAGGGGCAGTTAGATAGGAGAGTACTGTCATCGGCATCCACTGTGTCAAGCTTATCTTAACTTTTCCTTTATAGTGCGGGAACCAAGTCTAGGTGAACTGAACCTAGATACCTCAAATCCAGTGTTCCACACTTTTCTGAAAAGCCTCAAAGTCTTTCCTTTTTAAATTAGATAAAAGCTCCACCAGGGCATTTCAGCAGACCTTCTTTGCAGAAGATTTCTTTTCTGGAACAGAAATTCATACTCAGTGCCAAATTCCACCCAGATTTCCTTCCTGCAGAGCTGTTGGTGATAAATCTACATGCCGTTCACTGTTCTCAGTTCTGACACCCCAGAGCTACCAATTCCATTGCAGAGGTCAGATTCCAGACTTAGTAAGTCACGAACCCATTCGACTGTGTTACTGTTAGTCTTAACCAAAAGGAAAAACTCTGTCCTATTCCTAAATATTTAAAAGCTCCTATGCAGAGTTAATCAAGGTTTTCAAGGGCCAGAAACTTACACAATTTGGACAGTCCTTTTAGGGATAAAGAATATCAAATTACAAATACAAAATTAGATCTGAAAGTGAATACTTATTTATAATGAAAAAAAGAAATTACAAAAAAATTGCAAAGCTTAAAAACTGATAAATGTCTTAAATATCATAAAATTTGAAAAACAGCAACAGTTTAATTAACTGCCTGACACACCTTTATAATACTTTCCCCCTATGCTTTCTGGGTGTGTATTCTTTGATTGCCTCTTCACTTAATAATAATTTCATTAATATCACTTCCTTAGGGAGAATAGAAAAATTACTGTCCTTCCTCTAGCATGTTTCTTCAAAATTTGTTGTTTATTACTGGTAGATTAGAAAAGTTTCAGTCTTACAACTCATTATTGATAATGTTGCCTAACTTTTTAGGGATTGTTATCAGATTTAAGAAAACTCCTATCTAGTTTATTTCATATATAAGATGTAAATTTGGAAGAAATTTTTCCACAGACCAATTCTGACTACACATTTCAAACCTTGTTGCCCCTCCATCACCCAATACTTCCAGGACCAGAGCCCACTGGACACATTCATAATGTGTGACACCATGTCTGGCATGGATTTTCATGTCCCCTAAGCAATTAAATTGGGATAGTGAGCTATAGGAGTTATCTCTAAAGCCATTGTTATGCCAGTATGGCTAGCAATAATTATACACAGAGTTGCTGCAAGCCACAGAAACACAGTTTCTGTTCAAGAGTACTGGTACAGGGTGGGATTTGCTAGTAGAGAGGAGAGATTTGCTTGGGTTATTGTGTCTCTTTCAAGTATGTGAAAGAATGTAATCTAACTTCTACCCTTAAGAAATAAAGGAGGGAAGTTCAAAACAGTGGCATCTTCAATATTCCCTGGTAATTTTAGAACTTGTAAACTGATTCCCATCTCTTTCTCAGAATAAAAATATAATCCCAGTGGCATTCTAGGAACACAGGGGAATTCTATTATTCTTATGAATCAATTAGGGGCAAATAGAAGAGAGACAGTGTCTTGGGGGGTTGTCCATACCCCCTTTTTTGTCTCGGAAAATTTGAAGCTTGAAAGATAAAGGTGACAGATACCAGGTTGTTTCCCTTCCTTTCAAATGTTCACAAATTAGAAGTTCCACTTTGTGAAATTTTGAGTGTTATATTTAAAACAAGCTCATTTAGACCTTATACTGCTCTGTTAGATAAAGGCCACAATGCAGTCAGAATTCTACCAGTCAACAGGGCTTTACAGAACATCTTGAGATAGAACACCATTCCCTGGGACCCTGTGTGTGTGTGTGTGTGTGTGTGTGTGTGTGTGTGTGTGTGTGTGTGTGTGTGTGTGTGTGTGTGTGTGTGTGTGTGTGTGTGTGTGAGAGAGAGAGACAGAGAGAGAGACAGAGAGAGAAAGGAAGGAAGGAAGGAAGTAAGGAGGGAGGGAGGGAGGGAGGGAGGGAGGGAAAGGAAGGACGGAAGGAAGGAGGGAGGGAAGGAAGGAAGGAAGGGAGGGAGGGAGGGAGGGAAAGGAAGGAAGGAAGGAAGGAGGGAAGGAAGCGAGGGAGGGAAAGGAAGGACGGAAGGAAGGAAGGAAAAGAAAGAGAAAAATGAAGAAAAAAGAAAAGGAAGGAAGAAGGTATAGAAATGAGCATAAATGGAAACCTGTTATCTCTAAATACCCTGGCAAAGCAAACCAAAAATACAAGAGATAAGTTCAATTTTTTTCCAAGCTGCAAGCAGTGGACTGAAAACTCCTAGTTAAACTCAAAAATTTTCTTGCAGAGTCAAGATTTCCCCACTTTTTTGAAGGAGAGGAAATAGAGTGTTTAAGGGAGAAGATTTTCTAGTGGGTTGACCTTGGATCTAAAACTGTGAGACTCAGGGCACAGGAAAATCTGTTGACTGCTTAACTGTTCTTGCTACTCACCTGGATGAAACCCAAATAAATTCACAGCCACTGAGCTGAAGAGGCCATATGGCTTCTAATTAGACTCGCTCCCAGCCAAGATATTGAGACATTTATTACATTTGCTGTTCAGCATTCATCACACTTTATTGCCCAGGAAAAGGGCACCAAGGAAGAGATTAAATTCATCCTTCCTCTTTTCACCAATCCCACTCAATCTCCTTCCTATCCCCTTCCCCCCAGTCAAAAGGAACTGATTTCTAAAAATAATTCATGGAAAATAATTCTTGCAACTAGTCCAAAGCCCTTTGCTGCTTCTTTATATGAAAATAACAAGTAAGCACCATCTAGGCCCTGGGCCGGGACAGCAGGACAAGTGAGTCAGCTCAGAACGCTGCCCTGGAAGCTGCTCCAAGTGGACCCAAGGTTTCTTCAGATTTTGCCTGCTAAGGTTCAGTGAGCAAATTTACTAGACAGTCTTTTCACAGAAAACATTTATTGAGCACTTAATATTTGCCCGACACTACGCTAGGGGCTAGAGAAAAGAAAGATGCGGTCCCTGCTGTCTTGGACCTTACAGTATCGCAGAGGAGATGGGAAGACAAGTACTCCACAAATAGTCACACAATGAGCTAGCTAACTTCCAGGTATGATAAGTCTGCCAAAGGAGAAGCACAGGGGCTGTGACAGTGAACACTAGGCGGGCCTGACCCGGATGCAAGTGAGGACAGCTTCCCAGAGGAGGTGACATTTAAAGCTGAAAACGTAAAGAATGAGGAGTTAGGGGTGGGAGATTATGGGGAAGGAGAACCCTAGAAGGGAGGAATCTTGACACCAGCACAGCACCTCCCAGCATCCTGTGGATAATGGGGAATGGAGCTCTCGATGCCAGGCAAGGCAGGGATAGTCACATTAGGCTGTTCAAGTGAACAGTTTGATCAAGGAACTGAATGAAGAGGAAGTTATGCAGAGAGCATATTTGCAAATAACCCCAAACTGGGATATACCCAGTCAAGGGCTCAGACCATCAAAGTGAAATGTGATAGATGGAAAGCAGCTGGAATCCTGGACAGTTGGCTAGATAAGAGCAAGAGCAGTAGGATTTTAACTAGGACGAGGGGAAAGGGAGTTGAGAGAAACCCAGGAGGTTCTGAGGAAGAAAACGCAAAAAGGTAGAGGTGAAATATTATTCAGCCATAAAAAGGAATGAAGTACTGATACATACGACAGGGCGGATGAACCTGGAAACATTATGCTAAGTGAAAGAAGCCAGACACAAAAGGACAAACACTGTATGATTCCATTTACATGAAATATCTAGAGTAGGTACATTCATAGAGGCAGAAAGCATACGGGTGGTTGCCAGGGCCCTGGGGGGAAAAGAGGAACAGGGAACAACTGCCTAATGGGTCTCCTTTTGGAGAAATGTTCTGCAACTAGATAGAGGCAGTGAATTATATATTTAGTACACTGTGAATGTACTAAATTGTTCACTTTATTTATTTATTTAAATTTAATTTTATTTCTTTTTGGCTGTGTTGGGTCTTCGTTGCTGCACGCGGGCTTTCTCTAGTATGGCGAGTGGGGGCTACTCTTTGTTGTGGTGTGTGGACTTCTTATTGTGGTGGCTTCTCTTGTTGCAGAGCACAAGCTCTACGTGCGCCAGCTTCGGTAGCTGTGGCACGTGGGCTCGGTAGTTGTGGTGCGCAGGCTCAGTAGTTGTGGTGCGTGGGCTTAGTTGCTCCGTGGCATGTGGGATTTTCCCGGACCGGGGCTCGAACCTGTGTCGCCTGCATTGGCAGGGGCATTCTTAACCACTGCACCACCAGGGAAGTCCCAAATTTTTCACTTTAAATGGTTACTTTTATGTTATGTGAATCTCACTTCAATTAAAAAATATCTGTAGTAGAGGAGAGAGGGGATTTGACTACAGAAAGAAACTAAACACCCTTTCTTCAGAGAAGGAGAAGGTTCTTTGTTTCCTGAAAATTCACCCATGGCAGGGAGTAGAGGATACCACAAAGCATCAGTATTCACAAAGTGTGGGGAAATGGGAAAGTTGATTATCAGTCTTTTATGCAGCTACCTTGAGAGCAGTACACTATTAGTAGCTAAGACAGAAAAGGGCTTTGAAGTCAGTCCCATTTCAAGCCCTGACTCTATTAGTTACCAGTAGAGATTCTGGGGGTAATTCATTTAACTACTTTATCCCTTATTGTTTTTACTTATCAGGAACATACAGACGAACATTATGTGCCATTACCTTTAGGTTCTTTGCTTGCTGTTCCCTATTTAGAGGTAACTGTTACCCTAAATCATCTGTAATCATTTTCCTTTTTTAAATTTCTGTTTTATTGAGATATTTAATTGACATACAGCACTGTATAAGTCTAAAGTGTGCAGCATAATGACTTGCCTTACATATATTGTGAAATGATCACCACAGTAAGGTTAGTTAATATCTATCATCTCATATAGACACACAGAAAAAGAAAAAATTTTCTTTTCCTTGTGATGAGAAGTTTTAGGATCTACTCTGTTAGCAACTTTCAAATATGCCACAGAGCAGTGTTAACTGTAGTCATCATATTGTATATTACAACCCCAGTATTTATTTGTCTTAGAACTGGAAGTTTGTACCTTTTAACCACATTTATGCAATTCCTTGTCTCCTCACTCTCTGCCTCTGGTAACCACAAATCTGATTTCTTTTTCTATGAGTTTGGGTTGTTTTTGTTTTTTTAGATTCATGTATAAGTGAGATCATACAGTATTTGTCTTTCTCTACTTGACTTACTTCATTTAGCATAATGCACTCAAAATCCATCCATGTTGTCACAAATAGCAGGATTTCCCTCTTTTTTTTATGGCTGAAAACTAGTCCATTGTATATGTACACCACATTTTCTTTATCCACTCATCCATCATTAGGTTGTTTCCACCCGCTTCTTGGCTATCATAATGTAATCATTTTCTTACTATTCTTTTTAGTATTACAACTATATATATTTATGTTCCTAATCAAGTTTATTGCTTGGTTTTACATTTCTGAACTTTAAATCAATGAACTCATACTCAACAATTATCCTTCAACTTCTTTTTTTTTTCACTCAACATCATATTTCTGAACTTCATTCGTACTGTGATTGTCTTTCATTCATTTTCACTGCTGTATAATATTCTTCTATGAGAATATCCCAGAAAATTTATTTATCCATTCTACTGCTAGTGGATATTTGGGTATCCAAATCCACTTTTTTGCCATTACAAACAGGGCTATTACAAATATTCTTGTTATGAATGTCTCCTGGTTCATGAGTAGAGTTTTCCAGGTATTGGGTTGGCCAAAAAGTTTGTTCAGCTTTAAGTAAAAATAAAAGACACCTTTTTCATTTTCACCAAGAACTTTATTGAACAACGTATTCATTAACTGAATGAACTTTTTGACCAACCCAATATATACACAGGAGTGGAATACCTTAGTCAAAAGGCGTGCATATCTACAAGTTATTAGATAACACCAAGTTGTTCTACAAAGTTGCTGCACTAATTTCCATTACCTAATGAGAGTTCCTACTGCTTCACATCCTTGCCCTCACTAGACTATAAATGTGTGCCAGTCTGGTGGATGGGAAATGGTATACCTTTGTGATTTTAATTTTTTCCTCCTTGAATCCTTTCAGAATCTTACTGGTTGTTTGGGTTTCTCTTTCTTTGAAATGCCTATTCAAGTCTTTTGTAGGTTTTTAATATATCATTTGCTTTTTTCTTACTGACTCTTTTTTGGGGCGTGGGTATTGACTCTGTTGATCATGTTTGTTTAAAATGTATTTTCCCAATTTGTGGCCTGGTGTTTCACTCTTTACGGTGTCTTTCAATAAGCCAAAGTTCTTGATTTTAATGTAGTCAAAATGTCAATATTTGCCTTTATGCTTAGTGATTTCTGTGTTTTGATTAAGAAATCTTTCCCTATCCCAAGGATATAAAGGTGTTCTCCTATATGGTCTTCTCAAAGTTTTATAGTTTTGCTACTCATGTTTATGTGTTTAATAACCAGGAATTGATTTCTGCAAGTCGGTATGATGTAGCGTTCCAACTTCATTTTTTTCCATATAGAAAACAAATTGTCCCAGCACACTGATTTCTAGTCTTGGTTTTGACATACATTAAGTTTTAATAGATATATGGAACAGTTTCTGGGCTTTCTGTTCTGGTCCGTTGGTCATTTTGTCTATCTATATGCAACACCAGGCCCATTTATAATAATTCATAACACTGTTCAGGCAACTCTTCCTAATTTGTTCTTCAGGACACTCTCACATATCCTTGGCCTTTTGCTTTTCTATATAAATTTTAGAATAAGCTTTGTTAAGTCCTGTACCAAAACTTCTTTAAGCAAAATATTTGGGATCTTGATTAGAATTGCAGTGATTGTAGATAAATTAGGAAGAATTGACATCTTTAAAGAATGTGAGTCCTCTAATATGTGACATGGTATACCTCTCCATTTATTTAGGTTTTCTTCGTTGCCTTTCAATAAAGATACCTCTTTTATATCTTTGGTTGCATTTATTCATAATACTTTATCCACTTTCATACAATTATAAATAAATTATCATAGATTAGTTGTTGACTTGTTTCTTAGTATATAGGAATGTACTTTTTTTTAACATTGATTTCGAATCCAAGAAACTAGCTAAACTCTCTATTTCTAATTATTTATCTGTAAATTCTTTAGGGTTTCTACATACCTATCTATAACATTTGTGAATAGTGATAGTTTTGATTCTTCCTTCCCTTCCCTTATCATTTTTTTAGCCTTTTCCTTGCCTTTCTGTGTTTGTTGAGACTGCCAGTAAAATGTTGAAGAGAAGATGCTTTCAAGATTGCATAATGATTGTGAAGTTTGCTGTAGGCTTTTGATCAGGTTAAGAAAGTTGTCTTCTATTACTATGTTGTTAGAATACTTTTTTCTTCACCAATTGAGATGGTAATGATTTTTCTCCTTTAAATTGTTCACGTGAAGAACTATATGAATTGTTGCCCAACGTTAAAACAATCTTGAATTCCTGAGATAAACCCAAAGCAGTCATAATGCATTAACTATTTTATTTTTTTATGAAATGTGTTTGCTAATATTTTGTTTTAGATGTTTGCATCTATGTTAATGGGTGAGACTGGCCTATCATTTTCCCATCTCAAACTTTCCTTATGGGTTCTATACCAAGATTATGCCTCATAAAATAAATTAGCAGTGTTCCTCTTTAACTCTTGAAAAGTTTGTGTATTACTGGATTTATTTCTTTCTACAGGATGGTGTAGACCTTTCTGGGCTAATGTGTTTTTATACAAATTTTAAATTATGGATTCAATATATTTTATAGGCCATTTAGGTTTCCCTTCTTCTTTATTAAAACAATTAGTTCTTCAAAATTTCCTCTTGTTACCTTTTACACATCTATAGTATCTGCATTTTTGTCCCATTTTTCATTCCTTATATTGGTTATTTCTGCTTTCCTTTTTTAGCCATTCTCACCAGATATTTGAAAATTTTATTCTTCTCAAATAAATGTTGTCAGTTTTATTGATTCTCCTGTATATTCTCTCTACTTAATTTCTATTTTTTATTATTTCTCTTAATTTATTGTTGCTAATTTTCTAACTTAATTTTTATACTTCTTAATTTTCAGTCCATCTTCTTTTCTGATATTAAGCTATTAAGTCTATAAATTTTTCTGTAAGTACCAGTTTGGCTTTACATACACACACGTACACATATGTTCTTATAATCTAAGTTTGAAACATTTTCTTATTTCCATTATGATTTTTTCTTTAATCTATAAGTTAGGTCTATATGTGTCTTAATTTGTAAACCTGTGGGGTCTTTTCTCGTTCTTTATTATTGTTTGTGTCTAACTGAACTGCAGTATTATCAGAAAATGTGGACAGCATGAAACAATATTTTGAAATGTCTTGAGGCTTGCTTATAGCCTAGAACTTAAATGATTTTACATATGTTCCACATTGCTTCAAAACAGTACATTTTGCATTTGTTAGGTTCACTGTTCCATGTATGACTATTATATAAAGCTAATTTGTTGTATGTATTAGTTTGCTAGGGCTGCTGTAACAAAGTACCACAGACTGGGTGATTTGAAAAACAAATTTATTCTCTGGCAATTCTGGAGGTTAGAAACCTAAGATCAAGGTGTCACAGGACTGGTTTCCTTAAGGCCGCTCTTCTTGGCATGTAGATGGTCATTTTCATCTTGTGTCTTCACAAGGCCTTTCCTCTATGTATGACTGTGTCCTAAGTACACAAGTCATACTGGACTAAGGCCCACTCTGAGGACCTCATTTTAACATAATTACCTCTTTAAAGACCTCCTCTCCAAATATGGTCACATTCTGACAGACTAGGGATTAGAACTTCAACATATGAATGGGGTGGGGGGCAGGGACACGATTCAGTTCACAACATTACACTTTTCAAATCCTTTATAATCTTAAAGATTTTTTTGCTTGCTTTATCCGTCAGTTACTGAGAGAAGCATTCAATTCTTCCACTGTGCTGATGGATTTTTTTATTTCTCTATAAAGTTCTGTCAATTTTTGCTTCCTATATTTTGAAGCTATGTTATTAGCATATATAAGTTTAGAATTTTTATGGCTACTTGGTTAATTGAATATTTTATTATTATGTAGTTACCCTCTAGCTCTAGCAATGCTTTTTGTCTCATACTTTGTTTTTAAAATACAGTTATATTAGCTTTCTTTTCCTTAGTGTTTGTGTAGTAAATATGTTTCCATTCTTTTATTCTCTATGTTTTTTTGTCCTTATGCTTTTTGATGTGTCCTTTGTAAACAGCATATTGCTGGGGGGATTTATTCAGTCTGGCCATGTTTTTTCTTTTAAATAGAGTCCGTTTGTATTTTTTATAACTAATGATATGTGTTTTTTTTCTATGAACTTACTCTTTGTGAGAGACAGTATAGCACAGCCTTTAAGAAAACAGATTCTGAGAAATACTGCCCAGGTTTTAATACTAGCTCTATTCCTTACTACCTGTGTAATGCAGGCTAGTTACTTAAAACATTCTGTCCTCAGCTTATCTGTAAAATAGCTATCATAATTACCCTACCTTGTAGTGCTATTATAGAGTTAAGATACATAAAGCACTGAGAACAGTGCTAGACACATAATAAGTACTATACACATGCTTTCTGTTAATATTTTATTATTATAATTATCACTTTAAGTTGGCATATTTTTTCTGTTTCTATTTTCTTTCCTTTTTTTCCTTCTTCTGTACTGACAGAATTTTTTTTTCACATTCCATTTCTTTCTCTCCTCCAGTTTGGAAATTATATTCTCTGTTCTATTTTTTTAGGGCTGCCTTAAAAAGTTACCAAGCATATTTAAGTTACCAAAGTTGAAAGTTAATTCTTATCTTTACCCTCTCCTGAACAATACAAGAACTTTATAACTCTTTAATTCTGATCATCTCCTTTCTGATTTACATACCATTGTCATAATTTTATCTCAATTTTAAGTCTCATAAATTATTATTGCTTTATATGATAAATAATTGTTTAGTTTTACTTATATATCTACTAATCATTTCTATATACAGCACAAATTTTTCCATGTGATAACACTTCTTTCTGTCTGAATTATAACTTTTAAATTAGGTCTGCTGGTGGCACAACTTCTGTTTTTATTGTCTGAAAATACCTGTAAATCATGCTTAAAAAAATAAATGTAGCAATAAGAGGGTTTATCAACAAATTTAGGTTGATATCTTCTTATAGTATATTGTAAACATAATTTCATAGTTTTCTGCCTTCCATATCTGCTATTGGAAAGTGAGATTGCTTTAAGAACCGTTATCCTTAGTGTTCTTCAATATCACTAAGATGTTTAAATATGAATTTCTCTTTAATTTATCCTAGTTGGTTCTTGAATCTGTGGACTGGTGTCTTGTATCAACTCCAGGAAATTCTCAGCCATTAAATCATCAAATATTACCTCTACTCTTCTTTTCTTTTCATTTCTTTATGAAAGTCTTATTAAATATAAGTCAGAATATCACTCTATTCTTCACGTCCTTTAGCCTCTTTCCTATTTTATATCTTTGTTTCCCTGTGCCACATTCTGATTAATCTCCTCAAATCTGTCTTCTATTCCATTAATTCTCCCTTTAGCTGTTAAACCCCATTCATCAAGTTTTAAAAATTTCAGATGTGTTAATGTCTAAAAGAGATTTTTTATTATTATTAATTTCAAAATCCATTTGATCACTTGAAAAACAAATCTAATTCTTTCTTATTCTGTGTCTGGTAAGTGCAGGATTTGAAGTCTTTCTGGGTCTGACTGGCTTTCTGTTGTTTCTACTGGCTCTCACTCAGTGTGCATTGTTCTTATGTGTAATGTTCCCCCTCCCCCCATCTCTCTCCCTCTCTCTCTATTTCTCCCTATCTCTCTGTTTTTTTACTATGAGTTTATGTTTCTTGCAATTTGTGGGGGATTCTTTGAGGGCTGGGTTGAAGGTTGGGGCCATTCATTTCTGCTCTGTGCTTTTGCACTGGACCATTTTAAACTAAATTATCAGCCTGAGGTTTCTTAGAACACACAGGTATTGTAAATTTGACCTGCCACATTGTGTGCTCATTAGCTTGCTAACAGACATTTTTAAGGGAGCTCTTCACTTCCTCATCAAAACTCAAGACTAGCAAACTTCCTTGCAGATTTAAGGCTATGGTGATTTAGATAGCACATAACCATTTGGGGTACTAGCTTTATGTGGAGAGCTTCCTATTAGACTCTTCACCCAAGCAAACTCTGGGTCTTGGCCTCTCTCCCAACCAGAGCCATGTATGCAATTGTCCACTGCACGATTCTAGAGGTATTTTTCATATAGATACACACTGCAGTCTATATGACATGGGTGGCAGCCCTGTCCTCATCCCCACAAAATGGTGAAAACTAAAGCTCAAGTTTATCAGTTTTAGAAATTGCCTCAAAGTGAAATCTGGGCTTAGTGCTTTGGTTTTATAATTCTGTAACTAATAGAACTTAAATGAAGAATAAAGACAGTGAGTGTATCCTCCCTTTTGAAGTCCTTTAAAGGGTAGGATCCTTAGTATCTTAGGAATTGAAATGATTTGCTAATCATCATTTCAGCAAAAATATCTACCACTTGCCCCATTAAATGAAATGTAACATAAGAGGGTGTTTACTGGTTTTCTTTGTTTATTTTTAGATATGGACTTTCCAGTTGTCCTCCAGCCTACAAACGCAAATGAGAAAACACAGCTAATCAGAGAAGGACCTCGAAGTTATTGTACAGACTCTTAATATTGAGCCCATTGAGGGTCCACAGTACCTCCTCTTGGTTCGGTCATGTCTCCAGGTGGTCTTGATGGGGGATGGTAGGGGACATGAAATGCTGTGAACTTTTCCACATTTGTATTTTACTTTTAGGTTAAGGAAAGATGATTGCTACATAATTTTCTCAGTATGCAGATTCACTCTTTGAGTAGAACTCCTAATGGAAACACACATTCCATTTTAATGAATAAAGGCCTGAAGAGTTGTTTTATGCTCCTTGTATGAGGTAAGACAGTGGCATTGGACAGGCTTATGAGCCTGCCCTTTATGTGAGCCAGACCTCGTTCCTTATAGACTAAAGTAGTATTTCAAAACCGAAGCCACTTTTCATCTATTTAACTAAATGTAGTATTCATATCTGCCTTTAAATATCAACAGCAAAACATACATGAGAATTTAGGAGGAATATTTTGTGTGTGTGGAGATTTTTCCTGTCGTATTCAATATGGCTACAGAAATATTTCAAAGGCAAGAAGAAATTATTAGGTAAAGACAAATCGTATTATTTTAAAGTATATTTTTGAAAGATTACAAATTGTCACTTACTGAAAACTGACAAAACCAGGAAGGAAGAAGTTTTGTGTGTACTTGTAGATAGGCATAAAAACAAAAACAAAATTTCAGCCTGGTTAAATGTTATAAATGATCCAGAAAGTAATTCTGGGCCCAAACCAGCCCCAAACAATGTGTTTAACAATTTTAAGTTAAAATAATTTTTGTCCAACAGGCTTAGATTAGCCAGACTAAGAAAAAGAAACACATGAGGTAAAGGACAGAGTTCTAAATTCTACAGCCTAAATTTAAATTTAACGGCATATCACTCACCCCATCTTCAGTGGGATTAATAACACTGACCAGAAAATGCTCTGCTCTGTGCACGTTGAACATTTATGCTCAGAGGTCATCTCTGCATTTACTTGTTTGAACCTTATATTCATCACGTGGAAGAAACCATATGCTATTTCTAAAATAGTAAGCAGCAAGTGTTTGTTTTTTTCCAGGTCTTCCTTAGTTCTTTATGTAATATTACATTTTTCAAGATCTTGTTATGTTTTTATGTAACACTGCATGAAATGCCGTTTCCTTTTTTTCTTTGTTTCTTATTCTGCCTCACCACGAAATTACCGTTAATTAAAGTTAAATATACATTGTAAGTGGGAATTGGTGTTATAGCTGATAGTTCTGACATAACTAAAACTCTGCTCTAACTCTTGAGTTACTGGAATTCTTTTTTTAAATCGACATAATTAAGTAGAAAGAGCCCTGGTTTGAAAATTAAGAACCTGGTTCTAATCTAAGTGCTCACAAACTAGCCCTGTAACCAAGTGAGATGAGAATAATATGGCTAATCTCTCTGACCCTGTTTTCATATCTTCTCTGTTCATATTCCTAATTGCTGCCAAGATCAGGTGAAATAGTTGAAGTGAAAGAACTCTGAAAAGTCAAGTATTTAACAAGTATAAGATGGTTTCACATGCGTTTGTATGTGTTGATACACATAGACAAATATAATGTGACTCTTTATGTATATAAACTCTCTCATCCAACAAGACCCATGCAAATACCCAATACTAACAGTGCCAGTGACCAGTAAGTGCTCAGAACTCTACTCAACAATTGAGTGCTACTTTCCATTTGAAGGGAACAATGAGATAAACAGCCCCATCTGGGGATAATTTGAGCCACTACATTTCCTTCCTGAGGCCTCTAACCAAAACATCAGTCCTGTTTTTGAACAGGAACTTACAAGTCACGAAGCTCATCTTCTCTTTCTCTCCCAGACCTCTGTTTTCTTTCTGACGCGGAATTTTTTACTTCCACTCCCAGCTTTCCCAGAGAGCTGGTACAAGAGTGGTCGCGATGAGAATAGGGCAGGAATTAGAATCAGAATCAGATGGTGGAATTCCTGGAGGCATTCTGGCCAATGTTTCCCACATAGGGCTAGTTTCTAGTTACCACGGTTGTGGCAAATGCATGCACATGGATGTCTCTGAGTGAGGGAATGAATTCTACAGAATGCCCGTTAGCCACATAGAAACAAGGATCCACTCTCCATCTGAGGAGGGGCCACGTAAGCATCTTGTGGAGTTGCCATCTGGAATCACCTGCTATTATTCTGAGTCCACAAGCATCTTAGCAAAGAAGCATTGAGGAAAGAAAGGACATGCTGACTGTGATCCTCAGCAATGGCTGCATGGCTCCGGTTCATGCAGGGTTAAATAAGCTGCCACTTCAGTGGCTCACTACCTAATCCTGGTCTCCAGGCTATCAGAGAAGGCGATTTCGTATAAGGTTTCATAGGTCAACCATTTATTTATCATTTTGCTGTCTTACATCAGAACATAAAAATATACATGCATTTTTATTTACCACAATACACACATTTTATTTCTTTGAGCATAAGTGACATTCTATTTCTACATTTCAAATGGTATGTAGACTAAAACACATTTGACATGGCCTGGTCTGGAAACACACTTACCTGGCAATGCACTGGCTGATCTTCTGACCTACAGAAAGGGTTCCAATTAAGGCTACCTGATCTCTGTGACAGGCACAATAATGGTCCCCCAAGATGTGCACATCCTAATTCTCAGGCCTTTCATGGCAAAACAGATTTTATGGATGTGATTATTAACGACCTTAAGATAGGGAGATTATCCTGGATTATCCAAGTGGGCCCTATCTAATCACTCTGGTCCTTACAAATGGAGAGCCTTTCCTGACTATGGAGAGAGACAGGTGACGACAGAAGAATGGTAAGAGAGATACAATTGACAATCAGAGAATGACTAGAGATATGCTTTACAGATGGAAGAGGAAAAGGGCCATAAGCCAAGGTGTGCAGGCAGCCTCCGACAGCTGGAAAACTCAAGGAAATGGATTCTCCTCTAGAGCCTCCAGAAGGAAATACAGCCTAGCAAAACATTGATTTCAGCCCACTGACACCCATGTCAAACTTCTGACCTCCAGAGCTGTACGAGTTCAACACTGAATCAGTGCTCCTCACTTGTTTCTTCCTTGTCGTTTTGACTCCATATTCTATATTCCTCTTTTGGTTCACTCCCTCATCCTGTCTCTTTAATTTTACCTTCTGCTTTGTCCCTTCCCTTCCGTTTCTCAACACTCCATCTCCTTCCCTGTCCTCCTCTCCCACTTCCACCTTTCTTACATTTGACCTTCATTTCCCTGTTTTAGTCTCCAAATCTCTCTGCTCACCATTGTCAACCCTCCGCTTTCACATTTACTGGAATTTTTAGATAAACTGAACTTTTGGCAATCTACCCCAACTGGTGTAGGGTGCAGAAGGGAGAGACAGGAAATAGCCTGGGTAACAGGATATTAGTAAAGGAATGTCTTCCCTCCTTCAACTTCAAGCACGAATAATCATAATGCTAATAGGCAAAGGGAGAGCAAAAGTATTTTTCATTCAGTTCTCTGAGTATATTGACAAATAGAAATAATTTTAGAGACCAAATTATTTGAATGAATGGCAAGTAATTTATTAGACATTAATTTTGGTTTGTCCTTAGTACTGTAGGAATCTCACTCGAAGGAATGAGTGCTCTCCTGATTTTTTTTTTTTTTTTTTTTTGCGGTACACGGGCCTCTCACCGTTGTGGCCTCTCCCGCTGCGGAGCACAGGCTCCGGACGCGCAGGCTCAGCGGCCATGGCTCATGGGCCCAGCCGCTCCGCGGCATGTGGGATCTTCCCGGACCGGGGCACGAACCCGTGTCCCCTGCATCGACAGGCGGACTCCCAACCACCGCACCACCAGGGAAGCCCTCCTGATTTATCTTTAAAAGGTCACTCCCTTGCTGCCCTAGCCTCAGAGGTTAAAAACAAAGGTAGTCAGACACATGGAAAACAACCACCTATGTATGCTTTTGTTTGGGCTGTTGGAAAGGTGCGTGCTGGGAACTCCCTGGTGGTCCAGTGGTTAGGACTCCACGCTCTTATGCCCAGGCTCAATCCCTGGTCGAGGAACTAAGACCCCACAAGCCATGCGGCACGGCCAGAAAAAAAAGAAAGAAAAAAAAGATGTGTGCTGAAATTTTAGGAAGAGACGTACCCCCATCATGAGGGGCCTCTAGACTAAAAACAGGTTGGAGAGTTCGGGGGCGCAGTTCCCAGAGTAGCCCAGACTTGTGTCCCCACAGAGGAGAGGCTCTGGTGAGACAGCACTTGGATGCCTCGGTGACAAAATTAAGTCAGGACTTTGTAGACATTAAGATTCTTGGGCCCACATCTGGCCCCTCAAAGTAACCACACAGGGTTGGACACTGAGACCTCAGGAGCAACCAGGGGACAAAGACATAAACCCTTGCAGACCCCTTATAATCTGAAGAAGGGGAAGGACTCTCAACACCCGGCTGAAGTGAAATTTCTTGCTATCCTGTTAAACTGCAGCTCTAAGCCAAAGTTTAATTTAGAACACACCATCAAGAGACTTCCCCCAGATCTTTTCCCAAATGTCATTCTTTGCAGGCTTTCTAGACCACCCTGCCTAGGGCTGTTAACACCCTCCACCTCACGCTTCCTATTTTCCTTCTCTGCTTTTTCTCCTTAGTACCTTTTTATCTTTCTCCCACACCACAGGGCCTAAGATTTTTGTCTGTTTTGTGCCCTGAATTCCTATTGCTTAAAAGAGTGCCTGACACATGGTAGACAGTTGGGGCATATTTGTTAAATGAGTAAATGTTTAACCTGTGTCATAGAATAAAGAAATTCCTACCTGCTAGAAATGCAGAAGCTGCTAGAATCCTTAGTTTTTAGGGAGGCTTAGCATATTAATAGCAAAATTAATTAATTTAATTAATAGAAAAATTAATACGTTAGCTTGGCACCCAATCAAACCTCTGGCTCAGTTTCAGAGTGATCTTTTTTTTAAATTTCATCAGCCAGCCAGCCCTTACTCCTCACTGATAAGAAGGCGAATGTCCATTTCCAGGCAACAGTCCTTCTCCAAGCAGAGAAAGACCTTTATTCAAGAAACACAAGTCCTCCTCTCCAAAACCCCTCTTCTTCCAGCCTTCAGCCCTCCTAAGCACCTAAGTAACAGTCATCTTCATATTATTCCTGAGCAGTTCTAGACCAAAAAGGGCCAGAAATTTAGATTCAGTCACGTATAACCAGTTTCTGTAAAACAAAGCCATTTCCAAATTGTAGGTGGCTCAAGCTAGCAGTGATTTCCGGAACTACATCTTAGAGTCAGCATTTAATATGTGCTTTGCACAGTGCTAAAAATGAAGAGACTAATAAATACCTGTTGATTAATTCTCACAACATATACCATTTCTGAGAAAAGTCTTGCTCCAAAAGGGGACTTAAACATGCTCAGTGCCAAAATGTGATACAATTTTCTGGAATTTTCATGCTATTCCAGGGCTGTCCCCAAGAAGCAAAACTAAATTCCCAGAATCATATCAGCAGTTACAGGACAGCGGTTAACACATTCTGCTCACAGCTGGGCTGCCAACGGAGCTTTCTCATAGCTGAAAATCTGATTATCAGCTTCTCCAACGCCTGAGAACCCCCAGGCACATCCCTGTTCCCAGGGCCAGGAAGAAGCATCTTACCTGGGAGGGTGTTTTCTTCTTACTTCTGAGTAATCTGCTCTGGTACCCAAATATCTCCACTCCTGAGATGTCCAAATTCATCTCCAGATTCATCTCCTTTCATCTACGACACCCTTTCTTTTCTGGTGAAGAATAATTGGGGGAAATTTTTTAGTACAGATATTCACTTTGGGAATGAAATTCCAAAATTTTCTCTAATTTTTTTAGAATGATCTATTTGGGCATGTATACACACTATTTACTAAACAGAATTATTATAATTGCAAAAAGCAATATTTTAAAGCTAACCTAGATTAGCTTTATGAAAGTAAAAAATGAAAGCCACCAAGCAATGAAAAGTATTGCCTATATACTGATTAACTTATTAGCATAACAATTTTCTATAAAATGCCTTCATTTCAAAAGTTTATTGTATTTAGCATGGAATTTATTTTTTTAACTCCATATATAGCATACTAGGAAATTTAATTTTCAGCTACCAAAACCTGAAAGATACATGTTATTCCGAATAAGAGGGTAAAGCTTTAATAGATTTTAAAATGATTCACTTCCCTGCTTATCTCCTGCTTTTCTTAGTTCTCTCTCTTACCTCTTCTCAGCACATCCCATCCCCCAAGCTAAAGGATTTGAAAGGTGGAGGAAAGTGTTGGGTTTTAGGATCACAGGTGCATTTGTATTTGAAAAAACATGATTCATTTTTTCATAAATTAAAAATCTGTTGCACGAACAATAATAACCAACAGTCCCCGTGCTCAGGACCTGACACTGTCCTAAGAGCCTTATATTAGCTTTATATATTTAATATTTACATATTCACTTAATGCTCACAACAACCTGTGGGACAAGTACTATCAGCATTATTATTCCCCAGTTTTCAGACAGTCTAAAACAGAAAGGTGAAGTAACTTGGCCATGATCACCCAGTTAGTGAGGGGTAGAGCAGGCTGGTCCTCAAGTCCATGATGTTAACAGCTGCACTATATTACCTCTCCACAATGATCTTATACTTCCAACTACATTTGTCCTTGAAAACGAACCTTCTACGCCTCCCTGCCCAGATCCTTCCCAGGGTTCTTTTATTTTCAAAAGAACTGTCACTCCTGTCACTCCTTTTATTATCTACCTTTCTCTTCAACTGCCCTTTGCTGCTCAAGAAGATTCCTCTAGGGAGTGGCCCTTACTTAATTCCCAGTGACTTCCTCAAGTAAATCCTCGAAGACTCAAAATCCTCAAATTCCTCAAGAGCAAATTCCTGAAGGCTTCCTCTGTGCCCTCCTCCTTCCCCTGCTACCTGCAGCACCTGCTTCCTTGGGAAGCCCGTGTGCCTTTCGTAGGGCTACCTGCCACTTCTCTTGCCTGACCAATAACTGCAACGTTAATCAAGTGAGTGAGAAGTTGGATTTTTTTTTTTCTTCAGGGTTTTTTTTAGTCTGTGTTAATCATACAAATATTCATGTATACAGTCAGGAGAAACTGCCTCATCTTTGTCGCCTCCCAGGCACCAGGAGGCCCCACCGCAAACAGCCAGCCAGCTTGCTCGCTGCCACACCACTGTCCAGAAGGAGAGGGCAGCAGCTCCAGCATTCACCCAAGGAGACAGAGAAAAGGCGAGGCAGGGTGGGGCGGGCAGTCAGCTTGCAGTGCTGGGCCCTGGCAATGCCACCACCCTTTCCCACTGGGGCTCACAGTGAATCTGGGGAGGGGTTTATCCTTATGCCCACTTCCCACCTGGGCCACCCTTGGGCCACACCAGCTGTCTTGGTGAGGTTCTCTCCTGGCTGAAAGTGCCTTTGATGGACGTTCGGTAACAGCCAGTCCTTGCTGGGGGAAGAGAAGGCTGTTTCTTGTAGAAAAATGCCCCCAATTCAACTGTCCCCATGGCAAAAAAAGAAAAGCAGGCACGCGTGCACACATGCACACCTCACTCCGTGCAAACAGACAGGTTCCTCCCAAGCCTGAGCCCCTCTGCCTCCCCTGCTGGCCTCAGGTCCTTAAGGATGCTGCCTGCCTCACCTCGCGGGTGCCAGACACTGGTGGTCCTGCCCAGAGGCAGCCTGCCACTTGGTAAGGAGTCCAAGAGGAACAGACTACTGGGGCTGAGAGGGTAGCCTCTGCTGGCCCACTAGGCAGTGGAAAAGAGGGGCTCTGAGGACTTGCTCAGAGCCCACACTAGCGAGAAGAGGCAGGACGAATGGTACTAAGGGCCGCCAGGCCCTGGGAGGACCATGGACTCCTTCCGCCCCTACTCCGCGGCTGGCGCTCACTCTGGCCTCTGCAAGGAGCGCACCGCTCCAAAGATGTGCACAGAAAGGGTTTGTTCTTGGGAGAGAAGCCAACGTGCTTGGGACAATTACCTTGCCAGGTGAGACTGCCTAAAAGCAAGGGGAGGAGCAGAATCCTTGTGGCAGGCCCAGACCCACTGACGGGGACCCGTGAAGCCACTGCTGCATAACGGCGGGCAGCCCCCCTGGAAAAAGGGGAAGGGGCACCTAGTGTGGGGGAGATGAGGAAGCCCGGAGACCAACGGGTGTAAAGCCTCCCATGATCCTGCAGGGGCAGCTGGAGATGTGATGCTTTGAGGACTATCCAGTGAGCAGAATTGTTGGGCATGTGTGGGCTCCAGGGTGGCGGTGTCCCCGGAGGTTGGCAGCAACAGTGGCACCAGTCTGGGCCCAATAGGGCCCTCAAACAAAAAGCCATCGTGAGCCCCTGGCTTGGACCTGTGGTGACCTGGGCACCTGGCAGGGACTCCCCTCTGCTCTGCTGGGAATGGGGTGCTCTGTGTGTGCACAGAAAGTAGGTTCTCCAGTGTGAGCTCTAGTCCGGCCCCAGCCCCAGCGGCACTGCCCTTTCAGCAGGCAGGCTCCACCCTCCCCCGGGGCTTCTCCAGTGGACCAATGTTTACGCCCCCTTTTATTTGGGGTGAGGTGGGGAGGCAAAGGGAGAATTTCATACAAGCTTTTCTCTCACAGTCAAGCTTGAAAAACATAACCGTCTCAGAAGTGGACGAGGAGGAACAAACAACAGGCGTTTTGGGAACTCAGACACCCAGACAGAGCCAGACAGACTCTCAGCCACACCCAGGCCACATGCCCCCTGCGGCCAATCAGTGAGCTGGACTCCCTGCTGTCTCACAGCCGGGGGGGATGGGGGTGTGGCAACAGGCAGGTGACCCAGCAATGGCACCCTAGATCCGTATGCCCGGCTACCAAACGAACCAAGACTCGAGGGAAGGACGGGGGGTGAAGAGAAGAGGGACTTTGCATACTCCTGTATCTTTGGCACACAGCTGTTCTGGCCTGGTTTGAGCTTCCTGTGGAGATATCCACATCTCAACCTGCTCGGAACGCGCGGGATGCCAGTGGGGCCACCTGTCCCAGGGAGCAGCCAGCCAACCAACCTGTGCTCTGGCTGGGCTGTGCCTTGCCCGCCACCTCCCAATAGCTAAGCATCCTGCCCAGGGAGGGGGTCCTTTCATTCCCAGCAAAATGTGGTCTCCAAGATCACGCAGTCAGTAAGTGTGGCCCTTCCCCACGGCAAATTCCCCATCTGGGGCTCCAGTTTCATACCTTAACAGCTCAGCCTCCACTAACAGGCTGCGAAAACACCACAAAGGACAACTGGAGGGAAACGCCGGGAAGGGAGTTGTGTGACAACAGAGAAGCAGGGGACACCTTCACATTCGCCGGCTGCACACTCGCTGGTGAGCTGCACCAACACCCGTGTGTGTGTGCACGCAGCACGCACATATACACAGCACAGAGGCACCGTTCCCAGAGTGGATGGGGAGCCGCTGTGTACCAAGAACCCGAAAGAGCAGTAAGCGGGATGGCGTTTCTCTCCGCCAAGAGAAACGTGGAAGGAAAGCAATTTGAATTGTCACGAGTGTGTGCAGGAGGTCACCTCTCGGCCTCACAAACTCCCCCGTCACCTGAGATCTGTCCTCCTGGCTTCCTCTGCTGGCCACACAGGGAAGTTTGGTCTTCAAGAGGTTCTGATGCTAACAAGACACAGGGTTGACAAATACAAACGTCAAAGGTGTAAATCAACAGAAGATTAAAGAGAAAAGAAGAGGAAGAGTGTGGTGACCCACAGGCGGATGCCATTAAAAACAAGTGGGGTCAGAGTCCTGTGGAATCAGGTGGCACGGCCGGCGCCCTCCTATAGCACCCACCCACAGAGCCCCCACGCAGCCCGTGCCAGCTTTGAACCTGAATTGCTTCCAGAGCAAGCGGCTCTTCTATACACAGAATGTTACCCCTTATCTAAGAAAATAAAAGTGGGGAAAGAGGGGAAAACATTAACATGTGCTCAAAACTACAAGCTGTCTGTAGGCAAAATAATTTTTGTTTAAAAGATGGCTTTTTTCCCCTCATTCTAAACATTTTTTTCCTTCCCGAGCGCCCTAATGACTTGTTAGACTGACGCCTAATAAAACCCAAAGTGGCTGCGAGGATTTCTTCTTGGTAGCCTTACCACCACTCCCACCACTCAGCATTCTCACACACACACGCACGCACGCACGCACGCGCGCGCGCGCGCTGAGTTCACTCATAACTAGTCTTTCTGATTCTTCTTCTTCTTCCAGGATGGGGGTCAGAGCCACAGGTCCCTGCGATGTGGTCTGCAATCCAGAGGAACCCCTTGCCCTCCCCTCCCAGAGTCAAGCCTTGTGTCTTTCGTTAATTTTTCTTCTTGGTGACACCCGTTTAAGACTGACTGAAGGGGTAAGGCCCGCGGAGCCCCTTACTGTAAGTCACGACTGATAAGTTGTTTGCGTGACTGCTGGGGGACAGATTTACAGAGTTCTGGGGGAGTCTAGTCTCATCTTGCTCGGTTTGGTCAGGCGCGGGAGTCCGTGTGTTTTTGCTGATCGAGTCGAACCCGGAACCCCCAGGGTCTTTTGTTTTCATCTGACTGTCGGTTCTTTTGGGGAGAGGCAAACAGGGTGAAGTTTCCTTCTACCTTGCGATGTGGCTGTGTGTGGAACTCCGTTTCAAAAGATGACAGCTGCTGTGCTACTCCTAGAAGTCCACCCGCCTCCACACTGAGAATGACCCAGATGACATCTCCATAGTAGAGTCCTGTAGCAGTGCACATCCGCCACTGTCCCTGATCCATTCCTGCTCTGCTGGGGCTGCACATCTGGACGCTGACATCTGCAATCTCCTGGGGGTTTAGCAATCTCACCAACACCATGTTCACATGTCCAAGTTGGTCTCCCCTGACATATTTAAGACAAACCCCTGGAGGCCAGGCCTCTGCCCCAGAATTTTGGATCCGCCGCGTTTTTATATATTGAGCATAAGGGGATATCGACTCCCGTTCTCCTATGGTGACATCTTCAACAAAGGACACAGACGGCACACTGATGTTTGGGCTTTCAAAGTCATAATAGGCGCCAATTGCTCCTTGTAGGTTCCAGCTGGTCATGTCCAGGAGGAAGGCGCAGCCGGCCGGGTTGAGCTGGAAGCCGAGCAACCGCTGGAACTCAGAGACGAGCACGTCCTTGTCGGCGGTGCCCAGGCAGCTGAACTTCTGCACCAGCCCAGGGTCCGGGCCCACGTCCATGCCGTCCGTGGCTGGCGCCGGACACTCGCTTCCCCGCCTCCTCACAACTGGGCCGCTACCGCGCCGCCGAGCCCGGGGACCGCGAGGGGGGCCGCTGCTAGCTGTCGCCGCGACCCTGCTCCTCCGGGTTAGGCTCCAGGCCTCTCACCGCCCGCAGGGATAAACTCACTCAGTCACGGGCTCACTCTCGCGCTGCCCGCGCCCCCCAGCGCCGACACCCCGCCGCGCCACCTCTCACTTCTCCCCTGCCTCCGCCTCAAGGTGGATTTTTTTTTTAATTTAAAAAGTGATTCTAGAGTAGTCGGTATTGGTAAACAGCTGTGACTTTTAAATTCTGATAAAGTTCCTGCCACAATTTTCTAGGATGTGTAGATAGTGTTAAGAAAACTTAATATGTTTTTTAATAACAAACAAACATATGTATGGTGCTTCCTATGTGCCAGGCCCTATTCTTAGTGTAGCGCTTAAAACAGATTGACTCATTTAATCCTCACAGCAGCCCTATGAGGTAGGTACTATCATTTCCCATTTCACAGATGGGAAAGTTGGAGACATTAACTCATGCCATTAATAACAGAAGAACCAGCATTTGGACTCAGGTAGTCTAGCTCTCCCATCTATCTGCGTAATTACTACACCACGCTGGTGCCCTAAGACATATGTGAATTCTGTAAAGTCAGAAACAATACTTATTTAATGTCAAAACAGAGTTTACCCTCAGTATATTCTAACTTGTCCCCTCCCCACTAAAAGTGAATACAAAGGTCTGTAAATCCAAGTTAATATAGCCTGTTCCATTATTCTGATTCCATAAGATTGGAATGAGAACCTTTGCTATTATATATAAAAATAAGGCATTTCAATACCACTCATACAATGAGATGTACAATCTTTTCATGACTTCAAATGTTATCTATTCATAATAAAAGTGAAATTATACTCAATTTCTCCATTGTACAAAATAAGGTACAAATTGTGAAATTTCTATTAGTAAAAATATACCGTTACTTATGTCAGACTATTAAATTAGCAATCCTTTATTATTTCTTCATAGTACAAAGGAAATACAACTTAGCAAACTTTAACTTTTTCTAAAGGAATTTTATCTGCAACCATTTAAAATAAATGTGTGTGTGTGTGTGTATACGTATATATACTGTAGCAATTTATTTTGCTTTTCTCCTACGTCAATTTTCCACTGTCAGAAGCACAGTACCCTCCACACTCTGGATCTACCTGTGCTTTATTTCTCCCTCTGGTACTCACCACTGTTGAACCTACTCTATATGTTATTTACGGTCAATTTATTGTCTGCCCCTGAAGAATGTGTGCTCCATCAGAGGAGGGATTTGTCTGTTTTGTTTACTGCTACGTCTCCAGCACTACAACAATGCCTAACACGTAGTAGAGAGTAAATAAAAGGCTGTTAAAGGAATATGAATCTCTGAAGAAAATCTCCCTGCAACAGCCTCCCCCTCCCTCCCCCACCCCCCAAATCATACCTTTGGGGAAGACACTGTGTGAACAAGATGAGAGCTCTACTTTCCCTGAGTGTGAAAGACTGCAAGGGAGTTTGCAGAGGCTTATGGAGCCCTGGGAAGTGGATGGGTCAGTCTTGCTGTCTCCCTGTAGTACAAATGGCTCCTGTTAACCTGCTTAATGGAGGTGGGGAGCTGGGGGTTAGTCTCATTAAGAGCTTTCGAGGTAGTGATTCGGCATATAATTCAGGATTTAGTGTGACTTAATAATATAGTCAATTCTCACGATCACAGATTCCACATTTGCAAATTTGCCTACCTGCTAATATTTATTTGTAACCCCAAAATCAATACTCAGGGTGCTTTCGTGGTCATTCACAGAGATATACAGAACAGCAAAACATGCCAGTTGCCCAGAGTGCCTGCTCCCAGCTGAGACCGACAAGACGACGTTCTTTTCGTTTCAGCTTTCTTACTGTAAACAAGTGCCACTTTGTTTTGCACTTTTGTGCTTTTTGTTGGTAATTTCACTATTTAAAATGTTTAAAAGCACAGTGCTGCCTAGTGTTCCTAAGTGCAAGAAATTACGATGTGCCTCATGGAAAAAATCTGTATGTTAGATAAGCTTCTTTCAGATATGAGTAACAGTGCTGCTGGGCATGAGTTCCATGTTACTGGATCAGTAGTATGCATTAAATAAGGTGTCCTTACAGAAACATGCATAAAACAAGGTCGTGTACTGATCACTTAATGATGAAAACGTTGTGAACAGAGGCTTAAGGGAACTTAACCCTGTATTTCCCCCAGAAGCAATGGTTCCGTATTCGCTAAATCACTGTTTGCGGTGACTTCTATAGAACCTAACTAGCAGGCATAACAAGAATCAACTGTAGCTCCCCTGGAGTTCTCCAGCATGGTTCCCTTTCTGACTTTGGAAACATCACCTCTGTGCTTTCTCACAAATAACCTTCCCGGACACAGTAAATATTTACAGAAAGCCATGGATGAGGAATCAGCAAACCTGAATTCATCCCTCCTCCCCCAATTTGGAGGGTCAGTCTGAGGAAATTACTTAACCTTTCTTGGTAGAGCCTTGTGATCTGCAAAAGGTCTCCTTAACTGAAAGGAAGAGCGTGAAAGCCCTCTCATGTTGATGTGTGTAAGGTATTCTTCCAAGCTGAACAACGGCTTTTTCCTTCAGATCTCAGGGCATCTTGGCAGCATTTTCATGGAGCTCCATTGTTAACAAATTTCAGGAACTTGATCTTTAGGTTCAAGAGATGAAAAGACAGTCCCCTTGAATAAACCAACACTTTCCTACTCCCAGAATCCTGGTCATCACTGAACCTTGCCTGACATCAGAAACTGTCTTTCAACCTCCCTTCTCCCAGGGAGCAGTCCAGCATCCAGTCCTTCTAACTCAAGTGTCCAATTGGCGACAAGTAGTGCCAAGCAAGGAGTCCTGGCTAGTGACTCAGGAGATCTGAACTCTCATCTGCCGTTGTTCAACTTTGTTACTGAAGGTAAGCCATTTCACATCTTTGGGCATCAGCTCCTTCATTTAAAAGCAACTGTTACAAGCCTCGTAGATAGCCTCATCCACCAGAGGGCAGACAGCAGAAGCAAGAAGAACTACAATCCTGCAGCCTGTGGAACAAAAACCACATTCACAGAAAGACAGACAAGATGAAAAGGCAGAGGGATATGTACCAGATGAAGGAACAATATAAAACCCCAGAAAAACAACTAAATGAAGTGGAGACAGGCAACCTTCCAGAAAAAGAATTCAGAATAATGATAGTGAAGATGATCCAGGACCTCGGAATAAGAATGGAGGCAAAGACCAAAAAGATGCAAGAAATGTTTAACAAAGACCTAGAAGAATTAAAGAACAAGCAATTAGAAGAATCAAAGAACAAACAAAGAGAGATGAACAATACAATAATTGAAATGAAAAATATACTAGAAGGAATCAATAGCAGAATAACTGAGGCAGAAGAACAGATAAGTGACCTGGAAGACCAAATGGTGGAATTCACTGCCACGGAACTGAATAAAGAATGAAAAGAAATGAAGACAGCCTAAGAGACCTCTGGGACAACATTAAACAAAACAACATTCACATTATAGGGGTCCCAGAAGGAGAGGAGAGAGAGAAATGACCCAAGAAAATATGTGAAGAGATTATAGTCGAAAACTTCCCTAACATGGGAAAGGAAATAGCCACCCAAGTCCAGGAAGTTCAGAGAGTCCCAGGCAGGATAAACCCAAGGAGAAACACGCCAAGACACGTAGTAATCAAACTGACAAATATTAAAGACAAAGAAAAATTATTGAAAGCAACAAGGGAAAAATGACAAATAACATACAAGGGAACTCCCATAAGATTAACAGCTGACTTCTCAGCAGAAACTCTACAAGCCAGAAGGGAGTGGGACGATATATTTAAAGTGATGAAGGGGAAGACCCTACAACCAAGATTACTCTACCTGGCAAGGATCTCATTCACATTCAACAGAGAAATCAAAAGCTTTACAGACAAGCAAGATCTAAGAGAATTCAGCACCACCAAACCAGCTCTACAACAAATGCTAAAGGAACTTCTCTAAGTGGGAAACACAAGAGAAAAAAAGGACCTACAAAAACAAACCCGTAAAAATTAAGAAAATGGTAATAGGAACTTACATATCGATAATTACCTTAAACGTGAATGGATTAAATGCTACAACCAAAAGACACAGGCTCGCTGAATGGATACAAAAACAAGACCCATATATATGCTGTCTACAAGAGACCCACTTCAGACCTAGGGACACATACAGACTGAAAGTGAGGGGATGGAAAAAGATATTCCATGCAAATGGAAATCAAAAGAAAGCTGGAGTAGCAATACTCATGTCAGGTAAAATAGACATTAAAATAATGAATGTTACAAGAAACAAGGAAGGATACTACATAATGATCAAGGGATCAATCCAAGAAGAAGAGAAAACAATTATAAATATATATGCACCAAACATAAGAGCACTTCAATACATAAAGCAACTGCTAACAGCTAGCTACAAAAGAGGAAATAAACAGTAACACAATAACAGTGAGGGAGTTTAACACCTCACTTACACCAATGGACAGATCATCCAGAGAGAAAATTAGTAAGGAAACACAAGCTTTAAATGACACAATAGACCAGATAGATTTAATTGATATTTATAGGACATTCCATCCAAAAACAGCATATTACACTTTCTTCTCAAGTGTACACGGAACATTCTCCAGGATAGATCACATCTTGGGTCACAAATCAAGCCTTGGTAAATTTAAGAAAACTGAAATCAAATCAAGCATCTTTTCTGACCACATCTTTTCTATGAGATTAGAAATCAATTATGGGGGAAAAAACGTAAAACACACAAACACATGGAGGCTAAACAATACGTTACTAAATAACGAAGAGATCACTGAAAAAATCAAAGAGGAAATCAAAAAACACCTACAGACAAACTACAATGAAAACATGACGATCCAAAACCTATGGGATGCAGGAAAAGCAGTCCTAAGAGGGAAGTTTATAGCAATACAAGCCTACCTCAAGAAACAAGAAAAATCTGAAATGGACCATCTACCTTACACCTAAAGGAACTAGAGAAAGAAGAAGAAACAAAACCCAAAGTTAGTAGAAGGAAAGAAATCATAAAGATCAGAGCAGAAATAAATGAAATAGAAACAAAGAAAACAATAGCAAAGATCAATAAAACTAAAAGCTGGTTCTTTGAGAAGATAAACAAAACTGATAAACCTTTAGCCAGACTCATCAAGAAAAAGAGGGAGAGGACTCAAATCAATAAAATGAGAAATGAAAAAGGAGAAGTTACAACAGACACTGCAGAAATACAAAGCATCCTAAGAGACTACTACAAGCAACTCTATGCCAATAAAATGGACAACCTGGAAGAAATGGACAAATTCTTAGAAAGGTATAACCTTCCAAGACTGAACCAGGAAGAAATATGAACAGACCAATCACAAGCACTGAAATTGAAACTGTGATTAAAAACCTTCCAACAAACAAACGTCGAGGACCAGATGGCTTCACAGGTGAATTCTATCAAACATTTAGAGAACAGCTAACACTCATCCTTTTCAAACTCTTCCAAAAATTGCAGAAGGAACACTCACAAACTCATTCTATGAGGCCACCATCACCCTGACACCAAAACCAAAGATACTACAAAAAATGAATATTACAGACCAATATCACTGATGAATATAGATACAAATATCCTCAACAAAATATGGCAAACAGAATTCAACAACACAGTAAAAGGATTATATACCATGATCAAGTGGGATTTATTCCAGGGATGCAAGGATTCTTCAATATATGCAAATCAATCAATGTGATACACCATTTTAACAAATTGAAGAATAAAAACCATATGATCATCTCAATAGATGCAGAAAAACCTTTTGCCAAAATTCAACACCCATTTATGATAAAAACGCTCCAGAAAGTGGGCACAGAGGGAACCTACTGCAACATAATAAAGGCCATATAGGACAAACACAATGGTGAAAAACTGAAAGCATTTCCTCTAAGATCAGGAACAAGACAAGGATGTCCACTCTCGTCACTATTATTCAACATAGTTTTGGAAGTCCTAGCCATGGCAATTAGAGAAGAAAAAGAAATAAAAGGAATACAAATTGGAAAAGAAGTAAAACTGTCACTGTTTCCAGATGACATTATACTATACATAAAGAATCCTAAAGATGCCACCAGAAAACTACTAGAGCTAATCAGTGAATCTGGTAAAGTTGCAGGATACAAAATTAATGCACAGAAATCTCTTGCATTCCTATACACTTACAACGGAAGATCAGAAGGAGAAATTTGGGAAACAAAGCCATTACCATTGCAACAAAAAGAATAAAATACCTAAGAATAAACCTACCTCAGGAGGTAAAAGACCTGTACTCAGAAAACTATAAGACAGGCTTCCCTGGTGACATAGTGGTTAAGTCCACCTGCCAATGCAGGGGACACAGGTTCGAGCCCTGGTCCGGGAGGATGCCGCGGAGCAACTAGGCCCGTGCACCACAGCTACTGAAGCCCGTGTACCTAGAGCCGTGTGCCTAGAGCCGTGCTCCGCAACAAGAAAGGCCACCATGATGAAAAGCCCGTGCACCACAGCGAAGAGTGGCCACTGCTCGCTGCAACTGGAGAGGGCCCATGCGCAGCAACAAAGACCCAACGCAGCCAAAATAAATAAATAAAATTTTTAAAAAACCTGTAAGACACTGATGAAAGAAATCAAAGATGACACAAACAGATGGAGAGATATACCATGTTCTTGGATTGGAAGCATCAATATTGTGAAAATGACTATACTACCCAAAGCAAACTAAAGATTGAATGCAATCTCTATAAAATTACCATAGCATTTTTTACAGAACTAAAACAAAAAATCTTATAATTTGTATGGAGACACAAAAGACCCCAAATAGCAAAAGCAATCTTGAGAAAGAAAAACAGAGCTGGAGGAATCAGACTCCCTGACTTCAGACTATACTACAAAGCCTCAGTAATCAAGACAATATGGTACGGGCACAAAAACAGAAATATAGATCAATGGAACAGGATAGAAAGCCCGGAGATAAACCCACACACCTATGGTCAACTAATCTATGACAAAAGAGGCAAGGATATACAATGGAGAAAAGACAGTCTCTTCAATAAGTGGTGCTGGGAAAACTGGACAGCTACATGTAAAAGAATGAAATCAGAACACTCCCTAACACCATACACAAAAATGAACTCAAAATGGATTAAAGACCTAAATGTAAGACGAGACACTATAAAACTCTTAGAGGAAAACATAAGAAGAACGCTCTTTGACATAAATCACAGCAAGATCTTTCTTGACCCATCTCCTAGAGTAATGGGAAAAAAAAATAAACAAATGGGACCTAATGAAACTTAAAAGCTTTTGTACAGCAAAGGAAACTATAAACAAGAAGAAAAGACAACCCTCAGAATGGGAGAAAATATTTGCAAATGAGTCAACAGACAAAGGATTAATCTCCAAAATATATAAACAGCTCATGCAGCTCAATATTAAAAAAACAACAACCCAATTCAAAAATGGGCAGAAGACCTAAATAGACATTTCTCCAAAGAAGACATACAGATGGCCAAGAAGCACATGAAAAGCTGCTCAACATCACTAATCATTAGAGAAATGCAAATCAAAACTACAATGAGGTATCACCTTGCACCAGTTAGAATGGGCACATAAGAAAATCTACAAACAACAAATGCTGGAGAGGGTGTGGAGAAAAGGGACCCCTCTTGCACTATTGGTGGGAATGTAAATTGATACAGCCACTATGGAGAACAGTAAGGAGGTTCCTTAAAAATCTAAAAATAGAATTATCATATGACCCAGCAATCCCACTACCGGGCATATACCCTGAGAAAACCATAATTCAAAAAGACACATGCACCCCAGTGTTCACTGCAGCACTATTTACAATAGCCAGGTCATGCAAGCAACCTAAATGCCCATTGACAGATGAATGGATAAAGAAGATGTGGTACATATATACAATGGAATATTACTCAGCCATAAGAAGGAACGAAACTGGGTCATTTGTAGAGACGTGGATGGATCTAGAGACTGTCATACAGAGTGAAGTAAGTCAGAAATAGAAAAACAAATATTGTATATTAACGCATGTATGTGGAACCTAGGAAAATGGTACAGATGAACCGGTTTGCACGGCAGAAACAGAGACACAGATGTAGAGAACAAACGTATGGACACCAAGGGGGGAAAGTGGGGCAAGTGTTGGGGGTGGTGGTGGTGGGATGAATTGGGAGAGTGGGATTGACATGTATTCACTAATATGTATAAAATAGATAACCAATAACAACTTGCTGTATAAAAAATAATAAAATAACTTCAAAAATTCAAAAAAAAGAATGCAAAAACACTCTATTGCTAATAACGAGAATGCCAAGCATTTACAAACACTACCAAATAAACAAATAAATAAATGCAACTGTTATTAAATGCTGTATTAGATGACAACTATGGGACTGTCTGCCCCACACGTGTTTGCATGTGGTCAAACAAACATGGAAACCATACCAATGGATGCAGAAAAGAAAGCAAACTTCTCTTTCCTCACCGTGCCTGTATTCGTTCGCTAGGGTTACCATAACAAAATACCACAGACTGGGTGGCTTACACAACAGTTTGTTTTCTCACCGTTGTGGAGGCAAGAGGTCCAGGATAAAGATGTTAGCAGGCTTGGTTTCTTCTGAGGCCTCTCTCCCGGGCTTGCAGGTGCGTGCCTTCTTGCCGTGTGTTCACGTGGTTGTCTGTGTGTCTGGTGTCTCTCCCTCTCCCTATATCCTCATCTTATAAGGACACTAGTCAAAGTGGATGAGGACCCACGCTAACAACCCCATTTTAATTGTCTCTTTAAAGGCCCTATCTCCAAGTATAGTCACATTCTGAAAGTTCGAGGTTCAATATAAGTGGGGGGGCATACGTTAGCCCACAACACAGGTCATCAATTTCTCAAAATCATGCCAGTTTTCAGTTTGCCGTATATTTGGACCATGAGTCTTTTATGAAGCTCTATGTACTTTTTTAGAAATTCCCAGTTTTGGTTTGCTGAGAAAATCAATATGCCTTTATCACATCCCTAAGCTCTTCCTGGTCCTTCGTCACGTTCACTATGAAAGAATCCATTTTCTTCTTCAAAGATCATCTTCCTTGAGCCCTCTGACCTCTTCTGTTTTTTCCTAATTCGTCCTGATTGCTTTCTTGGCTTGTTGCATCACTGTTAATCTGGGATTTACGTTGAGTTCCTGAGTTGGTCCCTTTCTTCTTTTTAAATCCTGGGTACTCCTCTTTCTTGGATTTTTGTTTTGATGAAGTACATCTGTGGCAGACATAGAGTATTTGCTCCTAGACTGCCGTTCCAGAAAGGACTCACTGCCCAGCTGCAAGAAGGATGGTTAACTGAGAGCCTCCTGGCGTTAACTTCTTCAGGACTCACCTCAGTTTCCTGGCCAAGGTTGTCAGCTTCTGACAAGGAGGCTGTATAAGGGCCTAGCCATTTCTGCCCCACTCAGGACTCCACTAAAGGGAAATCTGCTCTGCAGCTACAAAGGGGGCTGGCAGAGACTTTGTCAGGTCTGCGTCACTGTCTGATGGCTACCCCCACCCAATACTGTGTCTTCCCCTTTTCTGTTCACGGATGTTACCGTCCAGTAAACTTTTGTACTCTAATTCTGTGTCAGCTTCTGCTTCCTGGAGAAACCAATCATTATAAGAACCTCAAGTAATATTTTTTTTTTAAATTTGTTTCACAAAGGAATCACGGGATTTAAACTTTGAGACTTTGTGTGAATTATCTATTTGTCCTCATATGGATTGCTACTTTGATTGGTTATACAATTGTAGGTTCAAAATTATTTCCCCACAGAACTTTGAAGGCCTTGCTCTATTGTATTCTAGCATCCAGTATTTCTGATAAGAAATCTGATCATAATCTGATTCTAATTCCTTTGTAGCTAGCCTGTTTTTTTTTTTTGTTTTTTCCCCATCTATGAAAGCTTTGGGGGTTTCATCTTTATCCTCAATGCTTTAAAATTCCACTAGGCTGTGTCCAGACACAGCTGTTTTTCATTCATCCTACTTGGATGGCCCTTTCAATAACTAATGTCTTTCTTACATTCCTTTCCTTACATTGTCTCTGTTTTCCCTTTCTGGAACTCTGACTAGATAGCCATTGTGTCTTCTGGGTCTATCCGCCATGCTTTTAGGTGTATATTTTCTGCTCTCTCTATTCTGGTGTCCTGGGAGATATTTTCCATTCTATCTTCTATAACTCGAAATTTGATCTTTTGCCATAATCAGTGTTATTTTTCACCTTAGCAATCACTCTTAGTTTTCAAGAAGTCAACTTTTCTCTCCTTGCTCCTTTTAATACCACCTTGTTCTGGTGTCCCTGAGAACATCAATTAGCATTTTAAAAAGTGGTTTTGTATTATTCCTTGCATCATCTGTTTCCTCCTGGATCAGTTATTTTGTTTGTTCATCTTGGACTTTAAGTTGTTTTTGTTTCCTCTCAAATGTCTAGTAGACATATGTTCATATTCATGAATCAAGGACTACGTTGATTGGGGTTTGTAAAATGCCTGGGTCCTGGGGATAAGCAGGGTTTTTCATTTCTATGGTGCTGGCCCAAGATGCTCCAAACTGCCAACTTAATTGCCAGTGGGGTGGGGCAGCCTTTCTTTCTCTCCAGGTCTCTTATTATTAGGCTCTACTCTGCCTCTCTCCCCAGCCCTATACTCACCCCATAGGCTCTCCCCAGGCAAATCTACTCTGCTTAAGCAGTTCTCCAGGTAGCTCCAGCTGGGGCAAAGGCTGCAGCAGCTGCACATTGTTGTGGGCCTCCGACCTCTGAGCTGCTGCCTCTGTGCCTGAAGCCTCTTCGGAGCTCCATAGGGAAAATGGTTGTTTCTGCAAGCTTCTAGAACGTGTATTCTGAGCTGTGATTTTCTCCATTTTGGGCCATGTATCTATTCAATCTCACTTGCTTTCCACAATCCCAGAAATTATTTTAAAGCTCAGGTTTGCTGATTGTACCTACTTCGTTTTCCATGTGGCAGGAGACTTTTTCTTCTTGTATATCTTTATTATCTTTCACTGGCATCCTAGGAAAGAGGGATGCAATCATATGTGTCCAACCCTTCTCACCGTATGCTCACATGACTGGAAGAGAGGAGGCATCTCTCTGAGGCCTCTTTCATAAGGGCACTAATCCCATTCATGAGGGCTGTGACATCACGACTTAATCACTTCCCATAGGCTCCACCTCCTAATACCATCAGTTGGGCATTAGGTTTTCAACATATAAATTTGGGGCCAGGCGGAGGGACTAAATATTCAATCTTCGGCAAGAGACTAAGGGATAAAGGTCAGGAATTTTCAGGGTAGTGGGGATGGAGGGGTGCAGCACCATGTTTCCAACTGTGTGCACTAGAGAAGCAGAGAGAGAAGCTGAGAGGCGCTGAGGAAAACCACAAGGAGGCTTAGTTACCACTCCTCCATGGTTTCCGCGGGACACTCCTGTATCACCGTAATATATGCCACTTGCTTACATTAGCTCTGTGTGGATTTCTATCACAAGTAAGAGGGCCAGAAATCAAGAAACGTCTTGGCCCTCCTGGAACGCGTCACTCTTATCTGGCTGGCTGTTTTGGAAGAGGGTGCATCAGGAAGGGGTTACACCAAGGGGCCAGGATTCCGCCACAGTGCAGTGATGGCCACGACAGTGACCTCCGCAGATAATAAACGCCTGACTTGCCACCCTATAAAATAAGACAGTGCGAACAAAATGAAGGCCCTTTCCTCTTAGCCTAATTTACAAGGTTCTTTCCATAAACTTCGGGGGAGGGGTGCGACACATCTCCCCCGCCTCTCACAGAAATAGTATTTTTTTTAACTCTCGGAGACACTATATAACTTTAAAGAGCTACCGGCTTGTTACGTGCGAAAAATGGCAAAATGAAACAAAAATAAAGCTCACCATTTCGTTCAAATAGCCTGTGCTTGCCCCAACCTCTAAATTTTTAACTCCTTTTAACCATGTTTGTGTGGCCTTAAGGAAGCCGCTTTCCCACTTAATGACTAGCCCTTTTCCCTAACCTCGCATTTTCTCTTCCTTAACTCATCCTCACATTATATTAAAACTTTTACTTTGGGGAGCTGTTACCTTACTTGGGGAGACTTAAGAACTAATTCTAAACCCCTCTCCACAAATAAGATCAATAACTTCAAAATAAAAACTCAGTTTGCTCAAACCAACATTATGCCCTCTTGGTTGAAAGGCCCTTGAGGGCAGAACCCAAATCATTAGACGGTTTTTCTGCTCTGCTGACAACCAAGAAGGGGTTTGTTAAATGAAATGTAAAATGGGAGCGGGAGAACCTTGTAAATAACTTTGCTCCCTCTGCATTGTCGGGCATGGCTGGCGTGGTTTAGTAACTGGGTGACTGCAACGTCTTCAAATACCTTCCAAGACCTGACGAGCTGAGCCGCGGTAGACGCAGCGCCGCGACATTAACCAGCTTTGTCCTGGGAACTGCGGGCTTGACCTTGGCGCTCCCTCCCCACTTCCTACCTGGAGCCCGCGGGAACCGCCCCTCCTTTCCTCGGCTCTGCCCCGCGCCGTCCTCCTCGCCCGGCTACCGGCGTCCCGTTATTAGTGTTCGCGAACCTCTCAACATCTCGAAAGTTCGACAGGCGGCATCGGAAACCAAGCCTGGTGGCTCTCCGCCCTCGAGGTGTGGTAAACTCTCGGCATTTGTGCTTGGGAGAACCCCAAAGTAGTAAAAGTCTCTGATTTTGAAAACTAAGGGGACAAAAACGCCAAGACTGGAAGGAATCGTACCTACGGTCCTCTGATTCGTAGTCGGACGCATCACCCTGCACCACGGACCCCTCACACGAGGGGTGAGGAGACATAAAGGTTACAGAATAGGGAAACCACACCCGACAGTAACTCCCCTAACACCGAGAGTAAAGAAAAAGTGCGACAGACACGCGGAGGAGTCTTGAGTCTTGACACGAAAGTTCGGTACTCACTCCTACCGCAGCCGGGCTCCGCGAGCCACCGCCGGGTAGTCTTTCTGCGCACGCGTAAAACAACATTCGGGCACGTACTCCCTTCGCGCCCCACTCCCTCCATTACGCATGCTCAGTTTCATCTCTGGGTAAGGGTTGAGCGCGCTCTGGTTCCTAGGTATTGAATCTCAGGGGGCGGGGGCAGGGGTTCTGCACGTCCCTTCGATAGCTCAGCTGGTAGAGCGGAGGACTGTAGTTAATACCCTTAAGAGGCATCCTTAGGTCGCTGGTTCGACTCCGGCTCGAAGGAGACAAGGACGTTTTTGTCGAGCTTCCTATGATTTACGGTCCTTTCTGCATAAGGATTTCTCTGATAATACATTACTTTCCAAACAACAGGTCCAAACCCGTAGCTTCCTCGGTGTGAATCTTTTGCGAATCCCGGAAACGGGGACATGCGGTCCGAGTTCTGAGCGAGCGGGGCACTGAGTCTGCGCTCAGCGGGGAGGCTGCCGGGTCACGGCCTTCGCTTGTTTCTAAAGCGTCTTTGGCGTTTCCCGAACCCCTGAGTGCCGACACGGCTAAGCCGCGTCCCGGGCCAACGGCCGGCTCCCCGGGGCCAGGCCCCTGACCTAGTCCTCAGAGCCCATGCAAGGTCGGCGATGCGAACGCTCGGGGCGGCTGCCGTGAGGAGCTGGGAGGTCCGCAAGGAGGATCTCGTGCCCAAGGAACCTGGGAATCACGAAGGCAACGCGGTAGAAAGCACACGAAGCCTAGAAAAAGGACTAAAAGTTATGAAGATGGGTTGAGAACCTATCCCCTCACTCCCTTCGATAGCTCAGCTGGTAGAGCGGAGGACTGTAGATTGGTGTGCATAGCCATCCTTAGGTCGCTGGTTCGATTCCGGCTCGAAGGAGAGAGGCTTTTTTTTGTTGTTGTTGTTACTTTGGCCTTAACCATGAAACAGGGACAAGAATGTGGTCAAGAATATTTATCTTCGCTTCTAAACGCTCTGTTCTCTCTCTAGAGGAAGAGATAAGCAGCCGTGGCCAGCGGTGGGGGATTAGCTCAAATGGTAGAGCGCTCGCTTAGCATGCGAGAGGTAGCGGGATCGATGCCCGCATCCTCCAGTTTTTCTCCTGATCTCCAGTGGTCCTTTTTCTTTTGATTCTCATTCAACTAGAACAAGAGTTGAAAGTAGTTGGGCGAGCTTGAGGTTACCGCTATTAAAACTTCCCAGACGAGGGTACTTGAGGGGATAATTTTTCTAATTTTAAAATTTTAGACCCATTTACTTTGTGAAGTTCACGAAATTAGTTTTCTCTCCAAAAATGGAGACAGATTGCAACCACGTCTGTCGGCACTCTGAGTCTTTTGTGATTTGTGATTGATGGCTGCACTTACAGGGACCCATCTGAGTCTAAACTGCGCATAATTAAAGGGACCTGACAGAAAAACAAAAAACAGAACTTGGAAAAGGACGCTGCTACTTTAAACTTACGTTGAGCTGAGGAGGCGGGGACTATTCTGGTCCATCTCATCTGCATACAGTGGGGTGCCTGGCTCCTGGCCGATCCAAGACGGATATGATAAAGCAAGGCGGGTACCTGAGGACAGGTGAGGAAGTGGAAAAGACCCTGGACCCAGAGGCTTCTTGTTGGAGGAGGATTCTAACGCCATTTTCCTCCTGGGAAGTAACTTTGGAGAGTTCATTAGAGACCACCACAGAGAGGGAATCAACTGGAGAAAAGTTCTAGCTCGGGCTGCTCTTGAGTGTGTTCTGTTTAGTTAAAAGACGTGACAAAAGCAAACACAAATCCCACACTCATTGAAAAATTCAATTTAGCAGAACACACACAAAGTCTTTTCTGGTAATGAAGTCTCTCTATCCTAATTTTCTAGAATATAGCCATGAAAAAGCTGTTGAAACGATATTGCAGTTGTCAACACAAAATATAAACCTAGACAAAGGCAGAGATAACACCTTTTATGAGGATTACAGTTGAGAAGTGAAAATACTTTTCTCTTATTTCGTTTTAGGATTCTAGACAACCTGTATATTTTTGTTACCAATGTGTACAACCTGTTGTTTTTTATTGGCGTGTCTTTCATTTTCTAGGGCAGCTTCTATTTTAAATTCTTTTCAATAAAGTCTCTTTATTGAATGTATAATGATTCACTTAAAATACATCTTTTTTTCGTAAAAACAAATTTACAAAGTAGGAAAAAGAATCCTTTTATCAGATGATATGTCCCAATTTCTGGTTGGGATGATGGGTGTTCTAGCTGGCGGGCTGGAGGAGCTGGCAGTGAAACTATAATAACTACAAGAGCAAGAAACGGGTAATAAGTAAAGGAATTGTTAGCAACTGCACCCCAAATCCAGGTGGAGAACACATGTTTGGGACAAGTGAGCTGGGCAAGAACTCAAACAATATCTCAGGATCAGCAACTCAGGTGTGGAATGGAATTCATATAAGAAGTCTATAGATATAAGCTGAGAGGCACTGTTGCCTAATGGTTAGTCATGTGGGCTGCAAAACCTGATATAGACTTTCTTGTCTTTACCATTCCCTATCTGGGTGGCCTTGGGCAAGTTGCTTGACATCTTGGTACTTCAGTTTCCTCATCTGTAAAATAGGGATGATAATAATGGTACCTACTTTTAATGTAAAGCCCTTCTTACAGTGCCTGGCACATAGTAAACACACAATGAACATTAGCTGTTATCAGTGTATGTTATTAGCACACCATAGAGGGAAGGCCTGGAGGGAATATTCTAGAGTTTATACGAGTGTTTATATAAATATATATGAAAGTGCAGGAAAGAGGTGCTTGGATCTCCTCTGCAGGGAAAGTAGAACAATTCTAAAAATACAAAATGATGGTTAAGTGAATTATGGTATGACCATGTAATAGTATAGCCTTTGAAATTTTATTTATTAAGAACTTCTACTGACTTGGGAAATGTTAATAATTGAATATTAAGTGAATAAAGTAGGCACAGAGCAATATAAACAATAACAATATAAACAAGCATGAATTACCTGTAGGAAACACTGAAGAATGCATTAAAATGTTAATACTAGTGACCTTTGGCTAGTAGGATTACTGTGATTTCTTCTTCCTTAAAATTTAAAAATATTTTTAAGTTCTGCAATAACCATTTATTACTTTAATTGAAAATATAGATGAATTCTAAAAAATTAAAAGCTAACATTTATTCAGCACCTCTGACAAGCCAAGCACAGTTCTAGTTACTTCACATGTGTTAACTCATTTATTTCTCTCATAAAGAAAACATCAGGCCCAGATGCCTGCAGTGGTTATTTTACCAAACATTTAAGGAAGAAATCACACCAATTGTACACAAACTTCCAGAAAATTGAAGAGGAGGGAGTATTGTCTAACTTATTCCATGAAGCCCTCATTATCTTGATCCCAAAACTAAGCAAAGACATTACAAGAAAACTACAGACCAATATCCTTCATGAACATAGATGCAAAATTTTTCAACAAAATTTTAGCCAGTTAAATCCAACAATATATAAAAAGGAAAATACATCATGACCAAATGGGTCTTTTCCAAGAATTCAAGATTAGTTCAACATTCAAAATTCAAGACAATTCGTCAGTACTAAAGTACAGTACTAAAGAAAAAAAAGTACAGTACTAAAGTACAGTACTAAAGAAGAAAAACTACACGATCATTTCAGTAGATGCAGAAAAAGCATTTGACAAAATTCAACATCCAGTCCTGATTTTTCAAACTGTCAGCAAACTTGGAAGGTAGGGAGAAGGGAACTTCCCCAACCTGATAAAGGGCATCAATGAAAAACACACAGCTAACAGTAAACTTAGTAATATGAATGCTTTCCTCTTAAGATCAGGAAAGAAGCAAGGAAGACCATTCTGGGGTCTCTAGCCAGTGCAATATGGCAAGAAAAATGAAGTAAAAGACTTCCAGATTGAAAGGGAAGAAATAAAACTATCTCATTATTTAAAATACTGATTATATGTTGAAATGATAATAGTTTATACGGTTTGGGGTTAAATAAAATATATTAATAAAATTAATTTCATTGGTTTCTGTTTTTTAATGTGGCTACTAGAAATTGTAAGTCTTATATATGGCTCATATTTGTTACTCACATCTTATTTCTATTGTACAGTTAGGTCAGAGAGGTAGGTAGGGGACAAATCATGCCAGGCCTTAGGGATCACAGTGAGGATTAATGTCTTTATCCCTAGGGGTAATATGACCATTAATGGGATTTAAATAGAGTGTGACACATGAGAAGCAGATCGCAGAAGGCAAGAGTAAATTCAGAGACATCAGTTAGTAGGCTGGGGTGGAGGGGAGGTAAGACTAGATTGTGTGCATTGAGGGTGGAGCTAAGTGTCCTTGATCTTGGAGCCAAGGTAAGGAGTTCAGACATGGCCATTGGGAAGGCCTTACACTAAAGTATTTGCTACTTTTAGGGATTGTCACTGTTTATTTCTGGCATGTGAACTATGCCAAGAAATGTTCAGAGGAAAGTACAATATGTTAGTTTTCTAACATTTCCTTAGAAATATGTATGATGAAGTAAAATTTATAAACAACAGATTTGGAGAAGGATTAATTATCAAGAAGTAAAAAAGCTTTCAGCCAGAAGTTTGCAAACTATCTAATGAAAGAAATGCCACTTAGCTTCTGTTAAGTACTTTTTAAGTTAGTTAATTTCATTTTTAGTTTAGCTTTTGTAAAATGTTTCTTTTCACTAAAAAATTTAAAATCACATATTCAAGCTGCCTATTGCCAGAAAAACAGCTAAACTGAAAAGATTGACAATGTAAACCGAAGGAAAATGTTAAGCATTTTGTAGATGTCAAGAGTTCTTGGTGTAAGAAGACGGACGGATGGATGGACGGATGAATGGATCAATATTGCAGGGAAAAACTAACAACCTCATTGTCTTAGTTTAAGAGGACCTGGTCTGTGAACTATTAAGCATTGGCTTTTGTTTTGGCATGGGATTAAAGTGATTTTCAGGAGACTTAACTCGTGCTGGAGTTGACCTGAAAGTCTGAGTCCACTCATGACCTAGTGTTCCAGTCTAACTAAACCTTCTTCTCCAGCAACCCCTACTGTCTGCCTCCATAACCACACAGTCTGGTGTTTCTCTCCTTGTTTTAACGATTTTGTTAAACGCCAACTTTCTCACTTCTGGTGGGTAAAAGAAGGAAGAATTCTCCTTCCTCTACCTTAGAGAATGAGCTGAAATCAAGATCAGCCTTCCAGGTCCTCTTGTTTTCTCTTCCTCCAGGGCTGCACTCTGCCTCACTGCTTTGCTTCAAACTATATCTATTTTTTACTTCCCTTTAGCTCCACTTTCCATCTGTTTTGTTTGATGAATGGCTAGCTAGCTCCTGGAGCTAAGCCTAGATTATTTTCAAGTACCTGGATTTGCAATTATGTATGTTAAACAGACAAAAAGAACATGGGTAAATGAAATGCTGAGGACATTCTGGAATCCTTGGGAAGTATACTTATTCTGACACTGATTCTCTGGGAACTTTCTAATGCCTCCTATTCCCCAGAGTGCTCTGTCTTGTTTTGCAAGTTGGAATCTAGAGTTGATGTTGCTTTTCTAACTATTCTGGGGTTAGAGGAGTTTCATATCACCCTAACCAAAAAGTACAAAACCCACCAAAAGAGAGGAACCCAGTTCCTGCCAGAGAATCCTTCATATACATTTCAATTTTCCCCAAAGGAAAATTTTCCCCAAAGGAAAATTTTGGGGAATTTTCCCCAAAGGAAAATCCCCCCCCAAAGGCTTTTTAATATCTTATGTTCTAGGACTTGTGTCCAATATGGTGACCTCCAGCCCCATATGGTTATTTAAACATATGTTTAAATTGAATAAAATTAAAAATTCACAGACTTCCCTGGTGGTACAGTGGTTGGGAATCTGCCTGCCAATGCAGTGGACAGATTCGAGCCCCGGTCCAGGAAGACCCCACTTGCTGCAGAGCGGCTGAGCCTGTGCGCCATAACTGCTGAGCCTGCGCTCTGGAGCCCGTGAGCCGCAACTGCTGAGCTCACGTGCCACAGCTACTGAAGCCTGCGCACCTGGAGCCCATGCTCTGCAACAGGAGGGGCCACCGCAATGAGAAACCCGTGTACCGCAACGAAGAGTAGCCCCCACTCGCTGCAACCAGAGAGAGCCCACGTACAGCAATGAAGACCCAATGCTGCCATAAATAACTAAATAATGAAAAAAAATTTTCAGTTCCTGAGTTGCACTATACACATTTCAAGTACTCAATAGCTACCTGTGGCTAGAGGTTGGCCAGCACAGATGTAGAACATTCACATCATTGCAGAAAATTCTAATGGACAATGTGCTGTAGAGTATGGGGTGGGGTAGCTTAGTGGATGAGCCAAAAGGTATCATTCTGCGCAACTCCTTAACTTCCCTGAGCCACAGTTGGCTCAATGGAGATAATAATATCTACTCTAGAGAGCTATCCTAAGAAATGATTGGTACTCTGCAAATATTTATTACGTTTGTTGTGGTGGTGTAGTACTAAAGTAAGGGATTTTAGAACCTCATTTTCTCCCTCCCTGAGATTAAAAACACACTGAGATCTACATTTCGCTGGACCCTGAAGTCTGGGTTCATTTGGCCTGGTAGCTAGAGGTTGAAAAAGGTCAAGAGTCTTCTCTTTCTGTTGTCACCCCTCAGTGTCAAGTCCACCGTGGGCGTAAACTCAGGTTCTTAGGGACCCATCTTGCTTCCTTTGACTTATCTGGGCGATGTGGGAAACTTCTGGAGGAGGTGAGAGCCATGGTGGTTTTGCTTCAGCTTCTCAATGTGTCTAAACACACCCGTACCACAGTGTGGTAGGACTCAAGAATGGGGGGAAATCGGTGCTTCAAACTAGGGCAACTTCCTGTGTAATTACCCCGATTGGTTTCAACCCCCTGTGCTAGGGTGCGGGTAGGAGAGGGGAGGAAGTCATGCACCACCCCTAGAGAGTCCAGGGTACCTTCGGGAGACTAAGCTGGTTTTCGCATCTCTGTGGAGGCCCAGGTCCACTGCAGATTCCAGAGCCTTGAAGCTGACTTCAATTCTGATTCATTTCCAGAATTTCTGCCATCTCTCAGACTCTGAATGATTTGGGAGCAGACTAAAATTTTCTGGTTCCTCCCTAGGAACCAGAGTGCTACCCCCGTGTCCCACTCCCAACTCACATGCCCACCCCATAGATGGCTGGTCTCTGAGAGCGGGGGGAGCAGGAATGGAGGAAAGATGATGAAGAAGGGAAGGTGGTTCTTATCCATCAACCTGGCTCTTCTTCCTGTGGGCTTCTTGCTAGTTTCCTCTGTAGCTTCCAGGGGCAGTTCTAAGACAAAATGAAAGGCAGAGAGCAAGAAGGAGCAGAGAATAAAAGGAGAGGGTAGGGTTCAACTCTCCATCAAATAATTCAACTGGGGATTCTCAATGTTCATGCAGTTTCAGAGTGTTTTCTTCTACAAATACTGCTAAGTTAGGTTATGAAGCCCACTCACAGATAAAAGAACTGAAAGCCAACTAGGTGAGGTCACTTTCCCAGGATCACCAGGTGAAGTGGACATGGGAGCTGGACCTCCTGACTCCCTGTGCAGCCTCTCACTGCATCATCTTGGTTGCTCTGGCTCAGGCACCTGAGTCACCCCTGAGGATTCTACCCTCATAGCCACCAGAGTCCATTTCCTCCTTTCCTTCCCCACTGCCATTCGTCACCCAGGGCCAGGGCGTCATGACCTCTCACCTAGGCAACACCTCCCATCTGGTCTTTAGCCAGGTCACCTTCACACTGACCTATCCCAACCAGCACTGAGATTAATTTCACCAATGCACAGCTCTCAGGGAAACGTCCCTGTGAGACACTCTCAACGACTTCCTGTTGCCTAGTTTATTAAGTGGTAAAAACTCTTCAGCCCAGTATTCATGGGCTGCCAACGTGCCAGAAGCATGCTCTGCACTCCAGCCCAAAGCACCACACGCTCTGAGCGTTCCCGGCACTCCTGTCTGCTTCCATGCCTTCTCTTGGAAGCCCCACCTGCGCCCCACTGCCCACAGGACGACATGCCCATTGGTGTCTAGGTTCCTCAGTGGATCAGTGCAAATGCCACCCCACCCATGAAGCCCTCCTGATTCCTCCAACTCTGGAATTCTCTGTATTTTTTTTTTTTTTTTTGGCCGTGCCGCACGGAATGGGGATCTTAGTTTCCTGACCAGGGATCAAACCCGCATTCACTGGAAGCACAGAGTCTTAACCACTGGACCACAAGGGAAGTCCCTGAAGTTCTTTATCCCATTTTGTTTTGTCCTGTGGTTCTGTATATGCGTGTCTTATCTCTACTATTTATTAGACTGAGCTCCTTGAGGACAACAGCCTGTATCTTGTTCGTCTTTCAAGACACATGATAAACACTCAACAAATATTTTTTGAAAGAATGAATTCCTCTTAAAAGGATAGGCTTGGCTATAGTGTATAGTATTAGTTTAAGTGCTTTTCCTTAGGTTGCAAGGTCTTTTACAGTAGAAACTTCATCTTTCTTAGAAAACAGCTCTCTTATTTTGCTCAGACCTCCATAGCCCATGTACAATAAACACAGTTAACTGTCTAGGCTAGGTGAACTGAATTAACTCAGTAAAACAATGTCACCAATTCCCTTCTTCACTGTAGCTGCTAAACAGACATTGAAAGGAATAACAAAATTCTCCAAAGATCCCTGAAATGTTTATGAATACGTATAACTTATTATTAGTTAATAGAGCTTATTAGATTCTCAATAAACTCTCAGTGCACACAGCACTAAGGGCACACATAACCAGTCACAACGATCTACTCCTTACTGGTAATTAAGTGCACCCTGGGGCTGTGTTAACAAAATGTGTCCATTGTATGGGGTGTTTTAAATCAAGGAGAAATAAAGCTGCAAATTCATCACATAAAAAAATAGACATGTGTTTCTTATTTCATTTTTGATCTGATTTTAAATCTTCAAATAAAACACATAGATGAAACAGTTGTTTCACAAAATCCTGGCCAATATCTGAATTGAATTGATGACTCAAGAGCAGACCAAGAATTCTCAGAAATGACCGGGGAAACTGTCATTTAAAAAATCAACTTGGGAAATACAGACAAATGCAGAGGGGCGCAGATATTTCAGACCAGATAAAACCCAGGTGTGGAAGCAGGATTCCATTTTCACTTCCACTGAAAATGGCACTGATATTTGTCCCCCACTATATGGCAAAATAAAATAATGGGTCTGCCACCCCACGCGCCAGTTACTACCTCATTACTGATTGTTGGCGCAAACTAAAATTTTTAAAGATTGTCAAATTTTCTGTGTGTTTCTAGGTGTGTGTAGGGGTGGTGATGTATATGATGAAGGAGGATTAGGAAAAAGAGAGAGAAAAGAGCATACTAGAGCTTTATTACACAACTTTTTTAAAAAAAAATTGGATCAACTGGTGTTTGGAGTTTTTAAAAATTTTGTGGATACTTTTATGGTGAAAAGATTTGAAATCAGTTTTTAAGTTGAAATTTTTCCCATTTCACAACCCTCACAAAGATGAAATATTTAACACTAAGCAAGTCTTTTTAGTTGATTACCCTTGTGAAGCCAGGATAATGATATGCCAAGCAGACATGCTTCGTTTGTTTTCATCTAGGATAGTATGATCATGCTACTTTTGGTGACTTGCTTCCTAAATTCTCAAGACAGAAATGGCATTCGTTATACAGTGAGACTCTTGGACTATGTTCTCCCTGGTCCTGGAGAAGCCCATCACCAAGCCCTTGCTGATTGCTCACAGGGGGCACAGCTCAGCGACTGGGCACCAACATTTGCATTTGTTGTTGACAACTGTCAGCTTCACCTCCCTCTCCTCACAACCCCGTCTAAATGGGGTTTGTAATCCTCCTTCCCACCCACTCTCTTCACTCCCTGGGGTGGAAATGTTGGCCCCTGTTCTCTGTCACCTGTCAGAATCCATCCTCCTGTCACTGGCTTATACGGACAAGTCTGTCTGCTGTCATGTGACCCTCGGCTGCTAAAAACAGCTCCAGCCCCACTCTGAACCTGGGCCTGAAACAATGTCCTCCACGGAAAGAAACGTAAAGGACACTTGATCACACAATCTTTGGAATTATTTCCAGGAATCACTTGCAGAAACCATTCGAAGCACCCTTTCCCTGGCAGAGCACACAGGGACGGCCAGGAGATGAGCGCATCTTTGAATTGCAAGTCTTTTTCCAAAGAGCAGCAGACCATGGATAACTTGGAGAAGCAACTCCTCTGTCCCATCTGTTTAGAGATGTTCACGAAACCCGTGGTCATTCTCCCCTGCCAGCATAACCTGTGTAGGAGATGTGCCAGTGACATTTTCCAGGTAGGTCTGTTGCAATGGAGGGGGTGGAAAAGACTCCCTCTTCTCCGAATCAAGCACTTAACTTTGAGGTAATTTCTTTAGAAAGCTGTATAAGGTTGCATTTGTTAAAAAAAAAAAAAAAAGTTTTTAAAGTGATTTGCTTTGTACTTTGCTGTCAGCCTCCTTCTTACTCTCAAATCTAATTTTGTTTCAATACCAAGAATCATACTTGTTTAAAAAAAACTGCATCTGTCTCAAAATTGTAAATGAATTTACTGCCCAAGACATTAATGTTGGAGTTTCTGGCTGGAACTTTTGGTTATGGAAATGCTGGGCGGAGAAGCACCTCATGCTGAAGATGGTACATGCTTGCCGATGATGCCCTAAGGGACGGTCTCACAGCAAGCTGAAAGCAGGAGTTGATGTTGTTCCTAGTGTAACAGAGAGTGAAGGGAAGCCTCTGAAAAGCTACCTGTGGCGTTGCTCAATTCCTCTTTTCTTGCTTGGCGAGAACAGGCCTCTAACCCGTACTTGCCCACAAGAGGAGGTAGCACTGTGGCCTCGGGGGGCCGATTCCGTTGCCCATCCTGCAGACACGAAGTGGTTTTGGACAGACATGGGATCTACGGGCTTCAGAGGAACCTGCTGGTGGAAAATATCATTGACATCTACAAGCAGGAGTCCACCAGGTAGGGTTCTCCTGTGTGTCAGACACATCTGAAGCTTGTCTTCATTATTTGTTTGTTTGTTTCAGTGGGTCGCCATACTGAATGCTTGTTTACCAATCAGGGGCTAATTGTTTTATAGGAAAATGTTTTTCCAAGTCAGTCCTTCCCAATGGGAGTGAGAGTTGCTCTTGGGAGGAGAGAAGGAAGCTGGGGCCCATGCTTTTGTATCAATTTCAGAATGAAGTAACTCATTAACACTAATCCAGTCCAGATGGTGATATTGAAAGAGGCATAATGCTGCCCTACCCCCAGTCTTGTATTACATCCCTTGTAGACGGTTCTGCACTACACAGCTTCTTTATAGCTCCAGATTCTACACAGCAGAAAAACTAGAGTGCAAAACTCTACAGAAAATGAACAGAAATGGCATCTCCCCACGTCGGCCTGTTCTTAGTTCAGACAGTCTCATGTAAACATTATCTAGAGGATAATAATAAAAACAAAATCCTCTGACATAGTTAGTCATGGTAGTGACTCTGGGAAGTAGCAAAGCAAGGTAGACTCCTGGGATTTGGCAACTTAGAGTTTAGAGACAGGGGAGGAAAAAAAAGGATGGAGCTCAGGTTATGTTTCCCTATTCTCTAGGTTATTCTTCCTGAATACTGTTGGCATGCACCTGCTGATTGACACGCAGCATATACATAGTCGTTTTTTAGTTTTTTGAAAAGGGCTTCTTATTCATCGAATCACACTGGCTACAGAGTTCCTTTCCTAGAGACAACACAGGGGGAGTTCATTCCTAGAAGTGCTGGTGTCGAGGAGCCCTTTTTCAACTGTACACAAGGCAGTCAAGTCCATAGCGCTTGACAGCAATACTGAGACCATCTAGAAATGATCTCGCTGTGCTTCCTAGTAGGAGACATGGATTCACGGGACATCTGCAGGGCTCGAAGAGCCTTGTGCTCTTAGAAGGAAAGCTGTTCTATAAATCGAACATATAATTATTACAATTGCTATGGCTATTCATTTCTGCTTAAGATTCAAAACTAAATTAGATAGGGCCAGGATATAGATGGCACTGGGAAGAAGAGTTGCTGATGACATATTGCAGAGATACAGAGTGGGCCATTTCCCTCGCTTCCAAAATCTCTTGAGAAGAAGGAAAGTACCGCTGCTGTAATTAAGATCTGATCTCATTTTATTTCATTATTTTAAGATGCAAATAGATACACTGTCTCTTAAAAAAGTTAACCAGCCGATTAATAACCAACTAATTACTAAGGCTGTTTATATAACAACTGATTCAGTGCCTGCGACAGTGCCTCGCACAGAGCAGTTGCCCCGTAAGTACCAGATGTTTAAGCAACACCATAAATCTTCTTACACGTTCTATTTATTGCCATAATTTTCTGTTTTGCTACTTGCCACAGTGAGAGCTTGAATGATGTGAAATAATAACAATAATTGTTATGTAATCCCGAGAAGAGGAGATGTTAAAATCTGTAGCGTAACACTACATGACACATCCTGGCTTTAAAGTCTATGCAATGCATCCGCCACAGCTAGTGCCTAGGTGAACAGATTCAAAGCAATGAACCAATCTCTAACAATGAAGCTCACAGCTGAGTAGCCTACTGGTGTTTTTGTGATGATCAAATTCTTCTTATGCTGCTGTTTCTCGAACCTGAGACTTGCCTTTGGGACATTTTTAATTGGTAGCAAAACCACAGATTGTACAGAGAGCTCGGGCACATGTTTGGACATAAACCCAGTTGTTCCCTGAGGGCTGGCAGATTTACCAGTCCAGAATCCTAAGCCTCAGGGTATGTGAGGTGACTCTGGAATAACTTTGAAATACAGAGTGAGATGAACCCTGGCCCACATTAAGGTGGAAGCAGAAAGGGCAGGGGCTGGTCAACTCTGGCCTCCCGCAGAATGGCTAGAGATTGTAGGTCTCAGTAAAACCTGGCCTTCTTATCTAGAATTCTGCCTGGTGCTGAGCTAGCCAGAGTTTGCAGTGGGGGGGGGGGCGATGCGAGAAGGAACTAATTTCACTAATATTAATAATGAACATAACGGGACTTCCCTGGTGGTCCAGCGGCTAGGGCTCCGCGCTTCCACTGCAGGGGTCACGGGTTCAATCTCTGGTCGGGGAGCTAAGATTCCACATGTCCCACGGCCAAAAAAAGAACATAATAATTAACTTTAAAATACAGCAAGTCAAACCAATATGTGTTGAATATGCGTCAGCCACTGTTCAGGGTGTTACACACATGAATCATGTGTAAGTCTTTAATTCTCACGAGTATTTTAAATATTTTATTCAAAGTAATTCCTATGCATATGCATAATTTTAAACATTCCAATCGCACTACAAGGCCTCGAAAGAGAGCTGCATTCCCTGCCCTACTCCCTCTTTGCCCCCAAGTCTCACTCCCCAGAGTCAGCCACGTTTAATTCTTTCAGCTGTTCTTCTGCCACTTATCACCCAGTGATGTGTGTATGCTACTAGCAGGCTCCTATTCTTTGGTTTTTCAGTTTTAGACATTATCTATTGCCTTCACTGTAGACAATTAGGGCTGAGCCCCCACGCGGTTGGCTTTACCTTCTACTTTTCTTTTACTCTCCCCTGGGTTGAAGCCCTTGTTTCCTGGATCCTTTGTCGTCCTCTTTGTTGGTTTACTCTACTGTTTTTGTGGAGCACATCCTCAAGTAATCCCCTAAAGTGTGCAGAAAGTCCTCCTCTTTCCAGTTCCCCCCCCCCACCAGCCCTGCACTCCTGGGTGCCTGGCCTCTGCAGTCCCAGGGCCTTGGCAGGGGGAGCCTGTAAAGCTTGAGCAGCTTGTCCTGTGCGCCTTTACCCTGCAGGCTCCCAGCAGAACCAAGATGCATTTCAAACAGGTCACGTCCCTTCGTCCAGCTGTTCCCAGTTTCCAACATTTGGTTGCATCTCTCCTCTGCTGTTATCTTGCTCATTTTTTGTCCTTATTGATTTATACCTTTTTATTCCCTTACTCTCATTTTAGTGGGATTTCAGCAGGAAACAAATAAATAAATGCGTTCATTTTGTCATATTTAATTAGAAGACTCCTAGTCCAATTTTCAGATATGAGTAAAAGCTGAGCCTGAAAGAGTTGAAGGAATTCGCCTAAGGCCATACGGCCACCACTTGGAGAAACTGAGTTGGGATTAAACTTTGAGATCAGTTTGACTGTAAAAGTACTGCCTGAATATGGAAGCAACCTAAGTGTCCATTGAAAGATGAATGGATAAAGAAGATGTGGCACATATATACAATGGAATATTGCTCAGCCATAAAAAGAAACAAAATTGAGTTATTTGGAGTGAGGTGGATGGACCTAGAGTCTGTCATACAGAGTGAAGTAAGTCAGAAAGAGAAAAACAAATACCGTATGCTAACACATATATATGGAATCTAAAAAAAAAAAAAAGGCTCTGAAGAACCTAGGGGCAGGACAGGAATAAAGATGCAGACGTAGAGAATGGACTTGAGGACACGGGGAGGGGGAAGGGTAAGCTGGGACGAAGTGAGAGAGTGGCACTGATATATATACACTACCAAATGTAAAATAGATAGCTAGTGGGAAGCAGCCGCATAGCACAGGGAGATCAGCTCAGTGCTTTGTGACCACCTAGAGGGGGGGGATAGGGAGGGTGGGAGGGAGGGAGACACAAGAGGGAGGGGATATGGGGATATGTGTATACGTATAGCTGATTCACTTTGTTATACAGCAGCAACTAACACAACAATGTAAAGCAATGAGACTCCAATAAAGATGTTTAAAAAAACCCAAAGTACTGCCTGAAATGCATCATCAGCACCAGATGCCCATCCTTCAGGAAACTTGAAGATGGTCCCCGAAACCCCAGAGAGCAGAGGGAACAGGCTACAGACTCCCTGAGACTAGCCTGCACGGAACGCCTGGGGGCCACAGCCAGCATTTGGTACTGAGACCCGAACCACAACTGAGAGCTCGGACACCCTCACCTCATGAAGTTGCCTTTGCGTCTTTATTCTACATGCCACATTTGTCCCAAGTGTGTTATGTGGTGTAAGGTGTCTGAAGGTTTTCATTCTACACCCATTTGTAAGTGGGGGATGCCTCTCGGCCTGTGTTGCCACCTGAACAACAACAACCTAATAAGGAATATTGCAGGCAGTCCTTGGTCTGTATTGCATCATGAAAAAGTAATCACAATCAAGAACTAAATGAAGAGCCCATGGCTGTTTCCACATTTTTCAGTATTGCATCCCCTGCAAATATCTGAGCTCTACAATATCGTCCCTGGTCAGAGCTGCTAACATCAGAGCAGCACGTGGGATGCAGGCTAACCTCGGGAAATGCCTGGGGGAGAGGGGCTGCAGTAGCATCAGCTGTGCCATCTCCCAGTTAATGTGCTCTGGACACTTACTTGACATGTATTACGAGGTGGAGGTACAGGGGAGGGAAGGTTTTAGAGGTAGAGAAGCCTTTGAATCACCACTCCTAGTCTCTAGATAACCGCTGGAGGCCTTTGTCATTTATAAGTGGAGTCTTCAGGATGTTGTCTGGTCTTTTCCTTTGCCACTCAGGAGAGCCAAGTGACTAAGCTTTCCCCATAGTTCACACGCCTTCTCCAGATGAGCGATTTTATGTTAGAGCACAGGGAACACTGTCCATGAATCTGGCAAATTCCCTTTTACTTCTCATTCATTCAACAAATATGTACTGAGCACCTACTCTGTGCAAGGCACTGTTCTTGGCACTGGGAACCCAGCAAAAAAGGAGACAGACCATGGCCCCTGCCCTCATAGAGCTCACATTCCAGTGGAGGAAATAGACCATAATATATATAATGGAATATTATTCAGCCATACAAAAGAATGAAATATTGCCATTTGCAGCAACATGGATGGACCTAGAGAATATTATACTTAGTGAAGTAAGTCAGACAGAGAAAGACAAATATTATATGATATCACTTATATGTGGAATCTAAAATATAATACAAATGAATCTATATACAAAACGTAAAAAGACTCACAACAGACATAGAAAAATTTATGGTTACTAAAGGGGAAAGGGAAGGGGGAGAGGGATAAACTAGGAGTATGGGATTAAACAAACTACTATATTAAAAAAATAGATAAGCTACAAGGATTTCCTGCATAGAGCAGGGAATTATATTCAATATCTTGTAAAAACCTATAATGGAAAATAATCTGGAAATATATATATGTATAACTGAATCACTTTGCTGTACACCTGAAACTAACACAATATTGTAAATCAACTATACTTCAATAAAATAAAAATTCAGTTCCAAATCTGAGATGCTTCTAAATAATCATATGTTTGGGAAAATGAGGAAAGATTTTGGATTTGTATTTAAATTTTCCAAACAATTCTGAAAACTATTAACAGCCTCAGTCTTTGAATAGAACATATCAAAATTCCAGATTTCGTATAAGTAGGCTAAAACCACCCTTCCCCCCATGATCTCCAGAGGGAGCCTATAGCATCACAAGGTGACATAATTTTGATCTTGACGTATTCTAACACCTAAACCACGATGATGGTTAGGGAAATATACCAGGCCCTACCACGTGACGTGAACCTGGGCTCTCCAGGTGATTTCGCAGCTAAGAGGTTATCCTCAGGCAACAATAATTTGTCACTACCTCTCTCATGCTTCTTCATCGCTTAGCCATGGTGGTACCCCTGAAGTGCAAATCTCAAACCCAATGCTCCATTATGACCTGGGCAGCTTTGAGAAGTTTTGGTTGGTTTGGTTTGGGAAAACTGAAACTTGCGGATTATCTGTGAGATTTGGACTTCCGGGGTACCACCATGTCCCAGAACAACATTTTGCACTTTTCTTATTGCCTAAAGTATTCAGTGTAATTGCTTACACTCACTGAACACATACTACCCACTCTTAACCACTGCTGAGTCCGCAGGAAGTCACGTACATTTAATTTTCTGGGCTAATGGCAGGAGGAGACCCAAACAAATCCAAAAAGCACTTACACACAACTACTTCCAACCAGCGCCGAGATGGATAATCAGAGATTTGGGCTCCCCCAGCCCACCTCCACGCTCACTCCTTTTGCCGGGGCCAGAGGCTGCAGCGGTGGGGCAAATGGGCCTCCCCAAAGCTGGTGCAAACTTGACATTTTGTTTATCGGCAACCTGCCCCTCTTTACCCGTAATTGTAAAGTCTCTCTTGAGAGACTTGTGAGCATGTAGAGATGGTGCTGAAGCAGCTCCTAAGGAAAGAATCCGGCGCTCGGCTTTCAGGAATTGCACTAGCCCGTTTTTAAACCTTGAAATCGGCCAATGGGGGGAATATTCATACCAGAGAAATTGGCAAATGCTACAGGTCACAGTCTCCATGTCCTTACCCCCAGCCTGGTTGGAAATTTGTCAGGACACTGCTGATAAACCCGTAGAGAATTTGGAGGGCTCTGAGCGCGTGAAAGGGGCTCTGGAAGTCTGCTGGGGTAGGGTTGCTGGGGGTACAGGGTCTTGCCGGGTAGGATGCAATGCTGATCACCCCGTTGGGCCACCCGGCTCAGCTCTGCCGCAACCGGAGCTAACACTTATCCACGTATCTCCTCCCAGACCAGAAAAGAAGTCCGACCAGCCCCTGTGTGAGGAGCACGAAGATGAGCGCATCAACATCTACTGTCTGAACTGCGAAGTGCCCACCTGCTCTCTGTGCAAGGTCTTCGGGGCGCACAAGGACTGCCAGGTGGCTCCCCTCACTCACGTGTTCCAGAGGCAGAAGGTAACAGAGGCCTTTCCGCCCCTCCTCCGAAGCCCCTTCCAAGTGCCTGCGTCACTGACTCGCTGCCCCCCAAGGAGAGATGCCCAATGCACAGGGCCACAGGGCCCTGAGGCTGGGAGGGCACGGAGCATAGAGCCGGAAGGGATGCTGCGCACCCTCCACGTGCTTAATGCCCTGCAGGCTGGTGGGAAAGGTGGGGGAGGGAAGAGATGCAGACAGTCAGGAAGGGGTCCGGAGGGGAACGGTCGCTGTGTCTGCGCCCGTTGGAGGTTGTTGAAGATGTGCATTGTTATGGGACTCGGTCCGAGCTCAAGCTGCTCAAACGTTATTTGAGGTTCAGACTATAGGTAATAAAAGGATAACTTTTTACTCCACTCAGAACATTTTCCTTCATTCACCAACCAAAGATTCCTTTGGCCTTCCTCAAGGCCTTTTCTCGCGCACTCCTAGTTGGTAGAATTACAATGAATGACATTGCGTTACACGTTCCCTTGGCCTGGCCCTCCAGCCTGGGTTAAACTGGCCTCCTAGCCTTTCAACCTAGGCCAGCACTGACGGCACCATCCATGCCCTCACCCCAGGGCCTCAGACCCCTCATTCTGACCAAATACAGGGTGTCCCAGCTTATCACTCACCTGCCAATCCGGTTTCACCCACAGGCAAGTAGAAGCTTATCCATTTGATGTACATAAACTGTGGGGTTGTGTGCTCAGAGAGCTGCAACCAAGTCTTGGCATCTAGAATTTGAGAAGCTCCACATCTCAGCTTCTTTCTGTAAGAAGCAGAGGTTCCACATTTGGTCAGTGTTTTACACCAAATACAGTACAGAGTTGGAATTAAATTTGGAAACCAAACTTTGGGCAACACCAGTCGCAACCAGTGAGTACTAATTGCTAAAGAAGCAGGATTTAGCAAGATATCCATAACATTTATTTATTTTTCAATCCACTTAAGACTTATCCCCCGTTTCCCTTTTACCTGCCCCCCCCCCAAGTCATACGTGTTAGAACTGAATGGTACCTGTGTCACACCATTCCCCTCAGAGCCCTGAGGCCCATGCGGGATGGACAGAGGCAGGCTGGCAGAGCTTCCATCCCGCTCCGGTTTGGCCAAAGCAAACTTTTTACCTATTGGGATTATTTATTAGCTTCCATTTGAAGAAAGGGTTCTGCAGCTTTAAAATGTTTTACAACCACTCTTCTGGTCCAGTCTTCTCACTTTATATGTGAGACCAGGAAGGTCCAAATTGATTACATGTTTTGCCCAACATCATAGAGAAGTTGAAGGCCGAGTTGGACCAAGCACGTAGGTTTCCTGAGTCCCATTCATTCAGTGTTTCTTGTGCTCCAGAGGCCAGCCTCGCAAGGGGGTAAGTAAGAACAACGGAATCGCTTCGGGGTCCAAAGAGTCCTGAGAGGAATTTCAAGTTGAAATTTTTTTCCTGGAAACAGTTGAACGTTACAGTTTTAAGTTTGTAATGACTTAGTCTAGAATATGAGTATTTGTTTGCATCTAGCATGTAGAGGATGCGTAATAGGTATACGTTGAATAAATGAATATTTCTCTAGTAAAACTGATCCTGAGCTGCACTAGACAAATAATTCATTTTGGGCCCCTGATGTCACATTTTGGTCTTCATTCAATAAACAATGCTTAGAATTCTTTACCCTGAATGTGCTATTCTCTATGGCCTATAATTCGGTGTTCTTAATGTTTTTAGCAGGGTCACAGTCTCTGTTAAGAATTTGATGAAAACTATGAAACTTCTTCCCAGACAAATGCATTTATACACACATCCATTCAGAATTTTATTTACAAGATCAGGAGGTTCTCAGGCCTCCCAGCCTCACTGTTCCTCCTTTGGGGGTTCCATGGACCCTAAATTAAGAACCCATGAGGACACTACTAAGATGAACTCACAGTCAGTGCTGACTAGAAAGCCCCTAAAATCTTGCACCCCTCTTTTCTCTCCATTAGTCTGAGCTCAGCGACGGCATTGCTGTCCTTGTGGGAAGCAATGATCGGGTCCAGGGAGTGATCAGCCAGCTGGAGGACACCTGCAAAACGATCGAGGTGAGTCAGGTGGCCTCAAGGGAGTGTAAACCGTGCCTGAACGCCTGGGGTTTTGTGGCTTCCTCAACGCCACCCTAGAAATCCCCATTCCAACATTTCAGTCTTTCCATATAGGATGACCTCCGTCCTGATGTGTCTCTAAAATATTTACCTCCTGGCACAGAAAAGAGAAGTGACCACATGAGGCAACAAGGCAGATCTTACCACATTTATCAAGGTGGTCGTTACAGGTGTTCTTTCTCGGGCAACCCGTTTTGAAAGATTAGCTACAAGAAAAATCAGTTTCCAGTAGTGACAATGAGTGTTTTCCACCATCATAGCACAGTTTCTTTGTGGAAATCTAAACGGTCTTAAGAAATGCTAGTTGGTGCTTTAGAAAGTCATGTGCAGATTCGAGCTGCATATCTAAGCTCTAACAGTGGAGTTGCTGCCTGCCTGCAGGGAGAGAGGGGGTCAGTATCTGGGAGCTCACTGAGGCCAGAGTCCCAGCTCCTTCATCTCCGCTGGCCCTCTGTCTGGCCCAGTGCCCAGCACATAATAAACACTCAATTAAAAACTTGATGAACAAATGGCTCACACTTAGGTTTGGCATGTCAGAAATATTGGGAATCCACTTTTTCTCAAGATCAAATATAAACTGTATAAATGCTGAAGCCAAAGGGGTTTTGCCACGTGGCAGATGTCTTTCCAAGAATTGAAGGTCCACAGGTTAGTTCAGCCCTGCTGCATGGGGGCAGGTGCAAGCCACCTGGGTTTGAGTCCAGGTCTTTGGCTGTTTAACCTGGAGCAGTTTATTACTACTCCCTGCTCTAAGCTTTGGGGTTGTGCTTTAGTTGGACCTCAGAAGCCTGTACTGCTCAGTTAATGGCATGTTGTCTTTATTGCTGTGGACACGGCCCCTCTTGTTATCTATTTATGTCCTTTTATCCCCATTTCCCACTCCTTTTCTCTGTAAATAACTACTCTAACATGTTTAGTGTTCCATTTACCTGTATTCCTACAAAACGTGTGTTGTTTTATATGCATGTCTTTTAATTTTATAGATGGTATTTTGTTGTTCTTCTCATTCTGCTTCTTACTTTTTTTAAACTAAACGTTATGTTTTAAGATCCATTCACAAGTACATTCATTCCTTCAGTTTTCTCCTGGAAAAACAGGGCAAAGTACCCGTTTTATAGAGTTAACCGTGAGAAGTTAAGTAAGCATAAACACAGTGCTTAGCCTAGCGCCTGGCATATGGTGAGTGCCTGATAAATGCTCTAATCTTACCATTTTATCGCTTGAAAGGCAAATTCTATCAAAAGCCAAAGGCCAGTTCCTAGATGATGACTTCAAGATGTTGGCCAAAATCATCTCCTTTTAGATTCACACATCATTAAAGTCAGTCTCCTCCCTTCCCCATACTCACATTCCTGAAAAGATTCATGATGGATCTGGAATCCATTTATAGAAGGACAGTTTTCTCTTGAAGAGATCGAAGAGATTCTGAAATGGACAATATAAACTTTTTTTCTTTTTACGTATTCACAGTAAAGGCCAAATACAACTTAATCATTAGGCCATGAATCAGCACTCAGTGTGGTACCACACTGAGTCTCGAGTGTATAAATAGGAATGTGTTGCTTGTGGACAAGTGAGGTCATCTCTATGCTGGTCTCTGCTCGCACCTTCATCAGAGTCCTCTGTCAGGGGAACAGGCTTTCTGTCGCAAAGGGCTCTGCTCCATTTAGGCAGCACCGGAGGACACAGAGGGCGAGGAGAGACTTGACAACAGGTTTTCTTCCTGGAGGCCTGTCAGGGGCACAGTGGGAAGCAGCTGTTTGTTCTTTCATTGAGAACAAGACAAGAAGGAACAGGTTTGAAGTTAAGCCCGCAGAAGGGATTAACTGTAGATATCAGAAAGAACTTCCTGAGAGTGAAGGTCAGGATTACAACCCCTATTGTTACTGATAAAAACATTGGTCCAATGTACACACTTTTACGAGTATTTTCACAGTTCCCCAGAGGAAGCTGTGTAATTTTCCCCCAGGAGGCTTCAAGATGAGTCAGCAAATTGTCAGGAGGAGTCCATCCCCTTTACGCATTTCATTCACCCCTGGGATTTTAACTTAAGGAAATAAGATGAAGATGTGGTATATAAACAGGACAGAATGTCTGTATTCATAGGGGGAAAACATGCCAAAAACCAAAAGTGTAAGAGCAGGGAATAGTGGGATGACAGGTGATTTTCAAGGCCTTCCTTATATATGCCTGTATTTCACATTTTTCTAAAGGAAGCCTGAGATTTGTAAAATAACCAATAAAAGAAAGGATACATGAATGAATAGGGCTCAGATAAGCACAGTTCTTTCAGATCAGTTTAAGTGGCTCACCTGGAAACATAGGGATTGGCTCAGAGCCCCCCCCCCCAGGTCTCTGATTTTATGATTCCTACTTGATGCAAACACCCTCCATTTGAAGAGGCCCTGAGGACAGAGACACAGCTATAAATGGCCCCATCGTGCACCTGGAATCGCTTATGTGGCCTCCCTCAGAGCCAGGGTCCTATCAGCAGGCCAAGCACCAGGGCAGGGCAGTGAAGCGCACTGAGGTCTACCTTGCCAAGCAGGTGAATTCTGTACCAGGGGTCAGGGTCACAGAGCTCCTGTGTCTCCTGTCCTGCCTGGGGTGGTTGTTTCCCTTTGTGGCTCTGCTCATCACCTGCCTGGAAACATTTTCCGAGAAGCCATCGGCGGCTCCCAGCCAGGGGGTGGGGAGCTGTTTTTGAAGAATTCTCTTTTCTGATTGGTGAAGAGCTCCATAGGGACAGGAAATGGAGCAGCCCCTGGGGTGGGCACTATCCTTCCCTAATTACATGGCCTCCCACTCGGGGCCCTGACACCTGCCCTTGCAAATGTCTAATTTTGTCCCTAATCATGTAATGTCTTGCAGGGCTGGCCTGGGCAGGCAGCCGGCCCGGGATCAGCCCTGGAGAGCCGCTGAGCTTGGGATAAATCACGCTGGGGACTCCTTGTGATCCTTTAAACACAATGTGTGCAGTTGATGTGAGTTTGCATTGATGATGAGAGTGGCTTTGAGACGGATCGCAGTCACAAAAGGGAATTTGAACTGAGCTGGGGAGGAGTGGCATTCCCGCTTTGCTGTGGGCCGATGGGGGATGGAGGAACCTGCAGTCTTCTTAGCCCTCCTGACCGAGGTGGCTCAGCCTGAAACGTTCTCAGAGTTTGTGATTGGAGGGCCTTCTGGGCTGTTCCAGACGAGCCCAGCAAGATCTAAAGCTACACTTGCCTCTCCAGGCCTGGAGCTGTTCTGGGATGGGTTGGGACAGAGTAGGGGGACTGCTGGTCGGGGGTGGAGAATTGCACTGCCTCGGGAGCTCTCTGCTTCCAGAAAAACGTGCTTGACTTTCATTCCTCATCCCTAGAAAACGTAACCTCCCTCTTGTAGTCTTTCCAAATGGCGCTTATCCTAGGTCACTGGAAACCCAAGAGAGAAGGCTAATCACACTAGCCGTCCCGAGGCAGATCGGCCTAGAAATAATGTTGTTCTGCGTGTACGTCCGTCTAGGGGAAACAGCTGAAGCTGAATCATAACTATTTGATCTTGAGCATTTCCAGTATTTGAAAAACGGCACCTTTAATAAAACCCTCCAATGATTTTGCAATGACAACAAATCCATTATATTTCCAAATCAATGATTTTAACCAAACAGCTTTGAGACATTGTCCATGCAGTTACAAATATGAAGTATGACTAGAGTAAGAATCATTCTAAAAAGCATGCCAGAATTATGACATATGCTTCAGAGTTTGAATTTCGGCTCTGCCACTTAATGATATGACCTTGGTCAAGTTACTTCCTCTCCCCGTCCCTCAACTCCCTCAGTGGTACAGGGGGGTTAATAAACCTTCACAGTGCTGCGGTGATGACTAAGAGGCACATGCTGGGGGCTCTGTAAGTGTCACCTTGTGTTGCTGTCACTCTCAGCTTGGAAAGAGTACACGTAATCTAATGATGCTAATAATTGTTTGAACCACTGGAGCATCTGGAGCATCTTTTAAATGGTGTCGGAATAAGACCTCAAGGTCTTGGTCAATTATGATGGCCGGGTGAAGCAACTTCCTGCAGTGGGAAAGATCGAAAATGAGTAGAAGCAGATATTAGCTCTATTCTTTGAGGCTTTGTGATAACTCGAGATACTGGCAACAAAGGGAGGCTGAGCCCCTTCCAGGAAACATGCTGATTATCCAACAGCAGACGGGAGTGAATGAAACAGCTGCTCGGCTTGCCTTGGTCTGGTCTCATGCTTTCGCTGCACCATGGGGCTCAAGTCAGCGCAGGCTCACCTGACCCTCAGCCTTCAGAGGATTTCTCAAGGATATTCTAAATGATCTGGACTAGTCCAGAGAACCCCTAATACCAAGAAACCCAGGAATAAGAATTGAAATGCCATAAGTTATAACACAGTTATTCTTCTAACACGAAGTGGGTGGTAATGCAACTTGGTGGAAAAGAGCATAAGTTTGGGAGTCCTGAGACCCATGGCCATTGAATAGAGTTCTTCCACTAAGCCCTGCGCAGAGACACTGAGTGGATGGGGGAGGGGCTGAACTCTAGTCTATGTGCCTTGAGGGATGATATTTTTCTAATTTGTCTGCCCCTTTTCTAGGGCAGCCTGTCAGAGACCTGGGTTCTCACCCTAGTCTGCGCTCATGGGGCTTCTGTCATGTGCTCGTGATTGGAATTGGGCTTTACCAATGAAGGGCTGGACTTGAATTCCTCAGGAGAATCTTCCTACCTTAATATAGTTCTTTCTTTAATATTATTAATCTACTGTCTGATTTTGGGGGGGGGAGAGGGGTGTTGAGGGGAAAGGGAAGGAAACCCTGTTTGGTTTAATGAAGGGAATTTTGAAGTACCATATGTCAAATGAAGCTGAGTGGGCCCTTCCAGACCCAGAGCTGCTGTTTTGAACAAGGGTGTCTCAAAAGTTGAGGAATGTGGTGTAGATATGAATGGGCCGAGTAGAGCCACAGTTGCTCACTGACAAGTGATGGGACTCAGAGCTTATCTTCAGCTCTATTTTGGTCACAGAGCTATGCTCCTTACATGGTAAGAGCAGTGGTCACAATTGTCTTAGGTTTCCTGTGGTGGCCTTGGCACATTCCAAACCTGGGACTGACATTGCTGGGCTAGGATGTGTAATTCACATCTCAGTGCTGTGATGACCATTCTGAAACTTGCCATGGGTGGAAAAAGGCATTTTACATATATAAAGAGGCACTTTATAGTCTAAAGGCTCCAAATAACTCCACATTTACCTGAAGTTGTAGAGCCTTGAAACTGGAGAGTGGGAAGGGACCTTAGCAATCATCCAATCCCATCCCTTCTTGTACACATTAAAAAAAAAACTGTCCTGAGTTAAATGTCTTCCCTGAAGTTGCCTAGCTATTTTTTGCTGTTTTCTTTTGAGTGTTGAAAGAAGAAGAGGTTTGGAGTATCCACTTAAATACCTATATCTTGGGAAAAGAACAAAGTAGGAACTTGTGAGTGAGGGCTGACTATTCCTAAATACAATTCATATATCATTCATTCATCCAATCGTTCAAACATATATGCAGAATATGCCATATTCTGCACATGTAATGCTGGGAAATAGATAAAGATGAGATAAACAGAAAATGTTCCTTCCCTTAAGAAGGTTTTATTCCAGTAGAGGAGTTAGACAATAAGGCAAACAAATAACAAGATTGTTTTCAAAGAGTAATAAGTGCCTGGGGAAAGGGTGAACCACTGAAAATCTAATGATAAAACCTCATAACGGTGCTTTGCTTGGCAGGCTATCTACTCTTTAGTATATGATCATCTATTGCTGATTTTTTTCCATGAAAACTTCTCTTTGCAGTCATGTATCTTATTTTTTCTTATTGCCACTAAAATATAAGGATGGCTAAAAATTAGAATCTGTCAATTTTAACATTTCTATAAAGGCAACATCTAAACAATGTTTTTAAGGTAAATATTGAAGGTTATCTACTCACTTCTAAGGAAACAACCAAATGACTACTCAATGTTTTTCTTTTCATCCAGATATTATGGCATTGGTTAGAAACAAATATTCTACCTGTCATCATTTTACCATTTCAATGTGGGCAAACTAGTCTTCCTTTTATAAAATCACCCCTTTTTGGTATATTGCCTCCATACTGGGTTCTCCCTAGAGATGGGATGGATTTTATTTCCATTAAAGTATTACAGACAAGTTTAATTTGTTCTTCTACATAAATAAATATAAACATAACTGTCTTGGCAGCCCCAGGAGGAAGGTCATGTTGCAGTCAGAGGCTCTGCATCACAGTATAGTTGGAGGCCAACACGACTGCATTTATGATGGAAGTTACTTCAATTGCTAAACACACTCATGCAGAAACACGTGTGCACATACACACACACACACATCCAACACCACGTCCCACATAGAGGGGACATAGGAACTACAGGCATCAAAAGGAATAAAATGGACAATGTTTGAAAAAATAAACTTGAAAGTTCAGAATGTATAGATGTTGATTCAATTAGTATACAGAGAAATGGGGGGAGGTACACAGCCTGGAACTGGGCTTAAAGATACATGCCTTTTTACTCAAATAAATGAAAGGTATGATAAAAGCAAGGAGAAATCTTTGAGGTGAGGAAGTTTTTGTGCAGAAGAGATAAACATGGTTGCTATCATGCTTTTGCAGGCAACAATCATCCTTTAAAGTGTACTCTCTGAAGAGGTTTTGATGATGCAGAGGTCCACGTTTTTGCCATTCCATTTTTATGTTGCTAGAAAGACTCTGTTAAAAGCATTTCAGGTCCACACTTACAAAGGCACAGTAGGTACTGATATCAGAGTAATCAGTCACTGTCAGTAGCAAGTTGGCCTCTGAGAGTGTGTTTTTTTGTTTTTGTTTTTTTCTTATAGCATATACACCTGTTCCCTAATTACCTCAGAGGACAAGTTGATAAACTGAGCTGTTTGAAATTCACTGACTTTCACCGCAATTCTGAAGGTCTCCTAGCCTAGAAAGATTGAAGGGTGACCGTGTTAGTATCTTGTGTATTGCTTCTACCTCAAAGAGTATGCGTGAAAAATAGAAGAATTTCAATTTCATGGAGTATTTCTATTTTTTCATTCTAATCTGACATTAGGTTAACCTGAACATCTTAAGTGAATTTCTAAAAGTTTGAAAGTACCAAAGTACCAATTTCATAATTCCAGAAAAGGAGCATGCATTTTTCCTCTTTTAGAAACAGAGTTGTCCAACTCTTACATATTTTGCATAGAATTATATTAAAGGCAAGTTCAGCAAGAGAAAAAACACAAGTGTTTTTTTCTGTTAGAAATTAGAAAATACGATCATTTTTCTACCATCCCCCTGAACACTGGGAAAGTATGGCCAGCTCTGAGATCTTATAATGCCTGATACACAGTAAGCACTTAGTGAATTTTGCTGAAAGAATTATAATGAATATATTTCTGAAACAATTTGAGGATTCTTGCCTTTAAAAGCCTACTTTCAGCATGGTAGATTTGTTAAAAGGTATATATTCAGTACATAAGCAGGTCACACATTTTTTTTTTCCAAGTTACTTTAGAGTATATCACAACTGTGTGGTGGGAGTGGCAACGACCCAGGAGTTCAGAGACCTTGGCTGTATACCAGGCACCAACAGTAAATGGCTTGAGAAAGTGACTTAACGCTGCCGAGTTTCAGTCTCCACACAGGTGAAATGGTTAGTTTGGAGGTTACTTCTGGTAGTCCGTGCAGCTTGAAAATTCTACAGTTGAATGGCTCAAATTAAGGAAAATTGAATCTAAATTTAACAAACACTGACATAGTACCTACTATGTGCCAGGTAATATTATAAGTGCTTTACACACCATGTAGTCATGTAATAATAATTAAGCATATACTACGCATGGGGTAGTATTTCCTACACTGTAAAGTATAAGCAAATGACAGTTGCTATTAAAAGGACAGTAATTTTATTAAACTTCAATATAGTACAAATCATTAAAAAAGAGTAGAAATAAAATAATACTTGGAATTCAAAATAATATAAGAATAAAGTAGTTTTCCTGTTTAAACCACTAAGTAAATTTTAGATGGCTGAAATAAGTGATCTAATTTTTATTTGACTTAAGAGAATACACTAGCTGTGACACTTGACTTCACATCGCTCTCACTGCAAATCATTGGCTTTCATAGGCTTGAATGGTCACACATATTAAATCATATAGAAGAAAACTTTTATGAAACAAAGATATTCTACCAATAATACATCTTAATATAGTATTCATTATAAATGTTTCAAGTGCACAATTTGTTTTAGAAAAATAAGCTAGAAACCAGTGTATGATCACAGAAAACAGCAGAGTTTCTGGACATCAAAGGCATATTTGAGAAATGCGGTGGGCACATGGTTGCCTGTAAGCTTAGAACAGTAAGTACTACAATGGAAGAAGTTTTGATTGGGAAGATACTAACAGGCTACAGTTCCTAGGCCTCATAATGGTCCAAATCTCAAGCTAAATGGCTAAAAAATGGATGGAAATTTGGCAAGTCCAGCAATTTCCATGTCTGGACATGCTGCGTGGGCCCTTGTCCTATTACTTTGACAACTGCCGAGACCACAAGCATTTTCATCACCTCCCTGTACTTCCTCTGCTCTTACTCATCCTTTATGGCCAAACTCGGGCACCACTTCCTCTAAGAAGTGTTTTCTGAGGCAACCCCTCCCTGCTCCCCTCAAATGGTCCCCGCCCACACAGAGGGTTGATTAAGGCCCCACCTCTATGCTTCTATAAAACCTGGTATGAATCTCTAACATAGTTTGATTTTTCAGGCTACTAGGTCGTATTACTATTACTACTGGCCCATAGTCTTTCCCATTAAGTAAACTGTGAGCTCCTTGAGAACAAGAACTATGTTTAATTCATTGTTGGATCACCAGAGCCCTGGATAGTGGTTGACACAAATGTCCCACTTAAGAACTGTTTGTTAAATGAATGAAAGGATGGGTGGATGACAGCAATAGCTATTATTCACTAATAAAATAATTTGAACCATTGGCTCTCCTTTGTGCATTATAATTATAATTGGTTGGAAACTGTGATGAGAATTGACTGCGTCCAAAGGAGGCAATAGGGTGAGGGATGTATTTCTTGCACATTTGAGGAGTATCTTCATAATCAACAATTTGGTTTGGGTCATCCTCCCCTGCTTACTCTGAGAATAGTAGATAAATTGTGGGAAGATAAAACATCATTAAAAAAAATCTATTCAATGGAGATTTACTGACCATCTACTATCCAAAGTGGTATGTGTCCTAGGCAGACCCAGATTCTATCCTCAAGGAGACCATAGTTTAGATATTTAAGAAAGGAAGAAAGTGACACATGACATCAAAGACACCAATGTTTACTAAAATGAAAAAACATGTAATAAGGGTCATACAAAGGTCAGAGATGTCAGGGCTTCCCTGGAGGCGCAGTGGTTGAGAGTCCACCTGCCGATGCAGGGAACGCGGGTTCATGCCCCGATCCGGGAAGATCCCGCATGCCGCGGAGCGGCTGGGCCCGTGAGCCATGGCCGCTGGGCCTGCGCGTCCGGAGCCTGTGCTCCGCAATGGGAGAGGCCACAGCAGTGAGAGGCCCGCGTACCACAAAAAACAAACAAACAAACAAACAAACAAACAGGTCGGAGATGTCAGAGATAAATGGCTGCATTCACAAGAAGCCCCTACCAGGCAGGAGACCTAGGTTGGATCATTATGGCTCAAAACCTGCTCTAAGTTGTAAAGGTCTTGGACCCAGAGATGGTCGGGTCCAAGGAAACTGGCCTACACACACACACACACCAAGCTTACTGGAACTTGGAAAACCAAAAGGCCAATGACAAGGCCAACTGGAAAGTTAATTAGGGCTTAAACATGGATTCAGAGTAAAGGGAGCTGGATGGAATGGGAGATGCTTCAGCCACACAATGCAAGTGCAGAAGCCTGACCTCACATGCAAACCTTCTCTCCAGGAATCAAAGACTAGGTCCAGTATTCCCCTCTCTTGGACAGTACTGGATACATAGAGGACCTGGTGGCTACAGGTATATGCCATACATAGTAACCATTATAGGATTTCAGAGGATTAAAAGATGACATTCAGTCATCGAGATTCTTTATGGAAGAAGCGGTATGTCAACAGTGTCTTTTAAGATTGCTTAGAGTTTGCAACTGTGAATTGGGGAAGAACATTCTAAACGGAGGGGAGAGCACGAGCAAAGAAAGCGAGTGGTTCATTTTTTGCCGGACACAGGATATGTGATGGAGGATAGTAGAATATTATGAAGGAAAGGTGGAAACAGGTCATGGACAGGCTTGAAAGCTAGTTATGAAGTTAAATGTGATTCTTTGAGCAGTGGGGAGTCATAGTAAAGAAGAAGCACTGTACGCCAGGAAAACGAATTTGGCTACAGTGTGTGAGCTGACTTGAAGGAGGGAACCCCAGATACAGAGGCCATTGGGAAGCTCCAGAATCGACATCCTTCAGCTCCAGGACTGAAACTAGGACAACAGCAATGTAGATGGAGCAGAGAGAGTCTGAAGGGTACTAATCAGGAAGTACCACGGTTTTTTCCAAATACATACATATACTCATTCCAAAGAAAATATATAATTTAAAACCAAATCTGTCCTAATTTCTGTGAAATTCTCCACTTATAAAGAACAGAAGACTGAAAAATCATCAGGGAATTCCCTGGTGGTTCAGTGATTAGGACTCGGCGCTTTCACTGCCGTGGCCCGGGTTCAATCCCTGGTTGGGGAACTAAGATCCCACAAACCATGTGATGCAGCCCAAAAAACAAAAAATCATCCATCTATTTAGCCAATTTGATTGATTTGGGATGGTCTAAGTATCAAATATGATAAAAATGGGATTTTCAACACATCAACACAGTGGGTATGTATACCTAAGGGACAGGCTAAGGGAAAAGAAAAAAATATCCTATGCAAGTAAATTTTCTTTTCTCCTGAAATGTCCAGGTGATTTCTCCAGATAGACACTCTTTTGAACACTTTCTAACATTAGCTAACCCAACTAACAGGAATGCTGCAGAAAACAGAAACAGGAACTTTGTGAGAAGTTTGATTACCTGTATGGCATCTTGGAGGAGAGGAAGAACGAAATGACCCAAGTCATCACCCGAACCCAAGAGGAGAAGCTGGAACATGTCCGTGCTCTCATCAAAAAGTACTCTGACCATTTGGAGAACGTGTCAAAGTTGGTTGAGTCAGGAATACAGTTCATGGATGAGCCGGAAATGGCAGTGTTTCTGCAGGTAAGTACCCCTTTGGCCCCTGAGGAAACAAACCAAGACGGTGGGGAGATGATCCTGAAAAGCTGTCATCACATTTTCGCTATTTTCTGTACATCTCATTTTGATCTATCTTCTCAACCAAAATATATGTGCTTATATCTCCATCTGTTTAAACTATTTCATAAGCATATATTTAAGGGACCATGGCATTGCTTAAATATGAAAGGGTTCTGGTATAAAACAGCAGTTCTTTACAGCACTTAGAAACTAAGCTATGAGATGTTCAGAGTCAGCAAAGGAAAGAATTAAATCTCAACACCGTCTTTGATGAAATGAATTTAAGTAGGCTTGTCTTTCGTTTGCTTCCACAGAATGCCAAAACCCTGTTACAAAAGTAAGTAGTTTTCATTTCATGAAAAAAAGTATACTTTTCATTTTTACCCAAGGCTATCAAACTTTACACAGTGACAGAAAGTGGCAACTTGTCTTTGTTGCAGAATTTCTGAAGCATCGAAGGCATTTCAGATGGAGAAAATAGAACATGGTTATGAGAACATGAACCACTTTGCAGTCAACCTCAGTAGAGAAGAAAAAGTAATACGCGAAATTGATTTTTACAGAGGTTTGTTATTCTTGTGACCATTTGGCCAAAACTGCAGGTGTGTGAAAGCGTCAGATGTGTTCAGTGGGAGGAAAGGGGGATGCAGGATCATCTCCTCAATGGATGTCGACAACTTTACAAGGATCATAATCCAGTGTGAAGCTCGATTTCATGACAGAATCATATAGTTTGTTGACGGTGTTTATTTAGCTTTGCATATCACAGTGCTTATTATAATTCTGGTATTAGGTATTTAACTCTGGGTTGTCAAATATTTAATAATCGATGGTGATGGTAATATCTCAACTTCAACCCTGCACAAGGTGCGAGCCATAATGATAATAATGTGAAGTGTCATCAGGTGCAAGGTTAAGGATGAGATATAAATAAAACATAGTAGACACTTGGATTAGACATTGTAGCACTTTCAGTTAAACTCTAGAGGGCAAGGAAAGCAATGGGTCATAGAGTAAGTCACACCTGGAAATAAAACTGAGGCTATGTGATCAGATGCACTCGATGAGTTCTAAACACATCCCTATCATTTGGCCTAGAAATGCCACGCTTGGAAATTGATCCTGATGAAAGAGTTGAAAAGAGGAGCCCATTTAGATGATGAGATTCCTTGGCTCGACCACTATAATGCCATAAACTTGTATCAGTGCCCACAGATAGAACTTTAGAAGCAAATCTTCAGGATGAATCTTTTAAAAAAAATCCTTAATATCGTCTCTCATTAATATCGCCTGAGGAAATACTAAGATCAGTTGGTTAAGAAAAGAGTCGTGGCGTTAACTGTGGCAAAAGTCAGCATTCACTGAACAAAGAATGTGATAAATTAAACAGGGCCGGTGTTTTCTGACATAGGGAAGAGAGTTGTGTTTCCATTTAATTTGACAGAGATAAATAAGTGACGGTCCCAGCCCTCCGGGAGTTTGCGAATGTGACAGAGCATGATAAAAATGGGGACAGCCTCCGGGGTCAGGTGGATGGTGCACGGTGGTGAGGACAGGGCTCTGTACTGGCGAGGGGAACAAGGAGGATGGTGATGACTGGAACCTTTCTCACATTTATCCACATTTAATTAGAAGCGCGAGCCCCCGCCCCCGTCCGTGGCGTACTCGGGCTACAGTTAAGTGTCTGATGGACAGGATTTCCCCAGCCCTGACCTTAATCTGAGCTAAAAATAGCGGTCAGTAGTGTTTTTCGTGGCCGCAGTGGTAATCATAACGATATGAAAATGCATTGCCTTACCAGAAGATGAAGAAGAAGAAGGAGAAGAAGGGGAGGGAGAGGGAGAAGAGGTAGTAGAAGTGGAAGAGGCGGAAAATGTTCGAACAGAGTCATCAGGAGGAGATGAAACCCCAGAGAAAGGTCTGGAGTCCCGTCCGCCCACCTCAGAGCTCCAGGCTGCCCCAGAGCCTCCCCCAGCCCTGCCACCCGCTGCGGATGCCCCGGTGACACAGGTAACTGTTCCTGAGCTCCTTCTTACAGGCCACGCATGCGTGCTTCCTTGCTGAACAGCCTGAACAATTTATTCTACCGCAAGGAAAGGAAACTCTATGCCAGACACTAGTATGTGGAAGACAAAAGATTTCAGGGCAGTCGCAGTGTCAGGGAGAAAGTCCTCTAGGTGATTCAGCAGGTTCTCTGGTTGGCAAGACTTAGTTTCACATGATTTTCTCACCAATGACACCCTCAAATCTGAGACACTCTTTGGAAATTGTGTGTGTGTGTGTAACATGGTAGTTCACAGAGAGCTGATATCATGAGGATTGAGTACAGATGTAGGATATAGGTTGAGAAATAAAAATGGTTATACTTTCGGAACTTTGAATTTTCCGTAGGTAATAAAGGAACTAAACAGAGAACCCGTGCTAGTGTATGTCCCTGTTGCTTACCCTGAAACAGAACTATAGCTTTTGTTCCATGAGCAAATAGATGAAGCTTAGTTTTCTGTGTATTTGTCATTTGATGAGATTATGTGTTGACAGAATTGTTTTTAAAAATTTCTTAGGAAATTAGCTCATCCCAGATACTGTACTTGATTGACTGACGTTATGATTCTAAGATGTCACTGTTTGGTGTTCAAGCCTCTGTACTGACTGCATGACACCTTTAGCAGACAGATCCCAACCTGTTGAGTTTGTAGACAATGAAGATGCATTAAAAAGAAAAACAAGTCCTGGTTTCAAAGTGGATCGGAATTATCTATAGCAATAAAACCTCAGAGAGGGAACTCAGAGATGGAATTATATCCTATGCTCTCTGTCTCCATAGGAAACTGGGCTAAAATACTATTTATAGTTCCTAGAATCTTGAAATTCTGGGTATACCAATTGCACTGAAATCGAAAGTGGTATGGTAACTAAATGAGAGTTGGGTTTGATCAATTTTTGGTTTTAGAAAAGAGGTTTTGGGGGCCCACATATAACATAAAAATAAATGAATGCCTGTCAATAATTTGCCCTTTCTCCCATATCTGATATTCTATCAGCAACCTTTGTTTTAGGCTTCTGCTCTCTGCCTGCCCAGGCCACCATCTATATTGAAAGACAAGCCCAGAAAAGAAGAGGGGGCACGTGCAGATGCCGAGACAGAGGGCCGCTAGCTGCATTCTTGCCTTTAGTGCTTGCGGAGGGTGGGGTGAGCTGAAACCTGCACTAGATCGGGCACTGCACAGAGACCCATGAGTTTTCAAACCGCAAGGGAACTAAAATCAACTGCCTTCTTCTTCTTCTTCTTTTTTTTTTACTTTTGAATGTATCTGTCCTATGAAGGGGGAGGTTGTACCCACTGGCTCTCAGCAGACCACAGAGTCTGAAACTCCAGTCCCTGCAGCAACGGACACTGCGGATCCCTTGTTTTACCCTAGTTGGTATAAAGGCCAAACGCGGAAAACCACCACAAACGCACCTTCCACCCCAGGGAGCGAAGGTCTGGGGCACGTAGGGCCTTCAGGTTCTGAGGATCCGAATGTGCGGAAGGCAGAAGGGGCAGAAGCCGCAGCCAGTGAGAGGGCAGCAGTGAGTGGTAAGGAAACTAGCTCACCTGCGGCTACTTCTCAGGTTAGTGTCGATGCTCTGGTGTCTGAATGCTCCCCCCCGTGCCGCCCCGGGGTCCAGCCGGGATGACAGCAAGAAGGAAGGGCTTCCAAAGGGGCAGAGGGAACCCAGGGACTTGGGAAAAACAGAAACAACTCATCCCCCGCCCCCCCCCACCGCGTGTTGGCTTGTTTCTCTAAGCTTTACATGAAACACAAGAAACACAAATTTGACTTCACTCTGCTCATGCGTGGCGACCTCACACCTGGCTTCCCAGGGGAGGGATGCAAGCGAGCCCGGCCCTTAGGCCTGCAGGTGAAAGTGGCTCGTCTGCAGTGACTGGCTGGTGTCCCTAGCTCCCCTCTGCAAAGGCCACTTGACCTTGCTCGGCCTTTTCTGCATCCTCCTTGAGCTTCCAAAGACTAATCACCTGCTTTTGTGTCGTTCCCAACAACCCCCAAGGAACACGTTTCAATCGAGTTCTGTGTCCATTCTGGAAAAAATAACCTGATTCACGGGTTCTGGGAGTGTACCAGTGACAGCTGGGCAGTTGGTCTTGGCTTAATTAAACTGGGGCTTCCTAAGCATGTGCTCCTGGGAGAAGAAAAGCACAGGTTTTCTTCCTTTGGAATTTTTTAAAGGGTCATTAAATACCTCTTGTTTTCTTTTTATAATGCAAGTTTGAAGTCCACGTCTTCTCCCTAACGCTGGGTTAGATGTTTGCATGGCTCAAAGATTCCATAGAAGAAATCTTGCACAGTTTCTTCACACAGAAGAATGTTCATGGTTACTCCACACCCATGAGTATTCTTACGTGACGTGTGCGTGTGAGTGTTGCCCAGACACGGGGCTGGCAGAGAAATATGCTCGCGTTCTGTGCTCCTGGGTCATCAGGTGATTACGAACAACAAATAGCATTTTTTTCAGAAATCATAAAATTAGTCTCTTGACTATCTGCTCAAGTGAACCTCGATTTCCATGAGGTAACAATTGGAAATGATTTTTGGAAAATTCACAGATGAACATGCTTTTGTGCCATGTATTCATTTTCACAGATGAAAAATGACAAAACTAAACGTTTGGTGTAAGGAAACCTTTTGTGGTTGTTTTTAGGTTTAAAAAAATGGAATAGAAACTTTTCTAGAAAATTGATGGGAACTTTATTTCTAGAAAGTTTATGGGATTCCTTACATATTTAGTGGAAGTTGAGTCAGGAGGAGCTGTTTTCTGAAAACAGTAATACGATAATAACCCGAAACAGGAGAACGCCCCAAATGAAAATGAAAAATCTATCTAAATGATGTTGAAAAATATTATTTGTGATAATATCAGTGAAGCTGTCTTCTTGTTCTCTCGCAGGAGTTAGCAATCTGCCTAGCACTCTTGGCTTTTCTTGTACTTCACTACATCTGGCGTCAGATTCAGTGCTTGATTTTTACTCTAATGGGTAGGAAATATTTTCTTTTCCCTTGACTAACATCTCGCGTAGCTCTTCCATACGTGTTCCTCTTCCGTAGGCCCAGGGATGGATTTCTCCCCGACTCTGAGGCTCAGCCACCTAGAAAGAACCAAGTTCTTAGACAGCACTCATGGCCCTGAGGCACCTCCCTGAGGAGAGTCACTCCATCATCTAATCCTGCATGGAGGGGGATCCCGACTCAGAACAGAGACTCCGTGGGCAATTATTCAGTAATCCAGTGGGAGGGGACCCTCCAGAATAGCCATTAGGGGAGGCCAGTTTCAAAAGATGTCCGTAACGCTGTGAGGACTCACTGCTCTCCAGGTAGATCGAGGACCAGCAAAGGCCTGATTCAGGAATACGCAGGGTTTCCATCGATTATGTAGCAGCATTTCCTCTGCCTCACCAGACAGGTGCCCAGGAGGTGGCCAGGTAACTGCATTGATGGGCAGGTGGGCCAGGCAACTTCTAGTTCTTTCTGAACCCTCAGACTCTACAGTGTCTCTCCTGGGAGAGGGGAGCCCTGAGAGAAGGGTGCCACGGGGACAGCAACATCAGGGACATTTCAGCCAGGTGAGATCGGAGTGCATAAGGAGCCAGAGGCCAACGTTCATCTACTGGCCGTAAAGAATCAGAACCAAAGAAGAGTCATAAAGCCAGCAAACAGCACATTATTTCTGATACACGTTCTCATGGTCAAGGCTTTTCTTGATTTTACTGTTAGAAGGTTTGCTTAGGGACTGACATCCTTCTCCTTTCGCAGCCTTTTGAAAATTATCAGCTTTAATGAATCGTAGTTAAAGATTCAAACCCCATGTGCTTTTGAGTAAATGACCTTGCTGGACCCGAGACCCAGCTCCCCGTGCCTGTAGCTCAGACGTGATTCGGGGTGACTAGTGCTGAAACGACTCAGCTATTTCTGGCTTGCTGACTTTTCCCTGGTTGACATTGACTCCTCTGGAAGCTCCAATCATAGCTCCTTTCTGCCTCATTAGCTGTCTGCTCAGCAATGGCAGTAGGCTCTCCATGGGTCCCTGTCATGTCTATAACTGTGTGTGAGTAGGACCCGCCCCAGTGTCTAATAGTCAGCCAGAAACCTGTGTACCCTAGAATGTTCTGAGTGTCCTTATCGTACGCTCAGATGCGTAACTCCTCCTCCTGTCGTTATTTGTGGTGAAAAGCAGGGGAGGAAGTATTGGCCATGGACTCAGTGGGGCAAATGGGGAGAGAGCAAACTCCATGCATCATTGGAATATCCTAAATAACTGGATCTGAATAATTGTCTGAAGAGTTCAGTTGACATTCTGAGAATTCAGGTTTGGGGCTTTGTCGCCACATATCTGTGTAATGCTTCTCTGAGGCTGCAGGGGGAGAGTCACGCTTCTTGTCTGCCATCCACTGAGCCCATGTCATGGATGCTGTGTCATTCACATGCCTGTCATGAGGCTGAGGCAGGTGGGGCGGGGTGGATAGGGTGAACTGACCTTCTTATTTCAAAGAACCTTGCTTGTGTCATTCCTGGTGTTTGAGAAAGGGCCTTTCACGTAGCGAAGGAAACCTATTCATGATGCAGGACCACTCTTTGATCCCTGCCTGAAAGAGGGTATGGACAGATGGACAGAGATCAAATTCCCCACCTCTGTGAAGGTTTCGCAGGTTTGATTCACCTTCACTACCTCAGAACCCAGCTCACTAGATTAATATTTGTCCAACGCAGTGTTAGCTTGTTAGAACTTCACACTTCATCATTAGTCTTTCTCTGAACATGTAGGATGTGACACAAAAGTTCTTGATTCACTGGTAGCCTTACCTCTCTTAACCATATGGTCCCCTGTCAGGAAACAAGGTTGCCTTAGAATTTCAGAAGCATCTAAGGATCTGGCGGATCTGTAAACTCACTTCAGCCCCATCAGTGGAACTGCACACCTTTTAAGAAGGCAAATGTTTCCAGGTGCTATCCTCATGGCCAGCCTGCCCTTGCTTTTGCTGCCTGTGATTTCTGATGCTGTGTTAACTCTACTTTATCACATACCTTCTCTCTTCACCTAATTACGTAGGCAGATTATGTGTCAGAAATTGGCCATGGCAAAAAAACAGACGTTGACTCTGCACTGGTAGTGAACTGGGATCCTGCTTTTTGTTTGATAAGAGGTACATGTTGCCTTCCCCACCTTCATTCTCAAAGAAAAACTAATTTCTCAACAAGGTTTGGATTCAGCCCTATATCGCACTGTGCAAAGCCCATATACATGAACTGTTTTTGGTTGTTGTTTTTTTTTGGCCGCACTGCAAGGTGTGTGAGATCTTAGTTCCCCCAGTCAGGAGACTAGGAATCGAACCCGTGCCCCCTGCAGTGGAAGTGTGGAGTCTTAACCACTGGACCACCAGGGAAATCCCATGAACTGGTCTTTAACTGCAAAATGGCCCTCTAAGTTCCCACCCTTCTAGACCAGGGCTGCTGTATGCTCAGTCAATGCAAAGAGAGTTTGATCTACTTCATGTATTAATTTTAAAATTTATTATTTTTTAAAATTGCACCACGCCCTAGTCAACCTCAGATGACAGGGCAATAATAAGATGGGAAGCACACTGTGATGAGGTCGGCTACCCTTGGAAAGCAGTCTCTGTGAGCCCCATCTCCTGGGTGATTTCCTTGTCCAACCTGCTTCCTCTGCTGCCCTTCTCTTCCTACCTACTTACATGCAAATCACACCCAAGTGTTAACACAGGGACCACGCCCACCCTCATGGATAACTGGGTATTTTGTTGGGCATATGTGTGGCCATTAGATTTTTCCAGAAGTGGGAGCAGCAACAACTGAAAGCCCCTCCGTGTTCCCCTTCCTCCCTTCCCAGTGAGGCTTAGTGGCTTTGGTTGGAGGAATTTATTCAAACCATTTGATGAGAGCTGTACAGGGAACAGGGGTTTCCAGAGAAATGTCTCCCTATTTGGTAGATTAACTTGGCAGCTGCCTCAAGGTCGGAGGACCCCAGCCCCACTTCCACCACACACACACACACACACACACACACACACATACATCCCTGCAGAAAGCCAGTTGCTTTGGAGATGGGGTTGTTGACATTAAAATCTCTGCCACGTCTACCTCTGTAAAGAACCACAGCTTATCTAGTTCACCAGAGCACGAAGCTGTAGTTGTCAGAGACCCTAAAAGCCTTCACCATATCGTAGCTATTTGTAGTTGCAAGGATAGAATATCCACCTTCCACATTCCATTCTTCAGGTCTGAAAATAGACAAACAAGTTGGATAGAAACTCTGCTAAGGCTTGGGGCTCAGGAAAGATCAATGAAATCAAGAGACAGGACTTAGGTTCCTGTCCTGTTCCTTCTGCATCTGACTCTGGACATTTAATTTCTTTGAGCCTTAGTTTTCTCATGAGGAAAAGGAAGCAACTACTCGATGAAAGGATTCATCTATGTACACAACATTAGAGAGTGAAAAATCTAGTACTAAGAATTTTACAAATTGTTTCAGGATGTTTTCATTGGGAGGGTTATGGACTTAGGCCTGACACAAATCATTCTGGGCGACAATAATAATAATAGATTTTCAGTGAAATAGATAGCCCACTGCATTTCTCAAAATGTATTTCTTGCCTTGAAGCTCTTACATAAACCCCTAATTCCCAAACTGTTTCCAAATCTCCTCCTAGGCACCCACTTAGCTGAATGTTTACACAGCCGTGATCACCCCTTGAGATGCCATAAACTCCACAAAGTCCATGTCTAAGTCCACCTAAAGGTACTTAGGCCTCATTGCCCAGTAGAGCAAAGACTTAGAATGTACACAGTAAAGGCAGTCACGGAATAGTAGATGAATGAAGAGATGACAGATGATGTGAATTTTTAAATGTACCTATTCTAAGTGTACGGGTCAACAAGTTTTGACAAGTACGTAGCATCGTGTAGCCACTATCACAGTAAAGCTGTAGAGTATTTCTGTCACTCCAAGAAGTTCCCTCACGTGCCTCTGTGGTTGATCTCCTTCCTGCATCCCAGCTGCTGTTTTGCTTGTCATTATAGTTTTGCCAGTTCTAGGAGATTGTATAAGTGAAACATCCAATACATAGACTCCTGTGACTGGCGTTCTTCACTCTGCATAACGCTCTTGAGTCATCCGTGCGGTTGCATGTATCAGTGGCTCATTTCTTTTTATTCCTGAGCAGTATTTCATTGTATGGAGACGTTCCAGATTGCTTTCCGTTTGATTTCTGGTTGGATTCCATTGTGGAGAGAGAATATTTGTTATATGATTCCAATCCTTTCAAATGTATTAAGATCTGTTGTATGGCCCCAAGTATGAGCTAACTTGGTGAACGTTCCACGTGCAGTTGAAAACCTTGTATTTTCTGTTGTTGTTGGGTGGAGCGTTCTATAAGTGTCCACCGGGTCGGAGAGTGTGGTTCAGCTCCACTCTATCCTCACCAATTTCCTGCTTACTTCTTTGACCAGTTGCTGAGAGGGGAATTTTGAGATCTATGACTCTCATTGTGGATTTGCCTCTTCATCCTTGCAGTTCTATCAGCTTTGCCTCATGTATTTTGAAACTCTGTTTAGGTGCCTATATTAGCATTGTTATATTTTCTTGAAGAATTTATCCCAAGATAAGTGTTAAAAAAAAATAGCTCTTTTTGTGTCTGCCTGCTTGAATGGATACAGAGAGGTCCTCGCTCTCATAGATCAATACCGTTTTTTAAGGCTGGGTAGAAAAGTTAGAGGGCCGATGGGGAGAGCCTGGAGGAGGAAGATGCTGACGCTCCTTAAGACGTTCCAAACGGCTGGCCACGGAAGACCTCACGGCCTAAATCCAACACACCGGCCTCCCCTTCCTTTCACAGCCACGCACAGGGCCAAGCAGAGCAAGGGCCGCGATGGCTGAGGTGCCTGATGCTTTTAAGTGACAAGGCTGAACTTTGCAGTCTGATGATTCGTTTTCACCAGTCTGTGGGGCCCTATTTTTAGTTTAGATGTAAATTGCCTTATGAGCTAATATGTCTGTGCGTTTTAATGGCATGCCTCTGCCCCGTTCACTCCTTGTCCTGGCTACACCACTTTCCACGGAACTGCAGAGGCCACCCTGTCGTGGGCCAGGGACTTCCAACCCTGGGCTTGTCCTCTTGGCTGAGAAGGTCCAAGGTTCCCAACCCAGGTGTTGACAAGAAGGTACAGATGGTCCTTCCTCCTGTCTTGAGTGTTCCCAGATGCTTCCTATCGAATACATCATGAGCTCAGAGACAGAACATCAGGGACAATGTGGGTTACCCACACCTTTGGGCTCTTCACTCTAAAATAGCAAAAGGGATATGTGGAGTCCAGTGCGGGAAGTACCTCCAAGGAAAACCAGCCCATGGCCATCTTAGTTCCCAACCCAGGTTCTATAAATGTTGTCCTGTGAGGTTATAAAGGTGTTCCCACGGGAAAATAGAAAACATTTCTTAGAAGAAAGAAGGAAAGAAGGAAGGAAGGCAGGAAGGAGGAAAGAAAGACACATGGCTCTAGCCAAGATTCTTAAAGCCCAGAGTTTATTTCCTAGAGTCTCAGAAACCAATACATGTGACCCCAGACCCGCGATCTTAGCAAATTTCTCATGAATCCAAGATTCAGTCCCCTTGAAAATATTAATATTTTCTTAAACTGGGATGAACAATAGCCAACGTTCCAAGGAAAAGCAGGTGTGTGGAGCTCTGGGTCCCCACGAGCTGTCACACACAAAAAGATAAAATAATTTTCATGCAAATAACCTTTGAGACCAAATCATTCACTCCGAGCTGAAGGGCAAATATCAACTCCAGCTGCCACTAGGGACTGAGAGGCGAGAGATGCCTGAGGCCATAGGTCCAGAAAGCTTCTTTTCTGAGCAACATTAATTTCACAAGGTATCACAGAACGTTTTAAAAAATAAAGCAGGAGACCAAGAATATGATTTCCCATGAGTGTGACTATAGGTCCTGTGTTCTTTGAAATGATCTATTTAATTTTCCAAAACAAACTGAAATGAATGAAAATTTAACTATGTTCTCTAAATTGAATTGAGGGATTCAGGGTGTCAAATTATTTTCAAATAGAAACCCCTACTGAGAGCAGTTGCTTGTGTTTTACAAATTAGGAGATTCAAGCTTATGAATCGAATCACTGATAAGCCAGGAACCCTGACTATGCTGGAATTTCACTTGGTAAAAATAGAGAGACAACCAATCAGCACTCAGGACTAGCCTACATTTACGGCATAACATTGTCCAGTACTTAATAGTCCCGGAAATTATAAGAAGTTCTGATAATGAAATGCAGGCATTTTTACATAGAAAAAATTTTGGAGTAAGGTTTTTATTTAAAGAAGTCAGTTTTGGGCTTCCTTGGTGGCGCAGTGGTTGAGAGTCCGCCTGCCGATGCAGGGGACACAGGTTCGTGCCCCGGTCTGGGAAGATCCCACATGCCGCGGAGCGGCTGGGCCCGTGAGCCATGGCCGCTGAGCCTGTGCGTCCGGAGCCTGTGCTCCGCAATGGGAGAGGCCACAGCAATGAGAGGCCCGCGTACCGCAAAAAAAAAAGTCAGTTTTAATGAGACTATTATATGAATATTATTAATGCTTTTTCATTTGTATCCTGCAACTGCGATTTTCTCTTTCTGGGTTGTTTTTTTTGTTTTTTTTTCCTGCTGGGAAAGTGACATCCTAATAACTGTCAATTTGGGGACTTTTCTAGAAGGGCCAAAAAAAAAAAATTCTATACTGAAACTGTAGGCTATATTTCTCAGGATCAAATAGCTTCCTTAGTAAAAGTCACTTTAATAGGAAGCTAAACTGGATGTATCTGTTTTAAAGAAATGTAATGTAAATTGTCTGTGAGCAGCGTAATGAATTCATTTCCCCTGGCAACCTGCGCCTACAGCTCTACGATTCCTGAAAACAGTAACGCAGGCACTGGGGAGAGCTCTCTGGGGGAGCTGTTATGACATAGCTAGTTGGGTTTTGCTTCCCGTAGTTTTTAAATGTTTATTATTCTGATTCTAAGACTCTTGTTAGTGTTGTACATCCTGTGGATTTTTTCTGTCTTTATTTATGTATCTCAGTGATTTCCAGGCCTTTTCCCCACTACAACCAACAAAGCAAAGAAGGAATCCACCACTGTGAGAAACCAGTGCCACGTGGTAATGACTGTAACTAACGGGCAAGGACTTTGACAGATTCTCTCATTCAAACCTCACAACAACCCTGCACAGTAAGAATTGTTAAACCTCCTCATTTTTTAGTGGAGGATTATAGGGAATGAGTGACCTGCTCCAAATCATGGAGCAGCTGGGAGCTTGGTGCCGGTGACCCCTTGTCCACCACCACGGAGTGTGTGCGTGCAGCAGAATGGAGGCCGTGCCCACATCTAGGATAAGTGGGTGAATCCCCACTTTACCTGGGTTGATGGGATTGAGGCAAAAATAGTGTGACCAAGGGTTCTCTGCATTGACTCACCACTCATGACACGTGGGCATAGAGAAGTCGGTTCTTGGCCTCCACGGCCTGCAGTGATGTGCGCATACCTTGCAAATGAGTGCACCAGTCCTTCAGCTGCACCCCAGGCTGCTGACCCACTGCCTCCCTGTCTCTGACGTCCTGGGGTGATGTCAGCCTGCGCCCTGAGTCTCGCATGCTCAGCAGCACTCGCTGCCTCTTTTCTCCTTGGGTTTATGGTCTCAGCATAACCCACAGCGTTACTCTGAGCCAATTGCTCAACCATCCCATGCTTTCTTGTCCATGAATTGGGCACAGCAATACCATCAGCCTCCCACGGCTCTTGAAAACCTGTTTGCCTGTTTCCCCCCACACAAGGCAAAGAAGTTCCGTTTGTGAGGAATTAATGATCTAATTAGCATCCTCTGTAATTCTGTTCTCCTTTCAGAAAGGCTGAGAACACACACACTCTGTGCTGGACACACAATGTCAGGTCCATGCCTGAGAAGAGGGCTGCCTGTAGGTTTATTTTTTTATTTTTTTATTTTTTTGCGGTACGCGGGCCTCTCACTGCTGTGGCCTCTCCTGTTGCGGAGCACAGGCTCCAGACGCGCAGGCTCAGCGGCCATGGCTCACGGGCCCAGCCGCTCCGCGGCATGTGGGATCTTCCCGGACCGGGGCACGAACCCGTGTCCCCTGCATCGGCAGGCGGACTTTCAACCACTGCGCCACCAGGGAAGCCCTACCTGTAGGTTTTTGCAGAACTGTGATATCAGCATTTTCACTTCTCCTTCCTGCTCCCCACCGACCCCATCAATTCCTAGACACCATGTTTGAAACAGACCAAAGAGAGCACACCACACATCTTCCTCCAGGTTAAGAAAAAGTGAGTGAGTTTAATTTCTTCTCGTTTCATAGTCCTGGTTTCTGATCTTCCCTAACTTAGCAAGAGGGAGACAGCTAATGGCAACGAAGCCCCGAGACCAACTCCCTTCATCCATCCCTTCCATCCCTCAGTGTGCAGAACTGTAAATTTTCCCAAGGGCAAAAAATGCTCTTTAGTGAATGTTTTCCTTCCAGGGCTCATTTGGTGGGGCGAGGGGTACCTCTTTTCTCCTTCCTCTGGCGTCTGCGGAGAGCGTGCTGTATTGTCACAGCTCTGTGCTGCCTTCCTAACATACCTTGACTTCTCTGCCACTGAGCAGAGATGACTGCATTCCTGTGAAAGGATTGCCCATGATGGACCTACCCAACCGAGTTTCCAGGGCTTAGACCCTTGGCTGTGAGTCACAGACCATGCCCCAGTCACTTCTCAGGCATTGATGACTGGCCCAGGGTCTTGGCTGTACTCTCTTTTCCAGTCTGGAATCCATAATGCTTAAGCTCTCCAAGGGCCTGCGGTTCAGGAAGGCTAAGCAGGCAGCAGGCCAATGCTTGGGTTGAATCTTTCTGAATAAATGTTCTACCCTTGACCTCGGCGTTCCTCCTTACACCTGTTTCCAGCATCTGGCTCTGATTCGCTGACCTAGCCCAGCAGGTGCGGGACAGACGTTGGTGGTCGCCCACTCAGTGGCCTCAAGTCTAGCCTTACCCTTTTCACCCACATTCCTTTAAGGCAAATGGCTTTCACTGTGGAGGCTCAAGGCTTCTTTTGGATTGACCTAGAAAGACTGGCATTTAACATGCATGGTAACCAGATCCTTCCGTCAGGTTGAATTTGTCATTGGCATTCACGGCGGCAGAGAGGAGTGGGGGGGGGGGCCAGGTGTGGGGCTGGACACAGTTTCCTCACTGCCCCCAGCACCTCCTTGCGTGCTGGGCATGTGGCTGACACGTCCACAACAGCCCGGCCCTCGGGGTGAGGCAGGGCCATTTCTAGGTAAAATGGTATCTGGCAGGGGTGGACCTGGAGCCATCAGCGCCCATTAATGTCTCAGTTGCAGTTCAGTTTATCCAATCAGTTACTATCACTTGGATACGCCTGAGGGAATGGAACGCAGGACAGTTACATTGTAATGGATCAGAATCGTGGGTGGTGTACACAGATGCTCATTTGGGGAAGGACTGAGGCTAGCACCTTACAGAGGCCCTGGGAAGCTTAGAGGCCGTCTGAGGGCACTGGTTACTCATCAAAATGACCTGGCACAGCTCACTCTTTTATTTTAGGCTAGCAAAAAATAATTCCTCTTATAAATGTGGCTACCCTGTCTTATGCCAGAGTGAATATCAGGAAAGCGTCTGTTTCGTTTTGTTCAGTCAGTGAATCAAGTGGGCCGGGCCGCATTTAGGTAAAGGGGGCTACTGGTGTTGCCCCCAAGCCCAAACAAGAGCATTTCCTCCAAAACGGCACCCAGTTATATCCCCTGCGCTAAGTGTCCAGGGACACATTTGGCCTCAGTGAAACGCCGAAGGCAGTTTCACGCTTTGATTGTCAAGAATATTGCCACAAGAAGCATGTTGGCTTTTTAAAAATATTCATCCCATTTAGCATAAAAATCAAGCCAAAGACTCCATTGAGTATTATCTTCTCTTTTCTTTGACACCTTCCTACTAAAAACTAACCTTCTGTTAAGAGCAACAAGCTTGTGTGCCTTTAGAGACGAAGGTACGATTAATGAAAAAGCAGGTGAGGTGAAAGAAAAAATGTTGATAGAAGCACAAATATAATACATGATATTGTTTGCTTTCCTCTTAACTTACTTTGAGCATAGCAACTGTACAAGTGCAGTGGCAAATGACCACTGAAAACAGCCTTGCAGCAGGGGAGGCAAAAGGGAGTGGTGAGCACTGTGAAAAACTGTGGGAGAGTGCATCCCAGCCCAAAGTGACCATGCTGCTCAGCCCTTCCTGTAGGTTCTGGGTTGCTAAATTTCTGCTTTGCCAAGAGGACCTGCTAATCCAGATTTTAATGGGAAATCTCCTAATTAAAAATATTGTTTTTAAAATTGTGGTTAAAAACACATAACATAAAAATGACCATCTTAACCACCATTTTTAAGTGTTCAGTTCAGTAGCACTGAGTAAATCCCCACTATTATGCAACCAATCTCCAGAACTTTTTCATCTTGCAAAATGGAAACTCTATACCCATTAAGCAATACCTTCCCATTGCCCCCGCCCCCTAACCCCTGGCAACCACCATTCTACTTTCTGTTTCTATGAATTTGACGGCTTTAGATATCTCATGTAAGTGGGATTGTACTGAATTTGTCTTTTAGTGTCTGGCTTATTTCACTTAGCATAATGTCCTCAAGGTTCATCCATGTTGTAGCATGTGTCAGAATTTCCTTCCTTTTTCGGATGGAGTAATATCCCATTATATGTATACGCCACATTTTGTTTATCTATTTACCCGTTGATGGATACCTGGGTTGCTTTCACCTATTGTGACTAGCGCCACTGGAAAACATGGTTGTACAGATATCTGTGTGAGTTCCTGTTTTCAATTCTTACTGAATTGCAGAATCATACGGTAATTCTATGTTTAGTTTTTTGAGGAATCGCTATGCTATTTTACACTGGTTTACATTCCCACCAACAGTGCACAAGAGTTTCTATTTCTTCACACCCTTGCTCCTAATTTTTTAATGTTTGCAACTCATTCAAGCCTTTTTCAAAATACCATGCACAGTTCAGGCCAAGCAAACACTGGCCAGAACCTGGAACTGTCCTATACACAGAGAAAGACATCCACAAGCCTCTGGCAGAATTCATCCTACTTCATCCCCATCAGCAAGAAATGGTTCTCGATGACATAACAAGGATGATGCTTACACACATCACTCAGCCCTAAGCAGGAGCAACTCCCACCACCTGCTCTTCAGGGCAGGGAAAGGATAGCCTAGCATCAGAATCTGACACTATTTTTTTTTTCCTTTCAAACAGCATTTGATAGTAACAGGAAATAACTCAAAGGAAAATAAAAGATTTTGTGTTTCTGAGTGAGTCTGGTTCACGGATACCCAGGATTTCTGGTCAAGTTCATGTGAGAAAAATGGTCTTTCCTTTAAGCAAAGGTATATCATTCCCTTCAGCTAGTCTCCTGTGGATCTTGACTGAACTGGGTCTCCCAGTTGAGATGGAAAATTCTGCCTCTCTGTTCCATTTCCTGGTTTTACTTTATGACTAAAACTCACATTTCTCAACGCATCTGAAGCCCCATGCTGATAGAGCAGTGTTAAATGATGGTTGTAAGTTTGTTCATTTGTTACCTGAGGAAAGTGTGTAAAGTTTAGAAATAATATCGGACTAACAATCCTTTCTTCCCCTTGGCACACATCTCAGAATAGACTGGAATGCAGGGCAAACTCAAAAGCAGGTAGAGGAGATCAGTGCTTATTATTCTCTGTCCTTTGTTCAGCTTCAATGAGACATCATTATTCCCAAGAAACAGCACTTCCTGTGATGAAGGAGAGCCAGCATTTGGAAAACTATTTAAAGGAATACATATATACAGTTCTCTTGGGGAAGGCTGTAGGGAAAATGTCTGCTTATGATTGAATGGGCTGTGCTTATAGAAAGATTTCTAAATTTTTAACTCATTCCTCCTTTATGAGAGAGCCATATATAAAGTTGGGCCACGTGGAGGCACACTGGACTGGGTGATGAGTAACCATGATTACAGCATGCCAAAGGAACTAAAACTTATACATGATGGAAAGATGAGCATCACAAATACTATTGTCTTTCTTTACTGGGGCGTCTTGGCTGTTGTATATCGTTCCTCACAAACAGTCCCCAGGTGTTTCTGTGTGGCAGAGGAGCCTCTTTGCTAATATGAGAAGAAAAGGAAGGAAGGAAGGGAGGGAAGGAAGGGAGGGAGGGAGGAAGGAGGGAAGGGAGGGAAGGAGGGAAGGAGGGAGGGAGGGAGGGAGGGAGGAAGGAAGGAAAGGAAGGAAGGAAGGAAGGAAGGGAGGGAAGAAGGGAGGGAGGGAGGGAGGGAGGAAGGAAGGAAAGGAAGGAAGGAAGGAAGGAAGGGAGGGAAGAAGGGAGGGAGGGAGGGAGGAGGGAAGGAAGGAAGGAAGGAAGGGAGGGAGGAAGGAAGGGAGGGAGGGAGGGAGGGAGGAAGGAAGGAAAGGAAGGAAGGAAGGAAGGAAGGAAGGAAGGGAGGGAAGAAGGGAGGGAGGGAGGGAGGGAGGAAGGAAGGAAAGGAAGGAAGGAAGGAAGGAAGGGAGGGAAGAAGGGAGGGAGGGAGGGAGGAGGGAAGGAAGGAAGGAAGGAAGGGAGGGAGGAAGGAAGGGAGGGAGGGAGGGAGGGAGGAAGGAAGGAAAGGAAGGAAGGAAGGAAGGAAGGGAGGGAAGAAGGGAGGGAGGGAGGGAGGGAGGAAGGAAGGAAAGGAAGGAAGGAAGGAAGGAAGGAAGGGAGGGGAGAAGGGAGGGAGGGAGGGAGGAGGGAAGGAAGGAAGGAAGGAAGGGAGGGAGGAAGGAAGGGAGGGAGGGAGGGAGGGAGGAAGGAAGGAAGGGAGGGAAGGAGGGAGGGAGGAAGGAGGGAGGGAGGAAGGAGGGAAGGAGGGAAGGAGGGAGGAGGTAGGGAGGGAGGGAGGGAGGAGGGAGGGAGGGAGGGAGGAACGAAGGAAGGGAGGAAAAGGAAAGGAGGGAGGGAGGAAACGGACATTTATGAAGCAGTTAATATAAGTGAGTCGTGTGCAAAGTGCTTTAGGTGCATTACTTTATTTATTCAGCCCTACAACAAACTTGTGAGATAGGGTGTCACCTCTATTTCACAAAAGAGAAAACTAAGGCTCAGAGACGTTAAGTGACTTGCCCGAGTCATACAGCTAATAAGTTGTTAAACTGGAATTCAAAACCAGGCTAAGCCTCTCTGCATAAAACTTCCTTGCTGAGATGGTTCACGGCGGAGTGGTCCTCAAGCTCACATAAATAAAACCAGGGAGACGGTATAATCACCTATAGATACTCAGGATAATCTCCGCTCTTAGCCCCCTGCTCTGGAAGCAGCCTTTCTTCTCTGAAAGACAGCATTGGTCCATATTGTTTGGAATCTAATAACTGACTGAAAACATGAGTGTGTAAAAGTAGCGAACCCAAACTATTTAATACCAAGTTTTGAAGGCTGTAGGGTATTAACAGCTAAAACATTGAAAATGGAAGATAGATTTTAATTTCGAGTATAAAAAAAAAGCACTAAAATATATACAGATTCCAAAAGCAGCCGCAAATGGCTTGCAAGCCACCAGCAGTGTCACAAAGATTCCGTCCCTCTGCAGAAAATACCTCACCCAACTCTAGTTTCACCCTTCAGATATTTCAGAACAACTGTCATGGAAGTTTCCTCTAGATTAGAAATTGCCTTCAAGGAAAAGAGGCTACAAAATGCAGCCTGATGGTCTGTTCATCTAGGCAGAATTCACTCTTCACTCACACAGAATGGCCAGAGAAAAGTACTTTACACATTAATGATATGCCTAGATCACTTGGGGTTTTTCAGGATTCGCGAGAGTAAGGTGACTATGACGGGGAAGAGGAGAGTTCAGCACGAGTGCATAGGCACCGGCTTCTGTCAGGACGATGTTTATTCCATGTCAACTTCAAGGACATTGAGGTGGCTAACCCATTACCAACAGAATCTAGTAACAGCCTTTTAAAAAAAGCCCAATCGGGCTTCCCTGGTGGCACAGTGGTTGAGAATCTGCCTGCTAATGCAGGGGACACAGTTTCGAGCCCTGGTCCGGGAAGACCCCCACATGCTGCGGAGCAACTGGGCCCGTGAGCCACAATTACTGAGCCTGCGCGTTAGGAGCCTGTGCTCCGCAACAAGAGAGGCCGCGACAGTGAGAGGCCCGCGCACCGCGATGAAGAGGGGCCCCCGCTCGCCGCAACTAGAGAAAGCCCTCGCACAGAAACGAAGACCCAACACAGCAAAAATAAATAAGTAAATAAACTCCTACCCCCAACATCTTCTTTAAAAAAAAAAAAGCCCTATCACACTTGATGTCTCAACTATTCCTTTATAGAAATCTACCTGCTTTAGTTTTTTTTTTTTTTTTTTTTAACCTGCTTTAGTTTTCTTCTACTGTGGCTAATATGATTCCATGGGCCTTCTTAACTTTCTATCAGGGCATGACATGGCAGGGGGAAGGATAATCCTAAAGCCATAAGGACTTGGGAAAATTTTAGTGAACTTGAAACATCAGCACCCAGTATATGCTTAGGGTAAAATCTGGTAAAATGCAGGACAAGTACTCTTTTTTCTCTTGAAAATAGTTTGAGTGGCAACAAAACAACATACTTGCTGAAGTTCTGCTTTGCCTGTGCCAGGTATTGTCCATTCATACAGCAGCTTCATAACATCACCCAGGGCTTCTGGGTTGAATGCATGTGCCTACCTCATTGCTTTGGTATCAGTGGCATTCTAATCCCATGGGATAACTTTACCAGTGAAGTCATCAGAATATTAGTCTGTGTTTGGTAGTTCTCTGAGGAAGAACTGTTTGTCATGGTACCTTCAATGTAAGCAGTCTGCATTTTTACATCAAGTTGCATTTCAGCAAGACTTCTTTATGATTGTCCCTCATTCCACTGAGTGATTATTTTTTAAACTCAAGGCATCATAAATAAATTTCACTTATGAGATTAGATAGATCAATGACTTCAAAATCATAACTTGTATCTGTCTGGTATCTATGAAAGATAGATATCTATTTAGGAATGTCTATGTAATTAGATTTTATTGCCTGGAGAAAAAAGTCCTTTTATTCATGATTTGCTCAAAACTAAGCCTGCAGTTTTGCAAAAATTACATATATATATATATATATATATATTGTTCACATGCTGGTAGAAATTCTTACTTTAGCAGTGGAGAGATTATGTCATGTGATGTAGTGAAGTCATTTAAATCAGGATTTTATTTATTTTGCAGATTTTTCTAAACCCAAATTCCTACTAGTTTTAATGTTATTTTCATCTCAGTAGATCATGTACAAGTGGACTTTAAAAAAAAGTAGAATAGCCTGTACTGTTTCCCAAGGGGCATGCATTACTGTTGCCCCTTTTTAGATCATGAGTGTGAATTCCTTTCATGGCTCTTGGTCATGGCCAAGATAACCTGAGCTTGCTTTCCACTCCTAACAATAATTATGTCCTATATAATTATTATTATCCTTTCTCCTCAATAGAAAAGTGACTGGATCAACTCAAAAAGGACTGGCCTCTTTTTCCTCTGATGCAGATTTTCTTCTGTTGCAGACTGGATTTGAGGACACTCCCCTCCAGGGACAGGCCGCAGCTTCAGGGAGTGGGAATGGAGCTGATTCTCAACCAGCTCGCCATGTCTTCTCCTTTTCCTGGTTGAACTCCCTGAATGAATGATGTTCATTCCAACTGCTGCACCTCTGTCTGCCTGGCTGAGATTCACACAGGCAGCAGGGAACCTAGATAAAACTAACAGTATGCAGGTGATGAAAGGGACCTCTGAACGGGATTTCTACCAAAAATATCCTTTAATTCCAGATGACTTAGCTAACACATTGAGGGAAAACAATGCTTTGAGAAAACAGCTGCAGAAAGCATTGGGAAAAAAGGAACTTGATCTTACGCAAATCTTTTATTGTGTGGGAAACATTATGAAGGGTTTGTAGGTGTGATATGTGTGTGTGTGTGTTTCAGTAACAAGTGGCAGATGTTGAAAAATGTGGGCACTACTCTCTCATCTCTAATAGGCACTGTCTTTTGTCGTGAAATCATAGTAGCTCTTATTCTCTTTCCTCTTTAACAGTGCAGGTGGTCAGTGAAATTCAGTGTTAATTCAGAAGTGACTGATTTATCAATATATGGACAAAAGGTAAATCATTGACCAAAGATATGAGATGCTTCACAAAGCTTTCCTCTTTTCCACGACAGATGTCGCTGAATGGATATCCAGAAATGTTCTTTGACTCTGGTGGTACTTTCATAGTCCAGAAGGCTAAAAGCCAAGGACACTTCTTGTGACACTTTTCTAATCTTAGTTTTAGATATCAGGCACTTTAACTAAAGAAGACTTTTCAACAGGAACTGTCTATTTTCTTATGTATCCACTGAGGCACCAATCTGCTGAACCGTAGAATAACTACATGTATTTAAATATATATATACACACACACAATACACATTATACATATACAAATATATATATATATGTATTTAAATCATGCTTTATTTGTTCCACCATAATTTTGCCTCCTTCGAAACATAAGTTTAACTTTACTCTGTATGAACTCTTAAATAAATGCTGTTTTTAACAACTTAGTCTTACAATGATTTATTATGTTTCATATCATCTCATTAATCCACTAATCAAGTGAATTTAAAGGGTCTCAAGGGAAGAAGCATTCACATCCATCCAAATTAATTTTGAAGTATTAAACATTCGACTGAATTTTTAAAGTTATAACTAAACTACCAAAGGCGGGTGCATTGTAAAACTAATTAGGTGTGCTGTTTGATTTTAGAAGTGCATAGAGATAGTCCGTATTCCTAAGAATTAAAGTGATTAGGGTTGGCATAGACATACATGAGGTATTTGTGAACTTATTAAAGTCAAAATGTGCTTTATAAAAAAAATGTTCCCAAGGGCCATTTTACAGCAACTACATTTAGTTCTTTTAAGTGGAGGGGCTATTAAGTTTCTCCTACTAGAAGACAGCAGTGGAAAATAGCTTAGAAAAAAAGATAATTAATGGTACCAAAGTAATCGTTTGATAAAGTAAGCCTTTCTCGTGGGAAAACAATGCAGCATTTTGGCCCCTAATTGGAGGAAAGCCCCACCACAGCCCTTGTCCTCTTTCCTTTTCCTCCTTCCCCACGGTCCCCAATTATTTCACATCTTACAGGTAATCAAGGTTAGATGTTATTTCCATTATGAATCAATCTTCCATCTATAGAATTACCAAGCCTTAGAACTGGAAACAACTTTCCAAATTATTTAACTTAACCTCAGAGGAGTAATCTGAGGTGCAGAGATGAGTCCAAGGTGGTTGCAGTGTAAGCCACTGACATAGGTTCGTGTTTTTAGTAGAAAATAAAATGCAAGGAGTTTTGTTTTCTCTTGTGCTGAAGTCAATTTGGAGGAAGTAAGGAGCTCAGGGTATACTCCCCTGTGAGCACTGAAGAGGAAAAATAAAGTCATGATTACCTTTGCAGCTTTTATTAGAAATATAAATATTCAACATTCTCTTACACAACCAAATTGACCAAGGATTGGAAAGCTGTTTTATTACTGAAACGTTTACAAGGAAAAGCTGGTTCAAAGAGCTTACAGATTTTGTCTCACCCACCCAAGAGAATGACATTCTTTTTGGCTCAAACCACAACAAAATCAATTGGGTGACTTCTGTCTGCTTCTTCAAAACATTTCCTCCTGGGTCTATACTCTCTTTAAAACACTGTTAAAGACACCTGGAAATAGAAACTATGAGTACACAGTACAAATTACAGGATGTTGCTGTTACTGCACGTGAATACACTTTGTGCATGCTAAGGAGTATGGGCGCTCTTGCTGTACATCCTCTACGTCTCAAGCTATATAAAAATAAACAAATGGTATCAGAGCAACGCTGTGGTACAGAATACTGCATTATTTTTTATTTTTACTTTTTGTGTTAAATGCAGAACCTTTCTGGCCAAACGCACCGTTTCATTTCCCAATAATCTCCATCAGTTTCCTGTTGCTGTGAGCTTGCTGCGCTAACTGCTCAGCCCTGGCCATTTCCAAGACTTCTCGGAGGAGGTGGAAGGTGAGATCCAGGGAGATGGGAGGTTCCTCGGCTCGCCTCTCCCTCTCCGGTGCCTCCTGGCGGCCGCCGAGGGCGTTTTCGGCGCCGCGTTCCACCGGACTCGCAGGGCTGTCGAGCGGGCGCCGGGGCAGCAGCAGCTGCTGCAGCAACGCGCGGAAAAAGTTGGCGGCCACCTCGTCCGGCGAAAGGCGGCTGCCGCTGCTGCCGGCAGGAGGCGAGGAGGCGGCCGAGAGCGGAGCAGCGGGGCTCTTATTGAGGCTACCCAGGCGGAGGAAGTACTCCTCCCCCATGCGGAGCAGGCCGGGCCGAGCCTGCGGCTGCTGAGACTGCGGCGAAGGCTGGAAGAAATCCAGGGGCTGGGGGTGCTGCGAGGCCTGCCGGGCCCCCGGGACGGGCCCCCGGCTAAGGAGGGCCCTGCATGGCGGGCAGGGCAGGAGAGCCACCAGCAGGACGCCCGCGGACACGAGCAGCGGCAGCCGCATGTTAGGGGCGCTAGGTGCGGCACCCAGGTGGGCAGAGGGCGGAACGAGAGAGAGAAAGAGAGAAAGCAAGAGTTGATCAGAGTTGCGCTCAACTGGGAGGTGCACTCGGGGGATGGGGGGCTTCCTACAGGACGACACCCACAGACCTGGCTCGGGGGCTCGGGCGGGCGCTGTCCGCGGTGCTGAAGCGCGCTAACTCGGACTTCCAGAGTTGGAGGCAGGCCGAGACGGGGAGCAGGAAAAGGGACGCCTGCGGGGCTCGGCGCCAAAGCTCACCCCCTCGTCAGGCCGGACTGACTCTTCTTACGAGACTCACGAAGGGACGGTCCCTGAGTGCCCTTTGTAACGGTCCCCCAAACCAATCCCCCGAGCCCTAGAGAAGACCTACAAATGTAAGATCTCACCTGTTCTACACATCTCCCCCCACCCCCCACCCCACCCTTTCCGGATGTTTCAGCGTTTTCCTCCGAACTGAGAACTGCTGCCTCCTCCTCGTCGTTTTCCATCCCTGCCCTTGCATCCTTCTCTCGGCGGTTGGGATGGATGGGGGGCTCATTTACGCAGCCAGCGAGGGATAACTGCCAGTTCGGGTAACGATGAGCAGCCGTCTAAGTTCGCTTTAGCCACATCCCAGCTACTATCGGAATCCTGAGGCACAGTCGGTAAACACACACACGCGCGCACACACACACACGCACACACACACACACACACACACACAAGCACGCCTAGGGACAGCTGGCTGCGCGGCGCACACCGTGGCAGCTCAGGCAGTGCAAAGTTGGAGGCGCGTTTCCGTCTAGGCGCTCCCTACCTTCTGAGGCGCTTCTGCAGGTGAGCGGAGCGCTGCGCCGCTCTGCAGAGGAACGGCTCCGGGGCTTTCTCAGGGGTTTTCTTCCCTTCTCCTTTCTTTCCCCACTCTCTTCTTCTTTCCCTCTTCTCTTTCTCTTCAGTCTCTCAGCGGACTTGGGCTCCGAGTTTCTCCACACCAGAGCCCGGAGTGGGATTTTATAGCGTCGACCCTCTTCAGAAACCACGCAGCATTTGCCTAATAAGCTGACGCTCTCTTGACAGCTCGATTGCGTGCTGCCTCTGCTCCTGCATAAATCACAGGGCCCTGCCGGGGAACGAGGGGCAGAATTTTTGCTCTCTCAACACTGAATCTCACATCCAATTATATCAACAGATATTTATCGCCTCCTTGGTGACGTCAATGAGCCCTAAAATGGAAGGGCTTCTTATGACTTGTCCATTGACAAAAATTCTTGAATGAGATTTCCCAAGTGTGAAAACATACTGACCTCTTACTAGGAAAGGCCAAACTGAAGGTCAGGAAAGAGACAGTGACTGAGAGGGGAGAGGAAGGGAAAGAGTGAAGGAAGGGAGGTCTATCAACACACGGTCTTGTGGGAAAAGCAGTAACCAGTTATGGGGGGGCTCTGGATCCTCCCCTCCCCTCTCCCACCTAACTTCTCTGACCAGCTGTGTCAGGCAACACCTCAGTATTGGAAAATATCCCTTTGCTAAAGTGTCCCATTACCTTTCTGCCCGGATAAGAATGAAGAACAAGGAGATGGGAGTGCAGAGACGTCCAGCTTTTAAGCCTCTAACTGCTTTTTCCTCCCAAGAACAGATGAAGGAATTACGAGTCTGCAGAGGCAAGACCAATAAGTCTCTTGAAACACTGCCCAAGTTTTTAAAATGATGCAAGAGCTACTCCCATGATGAAGAGGCACAAACCAGGTTCAGTCAGGAAAGATTTTAAGTTCTCCCAGAAACTCACTGTTCCTCCTTTGTCTCTTCTCTCAGAATCTGAAATTAATTTTGGACTTTTCTGTCTCCAAATTAGAGAAAGTACCAGTGAGAGGTGAGTGAGTTAAACGATCTTTATCTAGTTTACTCAATGCAAGCCCAATGACAGGAGCATTCCTTCTAACTTCCTATTCTGTAATGGGAAAGGCTTAAACTGCTTGATTACAGGGCTGAATTTGTCAGTTACATGTTTTCACTGATGATAAAGATAACCTAATTCATTTTAGTTCCAAATACTATTAATATCCATGATACTATCCACATCAGGAGCACCCAGGTTGTTGTTTTAATTATTTCTTTTTCCAAATTCAAATGTGCTGCATGGGAGACTAGTAAATAAATAAATGTTCTCTGGCAGTACCACAGAATGGAATGCCTATAAAACCACACTCAAATTTCAAAATAAATCGATACTATCATATAGGTGGGAGGCAGTTACCTCTAATTCTGCAATTCAAAATTCAATTCCAAACTCTGGTGTCTATGATTCAATTCAGCTTCTATATAACCATCAGAGCTGTTTATCAGAAATTTCCTTTTCCTCATTCCTGGTTACCTCTGCTACTTCCTTTGTAGCTACTTCCTTTGTAGCTAGCATGACAAATGATGCAATGCTTATTTCAACTCCTATTTTTGGGTCTATAATAATCCACAACTGCTCTTAGAAGCAAAAGGAAGGTAGAAAGAGAAATTCTGGCAGTTTCCAGAGAAGTCAGCCCATAGTTGGATCATTGCACTATGGAATGTAGTTTTGACATAAGAGAACAGAGAAAGAAATGTGTCTTCTGGGGAAGATGTGAGTTGTCAATAGAAGATCATAATTATGAAATTGGTTGAGATTTTAGAGGAAAACTGTGTTTTATGTTAGTAAGAAAAGAAACCTCTTCTGTCCCCATTGGCATATCTCAGCTTGGATACCAACCTGGAGGTGAAAGTAGATTTGAAAGGGGAAGTTGAGGTTCATGGATACAGAAGAACTAGGAAAGGGATAAGACCATGGGTTTAGCTGGGGAGACGCGGGAGGTTCCTCCAGAGAAGATACAACTTATTCTAGGCTTTGACTAACCCCAAACCTTTTCAGATCTCTCTCCTCTTGGGCCATATGGAGGATGTTGTTTTAGTATGGCTCCCTCATCACTGCTGAATCCTTGCTGTGAGATTTTCCTAGAGTAGGCAGTTGGTTGGGCAAAGTGGCTCTGACTAGGGGTGAAGAACGAAAGGCCTAGATCTCAGCAGAGGAGGAACTGTGCAGAGTAGCCCCTACTCGCCACAATTTAGCCAAAAGTTAGATCTCATCAAATCACTTAGCATTCACATTAGAAATGACTGGAAGAGATCATTTAGTTTTAATGAGAACCAGAGAGGTTAAGGGACTGACCTGAAGTCTCTCAGCTAGTTAGTGATAAAAGTCAGAATTAGAATCCAGTTCTTTTGACTACCAGCTGTAGTATTTCCATAATATAACAATACCCTTTGAACCGCCTTTTCCAGCAGAGAGACACAGAAACAAATTGAAGTGAGAAGATGAACTTAGGTAAAGCAACATGTTCACACACCCATCCTGAGTTACCTTTTCTCCGACTTTTGTGTATTGATAAGTCTCCTAAGGCACAAGATCACAGAGGTTCTCTGTGCATGCTGATGCCCTAGCACCTGATCTCTGCACACACTGCAATTCACCTGTCAGCTGAATCTCATCATTATAACATGAGATTTTTAAAGGCATTGCCAACTTAAGTTGCATTAATTTGATTTTCCACCTTAGTTTACTTTGGAAAAAAAGAGATCTTTTGATAAAGTATATATCTGGTTCTCAAAATAATGATACAAATGTGTGATTGAAGAAATAACATATTGCAACAGGACTTATAGGTACAGCAAACTAAATACCCAAGTCTGTAAAAATTACCACTGACAGGTTCAATCTTACATGTAGGAATAACTTCTTGAAAGGATTCACTGGAGAACCAATTTAAATGCTTTTAGAACCTAAAAACACAATCCAAGAAATACGGGCACAAAACAAGGATTACTTCATGCTTTCAACCGCATTTTTCAATAAGAACATAATACAGGGTATAGTTAAATTTAAAAAGATGGCACAGAAGTCCAATGAATAAAGAAATATTAGAAATAATAGGTACCTGCTGGGCATATTCCTGCCATCTGCATCTCCCTGACTTTTGAGGAGATCCCAGCATATGCTTCTACTAGCAAAGTTCATGGCAAATGAAGATGTAAGCCAGGTTTGCTAACTGAAACATTTGTTGAAATGAATCTACCATCTCCAATGACAGCCTTTAACAGCACTGAGGGTGGATAGGTGGTTTGGCAATCGTTTGTAACTTCCATAGGTAGGGCTACGGAGAGGGCCTCAAACAGCACAAATATCTAACTGCTTCACTAGTAACAGTAACTTTTATTAATCTCTTCTGATTATCAAAGCCATTCATCCTCCTTACAGAAAACTTAGAAAAATTGGAAAAGTATAAAGAGGAATACAAAATTCCTCACATTCCAGAATATAATATCCATTAATATTTTGTTGTTTCCCTTGAGAATTTTTCCTGAGCTCATGTATTTTATGTAATTGGGATCAGACTGTGTTCCTAATTGTGAATTTCTGCCTAACAACTCCTCTGCCTCCCCCTCCTCTTAACTTAAAAGTAATTGCTCGGAGGAATCTTTCCCAGATTCCTAGATCAGGTTTGGGACCTATGCTCTATGTTCTCCTAACATCATGAATGTCCTCCATCATAAAGCTCACATTTTTACATCCTTACTGGTACAATATGTATCTTCCTTGCTGGACTGTCAACTGTATGGCAGAGACTTGATTTTCTTTATAAACTGCCATTTTTTTACTCCAGCCCCTAGCACAGTGCTGAAACATGGTAGATGCCCAATAAACCTTTTGAAAGGATGAACTGTAGACAATGAATGGAGTATTTTTAAAAATCTACAAACCTACCATATAGAAATTACTAGATAACATTTTATAACTAAAAATTTATAATCTACTTTTTTCCACTTAAAATAATATCTCAAACATTTTCCTATATCTAAATGACATCTGTTTGATTGACTGCATGGCATTCCGTCAAAATGTACCACTTTCTGTTCATTCTTCATTGTTGATCACTATCCTAATGATCTGCTTTTTAATTTTTCTTCTACATCTTACCCTTGCACCTTTAAGTAATACATTCAAAGAATCATTTCCTGATCCTTCCTATATAAACAATATCTCTTAACTCTCTGGATTGTAAAATGCAAATGTTAGTATCCTTTCAGCTTTTCACACACCCTCCTGCACCTTGATATCCCAGGATCTCTCAACTGTACTTTTAAATTGTCAGTGTTAATACTTACATAGCTATAGTTAAAGCACTCTGTGTGTGGACTATAGATTGATCTAAAAGTTAAAAATCAATATAGTTTGTAATTATTGACTATGTAAAAAGTGTTCACTGCAGAACAAAGTCATAGACTCTGATATATTTCCTTTCTTGTTTTTGTTTTTCTACAATTACCAATTACTTTTATATTCCCAGTTTGGTTCTTCCCAGAATTACTGTCTTACTTTTCTTCCCAATTTCTTTCAGATTTCAATTACGACAGCAATCTATCAAGCCCTTCCCGTTTTTTTTGTTTTTTTGTTTTTTTTGTGGTACACAGGCCTCTCTCACTGTTGTGGCCTCTCCCGTTGCAGAGCACAGGCTCCGGACACACAGGCTCAGTGGCCATGGCTCATGGGTCCAGCCACTCCGTGGCATGTGGGATCCTCTCGGACCGGGGCACGAACCCGTGTCCCCTGCATCGGCAGGCGGACTCTCAACCACTGTGCCACCAGGGAAGCCCCCCTTCCCCTATTTTTAAGACCCCTCTACTTGAGTACTCTAACCTGCTGCTTTCAGACTGGTCTGGTGCACAGCTCGCTTCCTGGGACTTCTCTTTTCTGTTTATTGATTGAATTCACTATCCAGAGTCGTATGATTTATTCCTTCTTGATTTCTGCATTGATTTTGCTAGAGCACAACCACAGATAACTTTCTAAGAAAAGATGTATGGCAGGTAAATTTTCTGAGTTCTTGAATTGCTTTTTTTTTTTTTTGCAGAAAAATGTTTATAGCTGCTTTATTCTTCATGGCCTCAAATTGGAAACACTTCCAATTGGTGGTATCATACAATGGAATATTCCTCAGCAATAAAAAATAGTGCGAGTTCTTGAATTTCTGAAAAGGTTTTTATTTAACCAAGATAATTGAGTGATACTTCAGCAAGGGTATGCAATTCCAGGTTTAACATAATCTTCCTCCAGAACTTTGAAAGTATTGTTCCCTTGTGTTTTACCATTGAGGGTTGCTGATAAAAAAATTCAATGTCATTCTGATTCTCATTTCTTTTCTTTTTTTTAAAACAAGAACAGAATTTATTGGCTTATATAGCTGGGACGTTCCGGAATGTATCTAGCTACGGACATGGCTGGATCAAGCTACTAATGTTATTTAGTTAGGATTGTCTTTTCCCATCTCTCCACTTCTCTCCTCATCCTTCTTTTATTATTATTACCATTATTATTATCATTATTATTGTTTCAGGTGTACAACATAACTCAATATCTATATACGTTATAAGTGACCACCCCCAAAAGTCTAGTTACCACCCCTCACCGTACAGTTGACTTCCTTTACTCCTTTTGCCCACCCGCAAGCCCACTTCCACTCTGATAGCCACCAATCTGTTCTCTATATCTGTGAGTTCTGTTTTATTTTGTTTGTTCGTTTATTCACATTCCACATGAGTGAAATTATATGGTATTTGTCTTTTTCCGTCTCGCTTATTTCACTTAGCATAATACCTTCAAAGACCATCCACATTGTCACAAATGGCAAGATTTCATTCTTCGTTATGGCTGAGTAGTATTTGGGGTGTGTGTGTGTGTATGTGTGTGTGTGTGTGTGTGTGTGTGTGTGTGTGTACACCACATCTTCTTTATCCATTTATCCATCAGTACATACATAGATTGTTTCCATATCTTGGCTATTGTAAATAATGTTACAATAAACATAGAAGTGCATATATCTTTTTTAAATTAGCGTTTTTGTTTTCTTTGTGTAAATACCTAGAAGTATAGTACCTGAATCATATGGTAGTCCTATTCTTAATTTTTTGAGAAATCTTCATATTGCTTTCCATAGTGGCTGAACCAATTTACAATCTCACCAACCATGTATGAGGGTTCCCTTTTCTCCACATCCTTTCCACCACTTGTTATTTCTTGACTTTTTGATAATAGCCATTTTAACAGGTATGAGGTGATATCTCATTACGGTCTTGATTTGTATTTCTCTACTAATTAGTGATGTTGAGCATCTTTTCATGTACCTGTTGGCCATCTGTAATGGATTCTTTGGAAAAATGTCTATTCAGATTTTCTGCCCATTTTAAAATTGGGTTGTTATTTTGTTGTTGAGTTGTATGAGTTCTTTATATATTTTGGATATTAACCCATTATCAGATATATTACTTGCAAATATCTTCTCCCATTCAATAGATGGCCTCTTTGTTTGGATGATGGTTTACATTGCTGTACAGAAGCTTTTTAGTTTGATGTAGTCCCATTTGTTTATTTTTGCTCTTGTTTCCCTTGCCTTTGGAGTTAGATCCACAAAAACACTGCTAAGACCAGCATCTCAGTAAGATTACTGTCTAAATTTTCTGCTAGGAATTCTATGGTTTCAGGTCTTACATTCAAGTCTTTAATCCATTTTGAGTTAATTTTTGTGTATGGTTTAAGATAGTGGTCTAGTTTCATTCCTTTGCTTGTGGCTGTCCAGTTTTCCCAACACCATTTATTGAAGAGATCCTCCTTTCTCCATTGTAAGTTTTTGGCACCTTTGTCATAAATTAATTGTCCATATATGTGTGGGTTTGTTTCTGGGCTCTCTATTATGTTCCGTTGATGTATGAGTCTGTTTTTGTGCCAGTACCATACTGTTTGGATTACTGTAGCTTTGCAACTATAGTTTGAAATCAGGGAGAATGATACTTCTGCTTTGTTCTTCTCTCTCAAGATTGTTTCAGCTAGTCAGAATCTTCCATGATTCCATATAAATTTTAGAATCACTTGTAAAATATGTCATTGGAAATTTGAAAGGGGTTGTATTAAATATGTAGATTGCTTTGGGTACTATGGGCATTTTAATAATTCTTCCAATCCACAAGCACGGAATATCTTTCCATCTATTTGTGTCTTCCTCAATTTCTTTCATCAGTGTCTTATAGTTTTCAAGGTACAGGTATTTCACCTCCTTGCTTAAATGTATTCTAATGTATTTTATTCTTTTTGATGGAATTGTCATGGGATCGTTTTCTTAATTTCTTTTTCTGATAGTGTGTTAGTAGTATATAGAGACACCACAGAATTCTACATATTGATTTTGAATCCTGCAACTTCATTTATTAGTTTTAACAGGTTTTTTTTGGGGGGGTGGGGTCTTTAGAGTTTTCTATATATAGTTACATGTCATCTGCAAAAAGTGACAGTGTTACTTCTTCCTTTCCAATTTGGATGCCTTTTATTTCTTTTTCTTGTCTAGTTGCTGTAACTAGGACTTTCAATACTATGTTGAATAAATGTGGCAAGTGTGGGCATCCTTGTCTTTTTCCTGATCTTAGAGGAAAAGCTTTCAGCTTTCACTCTTGAGTGTAATGTTAGCTCTGGGTTTGTCACACACAGCCTTTATTGTGTTCAGGTACATTCCCTCTTTACCCACTTCGTTGAAAGTTTTTATCATATATAAATTTTGAATTTTATCAATGGTTTTTCTGCATCTTTTGAGAGGATTATATGACTTTTATTTTTCAATTCACTGATGTGCTGTATCACATTGATTGATTTGTGAATGTTCAAACATCCTTGCATCCCAGGAATAAATCCCACTTTATCCTGGTGTATGATCCTTTTAATGCATTGTTGAATTTGTTTTGATAATATTTTGTTGAGGATGTTTGTATCTATGCTCATCAGGGATACTGGCCTCTACTTTTCTTTTCTTTTTTTTAGTGTCCTTGTCTGGTTTTGGTATCAGGGTGATGCTGCCCTCATAAAATGAGTTTGGAATGCTGGTCTCATAAAATGTGTTTGGAAGCATTCCTTCCTCTTCAATTTTTTCAGAAGTTTGAGATGGAGAGGTATTTCATCTTCTTTGAATGTTTTGTAGAATTCACCAGTGAAGTGTCTGGTTCTGGACTTTTGCTTGTTAGGAGTTTTTTTGATTACTGATCTAGTCTTCTTACTAGTAATTGATCTATTCAGGTTTTCCATTTCTTTATGATTCAGTCTAGGTAGATTGTATATTTTTAGGAATTTGTCCACTTCTGGGTTGTCCAATTTTTTCATGTATAATTGTAGTATTCTCTTATGATCCTTTGTGTTTCTGTGGTGTCAGTCATAATTACTCCTCCTTCACTTATGATTTTATTTATTTGAGCCTTCTTTTTTTCTTGGTTAGTCTAGCTAAAGGATTATTGATTTTGTTTATTATCTCAAAGAACCAGCTCTTAGTTTCATTGATCTTTTCTGTTGTCTTTTTAGTCTCTATTTCATTTACTTCCATTCTGATCTTTATCATTTCCTTCTTTCCTTCTACTAACTTTAGGCTTTGTAGCTCTCCTTTTTCTAGTCTATCCTGGAGAATATTTTTTTCCTTTCAGCACTTTATATATGTCATGTCACTCCCTTCTGGCCTGTAAACTTTCTGCTGAAAAATCTGCTGATAGCCTTATGGGGTTTTGTATGTAATAAGTTGTTTTTCTCTTACTGCTTTTAAGATTCTCTCTTTATCTTTAACTTTTACCACCTTAATTATAATGTGTCTTGGTGTGGCTCTCATTGAGTTCATCTTATTTGGAATTCTCTGGGCTTTCTGGACCTGGATGTCTGATTCCTTCCCCAGATGAGGAAAGTTTTCAGCCATTATTTATTCAAAACTTTTCTGGCCTTTTCTCTCTCTCTTCTCCTTCAGGGATCCCTATAATGCGACTGTGATTTCACTTGATGTTGTCCTAGAGGCCCTTAAGGTATATTCACTTAAAAATTTTTAAAAAAAATTTTGCTGCTCTGAGTGGTTTCCATTGCTTGGTCTTCCAGCTCACTGCTTCATATTTCTACTTCATCCAGTCTTCTCTTGAACCCTCTCAAGTGTATTTTTCAGTTCACTTATAACTTCTGTTTGGTACTTTCTTATATTTTCTATCTCTTTATTGAAGTTCTCATTGTGTTCATCCATTCTTCTCCTGAGGTGAGCAGTTTTATGACCATGACTTTGAACTCTTTATGTGGTAGGTTGCTTATATCCACCTCATTAAGGTCATTTTCTAGGGATTTATCTTGTTGTTTGGCTTGGAATATATACCCCTGTCTCATTTTGCCTCACTCTTTCTGTTTGTGTATATGTATTAGGTGAAACAGCTACCTATCCCAGCCTTGAAGGAGTGGTCTTGTCTAGGAGATGATCAGTGGGGCCCAGAATCACAAAATCTCCTGGAGGCCAGGTGCTTCAAGGAGTGTCCCTTGTGTGGGCTGCACTTGCCCACCAGCTGTGGTGGGGCTGCAGTAGCTGTGCAGAGAAGGCAGGGCACAGTGTGCTCATCCAGCTTGGTTGTGGTACAGCTGCTGCCCTCACAATCCCGACTCTTACATCATCTCTATGATAATTTCCTACATTTTCTCTGTGTTTTTTCTTTCTGGGACTTCTATTATGAGATGTTCCTCCTCCATTGCCCTTCTGTGTTTATTATTTTCCTCTCCTTTTTAGGACAATTTGTTTTGTCTTCTATGTTCTGGAAGGGCTCTTAAATATCCTCTAGCTCTTCAATTAGTTTTATTTTATAACCATATATTCAACTTACAGGCTTTTAGGTTTTTTCTCCCCATCCTTTATTCATAGTTCCTATATTTGCTTTGTGGTATAATATTTTCTTTAATTTCTTTAAGAATATTAACTATAGACAACTAACTGCTGAACAATCATTGACAGGAAGACACTGGAACTCACCAAAAAAGATACCCCACATCCAAAGACAAAGGAGAAGCCACAGTGAGACACTAGGAGGGGTACAATCACAATAAAATCAAATCCCATAACTGCTGGGTGGGTGACTCACAAACTGGAGAACACTTATACCACAGAAGTCCACCCACTAGAGTAAAGGTTTTAAGCCCCACGTCAGGCTTCCCAACCTGGGGGTCCCGTAACAGGAGGAGGAACTCCTAGAGAATCAGACTTTGAAGGCTGGTGGGATTTGACTGCAGGACTTCGACAGGACTGGGGGAAATGGAGACTCCACTCTTGGAGGGCACACAAAAAGCAGTGTGCGTACTGGACCCAGGGGAAGGAGTGGTGACCTCATAGGAGACTGAACCAGACCTACCTGCTGGTGTTGGAGAGTCTCCTGCAGAGGCGGGGGGTGGCTATGGCTCACCATGGGGACAAGGACACTGGCAGGAGAAGTTCTGGGAAGTACTCCTTGGCATGAGCCCTCCCAGAGTCCACCATTAGCCCCACCAAAGAGCCTAGGTAGGCTCCAGTGTTGGGTCGCCTCAGGTCAAACAACCAACAAGGAGGGAACTCAGCCCCACCCATCAGCAGACAAGTGGATTAAAGTTTTACTGAGCTTTGCCCACCACAGCAACACCCAGCTTGACCCACCACCAGTCCCTTCCATCAGGAAACTTGCACAAGCCTCTTAGCCTCATCCACCAGAGGGCAGACAGCAGAAGCAAGAAGAACTACAATCCTGCAGCCTGTGGAACAAAAACCACATTCACAGAAAGACAGACAAGATGAAAAGGCAGAGGGATATGTACCAGATGAAGGAACAAGATAAAACCCCAGAAAAAAAAACTCAATGAAGTGGAGATAGACAACCTTCCAGAAAAAGAATTCAGAATAATGATAGTGAAGATGATCCAGGACCTCAGAAAAAGAATGGAGGCAAAGATCGAGAAGATGCAAGAAATGTTTAACATAGACCTAGAAGAATTAAAGAACAAACACCTAGAAGAATTAAAGAACAAGCAAACAGAGATGAACAATACAATAATTGAAATGAAAACTACACTAGAAGGAATCAATAGCAGAATAACTGAGGCAGAAGAACGGATAAGTGACCTGGAAGACACAATGGTGGAATTCACTACTGCAGAACAGAATAAAGAAAAAAGAATGAAAAGAAATGAAGACAGCCTAAGGGACCTCTGGGACAATATTAAACACAAGAACATTAGCATTATAGGGGTCCCAGAAGGAGAAGAGAGAGAGAGAGGACCCAAGAAAATATTTGAAGAGATTATAATTGAAAACTTCCCTAACATGGGAAAGGAAAGAGCCACCCAAGTCCAGGAAGCACAGAGAGTCCCAGGCAGGATAAACCCAAGGAGAAACATGCTGAGACACATAGGAATCAAACTGACAAAAATTAAAGACAAAGAAAAATTATTGAAAGCAACAAGGGAAAAACAACAAATAACATATAAGGGAACTCCCATAAGGTTAACAGCTGATTTCTCAGCAAAAATTCTACAAGCCAGAAGGCAGTGGCATGACATATTTAAAGTGATGAGAGGGAAGACCTTACAACCAAGATTACTCTACCTGGCAAGGATCTCATTCAGATTTGATGGAGAAATCAAAAGCTTTACAAACAAACAAAAGCTAAGAGAATTCAGCACCACCAAACCAGCTCTACAACAAATGCTAAAGGAACTTCTCTAAGTGGGAAACACAAGAGAAGAAAAGGACCTACAAAAACAAGCCCAAAACAATTAAGAAAATGGTAATAGGAACAGACATATCTATAATTACCTTAAACATGAATGGATTAAATGCTACAACCAAAAGACACAGGCTCGCTGAATGGATACAAAAACAAGACCCATATATATGCTGTCTACAAGAGACCCACTTCAGACCTAGGGACACATACAGACAGAAAGTGAGGGGATGGAAAAAGATATTCCATGCAAATGGAAATCAAAAGAAAGCTGGAGTAGCAAAACTCGTATCAGATAAAATAGACTTAAAAATAAAGAATGTTACAAGAGACAAGGAAGGACACTACATAATGATCAATCCAAGAAGAAGATATAACAATTATAAATATATATGCACCCAACATAGGAGCACCTCAATACATAAGGCAACTGCTAACAGCTATAAAAGAGGAAATTGACAGTAACACAGTAATAGTAGGGGACTTTAACAACTCACTTACACCAATGGACAGATCATCCAAACAGAAAATTAATAAGGAAATACAAGCTTTAAATGACACAGTAGACCAGATAGATTTAATTGATATTTATAGGACATCCAAAAACAGCATATTACACTTTCTTCTCTAGTGTGCATGGAACATTCTCCAGGAAAGATCACATCTTGGGTCACAAATCAAGCCTTGGTAAATTTAAGAAAACTGAAATCATATCAAGCATCTTTTCTGACCGCTATGCTATGAGATTAGAAATCAATTACAGGGAAAAAAATGTAAAAAACACAAACACATGGAGGCTAAACAATACGTTACTAAATAACCAAGAGATCACTGCAGAAATCAAAGAGGAAATAAAAAAATACCTAGAGACAAATGATAACGAAAACACAACAATCCAAAACGTATGGGATGCAGCAAAAACAGTTCTAAGAGGGAAGTTTATAGCTATACAAGCCTACCACAAGAAACAAGAAAAATCTCAAATAAATAATCTAACTTTACACCTAAAGGAACTAGAGAAAGAAGAACAAACAAAACCCAAAGTTAGCAGAAGGAAAGAAATCATAAAGATCAGAGCAGAAATAAATGAAATAGAAACAAAGAAAACAATAGCAAAGATCAATAAAACTAAAAGCTGGTTCTTTGAGAAGATAAACAAAATTGATAAACCATTAGGCAGACTCATCAAGAAAAAGAGGGAGAGGACTCAAATCAATAAAATTAGAAATGAAAAAGGAGAAGTTACAACAGACACTGCAGAAATACAAAGCATCCTAAGAGACTACTACAAGCAACTCTATGCCAATAAAATGGACAACCTGGAAGAAACGGACCAATTCTTAGAAAGGCATAACCTTCCAAGACTGAACCAGGAAGAAATAGAAAATATGAACAGACCAATCACAAGCACTGAAATTGAAACTGTGATTAAAAATCTTCCAACAAACAGGGCTTCCCTGGTGGCACAGTGGTTGAGAGTCTGCCTGCCGATGCAGGGGACACAGGTTTGTGCCCTGGTCCGGGAAGATCCCACGTGCCGCAGAGCAGCTGGGCCCGTGAGCCATGGCCGCTGAGCCTGCGTGTCCAGAGCCTGTGCTCCGCAACGGGAGAGGCCACAACAGTGAGAGGCCCGCATATCGCAAAAAAAAAAAAAATCTTCCAACAAACAAAAGTCCAGGACCAGATGGCTTCACAGGTGAATTCTATCAAACATTTAGAGAGAGCTAACACCCATCCTTTTCAAACTCTTCCAAAAAATTGCAGAGGAAGGAACACTCCCAAACTCATTCTATGATGGCCACCATCACCCTGATACCAAAACCAGACAAAGATACTAAAAAGGAAAATTACAGACCAATATCACTGATGAATATAGATGCAGAAATCCTCAACAAAATACTAGCAAACAGAATCCAATAACACATTAAAAGGATCATACACCATGATCAACTGGATTTTATCCCAGGGATGCAAGGATTCTTCAATATACGAAAATCAATCAATGTGATACACCATATTAACAAATTGAAGAATAAAAACCATATGATCATCTCAATAGATGCAGAAAAAGCTTTTGACAAAATTCAACACCGATTTATGATAAAAACTCTCCAGAAAGTGGGCATAGAGGGAACCTACCTCAACCTAATGAAGGCCATATAGGACAAACCCACAGCAAACATCATTCTCAATGGTGAAAAACTGAAAGCAATTCCTCTAAGATCAGGAACAAGACAAGGATGTCCACTCTCACACTATTATTCAACATAGTTTTGGAAGTCTTAGCCGTGGCAATCAGAGAAGAAAAAGAAATAAAAGGAATACAAATTGGAAAAGAAGTAAAACTGTCACTGCTTGCAGATGACATGATACTATACATAGAGCCTCCTAAAGATACCACCAGAAAACTACTAGAGCTCATCAATGAATTTGGTAAAGTAGCAGGATACAAAATTAATGCACAGAAATCTCTTGCATTCCTATACACTAATGATGAAAAATCTGAAAGAGAATTGAAGGAAACACTCCCATTTATCATTGCAACAAAAAGAATAAAATAGTGAGGAATAAACCTACCTAGGGAGACAAAAGGCCAGTATGCAGAAAACTATAAGACACTGATGAAAGAAATTAAAGATGATACCAACAGCTGGAAAGATATACCATGTTCTTGGATAGGAAGAATGAATACTGTAAAAATGACTATACTACCCAAAGCTTCTACAGATTCAATGCAATCCCTATCAAATTACCATAGCATTTTTTTACAGAACTAGAACAAAAAATCTTAAAATTTGTAAGGAGACACCAAAGACCCCGAATAGCCAAAGCAGTCTTGAGGGAAAAAAACGGAGCTGGAGGAATCAGACTCCCTGACTTCAGACTATACTACAAAGCTACAGGAATCAAGACAATATGGTATGGGCACAAAAACAGAAACATAGGTCAATGGAACAAGATAGAAAGCCCAGAGATAAACCCACACACCTATGGTCAACTAATCTATGACAAAAGAGGTAAAGATATACAATGGAGAAAAGACAGTCTCTTCAATAAGTGGTGCTGGGAAAACTGGACAGCTACATGTAAAAGAATGAAATTAGAACACTCCCTAACACCATACACAAAAATAAACTCAAAATGGATTAGAGACCTAAATATAAGACCAGACACTATAAAACTCTTAGAGGAAAACATGGGAAGAACACTCTTTGACATAAATCACAGCAAGATATTTTTTGATCCACCTCCTAGAGTAATGGAAATAAAAACAAAAATAAACAAATGGGACCTAATGAAACTTAAAAGCTTTTGCACAGCAAAGGAAACCATAAACAAGACGAAAAGACAACCCTCAAAATGTGAGAAAATATTTGCAAACGAATCAATGCACAAAGGATTAATCTCCAAAATATATAAACAGCTCACGCAGCTCAATATTTAAAAAAGCAAACAACCCAATTCAAAAATGGGCAGAAGACCTAAATAGACATTTCTCCAAAGAAGACATACAGATGGCCAAGAAGCACATGAACAGCTGCTCAACATCACTAATTATTAGAGAAATGCAAATCAAAACTACAATGAGGTATCATCTCACACCAGTTAGAATGGGCATCATCAGAAAATCTACAAACTGCAAATGCTGGAGAGGGTGTGGAGAAAAGGGTACCCTCTTGCACTGTTGGTGGAAATGTAAATTGATGCAGCCACTATGGAGAACAGTAAGGAGGTTCCTTAAAAAACTCAAAATAGACTACCATATGACCCAGCAATCCCACTACTGGGCATATACCCTGAGAAAACCATAATTCAAAAAGAGACATGCACCCCAATGTTCACTGCGGCTCTATTTACAATAGCCAGTTCATGGAAGCAACCTCAATGCCCATCGACAGACAAATAGTTAAAGAACATGTGGTACATATATACAATGGAATATTACTCAGCCATAAGAAGGAACGAAACTGGGTCATTTGTAGAGATGTGGATGGATCTAGAGACTGTCATACAGAGTGAAGTAAGTCAGGAAGAGAAAAACAAATAACTTATATTAACCCATATATGTGTAACCTAGAGAAATGGTACAGATGAACCAGTTTGCAGAGCAGAAATAGAGACACACATGTAGATAACAAACGTATGGACCCAAGAGGGGAAAGCAGCAGGGGGGTTGGGGGGTGGGGGGGTGGTGGTGGGATGAATTGGGACATTGGGATTGACATGTATACACTAATATGTATTAAATAGATAACTAATAAGAACCTGCTGTATAAAAAAGTTAATTAAATAAAATTCAAAAATAAACAGAGGATCATTTCCCTCTAAAAAAGAAAAAAAATATATATATATATATTAACTAGAAATTTTCTAAGCTTTCTTTCCCCAAATTATCTATTACATCCATGGTCATTTAAAAACATTTATCTTGGTTTCTCTAGTTTATGTTGGAGACTCTCCTTAAATCTCTTAAGGTAACCCTATGTAAAAAGAGCTGCACTTTCATATTGAAGAATTAGGCAATACAAAGCTGACTGGGAACTCTTTGTAAAGGACAAGGACCTTGTCACCAAGCAGCCTTCCTTTTAGGGTGATCCGATAGTGAAACAGTCATTACTTTGGAGATACCCATAACATGTCACATTACAGAGAACTTTTCTCTGATGCTGTTCAGTTTCAGATAAGGAAAATATATGTATTAGCGTGTTAGAGCTACCATACCAAAATGTCACAGACTGGGTGGTTTAAACAACAAAAATTTATACTGTCACACCACTGGAGGCTAGAAGTCCAAGATTAAGGTTGATTTCTTCTGAGGCCTTTCTCCTTGGTTTTCAAAGGACTGTCTTCTCACTGTGCCTTCACATGGTCTTTCCTCTGTGCATGTGTGTGTCCTCTTCTTTCTAAAGACACCAGTCATATTAGATTAGGGCCACCCATCTGACCTCATTTTACCTTAATTACCTCCTTAAGGGCCCTGTCTCTAAATACAATCACATTCTGAGGTAGTGGAGGTTAAAACTCTCACATATGAATGTTGGGGTGACACAATTCAGCCAATAACAATATATTTTGCAAATGTTTGGTTTTTATTTGCTTTTCGCCTACCAGGTAGACATGTGAATGGTCAACATTCTCCCATGGGATGAGAAAGGCTGGTAGAGGGGTTGACTCTTCCATATGCCAACCTTCAAGCATCCTCCCTGTTTCTGACCCCTTTTTCTCATTCCTGCCTTTGGTGATACTTGGAGTTTCTAGCCTCTGAGCCTCTCCTGGGCTCTTCAGGTGGCTCTTTCCTCAGCTGCCTGCCTCTTTGTGTGTCTTTTGCAATGGCCTCCGTCCCTTTCTCCTCAGTAACCACTGCATGTCGTCTGCTCTCCCTTCTCAGCTGACCCTTTACAGCTGCTTCCTCTGCCTTCCTTCCTCAGACACCACTTCATCTTTTCTGCTCTCCTTATTTCAGGAGTTTATTAATCCCTTTCACCTGCTTAAAGTCCTTACCCTGTTCTCTTCATCATTTGGGGTTTATGCTACCATTTAAATGGGGTCTCAGAGGGAGGGGAGGTAAACATAAATGCATTTTGGAAAGACCTCTCTGAATACAGCGGGGAGAGTAAACTGGAAGGATGAGACGGTGGACAAATAAGTTATGGTCTTTGGGTCATTACCACTGGTCCTCTATAGAATGAGCCTCACATGCCAGTGATGGCGGGAGCTGTACAGGCAATGGCAGGGTCTCCTGTGGATTGCTCCAGGAGCCCAGGGCACTAACTGTGGACAACCACACTCCTGTTCAGGGATTGGTGATGACAAGGCTTCCTTTTAGTTCCCCATCAGTCAATACTTCGTTCAGCAGCCAGAAACCATCATTGGGTGCCCCACCTCCTTTCCTCAGAAAATGGCAAGGACTTTGTTACCTGTCCCTTTATTTTTCCAGAAGTTGGGCAGTAACTGACCCTGGGGAGATGACTCAGAGCATTGGAAAGGGGTCAGGTTTCTGCTTCTCTAACAAGCTCTTGTCTTGATAGACATGACTGACCTTTCTATTTACATCATAATACATCAAATTTTCTGTTTTAGGCTCCAGATAATGGATGGAGGGCAGTGAGAGGATGTGTGTGAACTTTCTGTCATGAAGGGCAATTTGCAGGAACTAATCATCTTACAATAGTTTGTCATAAGGAAGAAATCCATCGACCAAGCATCCTAATTAGGTATTTATATTCATGAACATTTCTTGACTCTAAGGAAAGTTTTCCCAAAGAGCCCTCCTAGGAATGGTATCAGTGTTACAAAGGGAGAAAAATGAGGGGATGTTTAAAGAAAAGGTAAACACATTATTTTACTGCAGAATTTTCTAGTGTTTTAAAAATTTTATTCTGCAGTGTAGATCCCCAAGATTTTAGCATCTCCCAGACTTATGTGACCATAGAGCATGTTTGTTGTGGGACAAGTTGGGAGATGCAATAAGCCAAGGCATTTTATGAGGAGTTCAGCTACACTTTCTTTGCCATCCATATTGAAGTCCATGATTAAAGCTAGAGTAATTTTTTACTACTTGTGGGAGAAAAATTTCGACGGACACGTTTCACCCTTGAAGAGAGGGTTTCTGGGTATGGATATATGTCTATTTCCAGTGTTTCTGAGGATCACCTGCCTGGAGAAGGGTCACCTTACAGCAAGGAGCTGCTGAGCCCTCCCTTGCTACTCATGAAACTGTTTGCACACTTCCTGGGGAAGGAGTTGGTCTCTACAGTAATTTAGCCCAGGGAAATCTGTGGGCCTGCCTTGGAAAGGAGGACCTTCTTTGGGTGTGAAAAGGCAGAAGTTTCCTAGACAAAGCTGATTGCAGTTGGTGATGTCGAGTTTTTCAGAAAGAAAATTTGATTATTCAAGAGGCCGTAGGTAATGAGAGTTGCAGGGATGGACAGAGACAGATAGCCAACATTCAGGAGCCGTGGATTTCAAAGATGTTGTTTCTGGTTGTGGTTTCAGACCTTTTGTGAACCTTGCTGCGGGCTCTTTTCATCTCCCGAGGCTTCTGTCATCCATCTGTGGAAAATGTGATGTTAGCTTCCATTATGAGATCCTCAGTTAATTTTTCATGTGTGTGTGTGCTTATTTATCTGTCTCCCAGCTTGCTGTGAGCTTATTTCCCACTTCTTTGTAGTGTGTAACTCCTAATACACTGCTTACACGTGGTGTTTGCTGTTTGTTGGAGATTGACTATGTGTGTCCTACTTAAGAGAAAGGCTACATCAGTTCAAGGTGGTCTCATAACTCTAAGTCAATGAACCCTTGAAAGGATGGTTATATGAAACCTATGTGTGGGAAAGAAAGGATCTGATTTGCCACATTCACTGCTCTCTTTTGCATAAAATTTGGAAGTGATCTGAACAACAGTGTTCTCAGGATAATGGAAAAGATTTAACAGCCTCAAGCTGCAGTGAAGTTTAATGTTCCTATTCATATAAAGTTAAATATAGATACATATTTGAGCTTCACTTCATTTTCCAACTTATTTTCTTTGTACTTAATTCTTAATAGCTGTAAAGTTCTGCATTGTGCTTATGTACCTTTATCTTCCCAGCAGCAACAATAATTGCAATGAAGGAACTTTTTTTAATTTTCAAAGAGAAATAAAATTATATAATCCGATAGGTTTTTCTTTTTTTTAAATACATTTATTTTTTAAATTTATTTTTGGCCGCATTGGCTCTTCGTTGCTGTGCGCGGCCTTTTCTAGTTGCGGCGAGCGGGGGCTACTCTTCATTGCGGTGCGCGGGCTTCTCATTGCGGTGGCTGCTCTTGTTGCGGAGCATGGGCTCCAGTCGCGTGGGCTTCAGTAGTTGTGGCACGTGGGCTCAGTAGTTGTGGCTCGCGGGCTCTAGAGTGCAGGCTCAGTAGTTGTGGTGCACGGGCTTAGTTGCTCCATGGCATGTGGGATCTTCCCGGACCAGGGCTTGAACCTGTGTCCCCTGCACTGGCAGGTGGATTCATAACCACTGCACCACTAGGGAAGCCCCTAGATTTCTTATATAAAAAGTTATGCAGATTTTTAAGGCAGAACACCATATCTGATTCCTTTTTATAAAAGAATTTGTTCTAATATCTTTACATGAAGAGTTCACTAAGAAAGCAGCACTGCAAACAGAATAAAGAATGTTACCTGGCTCTCCCTTCCTGAGGGGATACACCAGATTTCTGAGTATGGCAGCTGTCCAATTACCTCAATACAGTTTTTACTCTATTACTTCCTAGCTGGGTGACCTTGGACCTTTATTTAAATTTCCTAAACTTATTTCCTTATCTGTCAGCTCATTCTAAAATGCCAGTTTCTCTATTTGGTCCTTTTAGAGTTGTGGGATGAAATGAGATAGAATATAAAAAGCATTCAAAAAACATTGGTCATTGTTGTTGTTGGGCTAATGATCGGCTGCTGTTTCAGCTGAAGACAGTATTTCCATCCAATCTCAGCTCCTCAGAGCCTAGGATTGTGTCCAGTACTTATTAGGCTTGATACATGTTTATTACTGACATAAAATAAGTATAACCACTAAGTTTTTCTTCTTCTAATACCAGAGGCTTTTCACCATCCAGCTGATCTAAAGAAAATTTTTTTTAATCATTAGACTTCATCCCCTAAGAGCAGTTTTAGGTTTATAGCAAAATTGAGCAGAAAGTACAAGGAATTCTCTTACACCCTTTCTCCCTCAACCCTCCTCACCTTAGATTTCCTCTGTTATTATTTTTACTATTAACATCTTTTACTGGTGTGGTACATTTGTTAACAACTGATGAACCAATATTGATACACTGTTATTAACTGAAGTCCATAGTTTACATTAGGGTTCACTCTGTGGTGTACATTCTGTGAGTTTTGACAAGTGCACAATGTCATGTATCCACTGTGACTGTATCACAAAGAATCGTTTCACTGTCCTAAAAATCCCCTGGGCTCCAGCTATTCACCTTTTCTTCCCTCCCTCCTCCCAACCCCTGGCAACCACTGATCTTTTTACTGTTCCTATAGTTTTGCCTTTTCCAGAATGACACAAGGCTGGAATTATACAATTTGTAGCGTTTTCAGACAGGCTTCTTTCACTTAGTAATATGCATTTCAGGTTCCTCCTTGCCTTTTCAAACAAAGGTACATTTTTACTTAGGAATAGCGCCATTTGACTTGAGAAATATCTGTTACTACTATTTACTACTTAATAAATGTCTGTTCACTTAAGGATTATTTCTGTGTTGAAACTAATAATTTCAACCTGATCATTTATTGGTTTAACTGAAAATAGGTGCACTCAAAGGGGAATTTTGCATCTTGAGGGGTTAAAGACAACAATTAACATTGATGATTAAGATAAAAACACAAGAATATATACTTCTCTTTTCCATTCCGAGATCACTAAGTCCCTCACTTCCCGGTGGGAGTCTCCACCCCCCCAGGTTACTATGGGCCTGTCAGTCTCCAAACAGACCTGGATAACAACTCACATCAAGCTGACTGAGAATTCATTTTTGTCTCCACACCCTAATTGCTCCTGGGGAGCCTTACTATTGTTCCATTCTTAGTCTCTGCTATAAGATCAGGCAATAGAAAATAATCATACATAATACCTTTTAAAATCCCTTTTATTCATCTTCTCTCTCTCCCTGACCAATCCCTGGAGGACTGCCCCCTTTTCCCACCCAGAGGGAGGAGATGGGATCAGCACAGGTACAGCTGCCTCCGTGCCTTCCCAGAGGCCAGCCATGGACTAGCCTCTTCCAGACTTCATCTTGATAATTCCATCCTGTTCTACCAGATACTATAAGATATAGTTTCTTTTGAAGCCCTTCAGCTTCCTTTTACCTTTCCTTAATGTTTACACCTTTCAAGCACAAATGATATGTCTCTCCACTGGTCTAAATTTAGAAAATGCATAAATATATTTATTTGGATCCTTCAGTGCTTTCTGAAAAGCCATCTCCCTGCACACTTGAACTTTTCATAGGGCTTTTTTTTTTGTGGAGGAGATGCGGAAAGAGTAGGCTCTTCACCAAACCCCCTGAAGCTGGGTCATCTGGATTTCTCCCAAAGAGCTATTGTTTCCCCCCTGTCCCACTTCTGCGTCTAATCATGGGGGTGGATCCTGATCTTATAACATGGTGTCACAGGGACCTCCATCCCTAATAACGGTCTCCCTTGTTTACACTTCTTCTAGAGGCATTACCTTCCTTATCTCTAATCCTCACTGGAGCCCTAAGAGGAAGTAGATATTATATGCACATTCTATAGATGAAGAAGCGGAGGCTCAGAATGGGCAGGAAACTTGGCTGATGTCTTCCAGCTGATATGTGGAGGGGCCCTGGGATCCCCAAAGAGCTCCCCCTCTCTCTCCCATTCCTCTATCTCCCTCAGGCCTCCCAGGAGCTCTGGGGAGGGGTGGGGCATTGACGAGCGATTTTGAAGGAATAGGCACCCTATTTATGCCATGTCCCGCGATGTCTCCTTCCTCAGCACTAGCATCAGGTGTGACTGTGAGGAATACCACGCTGTTAAGGCACGTGTCACCCACGAGAACACTAACTAAAATGCCTGGGTTCGGTGGGAACAGCCCTGGAAACTTACCCGGGCATTATCCACAGTCATTCTGCTGTTTGCTCTTGGTTTTTCCTCCTTAATTTTAATTCTCACACCTCTTCTGTATAAACCATGCTGAACATCCCATTCTGTCCATCCTTTGCTGCCATTCCCAGAGCAATTTGGACAATCTACAAACGAGCGTGCTTACCCAGGTCCTCAAAATAGTTTCCAACCTCCCCGTATCTCTGGTCCTTGAAAACATATGCATGGTTTCTCATTCTATAATGGATGTTATAAGTTGATGTTTATGCTTCACACCAATTTCTAAATTAATATTTGCTATATGGAGTCCCGCTAATATGTACCTTTCCTGAAATTTCAAATCAGCTTTTTGAAATGGGAGAAAGGCAGAAAGCAACTTGCAAATTCTATGCATAATGAAGTGAGGAACAAGCTCACATAATGAAGACAAACAATTATACAACATTTGCATGATTCTTTTTTCTTACACCATGAGACAAGACACAGGGAGCTGATGAGCCGCTGCCTTTGCTGTGAGTCTTGCTTCTTACTTCCCCACCATTTGGTAGAATTCTCAGAGCCAAGAGCAGGTCACAGTGTTTTGTCAAAGTTTTCTTATATTATCCTAGGGGCCATCAGGCAGTTAAGGCCACCCTGCCAACTTCAGCCTGACACAGATAACTTCTGTTTCTGTGACTACCCTGGGGCTGCGTCCCTCAGCTGATACACTTGTGTCCCGAGTGAGGCCCCCATTCAGGTTCTAACCACTGAACTCAACTGGCCAGAGACTACTGAAAACATTTCTTTACTAGTCCCCAAAGTATTTCCTAAGCATCTACTATGTCCCACCCCCGGGGCTGGTGCTGGAGATAAAAATGAACAATTAAAACCCCCGGCTGCCCTTGCAGTATCCACTGCCAGCCGAGGAGGACATGTTAGCAACAACGACACGTATGGTGAATGCTCTGTGCATACAGAGAAGGGAGTCCACTCTGATGGGGGGGCGAGAGGGTTTGTGAAGAGCTCCCCAGAGGGGGCAATACCTGAGATGTGACTGGAAGGGAGAACAGGAACGGTCAACAAGCAGAGGAAGGGTGGTCACTCCAGACAGGGCGGTCTCAGGTGGAAAGAAGCAAAGCTGGAAGGATGTTTCCAGTATTCCAGGAACGACAGGTGGTAGGTGGTTTCCTGTACTGAGTGAAGATGTGCAGAGAGGAAAGCGCTCGAGGATAAGGCTAGGGAGGTGGATAAGGGCCAGCTCCTGAAGTACTCTGAACATGAGATGTGATCCTGGGCTGATGGAGAGTCAGTGAGGCTTTAACAGGGAGATGACAAGGGAAGATTTGTGTTTTAGAAAAAACACTCAGGCTAGTTGGACTTGATGGATAGCATGTAAAATGATGATGATAATAAACACTTTGGGTGCCTGCCGTGGGCAAGGCCCAACGCTGGAGAGAAGACACCAGTGAGAGACATTTAAACCAATTCAGGCAAGCTGGGACCAGTCCAAGGTGCTTGACAGGCTGCCAAACAGCATGGTTAAGAGCCTGCCTTCTCGAATTCAAATCCCAGCTCTGTGACTTACTAGTTGTGTCACTGGGTAGGTCATATAACCTTTTGTGCCTCAGTTTCTTCATTTGTGAAATGAGGCTACTAATAGGACTCGCCTCATAGAGTTACTGTTGTGAGGATTAAATAAGTTGTATGCAAAGTCCTCAGTATGGCTCTGGAACAGTAAGTGCTAAGTGTTCGCTCTCATTGTCTGAACTATGGCAGGGGCTGGAGATGGAAGCCATGGCCTCAAGAAATGCTAAATGTGAGAAAAGGCAGGATGCGGGGCAGAGGGGGAAGTCCAAACCAATCTCATCATCTTGCCTTGGGCGATGGGGCAGACGGTGAACATAGCAGGAGAGTCTGGGATGAGAAGATGACAAGATTGATTTGGGAAATACTGAGATTGAAGAGCCAGGGAATATTCAGGTAGGAATATGCACGTGGGAGTATGAGCCTGCAGGAAAGGCTGGGCAGAGCTGGAGAACTGGAATCCTCAGCAAGAGGTAGAAGCTATGGCTCGGAATGGCCCAGGTGGGGCAGGAGGAGACAAGCAGAGGGAGCTGAGGAAGGCCAGGATAAGGGGTGGCTGGAGATCTCGGGGGAGACTGAGAAGGGCCAGTTCAGAGCAAGAAGAGAATCAAGAAAAAATGGTATCGTGAGGCCAGGGGCTGGGAGGGGGGAAGGAGCGCTCTTGAAGGAGAGGTAGTCAGAAAAGCAGAATGCTACACAAAAGTGCCACGATATAAAGGTTGAGAGCAAACCATTGGATTTGACAACCTGGAAGCTTCTGGTGACTGTATCCATCAGGGTCTAGTCAGCAGAAGAGAAACCACACTAGTTATTTCAACAGAGAAAATTTAATATAAAGAACTGGGTAAACAGGGGTTAGAGAGCTGAAAAAGCAAACGGGAACACTGAGAAAGCATAGACTTTAACTACGGACGCAATGGCCTCCCCTAGAGCCAGGGAACCAAGGGCAGAGGTGGGAGTCACGGGGATCCAACCCCTGGGAGGAGAGACCCCGCCCCTGGAGCTGGGTGCTGCCACCTCTGCAGCTCCGAGAGGGGCCTCAGGGGGCTGGGACTCAGGGAAGGGGGTCCCACTCAGCTGGAGCTGATGCCTTAGAAACCTGGAGGATAGACCCAGCAGAGCAGGAGCTGGGACCTCTGAGGAGGGGGTCGCAAGGTGGCACTGGGGGTACTGGTAGAAGCAGGAAACTGGAACCAACGACCGCATCTAGCATGCGGGGCTGTTGCTGGGGAGATGCTGACAAACAACAAGCAGACGGGAACGAGCAAGCCCTTCTGGTCCCCCCCCCGCCACGTGCCGGTCTCACTCTAGTGTCCCCTCTCAGCAAGACCCAGTGGAAACCAGACGAAGAGGGAGAGTTTGCAGACTCCTGCCCTAGGATCCCAAAGCAGCGTCTAGAAAGGTGGTTTGAGGCTAAGCAACGAGCTTTATAATCTGCCCAGTAACCCTCCCAAGTATAATTCAATGTTTTAAAGGAAAGCCATCTAGCAATGGGTTGAGAAGCCAAAGTCAAGACGGTGTATCGGGACCATTTTTCCAAAACATTTTGCTGTAAAAGAGAAAAAAAAGAATGAAGTGGTAGGAAGAGGTACATGCAATGTTCAGGACGGGTGTTTAATTATTTATTAAGAAGGACTATGTATAAAATAGACAACTGAGGGGAACATACTGTGTAGCACAGGGAACTCTACCTAATGCACTATGGTAACCTAAATGGGAGGGACGTCCAAAAGGGAGGGGAGATCTGTATGTGTATGGCTGATTCATTTTGCTGTGCAGTGGAGGCTAACACAACATTGTAAAGCCACCACACTCCAATAAAAATTAATTAAAAAACAAATAAAAATTAAAAGAAAAAAAAAGAAGGACTTAGACCCTAAAGCAAGTTTCAACCTGAGCTTGCAGAGAGGTGAGAGCCCTGGGCTGGTGAGTGAAAGCATCTGGAGGAGATGAGAAGGGGGGAACTCGGCACAGAGTGAGGGGACTGGCTGAGACAGAAGCAAGAGAACGTCGATTTCTCTGAGAGGTGAAGAAAGATGTTTCACCAAAACCAACCCAACAAAAACACACCCTTTGTAAGTGATGTGCTGGGTCTACTATGAAGTGATCCCAACAGAAAGCACCCCTCATCTCTTAGTGGAGGGAATCTTCCGGGTCTCCACACGGATCTTCACGCAGGCCTTCTCTGAAGCCCCTATCTAAACTTTTCACCCGTTCTCCCCACCTACTTGAAATCGCCCTTTCTACTTGTCCTCCTGAGGACTCACATTCCGTCTATCTTACTTAATTATTGGATGTATTGTTGTCTCTCCACAAGAGCAGGAGTGTTTGTTTTGTTCACTGTTGTAACTCAGAGTTAAAACAATGCTTGGAACAAAACAGGCACTTGATAAATATGCGTTGAATACACGAATGAATGAAATCCCCATGCAAGCACTACTGAAACAGAGAACAGAACATTCAAATCAATCAGCTAGGATTCGGCCACTGCCTGCTGGGCCTTACGGGGGATATTGAAAAAGAATATGGAGGAATCCGTTCTATCATAGAATTTATATCATTTGAAGAACTGACAAATTAGCCCACGTGGTAGCAGAAGGATGACAGAACTCTGCCCGCCTTCTTCCCAGGCTGTACTTTCCCCTGCAGATTGGTCTCCAGTCATCTGTCCCTTTCTTGGATCCCTGGAGACTCACAGTCCACAGCATCCTGTCTGTTCTGCAGCCCAGGATTCACTGCCTTCAGCTGGTCAAGGTCGAGTTCTCAGCCCCTCCTGGGAGTGGGATTAGAGGGTCTGGGCCCAGCGGTACAGCTGTTGCACACCTGACACACGTATGTGTTTTGAAAGCCTCATAAGAGCTGACTTTGATGGGCAGTAGGAGCCCTCCAGGCAGCAGGCTGCCAGTACTGTCAGCCCCACCGGGGTGATGGGGGATTGGGGTCAAATCATCATCTGTCAGGGTGTTAGAAGAGACCTCAGACTGCTTTATGGATGCAAAGGATGAAAATCCGCAACACTGAAGGAGCGTGTGTTGTCCTTAGACAAAGCACTGTGTGTACCTTGGACTATTCCCATAAAATTCAGTTTCTTCCTTTTTGAGCAAACCCAAATTTAGTGCACCCAATGCATGTGCACACATACACATGCCACATGGAAATGCACAGACATCACACACACCCACAACACACACATGGGTAAGGCACTTGAGTCACACACACACACACACACACACACACACACATTGTGAAGCTTGTCCTCAGCTAGAGAGTTTGGGGAAACAACTAAAAGAATAAATGAATGGAAGAATGAATGAATGACACTAATGTTTTATCTGTAATCATTCAATAGAAGATGCAGCTAGCAGCCATCTACTCTCAACCCTCCCAGTTGTAAATGGAGTTGTTTACTGATACCGGAGTTCAATTTCTTTTTAAGAAAATTTTGGGGTAACGTGTTCCTCCCAAAAGCTTTTGCTGTTACTAGAGTTTATTATTTTAAAAAATCCAATAATTTGTTGAGGACTTTCTCCTTTAAAGAGAGATCTCTCTGAAGAGAATGGCAGTGTGTTTACTAATAAGTTATGCTGAAACAGCAGAGTTGGGTTAGTGGAAACTGCACTGGACAGGGAGCTAATTGAACTGGATTTCAATCCTGTCTTTTTACTATTATTAGATGCAGCTGTGTGATAATTACTTCTTCCCTCAGAGTCTTGGTTTTCTCATTTATAATCTGGGAGAGGTGGAGAGTCTTTACTTAAATACAGTGCATCGTCCATCCATACTCATCTACTTTCTGTCCTAAGATCTCCTAAAATATTAAAGAAGGAAAAAGGTTAAACTCTTTAACCATGAGAACCCACTGTGGATGCAGGACATAAACAAATTTCCAGAAGATGGAAAATATAGGTTGGGCTGGTGACTAATCAAAGGAGGTAGAGGAAGCCACAGGATATAGTAACAAAGAAAGAAATACAGCCATCTGCATATTAAACCTTGGAGAGACCTGGGACTCTGGAACATCAGTTGTAATAAAGGATTGGAGAAATTCACAGCTTGCCTCTCAACTCGTGGGGTGTTTTGCCCTAACCCCCAGGGGACGTTTCTCAATGTTTAAGACTTTTTTGGTTGTCAGGACTGGCACCACCTCGTGGGTAGATGCTGATAAACATCCTTCGATGCACAGGACGGGCCTCGCACAAAGAATGACGCAGCCCCAAATGTCAAAGTGCCAAAGTTAAGAAATTCTGCTCTAGACCCAAGAGTTAATCTCACACTTTCAAACACTGTCCTTATTGGCAGACTGACAGATATCCATCTGTGGATTGAATTGTGTCCTCCCAAAACTTATATGCTGAAGTGCTAATCCCCAGTCCATCAGCATGTGATTATATTTGGAGACAGGATCCTAAAAGAGTTAATTAACTTAAAATGAGACCATTAGGGTGGGCCCTAATCCAATAGGACTGTTGCCCTTATAAGAAGAAAATGAGACACCAGGGAGACGCATACACACACACACACACACACACACACACACACACACACACAACACCATGAGAGAATACGATGAGAAGCTGACCATATGCCAGCCAAGGAGAGAGGCACGGGAGAAACCAAACCTGCCGACACCTTGATCTTGAATTTCCAGCCTCCAGAACTATAAGAAAATAAGCTTCTGTTGCTGTTTAAGCCACACAGTCTGTGGTATTTTGTTATGGAAGCCCTAGAAAACTAATAAACCCACTATACAAGTAATGAGAGGATTCTTTTCCAAAGAAATGGAATGCCCATACAGAAAAGACCTCCAACCTGCCAATTACGGGTCCCTAGGATTGTTGCCTACTTCCTCATATCACATTAAAGGGAACTGCCAGCCTGTAAGCACTGCCAACTTCCCCTTCAACTGCCCCTCCCCAACTGCCCACAGCTCAAGATCAGCTTATTATCTGGTTCTTTCATATGATGGAACAGCCAAAGAGCACTGGACTTTGAGGAAACTCTACAACACAAAAGACAGAGACAAAGATACGCAAGCAGAATACGTAACTCTGAAAGGAGCAGACATGATTTAGAGACAATTTAACCTTTAAAAATTCTCTGATTAATATTACTAGAAAGTAAAAAAGTCATTGCATCAACAAAATACAAATAGCTAACAAAGAAGAACTATTATAAAATAAAAATGTGACTGAAATTCAAATAGATTGTATGTAAAGTCTAATACATGATCAGGTAGTAGAACAAAGAGATGTAAAAAAGTAAAAGGAAAGATATATAGAGTATCAATCCAAGAGGCCCCACACCTAATCTACAGAGTGACACAAAGAAAAAACAAAGAAGAAATCAAAGAAATATGACAGAGGATTTTCCAAGGGTCAAAGGACATGAGTATACAAATTAAGATATCAATCAAGTGCCCAAGGCAAGGAGTTTTACCTAAGTCACATACAAGCATGTACACGCGCACGCATACACATCTAGACCCAGCGTTAAAAAAGCTCAGTACATCAGTAATAAAGAGAAGATACTAAGATGCTTCAGCAGGAAAGAGAGAAATTTAAAAGATACCCGTAAAAGAGAACTCCAACCAGCATCAGACCTCTCGTCATCAGCTACGATGGATCTGAGACGACAGTAGAACAAAGCCTTTTAAATTCCTGTGTTAAAATGATTGTCAACCTTGAATTTCATACTCAACCCAGTAATGAAGGATGAAGGTGGCTTTACAAATGCATAAACTGAGAAACACTACATTTCACTCTTGCAAGCAATACTGCCCTGAGACTCCTGGCCTTTGGGGGTACCTTCCTTGAAGTTCTAAGTCTCCTCCTGGGCCTGGGACTTAGCAGTGCTGGGTAGGGCAAACCAAGCTCAGACCTGATTCTGCATGGGAGCTGGTCTCCAGAGCATCTTCTTTGAAACTTCCTATGGCCTCCTCCAGTGCCTGAGACCTTCCAGGGCCAGCATAACCTCCTGGTGGGGCACCCACACTTGGACCAGGATCCCTGTGTGCCCCAGTCCCCCTTGTTCCCCCACCACCCCTGGTGCTCTCATACCATCTGCCCTGCACACGAGTTTGTCTAGATTCCCCAAGGAGTTCTGGGACTCATGCCATGGGGTTTCTTGAGGTTCTGGGCTGACCTTGGTTCCAGGAGGGCATCCTGGCAAGTGGACTAATCCTGCTGCCTGGTGTCATGTTTCTTTCACAGAACCACATGAGATTGGGCTGCCAGAGTGGCACTGGTGATGATTTTAAGTGACTCTCAAACATCAAACACAGGACAAGTTGAAGATTCAATATTGAGGACCCTTGGCCTGAGCTGCATGTCTCAGCTCTTGCCTGGCTTTGTTTTGTGGTGCTGCCTCTGAATTTAGCACCCAAGGGCAACCCAGGGTGACATCAGGCATCCTTTATTCTGTGTGACCCCAATGATGTTCTCCCCTGCCTCCACTGACGTGAGGACGCCATACTTTGCCAGGTCAGCTGAAGCCATCCTGATGAGGGACAGACATGCCCATACCAGTGAGGCCACTCTTCTCATTTCTCCTACAGTCCTCTCCTCTGGTGGCAGAGAATGGAAGGCAGGGTGTAGTTAACATTAAAATAATCACACTCTAGGAATGTAGTGATTACTGCATACAGAATTCAAAAGAAGACAGAGTTGGAAGATGTATTGTTCTATATTTATGTTATAACATTCCAAGTGGAATGGAAAATTCAACAAAACCAGAAAACAAATTACTGTTCACATTTGCCTGCATACTCTGGATAAGACTTGCACTCGTGATCATCATCAATGAAATACAGCAACAACCTTTGAGGGAGACATTGGAAGCCAATATTCATGAGTGGCATGATGGATGATACAGCATCATAAGTAGCGATATAACCAGCATTCAATAAATGGCATTACATTAATGCATAAATATAGCTCTATATTGTTTTAATACAAATAGGTTCTCAAGATCTTGGCATTGTGAATAATAACAGTCTTGAGAACAGTATGGAGGTTCCCTAAAAAACTAAAATTAGAACTACCATATGACCCAGCAATCCCACTACTGGGCATATACCCTGAGAAAACCATAATTCAAAAAGAGTCATGTACCACAATGTTCATTGCAACACTATTTACAATAGCCAGGACATGGCAGCAACCTAGGTGTCCATCAACAGATGAATGGATAAAGAAGATGTGGCACATATATAAAATGGAGTATTACTCAGCCATAAAAAGAAATGAAATTGAGTTATTTGTAGTGAGGTGGATGGACCTAGAGTCTGTCATACAGAGTGAAGTAAGTCAGAAAGAGAAAAACAAACACCGTATACTAACACATATACATGGAATCTAAAAAAAAAACCAAAAAAAAAAAAAAGGTTCCTGGTCAGGGAACTAAGATCCTGCATGCCGCGTGGCGCAGAAAGATATTATCTTCTAGTGAGTGGGATCTGAGGTGCCATGGGGGTAGGAAACTTGTTTTTCATTATAAATATTTTATTGCAAAACTATAGGCAGGCATTTCTTTGATAATAAATACAAAATAAAGTATAATGACTGAACAAGATTATTTCTAAGCTTCTTTTTATATCTAAAATCCAAGGGAATAAGCTCCCAAAGCTTAGTCTACTCAGAAGGAGCCCTGAGGAGTTTTCCCTTCAGAAAGGCTGACTCTCTGATCAGGAGCCAGTCCATGCCACCGGGAATCTCACAAACATTATTTTGATAAATGTCAGATTTTCACTCCTGACCTTATTTTATCTGCTTGACAGCTCTAGGAAGCAATTATTAAAATCATCTGCATTTTGGACATGAGATTCAATGAGATGAAATTAATTGTCCTGAATGACATGAGCTTTAAATTGGTAGAAAGCTACTGGACGTAGGGCCTCATCACTCCACGTTCTTTTCTTTCCCACCATATTATGCCTCTCACTGTGCAGAAAGAGAAGAGTAAGAAAACTTCTCTGCCCAAGAGCCAATCCTCCAGTGAGCTGTTTATACATAAATGCACAGCCCTGTGATTACAGGTCAGCTCCTCTGGGAATCTGAAGGAGGAAGCTGCAAATTATAGCCTCCTTCTTTATTTGGGCTCGTGAACATAGGTGATCTGTGAGCACACTTCACCAAGGCTCATCAAAGGACCTGGAAACCCCTACCCTAAGTGATTGGCACCAACACAATATATAGCATCCAAAGGGCACCAGCTATGATCCTTTGGACTTCCAACTGCAGCATTTTTCCTGATGTTTGACCCATGCTCACTCTTGACATTTTTTTGCAAGTCCCAAGTCATGGTGAGATACTCCTGCATTTCTTTCCGATACTGCAGTGAAGAGACTGCTTCCAGGATAAGTGTCAGGAGTGGGGAACTCCAGGAAGATTCTGGCTGGGACGCTACTCATGCTTGCCACAGAGAACCTCCCAACACCCGTCCCCCAGGGAGCGCTGGGCCACTCAATTTACCTGCATCAGACTCTTTCTCAGTGCCACAAGGCTGCAGAACTTCTAAAGAGGGTACATTTCATGTTAATATCACAACAGAGTCCTTGACCCACGGAAACACCACGGGAAACCGGAGAGAGCAGATGCAAGTTTCCCCTGAGAATATGACTTAATCCAAGTGGCTCTGCCAAACCGCAAACTGCAGCTTCATAGCACGTTTGTAAACTCATTACGGTCCCTGTGGTTCTCACCTGACCCCTCCTCCTTTCTTTTCTAGCTGTGCTCCTTTCCCCTCCCCCAACACTGGCTGCCCAGAGACAGGCTCCACAGGGCTCCCTCCATTTGGGCCAAAACAACGTTGCCTCTCCAGAGCCCCTCCTCCTCCAACCCTTTCGCTCCGAGCCACACTTAGGAGATGGGCCAATTAACCTGATAACAATGACACGGGATGCTACGTATTGATGCACTTTCCGTCCCAATAGCATGTTTGCATTCTCCAGGAGGCCTTCAGTGCCTAAGTCTAAGTGCTTGACAGATGGAGAACATGTGGCAAGGATACTAATGTGCTTGTCACTTTGAAGCAAATAACTCAGAACTCCTCAAATCACTCCAAAGCAGCGACCCCTGATGTCGTCCATGCATGATGCCAGAGCTGTCCTGGGTCTCACTATGAATGACATCAGCCACTTAAAAGTCCTGCTGTCCATGGTGCTTTACTGTAGCAATATTAGAATGTTTTTCTCTTGGCCCCTACATATTTCTTGGCATTACCTTTTAATATTATTTCAGTTTTGTACTCAGGTCTCCTTGGTCATAGTAAGACCTGATTTACAAAAATTACATGATTCAGTAAAATAAGCTCAGAGTGTGGATAGTGATCACCTCCTCACTCCAAAGAAATGAGTGTGAAAATTTCCCTTGATATTTTTAGTTCATTTTTCAAAACATTCAAAAAAAGACATAAAGGGAATACATTCAAAGCTCAAATTCAAGACTTAAGAAAAACAAGAAACAAGAAGGTAGTGAGATAAGTATGAGGTAAAGAACAACTGACATGATAAGTCTTAAAGAATTGTTTGTCACATTAGACTCGTATATTCCAAATGAAACAGGAACAACATGTTTTAAATAAACACATAGGCTCTCTCTTTTAGTGGCTGGGATATGTAAACTTAGCCTAAATTTCTTGAATGGATATGCAATAAACTATTTATAACATTTTCTCTGTCCTAATTACGACTAATCCTAAACAATTGGAGAGTCAGATGGCCGGGTATTTAAAGAAGCAAACATCCCAGATAAACAGTGGGTAATTTCTACTGAAATCCAGAGCCCTGAGCCCTTGTAGATACATGGTTATGGGGCAACTCAGGAATAGCTGCACATGGAAACTGCAAAAGGAATCCTCCCGAATCCTGAGCCTCGACGTAAGGAAAAATGAAGGTGCCTTAGATGTGGGTGGCAAGGTCATCTGGTGGGGCCCAAGAGGGCTCTTCAGGCACCTAATAACTTCAAAAGCAACTTTCAGTTTTCTATGTATCTCATGAAATTCTACCATGTGGATCCTTCTCTTGAAAATTTGGAAAATAAAAACATGTAAAAGAATGAAATTAGAGGGGGGTGGTGGTGTGATGAATTGGGAGATTGGGATTGACATACATACACTAATATATATAAAATGGATAACTAATAAGAACCTGCTGTATAAAAAAATAAGTAAAATAAAATTCAAAGATTCAAAAAAAAAGGCTCTTGGTGCTGCAACCAGGAGTCAGTGCTGTGCCTCTGAGGTGGGAGAGCCAACTTCAGGACACTGGTCCACAAGAGACCTCCTAGCTCCACATAATATCAAATGGCAAAAATCTCCCAGAGATCTCCATCTCAACACCAGCACCCAGCTTCACTCAACGACCGGCAAGTTACAGTGCTGAACATCCTATGCCAAACAACTAGCAAGACAGGAACACAACCCCACCCATTAGCAGAGAGGCTGCTTAAAATCATAATAAGTCCACAGACACCCCAAAACACACCACCAGACGTGGACCTGCCCACCAGAAAGACAAGATCCAGCCTCATCCACCAGAACACAGGCACTAGTCCCCTCCACCAGGAAGACTACACAACCCACTGAACCAACCTTAGCCACTGGGGACAGACACCAAAAACAACAGGAACTATGAACCTGCAGCCTGCAAAAAGGAGACACCAAACACAGTAAGATAAGAAAATGAGAAGACAGAAAAACACACAGCAGATGAAGGAGCAAGATAAAATCCCACCAGACCTAACAAATGAAGAGAAAATAGGCAGTCTACCTGAAAAGAATTCAGAATAATGATAGTAAAGATGATCCAAAATCTTGGAAATAGAATAGACAAAATGCAAGAAACATTTAACAAGAACCTAGAAGATCAAAAGATGAAACAAACAATGATGAACAACACAATAAATGAAATGAAAAATACTCTAGATGGGATCAATAGCAGAATAACGGAGGCAGAAGAACAGATAAGTCACCTGGCAGATAAAATAGTGGAAATAACTACTGCAGAGCAGAATAAAGAAAAAAGAATGCAAAGAACTGAGGACAGTCTCAGAGACCTCTGGGACAACCTTAAACGCACCAACATTCGAATTATAGGGTTCCAGAAGAAGAAGAGAAAAAGAAAGGGACTGAGAAAATATTTGAAGAGATTATAGTTGAAAACTTCCCTAATATGGGAAAGGAAATAGTTAATCAAGTCCAGGAAGCACAGAGAGTCCCATACAGGATAAATCCAAGGAGAAATACGCCAAGACACATATTAATCAAACTGTCAAAAATTAAATATAAAGAAAACATATCAAAAAAAAATGAAATTAGAACACTCCCTAACACCTCACACAAAAATAAACTCAAAATGTATTAAAGACCTAAATGTAAGACTGGACAGTATAAAACTCTTAGAGGAAAACATAGGAAGAACACTCTCTGACATAAATCACAGCAAGATCTTTTTTGACCCACCTCCTAGAGTAACGAAAATAAAATCAAAAATAAACAAATGGGACCTAATGAAACTTAAAAGCTTTTGCACAGCAAAGTAAACAAAAAATGAGATAAAAAGACAACTCTCAGAATGGGAGAAAATATTTGCAAACGAAGCAACTGACAAGGGATTAATCTCCAAAATATATAAACAGCTCATACAGCTCAATATCAAAAAAACAAACAACCCAATCAAAAACTGTAAAGCAACTATACCCCAAATAAAAAAAAAAAACCTGCATCCACTGCTGGTTATTTTATGATGCCAACATCATGAAAATCTCTCAACCCCCCTCCAAAATAAATGTTTTATAAAGCAAGGCTGGGTCTGCCCCCAAAGCCTATCATTTCACTAACACTTAAAAATATTTTCTCAACATTCTCGAGCAGTGCTCAAAACCGGCCTGATATATATAGAGCCTCCTTTGTGGAATAACAAGATTATTTTTACCATTTTCCAATTCTCAAAAATCTGACCTGTCACCAGAGAACTTCTAAAAATATCAAGATGATAATGACATCCTTCGTCACTTCCCTCCTAGCTTATGGCTGCATTACTAGAGTTGGATTTTTATTTATTTTCTGAGGGTCCTCTCTGATCACAGCATGCATCACTTCACTGCTTTCAAGATGTGGGACACAATAGCTATCTTGGGAAGGTGGCTGACTTTTTTTTTTCCACCTTTACAGGCAAGGTTTTTTGCAAAACATTCAGTTCAATTCACTTTCTGCCTATCTCTTAAATCACATGTTTGAGTTGGAAGTATATTGGAAAGGATCCTAGAAAACAAATGCTGACTGAGGAGAAGCATTTTGTTCTTTCACCACAGCCAATTCAATTCCGCAGCAGCATTACCGAGTGCCTACTATGTGCCAGGAATATAAAGATGGATAAAACAGTCTTTGCCCTCAAATAGCTCACAGCTTTCCAGGATAGACAGTCCCACTAACAAACAACAATTGTAAGCTGTGGTAGAGCTAGAAATCTCATTGCTATTTGTATAAACATACAAGAAGGAGAACACCTATAAGGGAGCAGCAAACACTGTTGAGGGAAATCAGAAAGGAAACGTAATGGGAAACCAAATGATGCTTTAGAGAGAGATCAATCCCAGCAATCTCTCTTTGATTAGAGATGTGTCTCAATCTTGATATATCTGGGGTTGAAGGAAAAAAAAAAAAAACGGCTCTTGAGAGTTGTCAGCAGCATCTGCTTTTTGGGTAGAATTTAGAATATATTCTTGTGGGCAGGTCCTCCTCCATTTGTTCTTGGCAGTTCATTTTGGTGAGTCTTTAGTCATGCTTAGAGAGAAGTACCTACTCGTTGGTCTTGCAGAAGCCCTGAACAGAAGGAGGGCTCCAACCACAGATGCTTCACACGGAGGATGTTCATTACTCTAACAATGACAAACTCTCTACTCAGATTGGGCAAAGATGCATCCATTTTAGTGTCAACTATGATATTGTTTATTATGTTACCAACAGAGTTTCCTTCACTTTGACTGTAGGAAGAGAAGATCAAGGAGACTTCCAAGCATGGAGAAGAGTAGGTCTTGTTTCAGTGGCAGGCAGCTAGGGCCAAAGGAGCGAGAGAACCAGTGGGGGACTGTCTACCATGTTCAAAGGGACAGGACAACAGAATCAACAAGAGACATATATGGTATCTTGTTTTAGGTTCTTCTTTTCTCTGTAGTAATACTCGCTGAACATCATTACCTCATGTTGTTGTGTTAGTAAGCGTTGGCGAATGAAGAGAAGGTTCTGTATCCATGCTTTGGGGTAAAGTGAACTTAAGGCTGTAGCAAGTTCAGAAAAATTCTTAGGAGATGGCCAGAGGTGATCACGGAGAAGCTGGGAGGGAGGTGAGACTCGGGTAGCCGCCTGGCTGAGTGGCAAGGGGGAGACCCGGGGTCCCAGTTCTCCTTCTGCAAACTTTCAATCAAGCCTCCTGCTTTCAGCTCTTCTCAATATCCCTGCCTTCAGTGGTTCCAGGAGTTTCCTGTTCTAAGCCTTTCCAAGGTTCCATTTCAAAATTAGTTTTTCCCTCATTCCTTCTTGTTGGCTTTTCCCCTCCACAGACACGAAGCTTTCAGCTGTCCCTAATCCACTAAGCATGTTACTGCCCTTCTATTTGCTTTTCAGTTGCCAAAACTTTTTCTCTCTCATCACCTCTCCCCTTCTCTTGTTCTTATATATAGGTTCATGCATTTTTAATTCCTTTACTATGAGGTTTTACACAGGAGTGGAGATGAGTGCAAGTGTTCAATCTGTGGGTTTCTTTCTTAGCTATATTTTATTTATCTATTCATTAATATTCCACCTAGTTGAAAATAACATGACACCAGATCTTGCTTAGAATTAGCATGCAACCCCCTTAAAAGGCCTTATAAAATCAAGACCCTCAGGCTTGGAATGAATTATGAAGGTCAACGTATCTAAGCTCTTGTCAGATGTTTAATCCAGGAAACTCCTTTGCTTGCCTGATAGAAATTTAATTTATTGAGTGAAAAAGCAGAAAGCTATGTTGTTTTGCTTATCATCATGCATCATATTTAATAACGATGGCTGCCACTTACAGTGTACTTCCCATGTGCCCCACTTGTGCTAAGGGGCATTTACGCCCCGCAATGACCCTATGAGGGAGAAATTATTATACTCAACTGTGCTCCACACACACACCACTTTGCAGAGAAGGAAACTGAGATTTAGTTCCGGTTTCGCTCATTTCTCAATTGCTTGTAGCTTGTACATGACAGGCATAGCCTAGTTCTGAACCAGCTTTTTCAGATTCCAGAGCTTATCCTCTCAGCTGTGATGGCTCCCAGATCTAGGACTGTATGGCTCTTAAGGAACTTGTTTCTGCAGGGTGGCTTGTGTGTGCTCTCTGCTTTTTTCCCACTGGCAGGTTTTGCTGTTGATGTTGTTGTGCTTGTTTACTGTTGCCTGCATTTCGGTCCTTAGGGTCATGACCCTCAGTGGTCCAGGCGGACTTCGATCTGCTACCTAGATGGCTTCTCTTTTAAACTGATATGAAGCCAGTAAACAATAAAAAATCATTTTTAAATGGACCAAACAATGAAGGTAAACCTGTTATCAAAAAGATGCGTGATCTATTTCTAGGTAAACTATCAGTGGCACTGCATTTATCATCCATTATATCAAGTCACTATGGTTTACATGTTGAGTATAGTTACATTAGAATGTTGACCGAACCAAAGATTTCGACTTTGGTGGGTTCTTTTTGGTAAAATAACCACACATTTTTTCCTGTCAACAATTTCAGTGGTTGAGGGCACACTATTAGAATGGGCAGATAGAGTAGAAACTACCCAGAACCCAAATCAGAAGCCCCAGGGTTGAGGTGCAGCTCTGTGTCTCTGTGTATTTTGAACAGTTCACCTAACTTACGTGAACCACAATTTCAGGGTCTGTCAGCAAGAGAACCTAACACACAACAGTATTTAGAGTGCAGCTGAGCCAATGTATGTGCAAGTGCTTGACACAGAAGTAGGGGCTTAATAAACGCTTATTCATCAGCCTGTTTCAGCAAGTGTGGTAGGAATACTTATTGAATATGAATGGGAGATAGACACTGGGAATATGTATAAGCAAAGAGAAGAGACTGGATGTCTGAAATCTCACATCTTTCTAAAGCATCCCCAGGATGCCCAGCGCTGGCGCCTCTAGTTCTGACAGCTGCACCAGTCATGGAGATCGGCTCAGAAGCTCGGAACTGTCAGCTCATTTAACTGTGCCATGATCTGCACTGTGTTGCCTATGACTTCCTTCTCCTCCACCACTCTTGCTGCAAACCTTGCCTGGCAAAACGCTGAGCAGAAGGTAGCAGAATTTCCTCTGGGACTTACTATGAATGCCTTCTGAGGATAAATACTGCCATGGAGAGGGCGATTTATCTGGGTGAACACGACAGTCTCCTAATGTCCAAAGTGTGCTAGACATAAATTTAAACCCCAGGAGAAAGCCTCTGAAAGCTCCGCCTCTGCAGTAGGTCTTCCAACATCAGAAGGACTTAAGGGAAGCATTTTTACTCCCTTGGGTATTTCGGAATCATGGTACAGTTTTGGGGTGAAACTGGGGGTCCCACAAAGAATTGAATGCCTGGGCTTAAATCACAATAGCTCCCATCAACAGATCTCCCTAATACCCCACTAGGGACCCTTAAGCCAGGAAGGCTCAGCACACAACCCCAGAGCTATTACAGATTGGAGCAGGCTCCTTAGAGATCCTTGGTGTTCAGTCTCAGTCCCCCAAAGGAGGCTGAAAATGACTCAACATTCATACATTTGTGAAGAAAGGAAGGCATGGGGCAAAAGAGATTTGATTCATCTTTTTTCTTGATTGTCTCCCAGATGGCCCTTATTCTAGAGACGTGTACCTCTCAGGCAAGAAGCCATTTTGACTTTGAAAGATTTCTATAGGAAGTGAGTCTTCAGAGTGGTACAGTGAATAGGGTCCTTAGTAAGCTGGGAGCTGCAGGATTGAATTGCAGTCCCAGCTCTGTCACTGACAGAATACTTCAGACAAGTTGCTTAATTTCTCTGGGCCTAGGATTCTTTGTTTTTAATTTAAAAATTTTTGTTTTGGAATTCCCTGGAGGTCCAGTGGTTAGGACTCCATGCTTCCACTGCAGGGGCACAAGTTCGATCCCTGGTCAGGGAACTAAGATCTCACATGCCACGCAGTACGGCCTTAAAAAAAAAAAAGTTTTACTTTTTAAAAATGAGAACATGGGACTGGGTTATCTCTCTGGACCCTTCTAACTCTAAATATCTGATACATCTATTACCCTGACAGGAATGAACTGAGCTAACAGAATCATATGACTCAAGGGAACAGCCCATAGCTAATATTACAGTCAAATACTTTTTGTTTCTCTGCTGAGTGTTTGACAGAACTATGAGTTATAGGCTGGGGTTTCTGGATCCTGCCTGGGCTTCTCATAAAAGAAAAAGAAAGGATGAGAGCTGTGGCCTTTAAACTGTTGAAAAGACATAGTTCTCATAAGCTAAGTAACTTTGACACTATGCACCACAGCCTGACAATTAAATTTCTCTCTTGCTCTCTGAATTTCAACCAGTGCTACATTGAGAGTTAAACTATTCTGATGTGAAGACATCTCTTTTCTCTCATCAGAGACTCACAAGCTGTCCGCATCAGTTTCCTTAGTAACCAACCTGCTTGCTCAGACAGTGTCTCACGGTTTATACCCAGTGAAAATGCTGCTCCCCAACAGCAGAAGAGCAAACACAGCTGAGGAATAGTAGAGCTGGGATGGCTTGCAGAAGGCCCCAGCAGCTGAAATTAAACGTGCTGCTCACCTCATCAAGACCAGGGAAGAGGAGTACCTCTTAAACCAAAGGGAAACTTTCCTGATTGGTGATGTGCACATGGTGCCCTGGAGAGAATTTTCCAAGGCTGCAGCATGGAACTGCCCAGCTCAAGCCCTGGCCCATGACTGCTTTCCCCCTTCATTAGGCAACTCTCTCTCTCTTTTTTTTTTTTTTTTGCGGTACGTGGGCCTCTCACCGTTGTGGCCTCTCCCGTTGCGGAGCACAGGCTCCGGACGCACAGGCCCTGCGGCCATGGCTCACGGGCCCAGCTGCTCAGCGGCATGTGGGATCTTCCCGGACCAGGGCACGAACCCGTGTCCCCTGCATCGGCAGGCAGACTCTCAACCACTGCACTACCAGGGAAGCCCAGGCAACCCTCTTTTTAATCAGCACAAGTGACAAAGAGTCTTCTCCAAGGGAGCAACCGCCAACTTGACAAAATAACCAAAGAACCCCGTTCCTTCCCTGTCCCTGCATGGGAAACACACCGTGTACCAAAAGCATCCTAAATGTACGACTAGTATGCAGGGCGAGAGAGTCTGGAAGCCTGGTCTGCATCCCCAAAAGACTCTAAAGCCCTTGAGCAAATGAGCCTCATGGAAACCAACTGAGGGTGGTTTGTCACAGAAGACCAAGAACTCCAGACAGGTGGCCGTTAGTCCCAGTAGAGGAAGCAAAGCAAGAAAGACACCCAAAGGAGAGAGTTTTCACAGAATTCCATATGAATATCCTGGAGACATAGGACATGGGTAATCAAGTGAAGGATAGAAGGTGGAATGAAAACTGGAATCCTGCAAGATCCTGGTCAGAGAGAGCCCTGGATCTGAAGGGCAAGGAAGTGAATGCGGACTCCAGCAAAGCCCGTATTTCGTCTGGGCATTTTTGTCATCCTCCTTAGTCCCTCTCCTCCCCAGCTGATGCAGCCAATGGTTCTCCTGTTCTGTGGTCTTTGGTCCCTTCAAAGGAACGAGTAAGCAATTTTCTGCCTCCAATGGACCTTATATTGCTTGATTGTCCCTTTACACAAGGACCAGAGTTAAACAACCTTTCTGGAGATTTAAGCAGCAGTACCTGTTTTACTGAAATGAAAATGAAAATATATTGCTGAATTAAAACGTCATCAGAAAGGTCAAGAAAGTCAGCATTTGAAATATGACCACTGTAAGTCTCAGTGTGAGTTCTTGTGTGTTACCTAATAATACTCTGATAATACTCACTCTTCTCTAATAATACTCAAACCACATACAAAAATAAAACTCAAAATGGGTTAAAGACCTAAATGCAAGACCTGAAACCATCAAAGTCCTAGAAGAGAATATAGGCAGAACACTCTATGACAAAAATTGTAACAATATTTTTTTGGATCTGTCTCCCAAGGCAAAAGAAATTAAAGCAAAAATAAACAAATGGGACCTAATTAAACTTAAAAGCTTTTGCACAGCAAAGGAAACCATCAACAAAAATAAAAAGGCAACCTAAGGAATAGGAGAAAATGTTTGCAAATGATGCAACTGACAAGGGGTTAATATCTAAAATATTTAAACAGCTCATACAACTCAATTTTTAAAAAAACCTAATCAAAAAAATGGGCAGAAGGGCTTCCCTGGTGGTGCAGTGGTTGAGAGTCTGCCTGCCGATGCAGGGGACGCGGGTTCGTGCCCCGGTCTGGGAGGATCCCACATGCCGTGGAGCGGCTGTGCCTGTGAGCCATGGCCGCTGAGCCTGCGCGTCCGGAGCCTGTTGCTCCGCAACAGGAGAGGCCACAACGGTGAGACATTTTCTCAAAGAAGACACATATATGGCTAACAGGCATATGAAAAGATGCAAATCAAAACAACAGTGAGGTATTACCTCACCCCTGTCAGAATGGCTATCATCAAAAAGTCTACAAATAACAAATATTGGCAGGGATGTGGAGAAAAGGGAACACTTGCACACTGTTGATGGCAAAGTAAATTGGTGCAGCCACTATGGAAAACAGTATGAGAAGTTCCTTAAAAAACTAACAACAGAACTACCATACGATCTAGCAATTCCACTCCTGGGTATACATATCCAGAAAAAAAACAAAAATGCTAATCAGAAAAGATACATCCAACCCCAATGCTCATAGCAGCAGTATTTACCACAGCCCAGATAGGGAAGCAACCCAAGTGTCCATCAACAGACAAAGGGATAAAGAAGATGTATATATATGTACACACACAATGGAATATTACTCAGCCATAAAAAGAATGAAATATGGCCATCTGCAGCAATATGGATGGGCCTAGAGAATATTATGCTGAGTGAAATAAATCAGACAGAGAAAGACAAATATCGTGTGATATCACTTATATGTAGAATCTAGAAAAATAAAATGAATGTATATAGCAAAAGAGAGACGCACGGATACAGAAAACAAACTAGTGTTTACCAGTGGGGAGAGGGAAGTGGGCAGGGGCAAGATAGGGGTATGGGATTAAGAGATATAAACTACTATGTATAACATAAATAAGGATATGCTATAAGCAATAAGGATATGTTATACAGCACAGGGAAATATAGCCATTATCTTGTAATAACTTTTAATGGAGAATAATCTGTAAAAATACTGAACCACTATGCTGTTCACCTGAAACTAATATTGTAAATCAACTATACTTCAATAAAAAATACTGTATTGTACACTTAAAAATTTATCGAGGGTAGATCTTACGTTACATGTTCTTCCCACAATAAAATTTTTAGAAACACTCCTCATTCTTCTGTCATAGCTTGGTAATTATTTAAGTGTAAGCACTTCATTTTTAATTTTTTACTGCAACAAAACATACATCCAAAAAAGTGCACTTATCGGAAGCATAAACCCTCACAAACCGAATGCACGATGCAACCAGCCCCCAGATCTCAAGAAATAGAAATCACTGTCAGAAGCCCTTTGCCTCATCCCTCCCATCACTCTTCTCCCAAGAGTAACTATTATCTGGCCTTACGACAGCACAGGTTAGTTTTGCTGGGTTAGTACTCTATACAACTGAGATCATACGGTATGTTCTTTTTTATATCCGTATTATTTCCCTCACCACTGTTTGGGAGATTCCTCCATACTGCTGGGTGTAGCTGCAGATTATTCTCATCACTAGAGAGTACCCACTGTGAATACACCACACCGGATCCATGCTGCGGCCAATGGGCATTTTGCTGGCTTCCAGTAGGCGGCTATTTCCAATAGCGCTTCTCTGAACATCTTGATACATGTTGGTGGGAAACATAGGTAGCAGGTCATAGTTTTTAGTCATTTCTTGCCCCACAGCAGGTGGTCATGTATTTTTACATCTTTCCAGGCCCCATTCGAGAAAGCTCAATAAGAAAGTATATGCTGAGTGTACTTAAGAATCTACTAGAAAAAAATAGCATGATTTGACATTCACATCGTCTCTCCACAACAGTTTGCCAGTTCGTTCTCTCTAAAATCAAGCCTCAACAACGCAGCTTATGCCACGGCCTTGATTCTTCCTGCTGTGGCATCTTGGCGTTCACTCCTGCCTCCTGACAACAGCTCGTAATCACCTCAGTCATGTCATCTATTTTCAGGTCATATAAATATTTTTTTTCAAAAAATCCTTTATCCCGGGATAGTTTTTTCTTCTTTAAAATTCTTTGGTGATTTTTACGCATACATGTGGGATCTAGAAAAATGGTACAGATGAACTGATTTGCACAGCAGAAAGAGAGACAGACGTAAAAAACAGATGTATGGACACCAAGGGGGGGAAAGGGGGGTGGGATGAATTGGGAGATGGGGACTGACATATATACACTACTATATGTAAACTAGATAACTCATGAGAACCTGCTGTAGAGCACAGGGAACTCTACTCAATGTTCTGTGGTGACCTAAATGGGAAGGAAATCCAAAAAAAAGAGGGGATATACATATACATAGAGCTGATTCACTTCACTGTACAGTAGAAATGAACACAACATTGTAAAGCAACTCTACCCCAATTAAAAAAATTCTTTGGTGATTTTTAAATTAATAGATATAGATCTACTAGTTCCGCCTAGTATCCCGTCTTCAAGACAACACTGAAAATGTTTTATGGGGGCGTGGGGGAGAAGAGCCTTTCTTTTTCCTCAGAGGAGACCCCGTGCTCTGTATTTTCATATGGAAGTCAAAAAAGCAAATGCAGAAAAACTATCCCCAGACTGTGTGTGTGGTGGGATGGGGGCAAAACATGGCCCCAGGTTCTTTGCCATGTTACCATCAAGAGGCAGAGTCTGGGTGGATCGAGACCGGTTTGACAATTGAGCAGAGCAGAAGTGACACTGTGTGACTTCAGGGCTGGGTTGTGAGTGGCCATGCGGTTCCCAGCTGGTGCTCTTGGAATGCCCACTTTCAGAATCTAGCCACCATGCTGTGAGACACCCAGGCCAAGTGGAGAGGCCACGTAGTAGGTGCTTTAGTCAACAAGTGCCAGTGAGCCCAGCCTTTGAGTCATCCCAGCTTCTATGGGGCTGAATCATGTCTCCCCTAAAGATATGTTGGAGCCTAACCCCTAGTACCCCAGAATGTGACCTTATTTGGAAAAAGAGTCATTGCAGATGTAATTAGTTAACATGAAGTCATATTGGAGTAGGATGGGCCCTTAACATCTCCTTATCAGAGATGAGAGCACCATGCAAAGACACAGACACTCAAGGAAGACAGCCATGGGCAGACAGAGGCAGGGATTGAGTTATGCTGCCACAAGCCAACGGCTACCAGAAGCTGGGAGATACAAAGAAGGATTCTACCCCGGAGGCTTTAGAGGGAGGATGGCCTTACCGACACCTTGATTTTAGACTTCTAGACTCCAGAACTGTGAAAGAATACATTTCTGTTGTTTTAAACCACCCCATTTGTAGTACTTTGTTACAGCAACCCTCGGAAACTAACACACCAGCTCAGACACCAAACATGTGAGTGACAAAGCCTTTGGTGATGCCAGCCCCCAGCCAATCGAGTCTTCCCAGCTGGGGCCCCGGGGTTGTAGAATAGACAAGCCATCCCACTGTACTCTGAATTCCTGCCCCATAGAATATGTGACCATAATTAAGTGGTTGCTATTTTATGCTACTAAATTTGGAGTATTTTGTCACAGACTAATAGTAAGTGGAACAGGAGTCATCAGAGTTTGACACGGCAGCCCGAGGCCTCGGTCTACGCTACATAAAGGACAGACCAGTCATTTCTGCTCTGCAAGTGTGCTGAGCACCGGTGTCCGTCAACAGAGAAGATGAACTCAATCAGTGGTCCTGCGGGAAGCACGGGTATTGAACCAGAAGTAACAGGTACTGTGAGCCAGACAATGCCGTAACATTTCACATGGCCTGTCTCATGTAATCTTTCCAACAGTCCAGTGAAGTAGGTCCTAATATTAGGGTCATGTTAATAAATGAGGGCACAGAGGCGACCTGCCCTGGGTCACATAGTTAGTTCATGGTAAAGCACAGGCTTCACACTTCGGGAGATGGTACCAAGAATCAAGTTTACTACAGTCATTGGGAAAAATGGGGGTGATGCAATTAGCTCCCAGTGCAGGACAGTGGCCCGAGTGTTCATCTGCTTACTTAATGGACATTTCTTGGGTTCTGCAATGTGTCACTGTGTCGATTAGGGAAAGCACGGTCTAATGGAAGATGCAGACATGTAAGTAGATATCTTTTCTTTTTAGTTCAGTCCAAAGTTGAATTATTTCAAAAGAAACTGTTGTAATTGGGGAAAAAAGAGAAAATAAAGCAAACAAGAAAAAGGGAACAATGGGCTTTCCTTGCTGGCAGAAGCAGAGAGAACACTGAAGTCAAAGGAAGTTAAAAGTTCTGAACTAGAAAACAGAAATTTGGGGTAAATCAGCTTGGGAATGTGAGATTAAGCTGTGACCTGGTTCTACAAATTTATGCTATGCACCATATACTCTCAGTGGCCCAAGGCATGTGATTAGATCAGATCCAGCACAGTTGGGACAGAAAGAGTCATGAGCCCAACCTCATGAGTCCACTTTGGGATTGTATTTCCCCCTCAATCCAAATGAACCCTTTGAGGTTCCAAAGGAATGGGGAAAGGAGGGAAAGGCCGAAATCATATGTTCAGGGGGAGAAGGCCTTCTGCACCCGTGCTGCTCAGAGCAGTCTGGCCACCATGCTCCCTCATAGTGGTCACCTGGGCAGATGGGCAGAGAAACGAAGTCCAGACTCAGGAAGGATAACCGTCATGGGTGGCCCTGACTGCCATCCAACCACTCGAAGGGTGAGGGATGCTGCCCTATTTTGCAAACCTGGCAGAAACAGGTCAATGAAGCCCCTGGAACCTGAGCTCAGTCTCATGGATTTTTGTCCCCTCAGCCCAGCCACGACTGTTTCAACCCTTTCTTCAAGTGGAATGTTCCTTCAACAACCTAAAATAGTTTCAAAAAATGTTTCACAGAAAAAAGGTCAAGGTTACACGGTGCTGGCTCACCCATTTTGTGAGGCTAAGATGATAACTTTGATTTTTATTTCTGATATATTTTATTACTGCTTTAAAGGGAGAGAGTGAAAGGCACTTGGGGATGTTTGGTCACGGAGGAGTGGCCTGGCACAAGTCTAGGATTCCCGCAGACCCTCCATCACATCTTCCCTTCTTCCCAGTAGTTGTCTGGGAGGAATGGGGAAACTGGAACCCCTAAAAGCCAAAACTAAAAGCCAAAACTTTCCTTGCTTCTGCTCACCAGATGCAACTCATTACCTACTGGCCGCAGAGCGAGGGAGTCATTATTTCTAACAGAACACTTAGTGTCTGCTTTTGAGGACCTTTTATTATCTTGATTATCTTTATTGTGTCCAACTGATGTGAAGCCAGGGCCATAACCAGAGCATACTTGGAAATGGTTTTAGAATTTTCCTAGTTCCCACTAGATATGCTCTAAAGCGCTTACTGATTTTTGCCCTTTCTCCATATGAACTAATCAAATGAGATGGAGGACAGTTGACAGAAGGTCCACTGGGAGGAAGACCTCTTTGACTCTCTTGTCACAGGCGACAGTGAGTGAGGATATGATAGATGAGGGATATTTCTCGCATCGAGTTAACTTTGGTGTGAGAGGCAGTATGGCTAGAGTCTTCAGGTCCAGACCTTGCGGGTTTGAATCTGCGATCTGCAGTTTAGCAGCTGTGCAATTTAGAACAGTTACTTAATCTCTCTGGGTCCCTTTTCCTCATCTGTAAAATGGAGATAATAATAGCATCTACCTCCTTAAGGGGTTGTAACCAATAAATGAGTTAATACAGGAAAGGCCCTTTAATAACCGTGTCATAATGGGTTTGCTATTATTGTATTCATGTAGAAAAGGGAACAAAAGAGTGGAATAAAGTGAGGCAATTGAGACCCTGAAAGAGAGAAAGCTAGAGCCAGATCCTGGGTCCTCCTTCAGAAACCACCTTAACCGTCAGCGTCTGTGGTGGTTCTCCCATCCATGTGGGAAGCACATTCAGCAACAAGCAAGAGCCCTTAATACTTGTTCTCAAATCACCGTAAACCATGGGAAGTCACAGAAAACCAAGGGAAGAACCCTTGCTTTCATACCTGTATAGGTGCTGTACATTTTGTCGGCAAGATGCCCAAGAGATACACTTTGTAGGGCCAATTAATCAAGGATTATTAGAGACTGATAAGGTTGAGTGGATTTACCTACCCATCAAATTGCTTGATGTAGAAAAGTAGAGTGAGTGGAGAATGGATAAGAAGAGGTGAACCGTAAGGGTTACATCTTTCTAATCCTATACCAGTGGGCCCTAAATCCATAAATAGGTGTTCTTCCATGGTGATGTCTTAGACTTCCGCCTTCAGGAGTCCATATCCCTTAAAGGCTATAACCGCCCTCCTAGCGCAATGCCTGACACGCAGCACTCCTATTTTTAAGAAAAGAATGACTGCATGGATACATGGATGATATACTAGATAGATTAGATAGATAGATAGATGTAAACTTCTTCAGATACCTAATCCATTTGAAAGATAAGATAACCATTTAGTTTTTCACAAGTCCCCAAGATCTTAATTACGGAAATTTCTAGATTTCACCCAAATCAGTTTTCTCTAGACATAGGCTTCTTGTGCATATCATTATACCACAAATTGTCTTTTCAATTTCCACTAAAATTTTATCTCTCACTTGATGAGCAATTTTTGTACTAGCTGAGACACCAGCTGAAACTGTTTCACAAAGTACTTTTTTCTTCTTTTTGTAGAGAATATATGGTGAATTGCTTATATTCATAGAACCGGGTCACTGCTGAATTTCACATTCCACTGCCTGATTTACCCCAAACTTCTGTTTTCTAGTTAGGAACTATAACTGTCTTCAACCTCAACTTTCTCTTTACTTCTATCAGCAACACTGGGTTACCCTTATTTTCAAATCTTTTTTTAAAAAAAAAACACACAGAAAAATCTAATTCTTTTATTACATGAACACACCATAAGATGTGGCGGTCTGGGTAGGCGGCTAGGTGAACTCACTACCTAAGGGTCTTGACCTCACATATCAGTCTGGAAAAGTGACACATCATAGAACCTGCTCCCAACTTGAGTCCTCATGATGTAATATCTCAACTTGCAGGCCACCTCCACTCACACTTGTATGACTGTCCTCATTATAAACAAGACAACTCAGTAACAACAAATCTCAAATGTACAACCATCTGAAGACTGTGGCATCAATATCATCAATATTTCAAAGCACTTTCTATAAAGTCAGACAGTGACATCTCTGGGGGTTTTTGTTCTCCAACATTTATTCAATGGTTTGGGAGAGGCCCTCCCTTTTTTCAGGTAGTATAATATAGTGTCTATTGGAGACAACACCATTTACTTTAAGACTGAGAAATGAAGGAAGGTTTTTGGTAAGGAGTGATGTCAAACAGTGTCTGCTATGAGGTAGTGTGTGCAACTCATACACATACATCCTTGCTTTGTGGGCTGATCTTTCAGTTCCTATTCCAAGGACGTTCAAAAACCAATCTCTTGGATTTCTGGACTTGATTTTGAGACTTGAGCAGATGGAGTACTACTTGCTTTTCTGGAATTACTTTGCTTGGGTTACACCCTGGCAAACATTCCAGGTGTTACTGTCTATTAGTTTTGAACCTATCAGAATGTTAAGATATATTATCTCTAAAGATACTTCCTTTGCTGCCTGGAAATAGACTGAGCTTAAATTTCAAGTCTGCTATTAAAACTGCAAATCCTTCCACTAGGAAATCTTCAAATTGTCCTTGCACAATAGAAGAGTGTTCTTTTCTCTTCCCAGTTGGCCCTTGCTCTATTTTCATCTTCACCTCAGCCCAGTCCATGCCTCATTAAAATCATTTCATTGTGGACTGGTGAATGAAATGAAAGTAATGACATGTAAAAGAACCTCTTTTCTAATAACCCCAGCTTCATAAAAGACAAAATCTGCTTATCGATAACAATGCCTGAGTTGGAGCAGTGCTTTAGCTTTGCAAAGCCTTTGGTTCCACAGATATTCTCTCCATGGAGCTCTCTGGGGTTGGCAATTATCACAGTGAAGTGCTTGTAATTATCTGCTCAGGCCCCTGGACTGTTGAGAGACAACCCTGGGGTCTCCATTCAGGGCATTAGAAGTAACTAGGCTTCTAATTACCACATTATGCAGTTTGAAATTAATTGAAATTTTGGATTTTATTCAATTAAGAAAATACATCTGGAGCCCACTTAGAGACACAGTACCCACTCACGCAGCTAATGGCTCTGACCCAGTGGTAGCTAAATGGCAATGTTACTTAACCACATATACCCACCTGTTAATGGTGGTCAGTTTGCCCAAATCAATTGGGCAGCAATATGAATCAATTATTAAGAGGCTGGTAAAAGTCCTTTCTTTTTATGACATAACAGTTGAGGGTTTATAGCATCCTTTGAGATTACAGCAATTTTCCCAAGTGGTATGAATATCAGAATGCCCTGAGGACATGTTAAAAGTTGCTACTTCAGATCTTCCAAATTAGATTTTCCAAGGGAGGCATGTGCCCAGGAAAGTATAAGAAGCACATTTCATTACAATCTTTATCTAAAAAAAACATTGCAAATACACAATTCAATTTTATTTCAAATATTTATGAAGTAAATAGTGTGTCCTTCCTGCTAGGTTATCTGAGAGATAAAAAGATAAATAAGATAATAAATACATTATAAACTTTTTTTTCCCTATGTACCTGGTGCTTTGCATATTCACCTCTAAATCTTCATGACAAATGTATGAGGTAAACTGTAGATTCCCATTTTCTAGATAAGGAAAATGGGGCTTAGAAAAACTAAGTCACTTGCTCATACAGCTAGTAGATAATGGAATCCCAGTCATCCTGGCCCCTCATATCATGCCACATCTACCACCTCCACTGCCTTACATTTCTCCTCAAGCAAGGTAAGTTATGTGCCCAGAGCAGAATACAAGGCAAAATACTGTCTGTGCCCAGTGAGGGTAGAGACGCAAGTTCTAACGGCATTAAGCAAAGAATGTGCTAGTGTGATTTGGACCAAGTCAGAAAGACTTCAAGGAGGAAGCAGGAAGATGGGTGAGATTAGGTAGGTGGGAAGAAGAAGAGAGCGCAGGATGCCTGGCAGCCACATGAGGAAGGGGGAGCAGCTCCTGTTGTCTCGTGGAAATGAGACCTCTGCACAGCACCTCCCAGCACAGGGGGAGTGCTAGCTCGTACTAGGGAAACTTGGAGGGTTCAGGGAAGTCTTCAGAGACATTCGTCCAGATGTCTCCCTGCCATGTTTCAGGGTCCCAGGTTTTCTCAACCAAGGCCCTGACCCTAGCCTGACAGACCTGCCTCAGCTGATCATTCGAACTCTCTGAGCTCTGCAATTCTCTCTAAAGACACGGCTCGGCTGGGTCTCTTTTTAAGCTTTGAGAGAGAGCCTCTGGCTCCCACAGTCAGCCTTTAACTGCTTGTCAAAGGCCCTCAGTTTCTCACAGAGTGGTACCCCTCTCATTCTCAGCACGGCATTGGGACAACTAAATAGTAACCTGTTGACTCCCCTGCCTTTGTAGACAACTCCCTCAAGTGCGAAATCATTGCTCCCACAAGGGGGTTCCCCTCACTGGGGCTTTTCCCACATCACCCCTGCTGAAGTTTAGCACCTGGGCCTCCACCCTGTGCCGGGGATCACCCATGCCCTAAATATCACGCAGGATGGTGTCCTCTTTGCCTTCCAGGCTGTGAGTAAGCCCGTCTCACAACCCCATCTTACCCCCATCTTTCTCAGACCATCCCCAGCACCACTTGTGTTAGTCTGGGTCCTCCAAGGGCTGGACATGCAGGAGATTTGTGGAGGGAAATGCCTGTGAAGGTAAACGGGAGAAGCAGAAGACAGGAAGGGCCTTCAGACCACAATGCAGGTTTGCTACCTGTGAATGAGAGGGGAAGGGAGGGGATTGGGTAGGAAGAGCCTGGGACTGCAGCACAGCTCCTAAAAAGTTCAGCCGGGCTGACTGAGGAGCGCTGGAGTCAAAGTCACTGGTTGGAGGAAACCTGCCGTCTCTCAGGAACAGACCTGCATTACTAACCTCACTGTGATCAGACCACGTGTCGTGGCCCGGTGCAAACATGGCGGAGGGGGCTAGCAGCTGGGGCTGCCAGTCCACACCACTCCCTCCAGCAGAACTGAACGGTGCATTTTCACGAGCACACAGTAACACACTAAGGACCAAGCTAGTCTGGCCAAGATGTTAACGACCGATAATGGCTTGAGGCATTAGTCACTCTAGATAACATTCACATTTTGATAGCTCTATATGAGGGAATGACAATAAAAGAGTAATTTTAAGATAGCAACAGGACCAATGGAAAAATAATTTGGTGCAATTGAGTCTTCCTTTGCTCTCCTCAAATCATACTACATAGGAAGCTTTTCTGTATGGTACATATGCCCTGATAGCCTCAAAAATGAAATAATACCATTTTAGAACTCAAAGGAAGATGATTCAGTCTGGGAGTAGGAAATGAAATGCTCAAAATAAAGCCCATTTCCGCCTCCCTATCTTGGGTTGAGAGGTGAATAGTATTACAATTGAATGAAGCAATTTTTTCCACCTGCATTTTTAATAACCAGGGAAAGACAGTGGTGATGCTAAACTACCCGGACTCTTAAAATTGGAAGGGACCCTATAAATCATGTTCGTTGTACGTCAACCTCCTGTGTAGCAGCAAACCTCTGTGCAAGGTTCTCATTCCAAATTCCCAAGAGATTCATTGTCCTTGTCTTGCACACCTCCAGTGACAAGGAACTCACTGCTTCCTGAGGTAGTTCATTTTGTTTTTAAAAAGTGATTGAGGGCTTCCCTGGTGGCGCAGTGGTTGAGAGTCCACCTGCCGATGCAGGGGACACGGGTTCGTGCCCTGGTCTGGGAAGATCCCACATGCCGTGGAGCGGCTGGGCCCGTGAGCCATGGCCACTGAGCCTGCACGTCCGGAGCCTGTGCTCCGCAATGGGAGAGGCCACAGCAGTGAGAGGCCCGCGTACCGGAAAAAAAAAAAAAAAGTGATTGAGTCAGAACTCTTTGCCATATGTGGCCACGGATTTTTACATATTATCTCATTGACTCCTTATTATCACCAGGGAGGCTTTTTTCCCCCCATTTTAAAAATGGGGAGCCTGAGACAGAGTGACTAAGTGATTTACCTGATGTCACACAGCTGGAATTCAACTCCAAGCCTGGTTCCCTTCCTCAGTCTCCCCACCAATGCCTTAGATTGTGTTGGAATCTGTCTCTAGTTTTAACTTTTACTGATTCTAGTCAACACAGAACGAGCCGAATATTATCATACACATGAGGCTCCTTCAAATACCTGAGTCAGGCTCCACATTATTCTGGATGGCTTTTTAATCTCCAGGTTAAACACCCCATTTCTTCCACCATCCCTCAACTGCATCCTCTCCAGATGTCCCCAGACATGCTCACACAGATTCACTCAGGTTCCTAACATCCCCTTTAATGTGACGCCCACTAAACTGAGCAGTCTAGGCATGTTATGACGTGTGCAGTGTGGCAGGAAACCATCACCTCCCTTTCCCCGACACACTATACTTCTGTTGTTGAAAGCACAGCTCATGCTATTGACTCAGTAGACTTATAAGCAGATAAAGCCTCTAGGCTTTTTCATACAGGCAGCTATTAAACCGTATCTCCCCCGTTCTGTATTGGCATGAGTTTTTTGGATTTTATTCATTCTGCTTCACTTTAAGCATATTAAAAATCAGCCTATTGTTCTAGCCTGTTAAAATTCTTAACCCCCATGGTGGCATTTGAAATCGTGTCATAGTCTATAAAGCAGTGGCTGAGAGAGAGCATCTGAGTATTAACGAACACTGTAGAGACCAGACTGTGCCATCACCACCCGTTACGGGACCTATTAAGACCTCGTTTCCTTCTTCCGCTTCTACTCTCCTCGCCATCATAGTGCTTCCCTCTCCCTTCTGACTCACGGCACAGCCCCTGGGCCAGAAGCATCAGCGCCAACCTAGTCTTACAGAATCAGAACCTGCACTTTAAAAGATTCCAAGTGATTTCCCGTGCACATCAATGTTTAGCTGCTCCAGTCTAATGTACCCTGAGCAGGTGACTTCCCTCAGCTTCCTCGTCTATCAAACGAGGGAGAAGGATAAGAAGCTAGAGTCTCACAGCTCCTAAGTCCTCTAGTCCTCTGCTTCCTCTTACTTCCTCAGGTGCCTTGACCTGTCCCCAGAACTGTCATGCAGTTCCACCGTGAAGACAAGGGGAAATTGATGACCGATTTAAAGATATGTCTCATCCCTTTCAATATTAATAGCTGTAAATGAGAATCTTTAGCTCAGGAGAGGAAAGGCACTGTTTCTGCAGCCTTGTCATTTGATCTATGTCCTAATTGAATACCAGACTTTTAGCTGAGTTCCAGAAATACGGCACTAGCACAGAGACCCATGCTGTGAAAGGGCTCTGAGAGTGTCTTGTGTGCCTGGGAATAGGGGAGGTCGAAAATGCACCTTTCCATGGGGGAAAAAAGTACAGGCTCCTTTTGAATCAGTTGATCAAAGTTCAAGTTCAGGCCAGTGTGCTCACCTGTAAATTAAGGGTAGTAAGGGCACCCATGCCATGGGTCACCACGAGGTGTACCTGAGATTATTTCTGCGACATGCTTAGCCCAGAAGAACTTGATAAATACTCAGTACTGTTTTAATTGTTATTCTTCCATCTGTAAAACAGGGATACTTTTACTTATACCACAGAGTTGGTGTAAATATTAAATAATGTGTACAAATATACTTTGTAAATGGTTGTAAATTACCCAACATTTGCTATTTTCTGACTTTTAGTGACCATCCATAACATAGAGAGCAATTACTGAGCAAAGCTGTATAGGTATCTGTCCCCTAAAAACCTGAAAGTCAAACTGAGGGTAAAAAGGAGAAGAGAAATAAGCCAAAGAGAGGCAGGGCTCCAACCGAATTTGTCACCCGTAATGTCACCACAAATCAAATCAATATTTCATTTGAGCGTATTAGTCAGGATTCTAGAGAGAAACAGAACCAATAATAGATAAAGAGAGAGAGAGAAGATGGGTGTGGAGAGAGGGGGAGAGGGAGGGAGGGAGGGGGGAGAGAGAGAAAGAGAGAGAGAGAGAGAGGATGAATGAAAATGAGTGAGAAAGATGAAGAAAGATTTATTTTAAGGAATTGGTTCATGCAGTTGTGGAGGCTGGTAAGTCCCATATCTGCAGTGGAGGAAGGTAAGTCCAAATCTGCAGGGTAGGCTCGTAGACTAGAGACCCAAGGTTGATATTGCAGCTTGAGTCCAACCTCAGTCTGGTGGCAGAATTTCCCCATCCTTTGGGGACCTCAGTCTTTTTCTCAACTGACTAGATGAGGCCTCCCCACATTATAGAAGTAACTGCTTTATTCAGAGTCTGCTGATCTGAACGTTAATCTCGTCAAAAAAGTACTTTCACAGCAATAGCCTGATTGGTGTTTGACCAAGTATCTGGGTACTGTGGCCTAGCCAAGTTGATACATAAAATTAACCGTCATACTATGTTATAGGTAAACACTTGCTCAATACAGTTTTTATTATATCTTTGCATTCTCACCCCATATGCCTCTTATTTTACCAGAAAAACCAGTAGATTGCTTTAATTTGCCTGTCCATTGAAACTACAGTGAGGCACTGATAGGTCCCTTTTATTTATTTTTAACAAGGAAGAAGGCCTCCAACTTAATGTGAATAATAATAATAGCTAATTTTGTCACATGAGTGCCATGTACCAGGTAGTATACTAGGCACTTTGCACACGTTCTCTACAATAACAGCAATCCTGCAAGCTTGCACATATTCACTACTTCACTGATGAGAACACTGAGGTTTCTAACAGTTGTAATACTTCACCCAATACCATAAGTGAGTTGCAATGGAACCAGCATTTGAATCAAGTTCTATCTTAATCCAAAGTCTTTACTCATTCCATGAGTACTGCTAAAGGCAAAGACATCTTAGTACAGTGACTTTTTTTTTAATGATAGAAATTTTAAAAAACTGGAACAAATGGTTCTGCTAACTTTTCTTCCCTCTCACTCTTTATTCTAATAGTATTAATATCATTTTAGGTAACAGAGAGAACAGACATTTGCCATTCTCTGTATGTGATGATTTATTCTAATAATATATTTCCCTCCATTCAAACTAATTTGCCTTCACCAATTAGTTACTGTAGGTCTATCAAGAGAAAGTTATTGCATTAGTAGATGATCAAACCCATGGTCAGTTGCAAAGGTACCTTCTTGTCCTTAGTGGTCACTTAATGGAACCAATCTTCAAGAGGTCAACGGAGCCCCTCAGCGCTCTGCTGTGCCCAAAGAGAGTCATTCTAGGAGAACTGGGGTTCTCCTATGGGTTGTCCTATGAGGACTTTAACAAACACTTTATAGTCTAGACAGAGAAGTGAACTGCCAAGGAAACTCACTAAACTCATAAAGAGAAGTTGACACAACTATAATGGATTGATGAAAAGAAAAAGGATTTTTTTTTTTAAGATACTTGCTTTTGGTTAATTACATAATGATCTTATAACTATTGCTACTGCCCCCTAGTAAATGTTGTTGTATAAAAGCTGTTAACATAGATCTTATTATGTCTTCAGCATGGAGCCCAAAACAGACATGTTCTGTCACTTTCGGTAAGATCCTCATATCCCTTTAAATCTCAAGATACTCATCCCACAAAATTAAGAGAACTAAATGAGATAACACATGTGAAAAGTGGCTTGAAACAGTAACTCAAACAATTCTAAGATTAAAAGTTTATTTAAATGTCTAAAAACTGGCTTGAGAGCCCTTGAGCAGTCTAATCTTTATCTGAACAGTTGACTAACCAAGCATTGAGAACACCCAGTAAATGGTAGTGCTGGATTCCAACACAGTCATCAACACCACATCCATGCTTTGAACAGTTCCCCTATCTCATGTATATCCAACTTCCTTAAAACAGTACATGAAACCCCTAAGTTCATGGTGCAGAGCAGAAAGATGTATTACAAAGAGCAAGCGTGTCTGTGACAGCTCGCAGAAAATTGATAAAGGCTTCCCATATTTGTCCACAGTTCTAAAAATTTACATGATATGACACTAAGTTGTGAAGCTGAAAGAAACTTTTCTGAACTATCAGTAATAACAATAACATGTTACAACCAACTGCTATGAAAAGAAGACTGAGTTGTCTTTCCATTCTCGCTATAGAAAATATTGCAAAATTGTTGTCATAGGAGAGATGGTAAAGAATTTACAGCCAAAAATGTAGGGGAAAACTTCTATGGCAATGTGTCAGGCATTTAATTTTGTGAAATTTGTTCTCATCAGCTCTTATAAAATCTGTAGTTTGCTGTGATTTCTTGGTATAACTAATTCTGTACCTAATTTTCTATTTTTAATTTTGCATTCTTTTTCTTAATGAGAAATATCAAAATTATATAAGCTTTACACCCTTCAAAACTGAGTTCTACCCTGACTGTAAATTCTCAAGCTGGAGAGAATGTGATGAAAGTAGTGATTTGGGGAGGCAAACAAGGAATTCATGTTTAAATCCTATCCAAGTTTTGATTTCATAGTAATTATTCTTTTTTATAAGAATATAAATTTATCTTACTTTGGGAAATACAAAATAATCTTTATACAAGAACTGTCATAAAATGGGAGTGTTTATCACACTGTAACTTCAATAAAATAGTCACTAAATATTAATTGGGGAAATGCTTATAATAAATGCTATGGCACATTCTAGCTCCTCCTTTTTTATAAATAATAAAGAGAACATATATTTTATTTGAGCTAATACAATTGCATTATTAAGTGAAAGATAATAGAACATAAAAATTAGCAAAATGAAAACTGAAAGCCTGATAATATAGCACCCAAGTCAATGACAGTTAACAAGATTTGTTGAACTAAACAAAATTACCATGATGTGAATTATACACCTGTGATATTATGATTTATAAAAGAAATATATATATTTGGCCTTCATCCTTATTCCTGACACAGAGTTCTTTTTTTTTTTTAAGATTTATTTATTATATTATTTATTTTATTTTTGGCTGCTTTAGGGCTTAGTTATGGCACGTGGGATCTTCCCTGAGGCACGTGGGATCTTTTGCTCTGGCATGCGGGCTCTTCGTTGTGGTGCGCAGGCTTCTCTCTAGCCGTGTTGTGTGGGTTTTCTGTTCTCTAGTTGTGGCGCACAGACTCCAGGGTGCATGGGCTCTGCAGTTGTGACGCACGGGTGCCAGAGCACGTGGGCTCTGGAGCTTGCGGCACACGGGCTCTAGTTGAGGGGCACGAGCTCAGTAGTTGTGGCGGGCGGGCTTAGTTGCCCCGTGGCATGTGGGATCTTAGTTCCCTGACCAGGCATCGAACCCCCGCCCCCTGCCTTGTAAGGTGGATCCTTTACCATTGGACCACCAGGGAAGTCCCCTGACGCAAAGTTCCTAAACCCTTGTAAATTCCTAAGTGATAAGAGCACTAGGGGCATCTTTTGTCCTACTATTTGGGCTTTGACCCCAGTTCCTGACACAGAGCTCCTGAAAACCTTGTAATTTCCTGTGCAATAGGAGTATCTTTTGTTCTAATGAGGTGACTCTGAGTGAGCTCCTGGATGAGGGCTGGTCACTGAAAGTCTAAGCCGTGATTAGAAACTAGAAAATTTCAGCCCTACTCCCCATTCTCCAGATAGGGAAAAGGGTCTGGAAATAGAGTTAATAATTGATCATGCCTATGGGAAGAAGCCTCCATAAAAATCCCAATAGTGTGGGGTTCGAAGAGCTTCCAGGTCAGTGAACACATTCACATACTAGGAAGGTGATGCATCCCAACTCCACAGGGACAGAAGTGCCTGTGCTCAGGATCCTCCCAGACCTCGCCCTACATAGCTTTTCATCTGGCTGTTCATCTGTATCCTTTATCATATCCTTTAATAAACTGGTTCTTTTCTAACACAATCCCATAATTTAAAAAAGGAAGAAAAAAAGGAGGGAGGGAAGGATGAAAGGATGGACAGAAGGATGGAAGGAAGGAAGGAAGGAAGGAAAAGAAAATCATCATTCTTTCATCAGCTCTTTAATGTAAGGACTCATTATAAAAGAAAGTAGAGAAAAATAAAAATATATAGTATATATATAAAAACACCATATATATATGTGTGTGTGTGTATATATATATATATATATATATATATATATATATTTAAAAAATACATATAATTTTTAGCACAATGCTCCGGGTGTTTAGACCGAACTAATTTTTTAAAGAATTAAAAAGTTACTCTCTCAAAGAATATGCAATTTAGGTAGAGGTGAAAAGACAAAAATCACAAATTATTATAATGACAAGGTGGAATGGCAAGATAGAGACAGGGTTATTAAGCAATGACACTATTGTGATCTATTTATATCTGTTATATTTTTGTATTTTATTTTTAATTTGTATTTAACTATTAGTACATCAATCTTACAGGCAGATTGTAATAAATGTAATAAATAATATATAATATATATTATAATATATAATATATATAAAATATATATTATAATATATAATATATATACAATATATATATTATATAATATATAATATATATAATAATATATATAATATATAATAATATATAATAATAATAAATAATAAATAAAATGTAATAAATAATTAAATTTTGCATAAGTAACCAAATTTGTCTGCCATGAGTGTGGCAGACATTTTTATTTAAAATAATGTAGAGTTTAGTTTAGTTCTTTATCTTATCAGAATTGCTGCATGGTCAATGAATGCTATAAGGAAACACAGGATGCAAATCACACAATTGTTCTAGCTGCGAAAAAATCTGGTTAATTTGACTTTCCTAAGCTCTTTCTCTCAGGGCTATTCTTTAAATATGGGAAAAGAAAGGACTTAATATAAAATTTCCATAAGAAAAGACCAGGCTCTTCTCCAGAGGAAGTAAAGGGAGAGTTTAAACTAGAAAAGGAAGTCACTGCATCAGAAATCTTTAAGAAAATATGTTCTCAATTCTTCAAGGTATAGATACAAAAGTAAAAAGACATCATTTGATAAGAAAAAGTATTCTCATGCAAAATTGCCTGAAAAATTCACCCAGAACTCTCCTCAGATCATTACTACTACCTTGGTAGTGAATACCAGAGGGAAAAAAAAAAAAGAAACTGTAGGTTCATCAGTGAAGAGTTCTACCTTTATAAGCTACTTAGAATCCAAATACAATGTGTATCCTAATTCTGGAGGACATTCTTCAGTGGAGTTCATTTTAAAGTAAACATAAATATCACGTGACATCCCATAACAATGAAAAATAAAGCAAACTGAATTTTGGATAAATACCTGTTATTTCAGTGAGACAGCAAATTTGGGCCCTTCCCCTCGTTCCCACCTATAAGAAACCTACACTCCTTTTCTACACAAAATCCTTTCTTCCAAGAAATTCAGGAATTTGCAGTGCAGGCACCAATGTAAAGAAAAGAGAGGTAGACATGAAAGGAAATATCCCCACGGGTGGAGGCGGGCATGCACACATGGGGATCATCAGAAAGGGAAGGAACACAGTTCCAACACAAACCGAAAGGTGGAAACATTTTTGCCTGTTAAACACTGACTTCCATTTCTTCATATATTCATCAAAGGGCATTTGAGGGGCATTAAGCACAGTTCTGGGAACGCAAAGATGAGAAAGGCACAGTCTCTCAAGAACACAGTCTCGTGGGAGAGACAGAGATAAGTAATTACAAGGCAATATGATTACTGCTGTAAAGCAGGGACATGTGAAGAACTATGAGGGGGACATAGAGAAAGGGAGACTCTAGCTATGTTTTGGGAGGTCAGGGAAGGTTCCATAAATGTCTGAGCTCAGTTTTGCAGTATTAGTAGAAATTCCAGAATTCCTATTATGTCTGAAGTAGGACTATTAGTGAGGTCTTCATAAAGACAGCCAAATACAAGTTGGGAAGAACAGAGCCAACACTGAATTACTCTCTGGATTCCTAAATAGTTAGATATTCACGCCAAATACAAAAGAAAGCACAAATATTAGACACCTAGGCCTCCTCTCAGAAAGACATATCCAGAAGCCCCAGCAGTCTTGGAGCTTGAAAGCCTGTGCTTAGAGGCAGGAAGCAAGAAGGAGCAAATTCAGCTACCATTTGACAGTTCACCCCTGCTATTAATAACATCACTGAGGCTAGCTTTAGTCAAATCCCTGTCTCACCGGCCTGGCCTGTTATTGTGGACTCAGTATCAAGTCACCGATTGAGCTTAATGTTTCCATATGAAATAGGGAGTCATCTATTTCATGGCAGTTAATATCCAGTTGTATTGATTTGAGGAAACATTTGGTATTTACTTCACATGATGCTTGTTAAATCAAAATCAATGTAAATTAATTAACTTGAAAGTGTTATCTAATTTCCTCATCGGTATTAATGCTGGTTTCCAGTAGCAAATGTTTTGGAGTGAAAAACACTCATCTATGTATTTTTCCTAAGTTTTCCCCCACTGTATTCAGTTTTAATTTGTGTGACAAGTTTCACCTCACAAAGTGCTTCCTCCTATTTGATTCTTTCCAAACACACATTGAGGTCTGTTTATATATTAATTTCTACTAGAATCACAGACGTCTCCTCCTTCATCTCTCCTCCCCAAAGGACCAAAAAGGCCTCTTGAGTGGCTATAAATGTCTCATTATAAACACTTAATTAAAAACTGTGTCTCAGTTAGAGTCAATCTGGTCTGCACTCTCATGCCAAAAAGCCAAGTCTTTCAAGCTGTGCATTTTTACTATTAACCTTCCAGGGTAGCTTTAGAATCTCAATCAATTCTTTAAAAAATGCAAATGTCCTTTTCCCTTTGGCTTAGCAGTAGCCACTGGGAAATACATATGTATAATTCCTTCCTGGCTACGCATGTGCTGTCACAATTACCCAAGAAGATATTCCAGAGCATGCTCAGCTTCCGACCTGCCATCAGAGGCCGTTCAACTTTCAGCCTCGCCTTGGTCCAGCCAGGTGGGTAGTGAAGGGGCCTCTGCAGATATGCCTGTTTGCAGGATTCATCTTAATCTGTTCTCACAGCTCTACCTCCGCGTCTGCTGTGTGGGCTCCTCGTCCACAGGGCCCCCGCCTCCCACCTACTCTCCACTGTCCCCCTAGCGTGCTCTGGGGCCCTTCCCGGCCTGCCCCAGACAGCCCTCTAGCTTCATCATCTGCGCTCCCCTTAACACCCAACCCCAGTAACTGTCCTACGCTCTAATCATGGCAGCACGAGTGGTTCCCACACACACCACAGGGTTGCGTGCCCCTTGCCTTTGCACACAGTCCCTCTGCCTGCAGTGTCCTCGTATCCCTGGGGATCTCCCACCTAGTCTTCCAAACTCAGTTCAAAAGCCATTCCCCCTGTGAAGTCATCTCTCACTGCTCTTTCCCACCCCCGGCAGAGTTGAGAATTCTCTCCGCTACTCCCAAAAGCATCGTGGGCCCTTCTCTATCCTAATATTTATCCACAGTATTTAATTAGGAGTTTCATGACTGTCTCGCCACTAGGCTGTGAGCTCCTTAAAAGTGGGGATTTTTTTTTTTTCCTTCTTATATTCCCAGCTGCTAGAACCATGCCTGGCATCTGGCAAAAGCAATCAAGAAGTCTCCGTGGAATGAACAGAAGGTGATGTATGTAAATGCGAGAAGTGTGGATTTTCCAGCTCACCCATGTCCCTGGAAGCATGGGAATCCCACACTTACCGAGGTGATGACCTCTGCTCAGAGGGGGCCTAAATCTCCGACCAAGAAAAGAAACGTGCAAATGACACCGTCATGTGCAGCTGCCCTCTCCTCAGCTGTGGTCTCCGTGCATAATGGGACACAGGCACGGATCATGGGAGCATATAGTCCATGAAAGGGTCCAGAATATGCCACTGCGGCATAAAAATTATCTTGAGCTGAAGGCGTTTGTGTTCCTGGAATCCTTAATCTGCCTAAAAGCAGAGCCTTCCGAAAGAACTCTGAACTCAACAGTCATAAATCCCCTCTCCGAGGCAACCAAGAAAGACTGTTATCACCACATCCAAACAGATATCATTAAAAAAAAAACCCCAATCCAAAACAGAACCCTATCATATCTCTTGTCTATTCTCCTAAGGGTCCATTCATCTTTCCAAAAAGTCATTAGTGGTTTTTGTTTGTTTGTTTTAGGTCATTTGTTTTCTTAAGTGCCCCTTGCTCTGCCCTTCCCTATTAAGTCATTTATTTTTCTGTAAGTGCCCTTCTCCCTCTTACCTTCTCTGATTAAGACGGTAAATAAAGCCCCAAGTTCTAACCAGCCCCTTGAGTTACATTTTTCTGTGAACTCCCACATCTATACGTGAATAAAAATCTGTCTTTTCTCTCGCTCATCTGTCTTTTGTCAGTTTAATTCACAGTCCTGAAAACATTGAACCTAAGAGGGTAGAGGAAAAGTTTTTCCTCACCTACACACACACACACATCTGTATTTGTGTGCATCTCTATTTATGTGACTATGTACACATAATCACATGGACCATTGCACATGTTTGCAGAGCAAGGGGAGGAAAAATTCTCCTATTAGCTTTGTGATGTTCAGGTGGCTGGACCTCGGGGTGAGGGGATTTTATACTAAAAACACTAAAAAAACAAATACGGAAAAGTAACAGAACAACAAATGACTGAACAGGGAAAAAAACATCCTGAACTTTGCAAGAGCCCCTGGTTCTCTGTGGTCATTGCATTGTCAGAGCTCAGATAAACCAAACGTATGGAAAATCTCCATGTCTTATTCCCATTTCCAGCTTCCTCCCAAATAAGCCTTGTCAGCCTTCAGGTAAAGATGCTAGCGAGCAAGAATAATGTGAAAGAAAGTGAAACCAAAGGGAGAAAGAGAATCAAAAGAACAAAATCTTCCCACAACTGGACCTTTCCTTGAGTGAAAATGCCTGGACGCCTGTTTTCCCCTCCTAAGTCTCAAGTACGATGATCTAGACCAGTTGTTTCAAAGCAAGCTCTCCGCAGTCTGGGGAGGTAGCCTCCCAGAGGCATCGAGATGAGAGGTGATACCCACCCCCGACCTTCAACCAGAAAGTACCCAGCTTTGTTCTATTTCAAAGTTGGGCTCGTATAGAAGATTCTGTTTAAAGGAAGAGTTCTATAGCTAAAAAAAAAAAATTAAAACAAACAACAACTCCAGTCCAGAAAATGAGGCCATTGCTCTGATGAAACTCCATCCGGCTTTTATAAAAATAACAATGGCCTAAGACTGGCCTAGCAGGCTGGGAGGTAACCTGGAGCTCCCGTTCAGTGTAGTGTAGGAGGAGGAACCCCATAACAGAGACGAGAGACCAAGATCCAAGCTGCGCCCTGCTGCGTGTGACTGTCTGTCTCCCCTGCAAGACTCCCAGGCTCCATGAAGGCAGTGACCCTGTCTGTCCTGTGCATCATGGAATCCTCAGGGCCTAGCACAGTGTCGGGGAGACAGCAGCTATTTGATGACCACTTGTAGAACAAACAGATGAACACCCTCCTGTGCTTGTCTTGGGAGCTCTGGATTCTCACCTTGCTAAGGAAATTCTATAAGCTTCAGTGTCTTCACTGGTAAAACAAGCATAACGACAATACCTACCCCAGAGAACTGTTTTAAAGGTTAAGTCAGATAACTCATGTGAAATGTATAAGCACAATGCCTAACACAAAAAGGTGTCAATAAGTGTTACCTATTATTTTTACAATTAATATTACTGTAGTTCTCTTGAAGTACTGTTTTTAATCTCTTAAAGGCAAGTAGATGGGCACTGGCATCCTAGGCAAATTCCTTGCCTTCTCTGAATCTATATTTCCTTACCTTAAAATAAGAGTAATAATGAGTAATAATGCCTTCCTTCCAGGGATATGGTGGGTATAAATAAGACAGCATAGATATTCACATAGTGGGCTTTCAATAAATATTTGCCGATTGTCCAATCGACATGCTCATCTTGGTGGTGACAGTGCTAACGGCTTTATTCACAGAGTACATTCTAACAGTTTCCATAGATCGTTTAGTCCTCACAAGGAAAGCATTATTGGCCCCATTTTATGATGCAGAAACCAAACCAAGGTTCAGAAAGGTTAAGAAACTTGCTTGACATCACACAGCATTAGCTAGCAGAGCAGTGGGATTAAAACTGAGATGCATCTCACCCCAAAGCACAGGATCTTTTCTCTGCTTCAGTCCTGCCCCTTCTGGAAGGCTGGCCCCATGAACACCTGCCCGCCTGCCTGTCTGCATCATCCCTGGGGATGTTTGGGGACCTGCCACACCTCTGCCCCTCATGAATCTGTCAGCCGTGGAGACTGACATTAGCCCCAATGGCACAGGGGCAGGGCTGTCCTTTATGTGGCTTGTGAGAGAAGCAAAATTGTCATCCACCCACAAGCAAGTGTAAAGATATTACAGTCTACATTTTGAACTGGCCTCATTTCTACTCCGTTTTGTCTCCACTCTGGTTTTGCCTCTTTCTTTCTTAATTCTTTCTAATCTATATCTTACGTATATCTGTTAGAGATCTTAAAGCATCTTAAAGCATACCATCAATAAACCAGCAAGCCTACTTCTCAGGGGTTTGCTTGAATGTCCCAGGAAAATCAAGAAAACACCGAGAAGAAAGCTCCCTTCCCTCCCTTTCCCAATAGAAGCGCTGTAGCACCTGCCAGAAGCCCTGCATCCCAGCCCGACCCATGCGGAGGGCCAGGTGAGTCACGGAGGAAAGCCCCGTACCTCCACGGCCACACGGCACCAAACTGCCTCACCGAGCCCCAGAGTGGTGAATGAGCTCCGGCTGTCCTGGACACAAGTGGGGGAAGAAACTGGGGCTTAGAGACCTAACCCTGTGACACAGCACAGCTCGGGCAGGAAGGCAGACCTGACAGCCACAGGTAACCCTCACGGCAGGGAGGGGCAGAAAAGGGGAGTCTTGTACCCAGTGCCCTGTCTCAGGAAATGGCAGGGGATAAGACTTGGGCAGTGTTTTCAGAGTGATGAGGAAGAAGAGTCTACCTCCAATCTCGCTGGCTTTTCAAGGTCCAGTGTCACCAGTTTCAGGCCAAACCAAACGTAAGGTAGATAGCTAGTGGGAAGCGGCCGCATAGCACAGGGAGATCAGCTCGGTGCTTTGTGACCACCTAGAGGGGTGGGATAGGGAGGGTGGGAGGGAGATGCAAGAGGGAAGAGATATGGGGACATATGTATACATATAGCTGATTCACTGTTATAAAGCAGAAACCAACACACCACTGTAAAGCAATTATACTCCAATAAAGATGTAAAAAAAAAAAAAAGAACAAACCTGAAATTTTGTCTGAAACCAACCCAACTTCAGGTTTGGGTGGGTGCTGGTGACATGTTAATTGCACAAGGGGGCGGATATTTTTACTACGTAAACTAAATCATGTATCTTCCTTGCCTAAAGCCCTCTCATCGTTTCTCATCTCAGTTAAAATAAAATCCCAAGTCCTCACTGGACCCTCCAGGGGACGGGTCCCTGCCTGCCTCTTGAGCTGACCTCCCACCCTCTCCCTTTGCTCACTGCATACAGAGCTCCCCATGACCTAAAGGGCTGAGCTCGCCCCACTGTCCTCTCAGCCTGGGATGCCCCTCACTCGAGATCTTTGCAAGGTGGCTGTCAGGTCTCAGCTGAGTCCTCGAGCACCTCCTCAGTGGAGTCACCCCCAACGCCCCAAACCCACAAAGGGTAACTGTCCATCTCATTGCCAGATTTTCTTTTTTCATGGCAGTATTACCATCTGAACTTATATTGTCCTCATTGTTTATTTGTTTATATTTCCTCTTCCCACCAGAATGGGAGCTCTGTGAGACAGGGCGCCTTGTCCCATTACCTCATCAAGCTGTCACCGTGTCCAGACATTGGCTTCACACTACACATCCAGGCCCCCTTGCCACGCTCTCCACACTAGGAGGCTCCATGTCATGGAAGGACCTGGCCCAGCATCTTACTGCCCGTGTATGTCATGTGGACGCAGGGCAAGCTGTCTCCACATCCTTAAGTGTCGCCTCCATACATACATGTGGCAGAAAGGCAGGAAGAGAGAAAGGCAGAAGGGAGGAGTTGCATGCTCTTCCCCAATTTTCACAGTCTCCCACGCTCCCAGCCACGAGGACTCTGATCTCTCTTCTGCAGAACTCAGGCCTTCGCTCATCCAGCCGAGAATCCTCGGTTCCTGGGAGGGCAGATGTGTCCTTCCTGCTCAGCGGTGTGTCGACCAGGTCACGTGGCACAGCACCTGGCCCAGAGCCAGCCCTCGACAAAATACTTGTTGAATGAATGAATGAACGAACGAATGAATAAGAGTGAGCCTGGGGGCAGATGCGTGAGGGAGATCAAATTCCTCCAATCCCTAAGAGCACAGTCCGTGATGGTACCTCCTGGAGCATTACAGCCGCCGTCCTCTCCCCAGAGCCAGGGAGCTTCTGAAAAATAGATTCCTGGACCCCACCTTGCAGAGTGTATTTCCAGGCTGGGGAGCTATTGCAGAGCCAGGTTTGGCAGAGTCATGATAGCCAGTCTTCAGGCTTCCTGATGATCGGAATCCAGACGGTGATTTTTTCTCTTGTTCAGTCAATGGCCCCAGATTTCTGGGTAATGACAAGGCTGTGCCACTCTCCATGCTGTACAGAACCTTGTGCCCTGTTGGGCATCTGGCGAATGTTACTTGATATTAATAGTAATAAAGCCTTTTCCTTTAACCTTCCGATCATCTTCAAACGAGGAATCCAGCTCTGCCCTCTCACTAGGAGTGGTTGGCTTACAGGGCTTGAGCTGAGTATGATGTCATTTACCTCGTTATGAGATGGGAAGATGAGTGCTTCCTTCCTGAGTGTAGCAGAAGCTGTTGGGAGAGAGGCCAGGCCTCAGCTCAGGCGGGAGGAAGTGCGTGTGGTCTTCGGGGGAAGCATATCAAGTGCTACAAGGGTCCCTTGAAAAGAAGGTGACAGAAAACCACCAATGGAAAAACTGGCCTAAAGCAATCTGGGTCTGAAAGTGAGACTTAAAGGAGAACCAATCTGGGAAAAGGTGAGGTTTGAATGGAGAGAAATCAAATACTGAGCATGACTTCCCAGCAGAGAGTTGAAAAATGTGGCCTTTCCAGCAGGGAAGATCTTATTAATAATGCTGATAATGTAATAAAATGTACAGTTGCGAGGTATTTTCCTTCTGAGAGGTCAAAGCGTTTTCCCGTATTGTCTCACTTGAACCCTCCACAATCTGATTTGATGGTGACTGTGGCTGGGACTGAGGTGGGGAAACTGAGGCAGGGAGGGGGGTACTAAACAAAATGAAGCCAACAGCATGATCCGTCTGGGGCAAAGGCAGACCCCACGTGAGGGCTCCAGACCTGAAACCCAGGGTTCCTTTTCACTGACATCTCATAATTACAGTGATGAAGTACAGATAAAGTAATAAGATCAGGAAAAAAAATGGGCATTTGGATTTGGGAGTTTTTAGGCCCAGACGGGCAAACTAGCTCAGATCTCTAAGATGAGTCCCCAAATGCCACCCCCCGACCTAACACAGGGCAGCCCTCTCCCCTCTGAACTCCCACCACAGCCCTGCCCTGCCTGTTCTTGTGCCCTGATTGTACCAACAAACATCGCATTGTGTTCCTACCTACTCTCCTGTGCTGGGGGCTCCCTTCCCCTCTTTCTCCACCTGTATAACCCCTGAGTCCTTGTATTAGTTTCCTAGTTCCTGCAGTAACAGAATGGAAGTTTACGGTCTCACAGTTGTGGAGCCCGGAAGTCCAAAATCAAGGTGTCTGAAGGGCCATGTTCCCTCTGGAGGTGCTGGGGAGGACCCGCTCCAGGCCTCTCTCGGGGCTTTTGGTAGTTCCTTGGCTTGTGGCAGCATAATTCCAATCTTCTCATGGTATTACCCTGTGTGGGTGTCTGCCTTTGTGTCTAAATCTTCCCCCCACTTTTTTTTTTTTTTTTTGCGGTACGCGGGCCTCTCACTGTTGCGGCCTCTCCCGTTGAGGAGCACAGGCTCCGGACACGCAGGCTCAGCGGCCATGGCTCACGGGCCCAGCCACTCCGCGGCATGTGGGATCTTCCCGGACCGGGGCACGAATCCGTGTCCCCTGCATCGGCAGGCGGACTCTCAACCACTGCGCCACCAGGGAAGCCCTAAATCTTCCCCTTTTAATAAGGACACTTTTGGGTTAGGCCCACGCCACTCTGATAACCCTCATTTTAAACTTATCTCTGTAAAGACTCTAAATCCAAATAAGGCCACGTTCTGAGATACTGGAGGTTAAGACTCCCATATATCTTTTGGGGGGGACACGATTCAACTCCTTAAAGCCACACATTGATTGTCGCCTCCTGGCTGAGCTGGGCTGGGTGCCCTTCCTCTGTGCTTCTCTGGTGTCCTGCATGGTGCTCGTCACGCCACATTATCAAGTCCACTCATCTGTGTCCCCCACCTGACCATGACTCTGAGAGAAGGAATCCAGAGTTTCATCTCCATAGCCCCAGAGCCTTCTCAGCCCAGTGCTGGGAACATCGTGGGCATCAGACGTTTGCTGATGAATGAACGCAGATGGTCATGGATTTTGCAAGCTGTGCTGCTGGCCCCGTTACCTGCCTTCACTGCAGGATTGCAAGGGAACACATGGTCAGCAGGCTTCAGTGACCTCTGTCCAGACTCTCGCATCAAGGACAACTAGGTGAGCTGGCAGATTTAGTCCATTTGTCTCACACCAGCCTGGTCCCAACAGCTGGAAAGTTCAGCAAAGACAGGGACCCACGGGGTGAAATTTCAGGGCCCCAAACCTTCGCCCTGAATGTCACCTTTCAAGCTCTGCGCGTGAATGGTTGCCAAAAATGCAGAAGGAATTTTTTCTGGTTGTTTTCCTAACTGGCCTTTCTCTGAACCCTGTGAACCTCTTCTTCTAGATGAAGATCCTTGAGGTGGAAGAGCAGCAGCAGACTCACTTCTCTTCCAGTGGGTGGGAAGTCGCAAGGCTGGCGCTGTCACCGCTTCTTCGCGCTCGCGCTTCCTGCGTGTCACAGGCCACTTGGAGCTGCCCCCCTCCACCCCCCTGTTGCGACTGGAGCAGCCAGGAGCACTGCTTGGTGCCAGGCCCTTTGCTACTGTCTGTAGCCCCTGGCCTTCTCAAACCAAGTTTTAAAATAAAACCACTATCTTCTACCTCAGCAATGGTAATAATGCTGAAGATTCATTTGAAGTAAGGCCACAACTGTCCTTCAGTAACTGGCACACCTGTGTTGCCCTTTTCATCCCCAACTTAAAGAACTGTGAAACAGGGCTGTCGTGTCTGTGCAGCTGCTCACCCAAGGGAGCCCAGTCAGTGAATGTTGCGGTGGATTCACTCTTTTGTTCCCAGTGTGCTCGGGTGCGTTTGTGGCAGGATAATCCCAATTTGCCTTACACACTTCCTTCCGATGTGCTAAGATCCTTCATGCTGAAAGCAAAGTACACAATCAGGTTGAGAGGAACAACACAGCACAGGTGGAAAGGTGCCCATTGAGGAAGAATCCCACCACTTCCATTCGGCAGAGATTCTTTAACGTTCTCGAGGGTATGATTTCCCCTTCCTTACAGCCTTTGCTTTCTACCACTGGTCATTTTGATAATAATGGCTAGCTTTTTATTATGTATCATTTCATTGATAATAACTGTGATCATTTATTGAGCACCTGCTAAATACCGTGCAGCCTTCAGAGTAGTCCTAGCTGGAGCACTTAGGCAAGAAAAAAAGAAAGAAAAGGCATTTACTTAGGAAAAGAACTAAAATTGTCTCTGTTTGAAGATGATATAATTTTATATATAGGAAACCCAAAGATTCCACCAAAAATCTCTTAGAACTAATAAGCAAATTCAGTAACACTCCAGGATATAATATTAACACACAAAAATCAATGGCATGTCTATATATTAACACTGAAATATTTAAAAGAGAAATAAACAATAGCATCAAAAACAACAAAATACGTAGGAATAAATGTAACCTGGAGAATTAGAAATCTGTTCACTGAAAGCTATGACACTGATGAAAGAAACTGAAGAAGACACAAATAAATGGAAAGCTATCCCATGTTAGTGGGTCAGAAGAATATTGTTAAAATGTCTACTACCCAAAGCCATCTAGAGATGCAATGCAATCCCTATGATAATCCCAATGGCATCTTTCACAGAAATAGAAAAAATAATCCTAAAATTCATATGGATACACAAAAGACCCAGAATAGCCAAAGCAATCTTGAGAAAGAATAACAAAGCTGGAGGCATTACACTTCCTGATTTCAAACTATATTACAAAGCTATAGTAATCAAAACAGTACATGACTGGCATTAAAAACATACATGTAGACCAATGGAACAGAATTAAGAGCCCAGAAATAAACCCATGCATATACTGTCAACTGATATTTGAAATGGGAACCAAGAATACTCACTGGGGAGAAGATAGTCTTTTCAATGAACAGTGCTGGGAAAACTGGACATTTGCAAAAGAATGAAACTAGACCTCTATCTTACATCACTCACAAAAATTCACTTGAAATGGATTAAAGATTTAAATAAAAGACCTGAAACTATAAAACTCCTAGAAGAAAATACAGGGGAAAAGTTCCTTTACATCGGCAGTGGCAACAATATTTTGGATATGATACCAAAAGCACAAGCAACAAAAGCAAAAATAAACAAGTGGGACTACATGAAACTAAAAAGCTTCTGCACAGCAAAAGAAACAATCGACAAAATGAAGACACAACCTACAGAATGGGAGAAAATATCTGAAAACCATATATGACATAGGAGTTAATATTCAAAATACATAAGGAACTCACACAACCCAATAGCAAAAAAACCCCAAATAATCTGATTAAGAAATGGGCAAAGAACCTGAAGAGACATTTTTCCAAAGAAGACATACAAATGGCCAACAGGTACTTGAAAAGACGTTCAACATCACTAATCATCAGGGAAATAAAAATCAAAACCTCAATGAGATATCAACTCACATGTATTAGAATAGTTTTTAGCAAAAAGACAAGTGATAACAAGTGTTGGTGAGGATGTGGAAGAAAGGGAACCCTTGTGCACTGTTGGTGGGAACATAAATTGGTGCAGCCACTATAGAAAATAATATGGAGGTTCCTCAAAAAATTAAAAGCAGAGCCACCATATTACTCAGCAATCCCACTTCTGGGTATATATCCTAAGGAAATAAAATCATTATCTCTAAGGGATATCTGCTCCCCCCTTCCCACATTCACTACAGCATTATTCAAAACGTTATTCAAAATAGCCAAGACATGGAAACAACCTAAGTGTCCACCAACAGATGAATGGATAAAGAAGATATATATATACACATCTATGCACATACACACATACATACACAATGGAATATTATTCAGCCATGAAAAAGAAGGAAATCCTGCCATTTGTGACAAAATAGATGGACTTTGAAGGCATTATGCTAAGTGAAATAAGTCAGACAGAGAAAGACAAATACTGTACAATATCACTTATATGTGGGATCTAAAAAAAAGCCAAACTCATAGAAACAGAGATTAGAATGGGCATTGCCAGGGGCTAGGGTGTGGGGGAATTGAGGAGATGTTGATCCAAGGGTATAAACTTCCAGTTATAAGATGAATAAGCTCTAGGTATCTAATATATAGTATGGTGACTATAGTTAATAACACTGTATTACATACTTGAAAGTTGCTAAGAGAAGATCTTAAGTGTTCTCACCTCACATAAGCATATTGTAATTATGTGAGGTGATGGATATGTTAATCAATCTCATTGCGGTAATCATCAAATCATCACATTGTATATCTTTTAAAAAAATTAATTACTTATTTTTGGCTGCATTGTGTCTTTGTTGAGGCACATGGGCTTTCTCTAGTTGCGGCAAGCAGGGGCTACTGTTCATTGTGGTGTGTGGGCTTCTCTTTGCAGTGGCTTCTCTTGTTGTGGAGCACGGGCTCTAGATGCGCAGGCTTCAGTAGGTGTGGTACGCAGGCTCAGTAGTTGCGGCACATGGGCCCTAGAGCTCAGGCTCAGTAGTTGTGGCGCACGGGCTTAGTTGCTCCGCAGCATGTGGGATCTTCCCAGACAAGGGATCAACCTCGTGTCCCCTGCATTGGCAGGCGGATTCTTAACCACTGTGCCACCAGGGAAATCCAGAAATAAAACTTTGAATTGAATGGAACTTAACTTTGTCCTCTTGCACTTCCAGCATAGAGCACATACACTTATGTCATATCTTACTGACATAACTGGAATCTTCCTCAATTGTCTCCCCCAGCCCCTGCTGTCCCCCCAGTTGACACAAACAGTGGGACGAGGCAAGAAGGCAACCTGAGTGGAAGCACAGAATGAAGCAGCACGAAAGAGATGAAAATAACCTCCCTGAACCCCAGTAAAGCTCCGGCAGACTGGGTCCCATGGGCATCCTCATGCAGCCTCACTGTAACAGCTGTGCCTTGGATTCCTGTCCCCACACTTTCTACAGACTGTGCAGAAATGATACAGGTTCCTGCACGCCTCACAGGGCAAGTAACTCAGCTTCCGTCAGGTTAACAGAGACAAAAACGTGTCATGGGCTCCTACAGCGGCCATTCACTGTGCCAAGGCCAGAGGCCCTGCTGGACAGGAGTCCAGGGCTTGAGTCACAAGCATTTGCAGGACCTGAGTAAAGGAAGAGAAGAAGCTGAGAAAGGACTTTGGCTGACCCTGGAGACAGGACCAAGCACGTGAATTTTCTTCCTTTTAATTCACTTCTAATTCCTCCACATGGATAAAATGAGTATTCTTCTGGGAACATTTACAAAGGTGGACTTGTGATATTTAACAAGGGGCTTGAGTCACAAGGGTTTGCAGGAACTGAGTAAAGGAAGAGAGGAAGCTGAGAAAGGACCTTGGCTGACCCTGGAGACAGGACCAAACATGTGAATTTTCTTCATTTTAATTCACTTCTAATTGAGTATCGTTAAAATGAGTGTTGTTCCGGGAATATTTACAAAGGTGGACTTGTGATATTTAACTAAAGCATTGTTGACCCTGCAGGAGGAGCTGGAGGTGCTAAGGCAGGAGAAGAGCCTTCATCCCCCTCCACTGCTTAAAGCCTTCCAGCAGCTCCCATTCCCTCTGGGAGCAAGTCCAGGCATCTTGGCCAGCACAGCATGGCTCATGCTCCAGCCCCAGGCCACCTGCACTCCTGTGCTCCTGGCTTCCAGAGATCCTCTTAGACACCCTGCTCTCCTGTCCCCAAAGAAGCTGTGCCCTGTGCCTAGAACAATACCCCGACACCTGCTCATCTTCATATCACTGCTTACTCACCACCTCCTCCTGGAGACGCCTCACCTCCCCAGAGGTGCAGGTCAGTACATTTCCTAAATTCTCTCCTAATGCCTCTACTCCCCATCAAAGCACTTGTGCCAATGGAAACTGCTCGTTATTCGATGGAAAGCTCCCTGAGGGTAGGGTTCAATGGATCACTACTGTGCATCGAGAGGATGACATCATGTTGAAAACCTGAACTTATAAATGAATGAGTAAATAAATACAGGGTATTAAGCTTGATTTATTCCCTCTGCCCCTGGGAGCCCTCTTCCATCTTCTCTAAAAATAGACCTCTCTTGTTGACAGGGTCTGTCCAAGCAGGGAGTGTCAAGCCAAGGACCCAAGGGCTCTTTGAGTTTTGACTGTATCCCATTAAAAATACAATCCATAAACCTCGGCCCAGGCTCCATTCATCAGACACCAAAGGCCACACCTGCCATCATCAATAACAGGGCTGATCTCGCTGTCAGCACCAGGAAATGAGGAGAGTGATGCAGGCCCAGTAACTCAGGGACACCAGCATCTGTACTAGCTCTGACGTTGCCTTTGGAGGACCAAAGAGCGTGTCTCAAGGCAAGGGGGACTCCTTTGCTGCAAGAAGAGAACTGTGCAGCTGTGAAGCTTAGCTGCTGGAGGGAAATTAATAAAATGTTACTTTGTCATCTTAGGTGTAAATTTATTTTTCATCTGGATCAAAGATATACTGCATTTTCCTTATGAATACAAACATGCTGCCAGTTAGTGTCGACCTGCTCAGGAGAAGGAAAACCAACGTAGATTCCTTTCAGTGCTAGAGCAGGAGGGTAAGGCTGTTTATTACCAAGGTTAACCCACTTAGGCCGAGGACATTCTGGCACTTCTCTGCCTTTGGAGTTGTCCGAAGGAGACTTCAGGGAATAGCAGCAATGTAACGGGGAGACCAACGGCAGCATTTGCCCCCATACAAACTCCAGACAGAAGGACCCACGCTCGACATCCTCCCCCACCCCCAGACCCCTGAAAAGTGCCCTGGGGAAGACACCCTGTAGGCTGTTCACCCAGTTCTCAACAAGCCCCCTTGCCAAGCTAGGCGTGCCAGGCGTATCTGTACTCTGTGACCCACCCTCCCGGCTACGGGTGGCCTAAGTGGGGCCAGAGTTGGAACTTTGGAGTCAGGGCTAGAAGTATCCAGTTTCAGTCTGGGCTGGCCCCTGAAACAGAGGAGATATAAAGACCCAGGGGCTTTGAATACAGCCATTTTCTGCCAAGTGGACCGAGCAGTAGAGAAAGCCAGTGTAGAGAAAAGGAGCAGGAAGCAGCTGCAGAAGAAACAGAGACAAGAGAGGGGCTTCCTGGGTCTCTCACTTAGACCCTCTCTGCTCCCTCCCTCCAACACTCTCCCCTCCAACCCTGGACCCCTGTCCATTGTAAGTGGATGACTGGACACCCTCAAATCCCACAGAGCTCTGACTTTACCTGACTGACCCTCCTTGACTTGGTTGAAAGCTGGATCAGAAGGGAGCTGATCCCACCTGGAGGGGTGGGATAGGGAGGGTGGGAGGGAGGGAGGGAGATGCAAGAGGGAAGAGATATGGGAACATATGTATATGTATAACTGATTCACTTTGTTATAAAGCAGAAACTAACACACCACTGTAAAGCAATTATACTCCAATAAAGATGTAAAAAAAAAAAAAAGAAAAGAAGGGAGCTGATCTCAGTACAGCATCATGCCTCTCTCCCCAGATCACGATGGCACTGTATGTGCACAACACATATGCACTGAGTAAGCTGATATCACCTTCCCCTGAGGCCTTTCAGAGGAGGTTGCTCATTCACTCGCTTCCCACACACCATGAAGACACATGGGTATTCTTCCTGCTCCCTATTGCTGCTTCTAGACATCACTCCTCCTCCCTTATAAACCCAAAAAGCACAAGTAAAAAACCAACAACTACTCCTCTGTGAGATTTGTGACATCACAGTCATCACCCATTTTCACTCTGTTCCTCAAGGCAAGTTCTCCCATCCTATCGTGGGCCCTCATCAGCCCACAGTCTGACTCCATCCATCAATACTTTCTCCTTGAGACAGAAGACCCGTATGCAGAATTCTATAAGACACTGATGAAAAAAATCAAAGATGATACAAACAGATGGAGAGATATACCATGTTCTTGGACACAAAGAATCAACGTTGTGAAAATGACTATACTACCAAAAGCAATCTACAAGTTCAATGCAATCCCTATCAAACTACCAAGTGCATTTTTCACAGAACTAGAACAAAACATTTCCTAATTTGTATGGAAACACAAAAGACCCTGAATAGCCAAAGCAATCTTGAGAAAGAAAAATGGAGCTGGAGGAATCAGGCTCCCTGACTTCAGAGTCTACTACAAAGCTACAGTAATCAAGACAGTATGCTACTGGCACAAAAACAGAAATATAGATCAATGAAACAGGACAGAAAGCCCAGAGATAACCCCACACACATATAGTCACCTTATCTTTGAAAAAGGAGGCAAGAATATACAGTGGAGAAAAGACAGCCTCTTCAATAAGTGGTGCTGGGAAAACTGGACAGCTACATGTAAAAGATGAAAATAGAACACTTCCTAACACCATACACAAAAATAAACTCAAATGGATTAAAGACCTAAATATAAGGCCAGACACTATAAAACTCTTTGAGGAAAACATAGGCAGAACACTCTATGGCATAAATCACAGCAAGATCCTTTTTGACCCATCTCCTAGAGAAATGGAAATAAAAATAAAAATCAACAAATGGGACCTAATAAAACTTAAAAGCTTTTGCACAGCAAAGGAAACCATAAACAAGATGAAAAGACAACCCTCAGAATGGGAGAAAATATTTGCAAATGAAGCAACTGACAAAGGATTAATCTCCATACTACACAAGCAGCTCATGCAGCTCAATAACAAAAAAACAAACAACCCAATCCAAAAATGGGCAGAAGACCTAAATAGACATTTCTCCAAAGAAGATATACAGACTGCCAACAAACACATGAAAGGATGCTCAACATCATTAATCATTAGAGAAACGTAAATCAAAACTAAAATGAGATATCATCTCACACTGGTCAGAATGGCCATCATCAAAAAACCTAGAAACAATAAATGCTGGAGAGGGTGTGGAGAAAAGGGAACCCTCTTGCACTGTTGGTGGGAATGTAAACTGACACAGCCACTATGGAGAACAGTATGGAGGTTCCTTAAAAAACTACAAATAGAACTACCATACGACCCAGCAATCCCACTACTGGGCATATACCCTGAGAAAACCATAATTCAAAAAGAGTCATGTACCACAATGTTCATTGCAGCTCTACTTACAGTAGCCAGGACATGGAAGCAACCTAAGTGTCCATCAACAGATGAATGGATAAAGAAGATGTGGCACATATATACAATGGAATATTACTCAGCCATAAAAAGAAACGAAATTGAGTTATTTGTAGTGAGGTGGGTGGACCTAGAGTCTGTCATACAGAGTGAAGTAAGTCAGAAAGAGAAAAACAAATACTGTATGCTAACACATATATATGAAATCTAAAAAAAAAATGATTCTGATGAACCTAAGGGCAGGACAGGAATAAAGACGCAGATGTAGAGAATGGATTTGAGGACATGGGGAGAGGGGAGGGGAAGCTGGGATGAGGTGAGCGAGTGGCATGGACATATATACCCTACCAAATGTAAAACAGATAGGTAGTGGGAAGCAGCCGCATAGCACAAGGAGATCAGCTCGGTGCTTTGTGACCACCTAGAGGGGTGGGATAGGGAGGGTGGAAGGGAGACACGAGAGGGAGGGGATATGGGGATATATGTACATGTATAGCTGATTCACTTTGTTATACAGCAGTAACTAACACAACACTGTAAAGCAATTATACTCCAATAAAGATGTAAAAAAAACAAAGAAACAAACAAAATATTTCTCCTCAGGGTTTCACAGAATGCATTTCAGGGTAAATTTGGGAATGGTCTGGTGAGAACTAAAATGTCAGGTCCAGCGTAACTATATGGTTTAGATATGGGGAGTTGAGTCAATCCTGGTGCGTTTGGCTCATGTAAGCAGCTAAACTAGAAAAGTCAGCTTGGAGAAAAGGCTCTTCTCCCTTTGACCTGGTAGAGCGCCTCAGCTCCCCACTAAAATTGAACTGAGTGGACATTACAGCTTTGGGCACTTCTCTAAGACAAGAACTTACTTTGCACCGTGAATAATACCCCAGATTCTTTACATTCCTTCAGCACCAGGACAGAACAGCATCATCCATTTATCCCACTGTACAGAGCCAGGATGGGAAGATGCCTCAGGAACGACAGTGGGTGTGTTGCTGGGGATTATCTAGTCTCCTCTTGTAAGGCTCTCAAGACCTCTATATGGTTTAATTATCTGTGAGCAATTAAACCCTTATGGGGAGAAGTACTGTAAAGTAAATTTCAATTATACACACGTGTAGCTGCCTGCACCTCTCTTCAAACCCCTTTTATTTCTTGGTCCCTCTGAGGCACGACAGCTGTGCATGTGGAAAACGATTAGGACTGGAGAGCCTCTTCCCACAGGATCAGAGAGCAGGTGAATGGTGTGACCCCCCTGCCTGCAGCAGAGGCTACCGGGGGCAGCCCAGCCTGCCTGGCTTGGTGTAATTCCACATCCCTTCCCAGGGCCCTAGCACCATCCCCGAAAAATCAGAGAGTTGAAATGGGTTGGCATTTGAGAATCAGCTACTCTGGTGCCCAACTGCTGCCCACTGCTTCCTGGGTGAGAGGAATCATGCAAATGGCAAGAGAAGACATTTCCCCCTAGGAGGCCCTCACTGGTAATATTATGGATTACATAGGGTCAAGCAATACTCCCTCACCCTTGACCAAATCCAGATACCTCCAGGGCAGCTCCAGTGACAGATGTGCACAGGTCTGCAGAGTCACACCCATCGGCACGTTGGGCCCACAGAGTAGCAGCAATGGCTTGTTCTAGGAATCTGTCAGGAGGGCCTGCTGCTGGGTGTTCATCCCAGAGTAGCACACGCCACCACACACACACACACGCACGCACGCACGCGCGCGCGCACACACTGTTCTTTGCCTCCCCGACCTGGAGCAGCTCCTGCGTGTGGTGCTGTGGTACAAAGAAGCCCTGGATGCTCGCAGGCGGGCGGCATGGCAGCGATGTTTCATCAACATTGATGTTTCAATGGTCTCGGGTGTTGCCTAAACTCTCAAGCTCAAAACTTACATTATCGTAATCAAATGGCAAAATTATCTAAAGCAATCACGTATATCTTACTTTCCATGTCATATATCATATGAATTACGAGGCATTATATAGCTCAAAAGCATGTAATTGGCCCACAAAATCCTTAATGTTCCAACTGTCCATCTTAGGAAATACCAACCAAAATAGAAATAATATGCTGCATGAGACTCCCTTTCCAATTCATATGCTCACCCAGACATTTGACCAAGCACACGAGCATGTCTAAATCCATCACTGGTGGCCACGCCGCGAGCTGACTTCACATGAGCCATTACTGGCCAGCCCTCACCAATCTTGTCCTGGACTCTGTGACCCTACTTCCAGGCCACATCTCTGGAGCTTCCACGCCCACTGTCCTGCCAGTTGGCCCACTCCACTCCTCCATACGTCTGCTAAGGAGAGGGCCTGGCCCCTTCTCCTGAAAAACACACCCAGTTATCGGCAAGTTACAGCATCCCTGACTCCAACCAAACGACATCATTCAGACCTAAATTGTTTCTAGAAAGCTCGAGGCAAATTTATCAGACAGTTGCCAAAGTCTGTGCTTTACTTAGAAGCAGCAACGCAAGGGCTGATTGAACCATTTCCAGAAAGACGCTCTAGTCATTCGTAAACCTGACTGACGGAGGCTCCATTCAAGCAAGGCTGGATGGGGAAAAGGACATGGTTCTCTTCCCAGGAGAAAGGAGAAAGCAACAGGAACAGCAAGACTCCCCTCCTCACACAGGAGAGCAGGCACCAGACAGGGGCTCACGGTGGGTGTTTGGAAAGTTTAGAGTTCTGTTTTAAAACCCAATGTCTTACTCAAGAGATTTTGATGAGTTATTTCGATATAAACTGATACCTTCCCAGTTTTAGATGAAAATAATCTGCACAGCAATTCATCTTAGCATTGTTTATAACTTTGAAAAACTAGAAGTCTATGTAGGAGACAACACAGTTAAAATAAGATGACTCCACTCAATGGAATATCAGGACATAATTAAACAAGGATTCTGAAGGAATGTCATACTATGGAAAATGCTTAGGATATAATGCTCAGTCAGAAGTCTAAGGGAACAAAGTGTGCATATGTTATGATTTCACATTTTAAAATAACAGTTATACAAAGAAAAAATATGGCCTGGGAGACAGTTCACCAAAATATAAATGGCGAATATGTTTAGGTGGTGGGATTATAGACTTTTTCTTTCTACATACCTATGTTTTCCCAATTTAATGAACACGTACAATTTTTAATGAACCTATTTGATTATAAATACTTATTTGAAAATATAAGTAAACTGTCTCAGACGCCGCACTATAAAAATCACAGACATAGGTGATTCTGATAAAAAATCAGCAGACATAGTTAAGAGAATTAATATATGAAACTAACCTGTGCATCTGAAGGAAGATGAGGGGAAACTGAAGCAGGTTAGAAGCTGTTCATCTGATGGAAGATGACAGACAGCTGAAGCGACTGAGAAGCTCCTGGAATCCCTCTGGGAAAAAAATCATGGGACTTATGCTGTGGACATGACCCCCCCATTTCTCCTTTCTTCCTTCTGCTTTACCACAGGGAAACAAGGATCAAACGACACTTTTCTTCTGAGAACTAGAAACAGTACGTTGAATGCCTGCCTTCACCTGGTGCATTTTTAATTTTGACATTTCCTGCTCTGAAACTCTCAGGAACTAGAGCCAGACACCAGGCACCTTATATATCCTGAAAGAACTGCAATTCCAGGAGAGGTTTTTAATCCATGAGAAGATTGTATTCCGGCAGACTATCATCTCTCTGTGGAAAGGAATCAACTTTGTCTTATTTATTATTGCATATCCGATGCCTAGCACAGTACTTGGTATTAAAGGGTGTCTCAAAGCGTATTTGTTGAATGAATGCTTTTAAAATATTTTCTTAGAATCAGGATTAGCCTAAGAAGAAATTGAAGTGAGTTCAAGGTTACTGAAAATTATATTTTATCATATTGTGGTATTTGGCTTTTAATTTGCTATGACTCTATGTTATTTAGACAAATAACTTTACTATTTTAATTAGTTTAAGAATTGGCCAAGAGCTTCCCTGGTGGCGCAGTGGTTGAGAGTCCGCCTGCCGATGCCGCGGTCCGGGAAGATCCCACATACCGCGGAGCGGCTGGGCCCGTGAGCCATGGCCACTGAGCCTGCGCGTCCGGAGCCTGTGCTCCGCAACGGGAAAGGCCGTGACAGTGAGAGGCCCGGGTACCGCAAAAAAAAAAAAAAAAAGAATTGGCCAAATTCACATGTGGTGTTACCTTTAACACAGTGTTTCCCACACATAAGAGAAAGAAGCTGAAGCCAAACAGCGCCGTCCACCTAGTGCAACTTACGTGGATTACAGACAGGCTGCAAAGGAGGAAATGGCCTCTGGAACACCACCCTTGTAAACCCAAATCAGTGGAATGAAGGCACTGGACCCTAACCACTCCCAGGAAGCGTACCTGTGGGTCCGCCACTTGGTACCAGGACTGCAAGGAAAACAGGAGCACCGCCTTGAAACCTCCCAGCCGACGACTAGACAATCACGGCGCCCACGAGTCTCCCGTCATGCCTTGCTCTGAGGCCCTTCTGCCAGGCTCCACCTGGAAGCTCAATTCAATCAAAGTTGCTTTACAACATCATTGGCTTCCATCATTAGTTTACAACGTGTCACCGGTTCGTGGGCTATACAGACAGTTCAAAGATTTCAGTGGTTCTCTCCTTTCCTGTCAGCTCGTCAGCTCCCTGCCATCTCCTCAGTGAAGGGCTCTGTAGATTCTTCCGAATGAATATAAAATAATAATAGTTAAAATGCTTTAAATAAGTGAAGTTCTGGCAGGTTTCGAGGGCTCTCCCATTTAGTATCAGACCCTCTAACCGTCAGAGACAGAATTGGGAAATAAAACTTAGAAAAACTTTTAAGGAAATAGGATTATTGAGTTTAGCAAAAAGAGCTGTGTAACACTGTCTTTCAAGTGTGGGAATGGCTTTCACACAGTGAAGAGCTACTTTTCATTTCCTCTAACGGAGGAAAAAGAAGAGCCCACTTTTAGGTGAAACTTGAGGTTTCTAACTTAGATATGTTACCTTTGGTTCTCTGATATTCCTTCCCCGGAATATTTTTTTAAAGTAGGGTAGCTTCTCAACTTTCTGAGATGCTTTTAAACAATTCAACCTGAATGCAGAAGACAGAGCAGGTGGTCTCTCAAGCACCCTCCCTCTTCAAGATGTTGGACACTCAAGAGTTTCAGGAGGAAATTGTACCTTGACATTTGATGGCCAGTTCAATTCTAACAACATTTCTAAAACACCAGGCACGTATTTTCATACATATGATGACCTGATAGCTTTCTCATCCACTTAAACCTACTGGTTGATTTGATCTCCTAGTTATTGGGTACTGTCCACCCTTCCTCCAGCTGTTCTGACCTGTTTCCTCTGACCCTTTCATCCTATCCAAGTCCCTGTGAACTCACACTGTGTCTTCTGCAATGAAGAGGGTTCTTTTCCCCTTAAGTCATATAGTCCTTTAAAAAAGAAGGATTATTAACCACTATGTTTTGGTCAGATTCCAACATGGGAAATTACATTTTGCCTCCCTACAATTTCCCCTGTCATTTTAATTAGAAGTACTATTTAATATCCCACTCAAAATAAAACCTGTTGCAGAGAGGGCTGCCTCCGAGGGAACTGCCTTTTCTAGCACAGAGGAGATGTTTCAGAGATGTGTGACTAATACTCCTGGGGCAGGAGCTGAGTACATTGGGATCCTTTGGGAGTAGAGGTACCTCCAAAGGATCAAATTGATTTTTATTTTATGCCTGCGGCAGACAATCCCATAAGACAGGTTTTTCCCTCCAGCATTTCGCAGTATCTTCTGAGATTCAGAATCAAGGTAAGAGCTGCTTGGTGATCTGTGTGGATGACGCATTACACGGAGCTGACTATGACATCATGTCATCTTGTTCTCAGTCAGAGCAACCTGATGTGCCCGCCCTGCACACCCCAGCTCTGTGAGTCACTGTGTGATAGATTGTCCAGGAAATGCAAAACGATGCCCTTCTGAAAACTCACCATTGAAAAATTGAGGCTTCCGGCCAGGGAATGTAGAGAGAAAAAAAGTAAGCTCTCGGGAGGGGCAAGTTCTCATTCCTGTTTTTCTTTTCATTACTGTTCAAATATAAAATCCTACAAGGGATTGTGGCATTGCTAGTGCTTTTGTCATTGATGTTTTATTGCCTCAAAAATGAAGTTAATTTTCCACCAATTGAAACTTTCTGTTATGAACAGCTATGCCACTCCACATCCTAAGGAGCTTTTATCATCAAAAATGATGGACTGTCTATGTGTGCATTGTGAACGCGGAATACAATTGGCTACAGAAGCTTCACTTGTGCCTGAAGAATCCTGTAATACGAAACAATCTTGATACATACAAACTTAGAGCGGATTTGAATAATGATAAAATAAAATATCAAGGATAATCTACTAAAGAAACAATTAAAATTTAGTCTTTTCCAAATACTTCCAATCTGAAGGGGGAAGAAAATCATGTGCTAGACCCCAAACAGTGGAAATTCAACGTTTAAAATCTTTTCTTCTGTTTCTACCTTCCAAATGTCAGTAAACAAAAGAATTACTGAACCGAAGATCCAGTGAACAAAAATTGCAGAGAAACAGCAGAGATTAAGGAAACCAAGATGTTAACAAGGACAGAAGCTCTTTCTGGCAAGGCTGACCTTTCCAACCCAGCACATGGTACTTCTTACTCCTTTAGCTTAAGACATGAGGACAGTCAGACAAATTAGCAAGAGCCCAGACCGCCACGGCTGAAAAGCAGTCAGGCAGCCAGCACATAGTAAATACCTTTCCTTGCCTCCAAACCACTATCCTCCTGCTAGAAATGCACTGTTAATGGGCAGGGCAGCCTCATTTTGGGCTTTGGATGCTATAGGCTTGGTTTGATCAACATCTGGTTAAATCCCAAGGAAGGCTGCCTCGTGAAGGTGACACTGTGGGTTCCATGAGGAAGTCACTCCGTAGTCACTTCAATGGACAAAGAAACCCCTGGAACCACTACTGGATTTGGAGTCTGCCAACCAGGCAAAACCTGAAGGACCCTCTGGACCCAGACACTCTAATACACCACAGAGGAACTTTAGTTCTCTGTGCCACACTCCACTTGTCTAATCACATGGAGCAAGTTCTCTTCACTGGGTGTGAGGCTGAGAACACAGTGGGGTTTCCAGAAATACTTCACGTTACAGGTGCATTCTTGCCCAACAATGCATTCCCTGTGGCTTCACAGCTGGAGCACAGGATGCAGAGGTGAGAAACTGAGAATCAACTTTGGCTTTTTCCCAATATTACTCAGGGAAAGTCATGGGAAACCTCAACAGGAGTCCTAAATGGGTTCAAAGTCAATGTCCTGGAGAAAAACAGTAACAGTGACAGCTATTTTTTAAAGTTGTCAAAATTTCAAAGTTGTAATGATGTTCATCCAAGAACTTAGAAATTATGGGCAATAGCATGGCTTAAAATCAATGCACAAGAGTAAAAGATACCCAAATGCGTCAGAGACAAGATGGCTCCCAGGCTTGTGGATTTGACCATAGCTTCATTGAAAGTAACTGCTTTTTTTCTTGCGGTTCGCGGGCCTCTCACTCCTGTGGCCTCTCCCGTTGCGGAGCACAGGCTCCGGACGCACAGGCTCAGCAGCCATGGCTCACGGGCCCAGCCGTTCTGTGGCATGTGGGATCTTCCCGGACTGGAGCACGAACCCGTGTCCCCTGCACCGGCAGGCGGACTCTCAACCACTGCGCCATCAGGGAAACCCAACTGCTATTTTTAAAAAGAATAAGTCAATCAAAAGAAGGATGAGTCAGCTCTGGAAGCTCTTATAGGCACTAGCTATTGATGTTATAAAAACATAACAATAATTGCATAGACAGAAATGGCCAAACTGTTTTCCAGGGAGGCTGTGCCGTTTTACATTCTTATCAGCAATGTATCAGTGATCCAGTTTCTTTGCATCCTCATCAGCATTTGGTATTATCATATGTATTTTTTCAGCCATTCTTAAAGGTGTGTTATATCTCATTCTACTTTAATTTGTATTTCCCTAATGGGTAATGATGTTGAACATCTTTTCATGTGTTCATTTGCATATGTACATCCTCTTTGGTTTTAAAATGTCTCCTTATGTCTTTTGACTAAATAATTGGATTATTTGCTCTTTTACTGTTGAGTTTTGAGAGTCTTAATATATTCTAGGTACTAGTTCTTTGTCAGATCTGTGGTTTGCAAGTATGTTCTCCTAATCTGCAGCTTTTCTTTTATCCTCTTAACAAGGTCTTCCACAAAGCAAAAGTTTAAAATTTTTATCCAGTCTGATTTATCAAGTTTCCTTTTATGAATTGTGCCTTTGGTGTCCCCCTTAAGAACTCTTTGCCTAGCCCTAGATCCCAAATTGAGTTTTCTCCTGTGCTTTTCCTAAGAGGTTTATAATTTTGCATTTTACATTTAAGTCCATGATCAATTTTGAGTTAAATTTTGTATAAGTTATGAGGTTTAGGCAAGATTTATTTTGTTGTTTCTGGATGTCCAATTGCTCCAGGACCATTTTTTATAAAGCCTATCCTTCCTGTATTGAATTGCTTTTGTACTTGGGTCAAAATCAGTTGCAAGTATTTGTATTATTGAGTTCTCTATTCTATTCCATTGATCTATGTGTCTAACTCTCCATGAATACCAAACAATCTTGATTACTATTGTTTTATAATTAGTCTTGATACTGGGTAATGATTCCTCCCACTTTATTCCTCTCTTTCAAAATAGTTCCCTTGCCTTTCCATATAAATTTTAGGATAATCGTATCTATCTATATCTATAAAAATTTTACTAGAATTTTAATAGGAATGGCATTAAACATTTCATTCAGAGAGAACTGACATCTTTACTATGCTGAGTCTTCCAAACCATGAACATGATATGTATCTTTATTTAGATCTCTGACTTTTTTATTCAGTATTTTGTAGTCTGTGGAATACAAGTCTTATTTATGTTTTGTTAGATTTCTACCTATTTTTTATTTGAGCAATTGTAAATGGTATTGTACTTTTAATTTCAGTGTCCACATGTTCATTACTCATATACAGAAAAATAATTCAATTTTATGCTGGATTCACTTAATTGTTCTAGGAGTTGAGATTTGTTCATTTGTTTTTGGGAGGGATTCCTTTTTGTTGATTCCTTGGGATTTTTTACAGAGACAATTATGTCATCTGCATATAAGGACAGATAAATTTCTTCGTTTCCAATCTGTATGCCTTTTATTTCCTTTTCTTGCTTTGTTACACTGACTAGAATTTACAAAACTATACTAAATAAGAGTGGTGAGAGCTGATATACTTGCCTTGTTCCCAGCTTTAGGGGGAAAGTGTACAGTCTTTCACCATTAAGTCTGATGTTAGGTTTAGGATTTTTATAGATTCACTTTATCAAGTTGAGGAAATTCCCCACTAGTCCTGTTTTTCTGAGAGGTTTTTTTAAAATCAAAAATGTTAAAATTTTCAAAAAATTTTTGCATCTATTGATATGTGATTGCATCTATTATCATATGATTTTTCTTCTTTAGCCTGTTAATATGGTGAATTACATTATATGATTTTCAAATGTTGAACCAGTCTTGCATCTCTGGAGAAAACCCCATTTGGTCGTGGTGTATAATTCTTTTTATAGAATGCCAAATTCTATTTGCCAATATTTTGCAAAAACTTTTGTGTCTATATTCATGTGGATATTGGTCTATAGTTTTCTTTTTGTTTTTTTGTACTGTCTTTATCTGGTTTTTAGTATCAAGAAATACTGGTTTCATAAAATGAATTGGAAATGCTTCCTTTTCTTCTATTTTGAAGAGATTGTGTAGAATCGGCGTTAGTTCTTCTTTAAACATTTGTTAATATTCTCCAGTGAAAACTTCTGGGCCTGGAGATTTATTTTGGGAGGGTTTAAACTATTATTTTTTTATTACTTATTTATTATTTATTTTAATTTTCTTGGCTGTGTCGGGTCTTAGTGGTGGCACACGGGATCTTCACTGAGGCGTGCAGTCTTTTCAAAGAATCAATATTCTTTAATAACCTAAATGGGAAGAATTTGAAAAAGAATAGATACTTGTATATGTATAACTGAATCACTTTGCTGTACACCTGAAACTAACACAACATTGTAATCGATGATAGTCCAATATAAAATAAAATTTTTTAAACATTTAAAAATTTTAGAAAAAACCAACTTTTTGTTCCACTGATTTCCTCTACTTTTGTTTTTAATTTCATTGATCTCTGTTCTCTTATTATTTCCTTCCCTATGCTTGCTTTTCACTTATTTTGCTCTTCTTTTTCTAGATTCTTGAAGTAAGAACTTAGATTACTTTTCCTCTTTTTAAATAAAAGTATTTTAATGCTATAAGTTTTCTTTTCAGTAGTGCTTTAGCTGAGTCCCACGCATTTTGATATGCTGTATATTCATTTTCATTCAGTTCAATTTCTTTTTACTTCAATATAATCAAAACCATGGATTACCTAGAAATGTATTGTTTAGTTTCCAGGTACATGGAGATTTTGCTGTGATCCTTCTGTTAGTGATTTCTAGATTAATTCCACTGTGGCCAGAAGTACATATCATATGACTTCTATTCTCTTAAAGTTTCGTGGCCCAAGATATGTCCTGTTTTTATGTTCCATGGGCACTTGAAAAGAATATGTACTCTGCTGTGGTTGGGTGAATCTTTCTATAAATGCCAATTAAAGTTTGTTGGCTGATAATGTTGTTGTGTTCTTCTATATCCTTGCTGATTGTTTAGTTGTTCTATCAGTGTTATTAGAGGAGTATGGAAATCTCCAACTATAATGAGGAATTTGTCCATTTCTACTTTCAGTTCTATCAGTTTTTGCTTCACATATTTTGCAGCTCTACTGTTTGATGCATGCACATTTAGGATGACTACCTCTTCTTGGTATACTGACCTTTTGCCATTAAATAATGTCCCTTTCTGACTAATTTTCTTTGCTGTAAAGCTTACTTGATATTAACATAGCCACTTCTGATTTATTTTGATTAATGGTTGCATAATATATCTTTTTCATCTTTTTACTTTCAACCTTTCTACATTGTTATATTTGAAGTGAGTTCCTTATAGATCACGTACAGTTGAGTTATGTTTTTTAAATAAACCCTGCCAGTGACAGTTTTATAGTTGATATATGTAAAACATTCACATTTAATGCAATTATTAATATGTTGAGAATTAAGCCTGCCATTTTATATTTTGTTTTCTGTTTGTTCTCTCTGTTTTTCATTTGCTTCCTTTTTCCTATCTTCCTATGGGTTATAATAAATCTATGTTATTTTTGAATGTATCTCTTTGTACAGTATTTTTAGTGATTTCTCTGGGTATTGCATTATATATAGATAACTTGTACTTCTACTGACACCATGGGGGCCAGGGAGGTGGTCTCATCACCACTGGACAGTGGTGAAAATCTTAACACTCCATGCGGTCTCCTCTGACACCAGTCCAGGTGAGGGGTTTCCTTGTTCCAGTGTGGAGAGGGTAGGCGTCTTTCCTGGTGTTGGTGGAGGTGGGCCTTGGTTCTTCTGTGGTGTCTGGCTGGAGTGGAGCGGTTATTGTCTAAACGTTTTCTGTCTTCCTAAGCTGCCCCTTTCCTGGTCCTTTGGCTAGAGAGAGCAGGCTTGTGTTGGGGTTCTTTCTGTCTGCACTTGGTGTTTCCAGGTTACAGTTTTATTAAGCTCCAAGTCTGGGATTTATGAGACAAAAAGAAAACCCAGGAAATTTACCATCATGTTGTTCCTTGTGTCCTGAGGTTCCTAGCTGGTCTGCTTTCTTCTTTTCATCTTTCAGAATCTTCTTATGTTTGTTTTATATATTGTCCAGGGTTTGGGGTTGTACTTAGCACATGAAATGGGGAAAAGTACGTCTACTCCATCTTCCCAGAAGTGAAAGTGCTTCTTCCATAGCTATTTAATGAAGAATATTTAAAACAATAGAAAGAAAAAAAACAAACAATAGAAAGACTACCAGCACAGATGTTTTGAGAAGACAAATAGCCAACTAGCCATTATATTGTCAGATAAATATATTTATTATCAGATAAATATATTTATTGTCAGATAAATACATAGTAGTTATCACAAAATTTAAATTGAACCTGTATTTACTCTGATTCCTTTCATCACAAAATTGGGTTTCAATTTAAGGCAAAGAAGAGTTTTTTTGTAATGTGGAATGGTTCCTTTTAATAATTCAAAAGATTTTCAGTTGTAATCTTGATATTATAAATGTTCTTATATGAAAGTAAATTTGTATCAGATTATTAATAAATGCTTGAATTTTGTGGTAGGTTATAGATAAAGCAGTTCTCAGATTAAATTCTGCCACTAATACAAGCACTTATTGGCAGATAGCACAAAGGCAACCTGTTTTCTTAGCTAGATGAAGTCCCAGGCTCTGTCTTTTTTTTTGGCCAGACCACGGGGCATGCAGGATCTTAGTTCCCTGGTCAGGGATTGAACCTTTGCCCCCTGCAGTGGAAGCACAGATTCTTAACCACTGGACTGCCATTCCCTTTTTTCTTCTTTTTTTCCCCCCCAGGCTCATCTTCTTAAATGCTCTAACCACACACCTTGCATTAAAATAATATTCAAGAAAATCATGAATTCTAGAGGCAAATTCAGTTAACCTCTCAGTCAACCTCAAATGACCAGAATCTTCTAAATTGTGGGAACACAAGAACATATTGTATTCAAGTCTCAGGCACCAACCCCACACGTGAGGGAGACAGGCTTCCTAGCTTCTTATACCCTTTCATGCAAAATGGGAGAGTTTCTCTAAAATACTTTGATCAATCCATATATATTAAAGACCAATAATTTCAGCAAAAAAATTCTAAAAGCCATTGTACAAAATAGCAAACTATTAATTTCACCAAGGAGAACCCATTAGTAACGTTTAACAAATGTCTAGTCCTATTTTAATCCAAGATAAAGATGGCTGGAAGGGTTGAGGGGCTGTTTGCAAAGTATGTCGTTTGGTTAAATATCAACAAACTATTCCTAGAAACATGCATGCAGCCTAGGTTAACTGACTGCCCAAATGTGAATGAATTCCAAACAATTCATACACATACACTTACATGTCTATACTGAATTATTTAAAACATAAAGTTGTTGACCACATAATGCACACACTGTTTTAAATAACTTACCCTCCTATTCTCAACAACCCACTTAGAAGAAACAGCATATTCATATGTCAGTGTAGGATGAGCCCTCCACACCAAAAATTGTGCAGCACATTACTTTTATATTTTTATGCTCTTGTAAAAGCTAAGTGACTATTTATGCCCCATTTCTCATTTTTCCTGAAAACACCCACCAGCATCACGCTGTACATCACAGAGAATGCCGATTTAATTGCTGAGAAGTCAGGGCAGAAGGAAGGACAGAAGGAAGGCAGAAGTAGTGGACAGAGCATCTTACAGTTTTCCCAGAAGTGAAGCAGCTGGTAACCACCCTGTGTTGCAGAGTCACCTCTTGTAAGCTTCTGAAAGTCATTGCTTTTCTGATGCTCATACTAGGGTGGAGTAAGCACAGCATTCTTTAGAAAAGCTGTTTTCAGACTTTTTAAAAAAACTTCTATTGTAGTAGAACAGAGGGAAGGGTTGATAAAGCTACCGCTATCCAGCCCCCTCCCAGGAGGGTGGTTCTCAAAATGTGGACCCCATCCCAGACTTGCTGAGTCAGAATCTCCAGAATTAATCCAGAATTAATGTCCAGAACCAGCATATTTAACAACCTCCCAGGTAACTTGGGAGATCTCTGCCTTCCTGCCTTGTGGAACACAGTTTGAAAATCACTCACTGCTACAATTAGTTTAATAGTCAACATAACACAGAGAGGAAATTAGATCTCTATGGGCAACACTGTGTGGAAACAGAATGACCAAAAGCTGCAGTCACAGTGAACAATTAAAGGGCAACCACCACAGGAGGTCCTGGGGTCCAGAGCAGGAGTGTCCCTGCCCAACCGAGACCAAACCCAGGCCAGAATGACCTCTGGTCGCTTTTGCTTTGTTGAGCTATGAGGTGAATAGTCATATAGGAAAAAACAGGGGCTTTTTACTTCCAAATTCCTTTCTTTATGAAATAAACTTCTTTAAAAATTGTAGCTTATTGAAACACTTTAGTTCTTACTGAAAACCTCTTACCATGGAAGCGTGACATTTAAAGAGAAATATATTAGTCAAAGAATGTAATTAATAAAAGGCGTTCTTTCTGAAGTTGACACCAGTGATTTCATTGATCAGCACCATAAGCTAACATCAATCAACAAAGGGACATGGGTAGCATTCCAATCAGAGGACAGAAAGGAGGAGTTTGGAGGAAGTGTGTGGTATAAAATCAAATATATGTAGAATAAACTAATACCTATGCTCTCAAAAAACAAAACAAAACAAAATTAGCCCTCATAAGCCAAACCACTGCAAGAAGGCAATATTGTTGTTAAAATTGCTTTTACATGAACCGTTTATGTTTTCAATGTTTTCTGACTTCTTGTATTGCTTTTCCTGTATGTAGGGATTTCACAATTTTGGATATAAAAACAAAGCAATGTTTGACTATACTTTTAATACCCTAAAAAAACCCAGAATGCCCAAGAAGGGAATAAACAGATTTAAAAATATGTATTTCCAAAGAATATATAGTGGCATATGGGAAAGTTCTTTATTAATTTAATTTTTTTAAAGAAAAGCAGAGATATGAAACTATGTTTCAGTATAATGAGCTTGATCCCAATTTTGTAAACATATGAACATCTGTGTTTATTTGAGATGTATTAAAAAAAAAACTGGAGTGAAATATACCTAAAATTTTAACAGTTAACTTTACTCTGGGTATTAAGAGTATATTATTTTCTACTTTATACATTTTTGTTTCAAAATTGTCTACAATAAATGTGTATTCATTTTATAATTAATATATTTTTAAGTGACCAAGTTTCCATTCTCTCAAAATAATTCTAGGATCTTTTTCTATTTATTCATGCATGATTCATGTCCCTTTTAGCACTACCACCCCCAACCCATTTGAAAATATCCTTCAAGCACAAAGACATTGACCTCAAACTTCAACAAAGATCACTGAAGCTTTAAAATTCTATTCTAGGCATCTCTAGGTGCCATATATTGGCGCATTTATTTCATATATAAACAAGTTATAGGGTAATAAGAAATTTTATTATTTTTATCATATCAGGCAGAACCTGATGTGTCTGCCATTTTGCAATTCACATTCTGTTGTACTAATTTTAGGCTTTATAGAGGATATTTCAAATAGTAACAACTGAGACTTCACCTGTTGGAGAGTTATAGCTTGAGGATTTAAATCATGCATACATCCTGTTCCTAATTAAGGAGGAAGATTGTCATATGTCATTGGAGACAACATAACAGACAGCTGCTTCTACCACGCCAGCCCTTGCATCTGTCAAAATATTGCTTAGAAATACTTGTGAGGATAAGACAAGGATAAAGATACTCATGAGGCTGAGGATAATCACCAAACACACATGTACAAGACAAAAAAACTTGCTACATAAGATCTTTATTCTCAAGTTATTCCAGTAGCACATATAGCAAAGAGAGGGTTTAGGATTCACAAGGGACAATGGAAAGGGAATTCAAGCTCCAGAATTGTTATATATAGGAGAGAGCTGGGGGCAGTAATCTCACTGATACAGAAGAAAGGTACCTGGTCCTGAAGCTGCAGTCAAACAGTCTTTGGTTCAAGTGCCAATTATCCCACTTATTACCTTTGTGACCACTGATGAATCACACAACTTCTTTGATCTCATTTGCTTCGTTTGTGAAAGGAGAATGAAAATATCAAATGGATAGGATGACTGTGAGAATTACATGAAGAAATATATGCAAATTATTTAGGTCATAATACGTCTTTGGGTTCCCCAGTAAATGCCCATTCATTTCTGGTCCATCTCTGTGGAAGAAATTAAAGCATTTGGTTGTTGTCCGGAATTGGGTTCCATTGGCTCAGGAAGGGCAGTGTTGCTCCCAAGGTAGCACAAGGCCCTGACAGCAAAAGAGCAAAAGTCAAGCCTGAACCTTCTAACACTATGTTCTCCAACTATGGGTCATGATACATTAGTGGGATATACAACAACTTAGTGTGTTGTGACTAACATTTTTTAAGTGAAATGGAATGGACCGCATTAGAGCTCCTCAAATGTGGTAAGGGTAAATTTCATGGAACTCTTATTTTGGCTTCATATATGTGTGCATGTTCACGTATACATACTTCATTTTTACTGTGGATCAAGGTCAAAAATTTTTGAAAACTACTTCTTTAGAGAAAGCCGGGTTCCAAAGTCCCAGCTCAAAGGCTCATGTCACACTGATTCAGAGTTTGAAAGAAGCGAGATAGGAACTAATTAGGAAGAGTGTGAGGGCAGGATTGCTGGAACAAGCCTGAAGTATCCACAATTCCTATACTTATCAATGGTTATGTAGTGAGCCAGGCTTAACATGGGCATAGCAGATCCTAGATACTAGACGGATTTGGTTCCCAGGATGCTGGGGGTTAGCAGCTTCCTTCACATTCCCCAGGAAAACCACTGATCCCCTCTACTGGGGCACCTGGGTTTTGTTTACCTTCTGCTCTGTGGTACGCCTCACCTACGACCAGTTTTCTTACTTCCCTCCTTCCACGCACAACTCTTGGGGCTGAGCTCTGTTCTCATCTTTCCCCACGTCACCTCACTCGGTGCTCTGTGGACTCAAGGGCCCCTCGTTACATTCTACGGCCAGTCCCCACACTCTCCCTCCCCATCACATCCCAGCATCTGGCCCCAAGTGGAACTGATGGCCCACAGCTCAACTCAGAAAATCAGAACAGATGAAACCCTTCTCCAACATGAAGACCTTCAAATATTTGTCACCTCTTTAAATTTGATTAAATTAACTTGTATGTCTTCACCTAATCACCAGAACAGACCAGAGAGATGCAGCATCACCAGGAACCTCTTCCTAGGGCCCTGGTGCCAGAATGTTGCCCCCACCAGCAGGCAGGAGTCCTTCTGTTTGTCGTACCTCCCAGCTTATATTTGCCCACAAGGATCTCATGTACCATTATCAGGGGTCTTGCTGAGGTCCCAACAGCCTGGGTGTACCACTGTCCTGTGGGGCATTATCCTGATGCCATTGCAGGTTACCAGAATGCCAAAAATACTACCAGGAGGTCATAGGATGGTTTGTTGAAAATCCATTTGTAACACATAGTGAGAAAGAAGGGAAAAGAGACCAGGATGAGTTAACACACTTAAGATAGGGTGCAGCCAGGGTGGAAGGACCTCACTGCTTGAATCCTGGGTTAGCAGTGTTCATTTGTCTTCTCTCTCTCTCTCTCTCTCTCTCTCTCTCTCTCTCTCACACACACACACACACACACACACACATACACACACACACACACACATGTCTTTCCTACTGATGCCATAGTTACAAAGATCAAAATTGAGATTTGAGCAAGGGGGCCCAAGGATGGAAGTTGCCCTGGGCCCATTACACATTGGCTCCATTGGAGAAACAAAGGGACAAGTACCTCTGACCACAGCTATAGCTCACCAGTTAGCTGATGACCAGCCCTGGGTTTATGTGTGTTTCTTGGGCAGAGGATACATGGGGCTAGAATGGCTATGTGAATTAGGACCTCATTAATATTATGTGCTCATTTAGTAACCTGAATACTTTATGCCTTTTTTTATATTTAGTATCTCATATATCCCATATACATTTATATGACTGAATATTTAATACCCAGGACCTCATGAATATCAGATATCTTTTGGTCACTTTACGCCTTCCCATCTATGTTTAACACATATGTCCTACTTACTAACTGCTTGCCTATATCTAACACACCTTAAAATGTTTCACCTATATTTTACAAATTTCTTCATCTTCTATAATAGAATTGACTTATTTCAAAAGCAAGTGCACATTATACCACTTTGCTCTGATTGCCAGTTTTGTAGGCAATTCATTTAAGGAAAGTTAAATTTCCTTCCATTTAGAAGGAAATTCATTTAAGCCAACCTAACTGACCTATATTGACATGCGGACTCAGCCTGGCCTCCAGAGCAGGCTGGCTGGGTTTAAACCACTACGAGCCACGTGAGTTTAGTCAAGTCACTTCTCTCCCTGTTTTTCAGTTTCCTCAGATGTAAAACAGGGATGATAAAAGTATCTACTGCACACAGCTATGGTGAAGATTAAATGAAACCATCTAAGCAAAGTAATTAGAGCAGTGCCTGGCACACGATAAATGCGATGTAAGTGATACTGTTATAATTTTCCATAGACTCCTCAGGCAGGTGCCTGGGAACATCTCTTTTTCATCTAAGCCATCATCTAGACTGAATGCCATCTCTAGGTCTGGAATCTACTTCCATCCCCTTTGGGAAGGTTAGGATGGTGCTTATCTTATTCCAGATTATGTTGACAAGGCAAAGCAAATGTAAACGTGACATGATTGCAACACAAAGAGGTCAGCCCAACGCCTAGAGTACTACAATCTCCAGTTCACTTCCCCAACTGTCTCAAAATCGCAATTTCCCACTTTTAACTCACAATTCCTATTCTCTGTAGAACCAATTTCAGCGATTTATCTGGCTACGGTTTTCTCTCTTCTCTGGCCCTGCTCAGTGTAAAGCTCTACATCTGTTAGCTACCCTCTGAACAAATGCAATCTGCCCCTCCGTCCATCCTTCACACTTAGCCAGGAATGCATCATCCTGGTGTCTTAAACCACAGCTCGCACATCCAAATTCTATTTGTCAATACCATCTGCATAGCCAGCCACCTCCCTCTAAGACCTTCCCCTATCGTGCAAAGGCAGAAATGATGAATAATGATCATAGCGACCATTTGCCAAATATCTGCTATGCGCCAGGGAGTGTGTTTAGGGCTTTCCACTGATCTCTAATCCTGGTACCATAGGCACTATTGTTAGCACCCACCGGCTTTCGTGTGAAGTGCCTCCCAGAAACCCAGAGACAGGAGAAACCAATACATAATAGATCAGAAATGTGCTGTCACCTTAAATAACCAAAAAGTGAAGAATCTTGCATTCATTGATCAAAACCAGATGGAATGTGTCAAATTATCTAAAGAAAGACTGTGTCACAAAAACTCTAGAAAGAAGTCAGTCATTAGTTGGTGGACCTGAGAATCATTCTCAACTCCTGCTCCCTCATCACTTTCCTCTATACAGGATGGAAAAGCCAAATACTTGCCTTCCCAGCCTGCTTTGCAACTGGAGGGGTGGGGTCATATAACACAATTCTGGCCAGTAAGAAATAAGTGGGAGTCTTCTGGGGATGACACAGCAGTTTTTGCTTTCATAATAAAAGGGACAGGTAAGGATGACGCCACCCCTGCCTTCACCCCTTACTGCCTTGAATGAGAGATGTAATGCTTGCAGCCAGAAAAGACATGACATTTAGATTCAGACAGATCTGTATTCAAATCTGTTTCCTCACTTACTGGAGGTGTGGCACTGGGTACATTCCTTAACATGCCTCATCTGTAAAATGGGTTTAATAATACCTGTAGATGTTCCAGTGATAAGGGAATGATGCACCACAATGGTCAGATGTTCAGTCCTCAGCTGGTACATATAGTTTCCAAGTGGCAGCTCCATGGGATTGCCAATTATCATCAGAAGGCACTGTCCACTGTTGCTACTCTCTGGGTGCTTCATCCTTTGCTGATTTCCTTGGCCCCGTCCATGTCTCTGAAAAAATCCATTCATTAAACTTTCTCCAGGGGCTTCCCTGGTGGCGCAGTGGTTGAGAGTCCGCCTGCCAATGCAGGGGACACGGGTTCGTGCCCCGGTCCGGGAAGATCCCACATGCCAGGGAGCGGCTGGGCCTGTGAGCCATGGCTGCTGAGCCTGCGCGTCTGGAGCCTGTGCTCCGCAACGGGAGAGGCCACAGCAGTGAGAGGCCCACGTACCGCAAAAAAAAAACCCAAAACAAAACAACAACAAAAAAAACTCTCTCCAAGTGACCATTTCGGTGTACCATGTATTTCCTGCTACAGTCCCAACTGACGCAATCACTGATCGAGTATGCTTGTTGTGGAGACTTCACTCCAACAAAGAGGAGCCAGCCCAACCAAGTCTCAGAGGCCCCTTTGATCTAAAGGCCCCCGAGCCAAGCCTTCCTTCCCTTCATGTCTGCTGTTGACCCCTAAGTTACCAAGAAAGGATCCTGGCCCTGGCCTCCCTGCTGGAACATCAGTACCTGCCTCAAGGACACACACACACACACACACACACACACACACACACACACACACACAGCCATCCCACCCCAACCAAAGAAGAAGAAATAGCATCCAGGCAGGGTCAATAGCTGGATTAAATTTTCAGAGGAATAAAGAAAAATCAGGAAGGACTAAAACACTTTAAACTCCATCTACTTTCATGCTATATCCCTAAAGCCTACTACAACACAGTGAGTGAACTCAAGAAATGAATGTGCCTCTTTCCACATCCCCACCCCAGGCCTGGGAGAAGGAAAAGCAGGGGTACAGGGCAAAGCCGCCCTTATAACTCTGCTGGAGAGAGAAGGCGGCCAGCAACGATTAGGTAATCTCAGTAGTCCGGAACTACTTTCCTGTTACATATCATGCACACACCCTCCATTAATTCTGATCACGTTATCAGAATCTTCAGTTCCCTTGTTTCCATTTGGCATTATGTCTCTTATTTTATCCTGGATTCCTTCAAGGATCCTGACACACTGAGGTGTTGAGAAGCAACTTTCCTTAAGCTTGGTGGCCAACTTCCATTCATCATTCAATATAAACATTAACACAGCAGAGTCCCAGCTCCTGCTGAATCATGCCCTCTGTCTCCACACTGTTGGTAGCCCTGGGCTCCCAAGACAGCTTTTGCTCCTGGCTCCCCTTGCTAAGTGGCTTGTTGGGCTGCCTGGGCATTCTGGGCTCCTGGGTGTAGGCAGCTCAGCACCACCTACACCATTCTATCCCTACTCCTGTTATCTTGGGACAAGCCTTTGCTGCTGCCAGGACAGTCGCTTGCTATTGCCAGCAATTCATCAGCAATCAGCAGCAATTAGCAGCAGCCTGAGTTAACACACATTAGAAACCACTCAGCAAACTCAGAAAGGAAAACCTCTGAGGATTTTAGAGAACGGCTGACCTCTTCCCATCCTCCAGCTGCAGTGAGAAGCCTTACACCCATCTCTCCAGAACTCTAAAGAGGCTGCCGATGTACACTAGGTCTTGTAAACCCAGGAGAGGCTGTACCTTCTTTGGGGTCTGCAACATCTCTTTCCAGAGCTCCCACCTTGAAATAGGGTTTGGCTAGATGGCAAGCAACTAGCTTCATGCTGTCCTGTGATGAAGGCTCAGAAGTCATTCACCTTGAGCTCCTTCCATCAGCAAAGTGGCACCAAGGGATGAATCTTAACACCTTCATTATTCCATCTAAGCCACCAGTTGGCGGTGCACACCAGCCAATGCCCAGATGTCAAAGTCTTAAAAGACAAGACACAGCCATCAGTATGGAACTGCCGGTCATCTCTTGGAGAAAACCACTCAGCATTAAACAAACATTTACTGAGCCTCTCCTACGTTCCAGGCACAGTGCAGGCACTGGTATTCACAGCTGAGGAGTTCACAGCCTGGAAAGATAGAGCGAGATCTAGGTAGATAGTTACCATACAGTGTGATAAACCATGGTAGCAACAGGCATCGGGTGCTGGGGAAGCCTATAAGAGGACTCAGAAAGCCTTCCTGAGAAGTTGATGCTCGAACAGAGCCTTAAAGAACAAATAGGACTTAGCAGGGCAAAGATGGCAGGGGGCACATCACGCACAGATGCTCTGATCCTGGGGCATTTGGGGAGCTGCACTGGTAGGTCAGGGGATGGGATGGGCACAATGCGGCAAGAGATGAGACTGAAGGAGGAGGGTCAGTGGAGGCAAAACTTAAGAGTTTCTTGATGAATTCCAAGGTTCTTTCAACCACTACCTCTATTTTCTAAAAATAGAGCCATGAAGGAATGGAATTTTAGAAAAGAAGAGAACTTGGACATCAACTAATGTCACCAAGTAAGCTAAGGCCCAGGAAGGTCAAATTAGGATTGGAGGCAGCACACGGAGATGACGGGATGCCAGTAGATCACATAAGACTTTACAGTCCACCAAGCTCTTTCATCATCACATATCAAGAACAGAGGGAAACGCAAACAAGTCAAAAGACTTAATCTATAAGCATGCCTCAACGACCGCCTGGCCTTGGGTCTTCAGTAAATCCTTTTATGGCTCTGGATCTGACTTTCACATCTACAGGAGTAAGAGGCAGGATCACTAGTGCTCTTTCCGGTTCTGACATTCCTTGTTTCTAGAATCTGATACTACAGAGCCTTTACTGTCAAGTTGGAAAAAGGTAACTTCTCCTATGAAGACCTACAGTTGTAATTTTCTGAAGGTTTTCAGGGTGGCTCTAACTCATATTTCTAATCATAATCCATTTCCCATTTAAATCAACTGGTCGTGCTTAACCTAGCATCACCCTTATTGAAACTGTCTGCAATTAAACCTCCAAACGAGGTACCTCTGTAATCTCTAGAAAGCCCTCTGATCCCAAAGAAGTCATTGTCTCACTCCAAACTGACACTCTTTCATGATATGCAACCAAAGGCCCCAAAGGATAGCTTGCTTTCTTTTCTTGTTTAAATTTGGGCACTGAAAATCTACAGGGACATTTCATAATAAGGAAATGAATGTATCACACCTCTGCCTTCCTTGTCATTTATTATTACAGACATTTGCAGGACAGCAGGCTCACATTACTTTGGATCCATCCAGGCCTGCTGGTAATTCTCATTATGAGGCGAGGAGCACAGCCCGAGAGGCCCTTCATTTATCACGAGTGGAACAACGTGGATGTCACCGCAAGGACTGAAGACGCAGGAGGGACCAACTCAGCCCAAGCCAAAGGATTCCTCAGCAGCGGTGACCATGCTTCATGCAAACAACCTGAGAAACAAGAGAAAAGAAAAAACAGAAAATGTAAACTTCCTAACTTTTCAACAGTGGAGTTTTCTGTTTTTTGTTTTTTAAATCAGGGTTACGTGCTTCTAGGCACTGTGCTCTAGTGTAGGATCCGAACATGAAAAAACTCAGCCCTGCCCTCAAGGAGCTTACAATCAAACAGGGGAGATGGAAGAGTGAAAATAGAAGTTGCAAGAGATAGGTACCACGAAACCAGAAGTTGAGTTCAGAGAGGAGAGAAATCCCAGCACCCTGGGTGGGCAGTGACACCTGCAACAAACAGGGCAGGGGCAGGACTTAGGCAGGAAGTGGGTGTGCAGCATCTGCTTCCCAGGTCGCCAGGGGCCACCTCCCTCTCACCCTGCACTCTCCTTCACTTAATTATTTCCCTCACAGTTCTCATACCCCCTGAATTTCCTTCCTTCCTTCTTCCCTTCATTCTCTTGTTGACAGTGTGTCTCCCCCACTAGAAGGCAAGCATCACGAGAGCAGGACTTCACCTTGTTCTCTTCAGTGCCCAGAACAGCGCCTGGCATGGAACTGGTGCTCAGTCAATGTGTGAAGGCAGGAAGGCAAGGCAGGCAGGCAGGACATGAGGGAAGAAGGGAGGGAGAGAGGGGGCCAGGGAGGGCAGACACCATTCACAGAAATGGATTCATGTCCCTACTCATCTCTGCCTTGCATCCTATTGAGATTTTAAAGACTGCTGTGGATTACTTCCACCGAGAGATCTGCCCTGATGCCGTCAGCTCACCTAATTCTTAACCTGGCCCTAAATTCTTTTACAGTCTGGCTTACTCCCCACCACGCATCCCACAAAACTGCATGATCACTTGCACATGCTGTTCCCTGTGCCAGGAATATCATCCCTTCGTTACACCTTTACGTGCCAGATAAACGCCCGCTCATTCTTCACAAGTAAAGGTGGCAATTTAGTGATATCTAACAAAATGTTAAATACGCACCCCTTCTGACCCATCAGTCCACTTTTGTAAATGGACCCTTGGGTTTTCTCACACAGGGCAAATGTCACCTCTTCTGCGAAGTTCTCTCTGAACTCTGAAGCCGGCCCCTGGCTCCCCTGTGACCCAGTAGCACACAGAGCATCCCTTTCATATATCACGTATCCTGCAGCGTATAACTATCATTTACAAGTTGTTCTCCTGATACTGAACCTGAGCTCTTCACGAAACTTAACATTCTTGTGAGGAGACAGACAAACATGTAAGTAAGAGACCAAATAAATGCATAAACACATACTTTCAGATAAGGGCTGAAAATAAACAGGATAATGCAATCTCCAAGCAAAGAATGAGAATCTCCCTTTTCTAACTTATTGTGCACTTACTGTGTGTGTGTTATGATTGTCATGTTTTCAAATGTAAATTCTCCTCTAAGGGTCTGTAGTGTGAGTGCATTTTGATATTCTACGGGATGTTGCAGGCAACTGGGTCCTGTCTGCCCAAGTATGCTGTAAGATTATAACAGCAGAGACCATATCCTGTACATCTTTTCCTGCCCCCTGGCACCTAACATAGCAGGATTTCAATTACCCTCTGGTCGATTAGTCATAAAAGTAACTTAAAGCACAGGTGCTACTGATGAGTCTGAAGCATCATCTTTGAATTAAATGTTCAAACACATGGAGACGGATGAACCCCAAAATGTAATGTTCACTATCAACCTGACAGAGATCTGTGCCTGGCCCCTGACCAGTTCAGATTTAAAAAAAACAAAAACAAAAAAAACCCTCTAAGGCTATAGATCAGTATAATTCTAACAGGTAACCTGAATTTATTGTCTTTAAAGTGAATTTATGACTTATGAGAATCTTTATTTTGAAGGAGTATAGAAACTTATAGGAAGTGACTCATGTGCAGCCCCTAATTTCTATACCCTCTAGTTCCTGTTTTATAGCAGCCTCATAAGAGAATAATTGCTATCATTAGACGTATGTTTGTAAAAGAAAACAATAATGCTTATTTAGAAATTCCTTCAGAGTGCCAGGGAATGTTGCAGGAAATTGATATTACTGAATGAGTAAGATTTGGGGTGTCTTTTGCAGTAACAAATCTAAAATACCTATTTAAGAGAAAAATTACTTTCTCAGTCTTAACCTATAATATTCATACAAAAACATGCAGTAATTGTTCTTTTAATTATTTTCCTGTTTGGCTTTTTCTCTTTTGGTTTTCTAATGGGCAAACAATGTAGTCAGTGAAGAAAAAGGAAATTCTTTTCAGAACAAATAGGAGGGTAAAGAGAGGCTCTATATTGTTTGTACATTTAAGATGGGAACATTTCCTACACGAGGAAGAGAGTAGATGTGAGCTAGTTTTCAATGGAAAAACATCACAGTGACTGAAATGTTTACTTTTTATTGTTGTTATGCACACCAAACTCCACAGCGTTCTTTTGTTGTTTAAAAATGAGGTATCAAAATTGTTACGATGATAATTTTCTCCACATTGAACTATAGATTCAACACAATGACAATTATGATCCCATAAGAATTTTTAGTGAAAATTGACAAGTTTATTCTAAAACATATATGAAAATGTGAAGGACTTAGGAGATTCTAGACCTTCTTGAAGAAAAAGCAGAAGAAGAAGAAGGAGGAAGAATGGGAGGAGAAGGAGGGGGAGGGGGAGGAGGAAGAGAATCATACATGTAGTTAATAAAAGTGAATAGGCACGGCTTCCCTGGTGGCACAGTGGTTGAGAGTCCGCCTGCCGCTGCAGAGGACGCGGGTTCGTGCCCCGGTCAGGGAAGATCCCACGTGCTGTACGGAGCGGATGGGCCCGTGAGCCATGGCCGCTGAGCCTGCGCATCCGGAGCCTGTGCTCCGCAACGGGAGAGGCCGCAACAATGAGAGGCCCGCGTACCGCAAAAAAATAAATAAATAAATAAAAATTTAAAAAATGAATAGGCATTAGGAGTTTGGGATTAATATACACACACTACTGTATAGCACAGGGAACTATACTCAATATTTTGTAATAACCTCTAAGGGAAAATAATCTGAAAAAGATATTTCTGAATCACTTTGCTGTACACCTGAAACTAACACAACATTGTAGATCAACTATACTTCAATTTAGAAAAAATGAATAGGCAAGTCACAGATTGGGAAAAATCATCACCATATATATTATTATCATATCACCATATATATATTATTACTACCAGATGGGCAAAATTTTTTAATTTGTTTAAAAAACATTTAAAAATTAATATATATTTTCAAGAATGTGGCTCATTGGAAACTCATACATTGCTGACAGAAGTATAAATTTCCAACGACAGTTGATTCTCATTTGTTTCAGTAGTTATATTGAATTAGCAAATATTGAACCATTGCTCCTAGGAAAAATAAAGGGTTAGTTCCCTGCTAGTCTCTAGTCACAATATTTTTGTCAACCAATCAACACATAACCTGGTTTTATGTGTATTTCTATTCAAAGACATCTTATTTAACGTATACTGTTGATTCATTAATATTGAACTCATAGCCAACAGTACTATAACTCATACCTAAAGGAAACATCCAACACACATCTCTGTAAGGCACATCCTGCAGACAGTTCCTACTATGTGACTCTGCCCTTTTGGTCATAGCTGATTGGATCATTTGTGGACACCTGACTGAAGCTGGGCCAATCAGAATCTACCCCTCAAGAATTTAAACTGAGAGCCATAGTGCAGAAGCATTGGCAGCTGTAATATTAATGGCAAATTCTCAAGTGAAGGTTGAGCTGTAGAGGTTCCCAGAACTGCCCTGCTTAGCACCCCCTTCCTGAATACTAGTTTTTCAGGTTTTCCTAGAATTCCATGAGGTTTCTTCTCACAAATCTATGTTCCACAAGTTGTAACTAAGACACAGTCATTTATTCATTCAACAAAATTTTCAAGCATCTACTACGCACCAGGCACATAGCTGGAAACTTACAGGGTGGACCCAGATGTCAAGACAACTAACTACACAAATAAGTATATAGTCACTGGCTGTGAAAAGTGCCACAGCAGAAAAGCACGGGTGCTCTTAGGGAATTACTTTTGTCACAAATGAGATAACGTATGTAAAGCACTTAGTACAAGGCTTGGCTCCTAATAGGCTCTCGGTGTACTATATTCTTTGGCCAAATTCTCTCTAAATAATTGTCCTGGCACAATGTCTTCCTGGGTGAGGCTGGCCCATATCCTGCCAAGCTGTTCTAATTGGCTGCTAGTTTACTCCTTGCCTTTACTTTCTGATGCCAACGTATTAGTCCCAAAACACCACTTTGATTATACTGCCTGGTTGTATCCCATGCCAAAGAGTTTGGACTCTTTCCTGTAAGCCAGCTGTGAGGTCTCAGATGGGAGAAATGTAGGTAAGCAGGATTCTTGGTCACCTGTCTCCCTACTCCAAAGGAAAATAAAAATGCTGCTACTACAGAGGGAAAAAAGGAAGGACTGGGCGTCAAGCAGGCCACTGCTGCGCTCGTTATTTCTACTGAGTTAATTAAGTTATCCAGTTGTCCAAATAAGTTTTGACCAAGAGGGAGGTGAGGAGGGAAGGAGACAGCAGCTCTGAGGTAGGCCCTTCATCCTTCGGCACTGGAGAGAAGTCTTTGATTGCTCAGAACAGACTGCTGCAGGGATGGTCAGTTCAATAAAAAACGTTCAGCCACCTGCTCTGCCTTCCGCCCCAGAGCCCCAGTGGATATCTGGGTGCCAGAGACATTCTCTTTGAGGGGTCCCACCAGGTGCTACTCTGCCATCTCTTCTCTCCTCCTCCTTCTCTTTCTTTGCTTTATTCTCCCATTCTAAAGCATTTTGTGGCATTTAATATGGCTACACAAGATAACAGTCAAATGTAGGAGAACCTAGCTTGTTTACAATAGGACTTACACCTTCAGGAAATAGGGTTTATTCCTGGAAAGGATAATTAAGGCATAAGAGCTTTATTTTATGAATCATACCATCCTGTGTGGAAGCAAAGTGTACCTTATGAAAAACTCATTACTGTTCATAAAACCAAATCCAAATCTGCTCCTAACGGAGTAGTGAGTTTGACGGAACACACTCCTCTCTCCAGGGAGATGCTATGATACCCATTAAATGGCAAATTTGAAATGACCTAAGACTTAGAAAAATTGCTTATAAACTAGCACTTAAATGTAAACTCCTTGACTGTCAGCTATTCTTCTCCCCTCAGTTCTTAAATATAAGTTAAAAGATATCCTTAGAGAAAGTTCAGCAGATAGGGCAGAATGAAAGCAATATTTTCTACCTCCATAGTGGCTTCTGTCAACCCAATCACTTCAATAGGAGTTGAGCTCCTCTCACCCTGAGTCCAGGAATTTCTGCTTTCCTCCTTACCACGAAGCGGAATTCTGTCAGGGACAGAGGCCACCTGTCCATGGCATTAGTGGCTTTGGATCCCAGTTACCTGGTCTGCCTCCCTCCCATCACTGACCCTTAAATTCTAGCATCGCTTTCTCAGGAGGACAAATGGAAAGGAGCTAATTCAGAGTTTCTCAAAGATGTTTTCTGGGGATGATAGTTTCAAAAGCCATTATGCAAAAGCTCTGGGGGCCTGAGAGAATAAAGTAGAAGCACTTTAGAAAGGATGAATGCTATTCAGAACAGACTTTAGAATGAACCCATATCTTTAAAACTGACGGCAAGAACCACTCACTTAACAAACACTTACTGAGCCAGGAACTTCACTTGGAGCTAAGTATTCAAAGATTAATATCAGGTAGTATTTGCCCTTAAGGAACTCAGAGTCTAATAGAAAGATAGCCACTTTAAGTACTTTCAGGAACAATACAAGTTTATGCAATATTGAAAAGTGTATTTGCTGTTTTGATGGCCAGCGTCCATTCCCCCTTCTGATATCAGCACCCAATTTTGCCTCCCCCATTGGACGCAAGCTGGGTGGAATAACTCAGTCATCGTATTCTGCCCAAGACCCAAACTAAGTCAACTGGACACCAACCACTGAGAATTATATAAAGGTGCTATGGAAATACAGGGAAGGATTCATAACTCTGCCAGGAAAGATCAGGGAGGACCTCTTGAAGTAAGTGATAGTAGGTTTGAGTCATGATAGCCAATTAAGAGTTAGAGGAACAGGGTCAAAAATACTTTCTAGGAGCATTATATGTAAAAGAAAAGAGACATAGCAAACAAAAAACACACAAAAAAGAACAGCAAATTTGGAGACCAGATAGGAGCCAGGTATGACTGGAGTAGAGGTTGAACAGGCATGTAAATTTTATTCCGATAAAAAGTTTGAAAACAATATTGGTGTTCAGGCCTCACCCCACACCTACTGAGTCAGAATCTTTGGGACTGGGACCAGGCATTGGACTTATATAAAAGTTCCCCAGATAATTCTCATTGTAGTTGGAAAACAAGCACTCCAGGAAATAGAAGGCAAACACCTTACCTGCATAGCAAACCCTTCACGGTCAGGTCCCAGACTTCGCTTTCTATTTATTTTTCCATCTCTTGTCCCTCTGACGTTTTTGTGCCAAAAATACTAAACTTCTTGCAGATCTTCAAACATACCATGCCTCCTTGACCATTTTACACGGGCTCATCCTTCCAGCAGGGTTACCTTCTTCCTGGCTGGACATCTGAAAAGTTGTCATTCTTCATAGCCCAGCTGGAGGTCTAGCTTCCCCAGAGAGCATCCTCTGACTCCACGGCAGGTAGAGGACTTTCTTGCCCCACATTCCCCAGCACCTTCTCCCTCTGGTCCAGGGGGGTAACCATCTTACTGCTTTACAACAGTTTCCTTTTTTTTTTCTAACAACTTTATTGGAGTATAATTGCTTTACAATGGTGTGTTAGTTTCTGCTTTATAACAAAATGAATCAGCTATACATGTACATATATCCCCATATCTCCTCCCTCTTGCATCTCCCTCCCACCCTCCCTATCCCACCCCTCTAGGCGGTCACAAAGCACTGAGCAGATCTCCCTGTGCTATGCAGCTGCTTCCCACTAGCTATCTATTTTACATTTGGTAGTGTATATATGTCCATGCCACTCTCTCACTTTATCACAGCTTCCCCTTCCCCTTCCCCATATCCTCAAGTCCATTCTCTACGTGTGCGTCTTTATTCCTGTCCTGCCCCTACGTTCTTCAGAACCTTTTTTTTTGGTTTTTTTAATATTCCATATGTATGTGTTAGCATACGGTATTTGTTTTTCTCTCTCTGACTTACTTCACCCTGTATGACACACTCTAGATCCATCCACCTCACTACAAATAACTCAATTTCGTTTCTTCTTATGGCTGAGTAATATTCCATTGTATATATGTACCACATCTTCTTTATCCATTCATCTGTCAATGGACACTTAGGTTGCTTCCATGTCCTGGCTATTGTAAATAGAGCTGCAATGAACATTGTGGTACATGACTCTTTTTGAATTATGGTTTTCTCAGGGTATATGCCCAGTAGTGGGATTGCTGGGTCATATGGTAGTTCTATTTTTAGTTTTTTAAGGAACCTCCACACTGTTCTCCATAGTGGCTGTATCAACTTACATTCCCACCAGCAGTGCAAGAGGGTTCCCTTTTCTCCACACCCTCTCCAGCATTTATTGTTTGTAGATTTTTTGATGATGGTCATCCTGACAGGTGTGAGGTGATACCTCATTGTAGTTTTGATTTGGATTTCTCTAATGATTACTGACGTTGAGCATCCTTTCATGAGATTGTTGGCAATCTGTATATCTTCTTTGGAGAAATGTCTATTTAGATCTTCTGCCCATTTTTGGATTGGGTTGTTTGTTTGTTGTTATTGAGCTGCATGAGCTGTCTGCATATTATGGAGATTAATCCTTTGTCAATTGCTTCATTAGCAAATATTTTCTCCCATTCTGAGGGTTGGCTTTTCATCTTGTTTATGGTTTCCATTGCTGTGCAAAAGCTTTTCAGTTTCATTAGGTCTCATTTGTTTATTTTTGGTTTTATTCCCATTTCTCTAGGAGGTGGATCACAAAGGATCTTGCTGTGATTTATGTCAGAGAGTGTTCTGCCTATGTTTTCCTCTAAGAGTTTTATAGTGTCTGGCCTTACATTTATGTCTTTAATTCATTTCAAGTTTATTTTTGTGTATGGTGTTACGGAGTGTTCTAATTTCACCTTTTACATGTAGCTGTCCAGTTTTCCAAGCACCACTTACTGAAGAGGCTGTCTTTTCTCCATTGTATATTCTTGTCTCCTTTATCAAATATAAGGTGACCATATGTGCGTGGGTTTATCTCTGGGCTTTCTGTCCTGTTCCATTGATCTATATTTCTGTTTTTGTGCCAGTACCGTACTGTCCTGATTACTGTAGCTTTGTAGTAAACTCTGAAGTCAGGGAGCCTGATTCCTCCAGCTCCATTTTTCTTTCTCAAGATTGCTTTGGCTATTCAGGGCCTTTTGTGTTTCCATACAAATTAGGAAATGTTTTGTTCTAGTTTTGTGAAAAAATGCCATTGGTAGTTTGATAGGGATTGCACTGAATCTGTAGATTGCTTTGGGTAGCATAGTCATTTTCACAATGTTGATTCTTCCAATTCAAGAACATGGTACATCTCTCCATCTGTTTGTATCATCTTTAATTTCTTTCATCAGTATCTTATAGTTTTCTGCATACAGGTCTTTTGTCTCCTTAGGTAGGTTTATTCCTAGGTATTTTATTCTTTTCGTTGCAGTGGTAAATGGTAGTGTTTCCTTAATTTCTCTTTCAGATTTTTCATCATTGGTGTATAGGAATGCAAGAGATTTGTGTGCATTAATTTTGTATCCTGCTACTTTACCAGATTCACTGATTAGCTCTAGTAGTTTTCTGGTAGCATCTTTGGGATTCTCTAGGTATAGTATCATGTCGTCTGCAAACAGTTATGGTTTTAAGTCTTCTTTTCCAATTTGGATTCCTTTTATTTCTTTTTCTTCTCTGATCGCTGTGGCTAAAACTTCCAAAACCATGTTGGATAATAGTAGTGAGAGTGGGCAACCTTGTCTTGTTCCTGATCTTAGTGGAAATTATTTCAGTTTTTCACCATTGAGAACAGTGTTGGCTGTGGGTTTGTCATATATGGCCTTTATTATGTTGAGGTAAGTTCCCTCTATGCCTACTTTCTGGAAAGTTTTTATCATTAATGGTGTTGAATTTTGTCAAAAGCTTTTTATGCATCTATTGAGATGATCATATGGTTTTTATCCTTCAATTTATTAATATGGTCTATCACATTGATTAATTTGTGTATATTGAAGAATCCTTGCATTCCTGGGAAACCTCACTTGACCATGGTGTATGATCCTTTCAATGTGCTGTTGGATTCTGTTTGCTAGTATTTTGTTGAGGATTTTTGCATCTATGTTCATCAGTGATATTGGTCTGTAGTTTTCTTTTTTTGTAACATCTTTGTCTGATTTTGGTATCAGGTTGATGGCGGCCTTGTAGAATGAGTGTGGGAGTGTTCCTCCCTCTGCTATAGTTTGAGTTTGAGAAGGATAGGTGTTAGCTCTTCTCTAAATGTTTGATAGAATTTGCCTGGGAATCCACCTGGTCCTGGGCTTCTGTTTGTTGGAAGATTATTAGTCACAGTCTCAATTTCAGTGCTTGTGATTCATCTGTTTATATTTTCTATTTCTTCCTGGTTCAGTCTCGGGGGGTTGTGCTTTTCTAAGAATTTGTCCATTTCTTCCAGGTTGTCCATTTTATTGGCATATAGTTGCTTGTAGTAATCTCTCATGATCCTTTGTATTTCTGCAGTGTCACTTGTTACTTCTCCTTTTTCATTTCTATTTCTGTTGATTTGAGTATTCTCCCTTTTTTTCTTGATGAGTCTGGCTGACGGTTTATCAATTTTTTTTATCTTCTCAAAGAACCAGCTTTTAGTTTTATTGATCTTAGCTATTGTTTCCTTCATTTCTTTCTCATTTATTTCTGATCTTATCTTTATGATTTCTTTCCTCTGCTCACTTTGGGGGTTTTCTGTTCTTCTTTCTCTAATTGCTTTACGTGTAAGGTTAGGTTGTTTATTTAAGATGTTTCTTGTTTCTTGAGGTAGGATTGTATTGCTGTAAAGTTCCCTCTTTTGCTGCATCCCATAGGTTTTGGGTCATCGTGTTTTCATTGTCATTTGTTTCTAGGTATTTTTTGATTTCCTCTTTGATTTCTTCAGGGATCTCTTGGTTATTAAGTAGTGTATTGTTTAGCCTCCATGTGTTTGTATTTTTTACAGATTTTTTCCTGTAATTGACATCTCGTCTCATAGCACTGTGGTCGGAAAAGATACTTGATACAATTTCAATTTTCTTAAATTTACCAAGGCTTGATTTGTGACCCAAGATATGATCTGATCTATCCTGGAGAATGTTCCACGAGCACTTGAGAAGAAAGTGTATTCTGTTGTTTTTGGATGGAATGTCCTATAAATAGCAATTAAGTCCATCTTGTTTAATGTATCATTTATAGCTTGTGTTTCCTTATTTATTTTCATTTTGGATGATCTGTCCATTGGTGAAAGTGGGGTGTTAAAGTCCCCTACTATGAGTGTGTTACTGTCAATTTCCCCTTTTGTGCCTGTTAGCACTTGCGTTATGTGTTGAGGGGCTCCTATGTTGGGTGCATAAATATTTACAATTGTTATATCTTCTTCTTGGATTGATCCCTTGATCATTATGTAGTGACCTTCTTTGTCTCTTGTAATACTCTTTATTTTAAAGCTTATTTTGTCTGATATGATACTTGCTACTCCAGCTTTCTTCTGATTTCCATTTGCATGGACTATCTTTTTCCATCCCCTCACTTTCAGTCTGTATGTGTCCCTAGGTCTGAAATGCGTCTCTTGTAGACAGCATATATACAGGTCTTGTTTTTGTATCGATTCAGCCAGTCTATGTATTTTGGTTGGAGCATTTAATCCATTTACATTTAAGGTAATTATCGATATGCATGTTCCTATTACCATTTTCTTAATTGTTTTGGGTTTGTTATTGTAGGTCTTTTCCTTCTCTTGTGTTTCCTACCTAGAGACATTCCTTTAGCATTTGTTGTAAAGTTGGTTTCATGGTGCTGAATTCTCTTAACTTTTGCTTGTCTGTAAAGGCTTTAGTTTCTCTGTCAAATCTGAATGAGATCCTTGCTGGGTAGAGTAATCTTGGTTGTAGGTTTTTCCCTTTCATCACTTTAAATATGTCCTGCCACTCCCTTCTGGCTTGCAGAGTTTCTGCTGAGAGATCAGCTGTTAACCTTATGGGGATTCCCTTGTATGTTATTTGTTGCTTTTCCCTTGCTGCTTTTAATATTTTTTCTTTGTATTTAATTTTTGATAGTTTGATTAATATGTGTCTTGGCATGTTTCTCCTTGGATTTATCCTGTATGGGACTCTCTGTGCTTCCTGGGCTTGATTGACTATTTCCTTTCCCATATTAGGGAAGTTTTCAACTATAATCTCTTCAAATATTTTCTCAGTCCCTTTCTTTTTCTCTTCTTCTTCTGGGACCCCTATAATTCAAATGTTGGTGCATTTAATGTTGTCCCAGAGGTCTCTGAGACTGTCCTCAATTCTTTTCATTCTTTTTTCTTTATTCTGCTCTGTGGTAGTTATTTCCATTATTTTATCTTCCAGGTCACTTATCCGTTCTTTTGCCTCAGTTATTCTGCTATTGATTCCTTCTAGAGAATTTTTAATTTCATTTATTGTGTTGTTCATCATTGTTTGTTTGCTCTTTTGTTCTTCTAGGTCCTTGTTAAACGTTTCTTGTATTTTCTCCATTCTGTTTCCAAGATTTTGGATCATCTTTACTATAATTACTCTGAATTCTTTTTCAGGTAGACTGCCTATTTCCTCTTCATTTGTTTGGTCTGGTAGGTTTTTACCTTGCTCCTTCATCCGTTGTGTGTTTCTCTGTCTTCTCATTTTGCTTAACTTACTGTGTTTGGGGTCTCCTTTTTGCAGCCTGCAGGTTCATAGTCCCCGTTGTTTTTGGTGTCTGCCCCCACTGGCTAAGGTTGGTTCAGTGGGTTGTGCAGGCTTCCTGGTGGAGGCAACTGGTGCCTGTGTTCTGGTGGATGAGGCGGGATCTTGTCTTTCTGGTGGGCAGGGCTGTGTCTGGTGGTGTGTTTTGGGGTGTCTGTGACCTTATTATGATTTTAGGCAGCCTCTCTGCTAATGGGTGGGGTTGTGTTCCTGTCTTGCTAGTTGTTTGGCATGGGGTGTCCAGCACTGGAAGTTGCTGATCATTGAGTGGAGCTGGGTCTTCACATTGAGACAGAGATCTCTGGGAGAGCTCTCGCCAGTTGATATTATGTGGGGCCAGGAGGTCTCTGGTGGTCCAGTGTTCTGAACTCCGCTTTCCCACCTCAGAGGCTCAGGCCTGACACCCAGCCAAGCACCAAGACCCTGCCAGCCACACGGCTCAGAAGGAAAGGGAGAAAAGAAAGAAATAAATAAAATAAAGTAAAATAAAATAATGTTATTAAAGTAAAACAATTTAAAAATATTATTAAAATTTAAAAATACAAAAAGTAATAAAAAAAAAAGAAGAGAGCAACCAAACCAATAAACAAATGCACCAATGATAACAAGCGCTAAAAACTAAACTAAGATAAAGATATAAATCAGAAACTAGTCAGTCGCATACAGCAAACCCCAAGTCTACAGTTGCTCCCAAAGTCCACCTCCTCAATTTTGGGATGATTTGTTGTCTATTCAGGTATTCCACAGATGCAGCGTACATCAAGTTGATTGTGGGGAGTTAATCCGCTGCTTCTGAGGCTGCTGGGAGAGATTTCCCTTTCTCGTCTTTGTTCTCACAGCTCCCGGGGTTCAGCTTTGGATCTGGCCCCGCCTCTGCGTGTAGGTTGCCCTCTGGCATCTGTTCTTCTCCCAGACAGGAAGGGGTTAAAGGAGTGGCTGATTAGGGGTCTCTGGCTCACTCAGGCAGTGGGAGGGAGGGTACAGAATGCGGGGCGAGTCTGAGGCGGCAGAGGCCAGCGTGACGTTGCAACAGCCTGAGGTGTGCCGTGCGTTCTCCCAGGGAAGTTGTCCCTGGATCACGGGACCCTGGCAGTGGCGGGCTGCACAGGCTCCTGTGAGGGGAGCTGTGGATAGTGACCTGTGCTCGCACACAGGATTCTTAGTGGCTGCAGTAGCCGCATTAGCGTTTCATGCCCGTCTCTGGTGCCCACGCTGATAGCCGCAACTCACGCCCGTCTCTGAAGCTCATTTAGGCAGTGCTCTGAATCCCCTCTCCTCGCACACCCCAAAACAGTGGTCTCTTGCCTCTTAGGCAGGTCCAGACTTTTTCCCGGATTCCCTCCGGGTTAGCTGTGGCTCACTAGCCCCCTTCAGGCTGTGTTCATGCAGCCAACCCCAGTCCTCTCTCTGGGGTCTGACCTCCGATAACCAAGCCTCAGCTCCCAGCCCCCACCTGCCCCGGTGGGTGAGCAGACAAGCCTCTTGGGCTGGTGAGTGCTCGTCAGCACTGATCCCCTGTGTGGGAATCTCTCCGCTTTGCCCTCTGCACCCCTGTTGCTCCACTCTCCTCTGTGGCTCCGAAGCTTTCCCCACACCTACCCCACCCCATTCCCTGTCTCCACCAGTGAACGGGCTTCCTAGTGTATGGAAAGTTTTCCTCCTTCACAGCTCCCTCCCAGAGGTGCAGGTCCCGTCCCTATTCTTTTGTCTCTGTTTTTTCTTTTTTCTTTTGCCCTACTCAGGTACGTGGGGAGTTTCTTGCCTTTTGGGAAGTCTGAGGTCTTCTGCCAGCATTCAGTAGGTGTTCTGTAGGAGTTGTTCCACATGTAGATGTATTTTTGATGTGTTTGTGGGGAGGAAGGTGATCTCCACATCTTTCTCCTCCGCCATCTTGAAGGTCCTCTAGACAATATATTTCAAGAATTCAGTCTGCTCTCATCTCCTCCTTATAGCTGTCATTATCTTTTCTATCCCTGGAGATTTATTCTTTCCTTCAACAAATATTTATTAAGAACCTACTTTGTCTAGGTGCTGGGATACAGCAGTAAATTTTAAAACAAAAACAAAAAAACCCAATAATCTCTGCCCTCACAAAGTTATATTCAGTGTGAGAGACAGGTAACAGAAAAACAAAACAATAAATAAATATAATTCTAGACAACAAGTGCTATGAAGGAAATAATCAGGGTGTTAGGTTATAGAACTTTTCGATTAAGCAAGCTCAGTAGAACCAGAAAGAAGAATCTATCTGGAGCCCTGCTGACTTTAAGTGGCCAGGAGAAGGGCTTTCCATCCCTCCCCTGGGACTGACAACCCTCTCTAAAAGATAACAAACTGTTAGGAAGCAAGGGATTCTGATAGAAGTGCTCAATCCAGGAAATACTTTTGTACCCAGCAGACCTCTATACAGGCCTAGGGAAACTCCTTCTACTCTCTCAGACAGCACTGGCAGGATTCTGTGACAGCTACAGGCACCAGATAAACCAAGCAGATCAAAATAGTACCACAGGGCTTCCCTGGTGGTGCAGTGGTTGAGAATCTGCCTGCCAATGCAGGGGACACAGGTTTGAGCCCTGGTCCGGGAAGATCCCACATGCCGCGGAGCAACTGGGCTCGTGAGCCACAACTACTGAGCCTGCGCGTCTGGAGCCTGTGCTCCACAACAAGAAACGCCGCGATAGTGAGAGGCCCACGCACCGCGATGAAGAGTGGCCCCCACTTGCCACAACTAGAGAAAGCCCTCGCACAGAAACGAAGACCCAACACAGCCAAAAATAAATATACATAAGTAAATTTAAAAAAAATAGTACCACAAAGGCTCTGAAATTAAAATGACATTGAAACCAGTTTCCAAAGTAGGCCAGGACTTACATATTAAACCTAAACAGGGTGACTGTCTTTTAAAATTAAATATTAAATAAGATCCAGAGTCTTCTGACATTCATGATATTCAGGATACAATGAAAATCACCTATCATATTAAGAAATAAGAAAATCAAAATTTGAATGAGAAAGACAACGGATACCAACACCTAGATGAATCAGATGTTGGAATTATCTGGCAAGGATTTTGAAGCAGCCATCATAAGAATGCTTCAACAAGCAATTAAAAATGCTCTTGAAATAAATAAAAAATATAAAATCTCAGCAAAGAATCTCAGCAAAGAAACAGAAGGTTATAAGAAAGAATCAAATGTCAATTATAGATCTGACAAATACAATAACCAAAATGAAAAAAACTCACTGGATGGATTCAACAGTAGAGTGGAGATTTCAGGATAGAATCAGTTTGCATAGAATTAACTCAGTATGAACAACAGAGAGAAAATAGGCTGAAAAAAAATGAAGAGACTCAGGGACTCACGGGGTAGCAACAAAAGATCCAACATTAGTATCACTGGAGTCCTATAAGAGAAGAAATAGAGTGGCTAAAAGAGTATTCCAAGAAATAATGGCTAAAACCTTCCCAAATTTGGTAAAAAGTAAACATAAAAAATAAACCCACAGATACAAGAAACTGAGTGAATTTTAAATCGCCTAAACCAAAGAAACCTATACCAAACACATCATAATAAACTTCTGAAAACAAAGAAAAAATCTTGAAAGCAGCCAGAGAGAAATGACATTACCTATAGTATGAAAACAAATTTGAATGATAGCAAATTTCTCAGATTTCTCACCTGAAACTATGGTGGCAAGAAGCAAGTAGAACATTTTTCAAGAGCTTGGGGGGGAGAAAACACTGTCAACCATGAAATTATATCTGGCAAAACTACCCTTCAGGAATGAGGGGGAAATAAACACATTCCCAGATGAAAGAAAACTAAAATGATTTGTTGCTGGCAGACCTACCCTTAAAGAACAGCTAAAGAAAATTTTTCAAAAAGAAAGAAAATGGTAAAAAGAAGGAAACTTGTAGCCTCAGGAAGGAAGAAAGAACAACAGAAAGAGTAGAAGTAATGAGCAAATACAATAGGCCACCCTTCTCCTTGTGAGTTTTCTGAATTATATCTGATGTTTGAAACAGAAATGATAACACTATCTGATACTCAAGACAATGATATTTAAAACTTGAAAAAGGGATCTAAATGAAGGTAGGTTTTCCTCACTTCACTCAAAGTAGTAAAATGCTGATACCATTAGACTGTGATAAGTCACATGGGTATATTGAAATACCCGTAGCAACTACTGTGAAAATGATAGAAAATGATACGCACAAAAACACTATTAGCTGACAAGTTCATCATTTGTACAAATTCACTGAGCCTGGTTCTAAAAAACACAATGTTTTACATTTAATACTTGACAATTTAAGAAAAATGGGTGTGTGACTCAACCAGAAATTGTTATTATAGCCTGTCAACAATATATAAATTACTAGATGGCCTGCTTGATATTTTTCTCCTGAGATGTGTTTAAGAGGATTTTCTTTATCTCATACTGAACTTTATGATACTCACTTTCTTGGTAACACAGATGAAATTACCATTACCATATATTCAACAGACAAGATAAGATTAGCAGAAAAGTATATTTTTAAAAATCCCCCCAAAAAGGTTGGTCCCTTTATTAGGACAAAATTAACCACTGAGGTTAAAAAAATAAATTTCTAGCTCAGAGAGGGTTACTTTAGAGAGAGAAGTCAGGAAAGGTCTCTCCTTAAAGACAATGCTGGAGAAGTTCCTAGGATAATGAATTCCAGGTAGAATGAGTACCTTCCTTATGCAAAGATTCTCAAGCAGAAAAGAGCTTGGGTTTGTTCAAGTATTCTACTAAGTCTAGCTCATTCATGTGTGCACCTTCTCTTATAGTTTTTATTCCCTATAACACATGGGTTCTTTTTTCCATAAAAGTTTTATTAACACTTGTTAGATGGAGAAATAACCAAGCAATAACAAAATCAGAAAAAATGGGGAAGTTACTAAGGTCCCAGTAAAGTCAGAGTAAATGAGGCCTGAAGTTGTCTTGTACCCATCTTCTGCATCTCTTTGCAAGTGACTCCACGGAGGCATCTATCTTTCTACCTTACCCCTCCCTAAGACACACACACACACACACACAAAATTTAATCTTATGGATCACTTCTCTAGCTTGGTACTTTTAATATGGAAAATGAGTGTCAACTTGTGAACAATTTAAAGTGACCTTAGATTACTGGTTCTCAACCAGGAGCAATTTTGCTCCCCAAGAAACATTTGGCAGTGCCTGGACACATTTACACATTTAGATTATCACGAGTGGTAGTTATTTGCTACTTAAGTGGGTAGAGGTCAGGGATGCTGCCCAATAGCCTACAATGCACAGGACAGCCCCAGATAGAATTATCTGGTCTAAAATGTTACCTGACTTAGATTATGATTATAATTTCCATCCCAAGGGAATTTCAAGACCTCTGTCTCCCAATCCAGTGTCTAATCCGGACTTCTCCTTGAAAAGTTACCTTACTCATTTCCAGAAGATCAAAACACTGTGGGCAGTAATTCCCAAAGGATGTTTCATGTTCCAACAATTATATGACAAAATTGTTCTATGGTTAAATAAATTTTATAAATTTTATAAATGTTTGGTCATCATAGGTTCCTTTTGTATAGGACTTCTTTGACCCAGCTAGGTCAATAGCATGGCTAAGGCCACCGGTCAGAATGGAAATGAACACCAAGCATTACAGCAAGAGCTCTTTAATGACTACCAAAAAGGTAGACAAAGAGACTTGAGTCTAGCAATTCTGCTGATGGAGACTAGAATCAAATAGCACTGCTGTTACGCACACCCATTGATTATCTTTATCCAGACACCCAGCTGGGGAAAACTAGGGAGATACATGTAACACCAGGAACAATAAATATCTAGGTAGGAATTTAGATCCAGTATTAGTTTCCTAGGGTTGTCATAATGAAGTACCACAAACTGGGTAACTTGCACAACAGAAATACATTGTCTCAGAGATCTGGAAGCTAGAAGTTCAAGATCAAGGTTTTTTCAGGGTTGGTTCCTTCCGAGGACCGTGAGGAAGGAGCTGATCCAGGCCTCTCTACCTGACTTATGCACAGTCTCCTTACATGGTATTCCCTCTACGTATGTCTATCTCTGTGTCCAAATTTCCCTTTTATAAGGACTTCAGTCATTCTGGATGAGAGCCTACTCTAATAACCTCATTTTAATTTGATTACCTCTATAAAGATCCTATCTCCAAGTAAAATCACATTCTGAAGTACTGAGGGTTAGGACTCCAAAACATCTTTTGGGGGAAAACACAATTCAATCCATAACACAAGCTAGTCCAATCTCTTTGTTTGGGCCAATGGTTGTAGTCAAAAGCCAGAGTAGGGAGGAGAACAAAAGAGAAGCCACGTGTTGAATAATCAGGACTAATTATGGACATTTGTGCTTTCCAAGGTAAATAAACCGAGCTATCATAAATGTGTCAGCATTTACTTTCAGACTTAGTGTGACAAGAGTTTAGGCAAAGGGCAGTTGTTCTTCTCACTGTCAGAAGCAATCCCAAAGTCTGTCAGACACTGGACACAAAGCTCACATCTGCACCTGTGGTGGCCCTTTCAAACCTATCCTGTCTTCTGCACCTGCTGCCATTTATTCATGTTCAATGGCATTGCAAACTGCAGCAATTACGTGGATGCTGACCCAAAAGTCACCAGTGCTCATGAACCCCTTCCCAGACATTGTCCCCCCCTAGAGCACATGCTGCTTTCCGTTAGGAAGTCTGGGTCTCTTGGAAACTAGTCTGTGGCTAGTGTGGACAGCAATAAGTGAACCGCTGAAGCTGGTGTGCTTTGAAGTTTGACTGGGAGCCATAACCCAGGGAGATGTCCTTCCATATCAACTGTCACTGGTAGTCACATGGCACCAAATGTCTGCACACTCTCACCCCTCCTCTCTGTATTTTTAATTTTATTTAAAATGTCATTTACTACGTCCTTACTATGTGGCAAGGGCACAACAACCCTGTGAGGTAGATACAACTTCTATTCCCATTTTATATAGAGATGGGTAAACCAGAAGGCATTGAACAGTTAAATAACTGGCCCGAGGCACACAGCCAGTGAGTGGAAGAACTCACATTTGAATCAGGCAACCTGGCTCCAGAGTCCAACTTTTAATCACTGGGCTCTGACTTTCCATTGGCTTTGAGGGCCAAGGTGGGAGGTTTCCAAAGTGACATGACAGTATTTGTTTAGACATGATTATTGAGGCAACCTCTGAATGTTCCACTGTAAGTTCTAAATATACAGACACTGCTCAGAGTAACCCCATGAGATAGGTACTATTTCAACTCCCATTTTACGGTCTGGTAAACAGAAAGACACAAGGAGGTTAAATAACTTGCCCAAGGTCACTTAGAATGTATCTCCAAAATAGTGCTAGATGCTGGAGATAGATCCGCGAACGAGGTAACCACGGTTTCTGTCCTAACTGAGCTTACACCACACACAGAGGCTCAGACAAGTAAACAGGTAATTGGAACACTGTGGTAAGCGCCAAGGTGAAGTTCCACGTGCTATCGGAGCACATGGAAGCAGTATTTAGCCCTCCCTGGTGATGTTAAAAAGACTTCTTGAGGATTGATATTTTGGCTTAAACCTCACAATTGAGTTAGACAGGCACAGAGGTAGATAAAAGGAGGAAGTTGTTCCAAGACAGGAAACTGTACTTGTAAAATCAGGAAGCAAGACAAAGAGCATGGTTCGTTCTAGGAGACAAAAGAAATGCAGTATGGCTTAGTGTGTAGAATGCAAGCAAAGGGGGCGACAAGAGGTGAAATGGGAAAATAACACTATGCTCGAAGAGCAATGAGGACTGGCTGAGTTTTAGGAGGTAAAGTAGCATGATCAGGTCTACATTTCAGAAAGACAAGGATGGGTTGGTGGGGGGAGACCAGAGGCAGAGTGACACATGTCTCCATCCTGGGAGTCACTGCAATAAGCCCAGCTTAATACTATAGTGACCAGACCTAAACTTGGTGATTGATTGTCTATGAGGGGTGTGTGGTATAAAGATATATGTTTGGTCTTTCCCCCAGTTCCTGGCACAGAGCTCCTAAAACCCTTGGAATTTCCTGAGTGATAGGATTGTCTTTTGTTATTCATAGGGAGCCCTTTTAGAGCACACCTGACTTATGTTATGTGACTTAGAGTCACAGAAAAACCAAGAGATTAGAGGGTTGGAACTTTCAGCCCCACCCACTGACCTCTGGGAAGGGGGAGGGAGTTGCTGGAGATCAAGTTCTATAAAATCTCTCAAACATAATTTGATGAGCTTCTGGGAGAGAAAACATAAGGAGATGCTGGGAGGGTGGCATAGCCAGAGAGAGCATGGAACCTACATGTTGCCTCCCCCATACCTGCCCATGCATCTCTTCCAGTTGCCTGTTCCTGAGTTGTATCCTTTTATAAATAAATCAATAGATCAAGTAAGCAAATTTTTTTCTCATTTCTGTGAGCCATTCTAGCAAATTATCAGACCTGAAAAGGGGCTCATGGAAGTCCCGATTTACAGGTCAGAAGTATGGTGAGAATCTGGTCTTGAGACTGGGGTCTAAAGTGGGGGCAGTCTTGTGGGATTGAGCTCTTACCCTGTGGGATCTGACTCTATCTCCAAATCGTGTCAGAACTGAGTTAAATGTGTGGGACACCCAGTCATTACCCACTGAGAGTTGGAGAATTGCTTGGTAACTGAGAGTTGGAGAATTGCTTGGTATGGGAAAAAACCCACATATCTAGGATCAGAAGTACTGAGAGTAGAGGAGAAAAACAGAGTTTTCCTTTGCAGGGTGAAAGAGAGAGATGTCCAGTGTAACTCCTAAGTCTCTGATTTATACACTTAGATAAGCAGTGTTGCCATTTGCTGGGTGGAGAACACAGAGGAGAAATAAGTTGGAGCACAGCAGTAAAAATGCGTTCCATTTTGGACATTTTGAATGAGTTCCATTTCGAAACCAAATGGTTTCAAAAGCTGTAGGACTTCCAAAAGCAAATGGATAGATGGATCCAAAGCTAGAGAGAAATCTGGACCTGAGACAGAGCTTTCAGAATCATCAGCAAATAGGTGGATACAGAAGCCAAGAGAGTGGGTGCATTGACTCAGGACAGTGAAAAAAGAGAAGAGGGTCTCATGTGACATCATCATGTAAGGGTCAGCCCGGAAGAGGAGCCTACAGAACAGACTGAGAAGGATCCTTCCAAGAGGTAGGAAGGAGTTCAAGCAAGTGGGTATCATGGAACCCACAGGAAGCTAAAGGAAGACTTCGCCCACAATTTCGTGCTCTAGACAGGTCACTTAGGACAGTGACTGGGGTGTGTCCATCTGATTATGCCATATTAGAAAAGCAAAATGCTTGTTTCTGAAGGTTGTTTAGGAAGACAACAGCGAGCCCTATGAAAAGAGATGAAAAACTAACAAGCAGTCATTTCTTATCCTTTACCATTCTGGGCTTGGCTGGTAATTAGATGGATAAATCACTCATGATCTTTGGGTGTCACTTGCAGCAAAAGGATAGCATCTTCAACTCTGTTTACGAGGCAGTCACATAATAGTATCTAATGTTGAACTAATTTTCTATCTTTGGGTTCTTTTTCCATCAGAGATTTCTGAAGAAATCCCATTATAGTCAGAGATGGAGTTGGATAAAATTGTGAAGGAGAGAAAATTTGACTTAACGATCCTTAACTTCTACCCCCTGCCAACCATCTAGTGTCCTACATTTTCCCATTCCATCTCCCCAGACACTATGATCCCTCAAGGCAATACTTCCTACAGCTGTGTGGGCCGCAGACATGGTTTAAACTTTTCCCTATATTCTTTCCACTTTCCATCCCCAAATCAGAAACATCTTTCCTATTTCCCTCTTCTTTACAGCCCCGTGGGCATGAGATAAACCACCCAGAGACATAGCAATGTAAGGAAAAAACCTATTGAATTTAGAATCAGAAAACCTGGTCTGGATTCCCAGTTTTACTTCTTATCAGAAGCTGTGTGACATTTGGTAAGCCATTTTTCCCATTAATCTCTCTCAGCCTCAGAATTCCTACCTCTCAAAAGTATACAGGTTAGATTTAAACAAATGTATGTAAAAACACTTTTTTAATGTAGTATAGAGTCATACACAGTTTTCCCAACTGTATCTTATAGAATTCTTAAAACCACAGTTTTTCTGGCATGGAGTGAGATTTCTTTGGTATCTGGTGAAATATTAGACTTTTTTCATGTAAGTTTCTGGGAGACAGTTATTTCTGAAACTCTGTATGAAGGAACAAACACCTCATTTCTGGGTGGGCTGAGTTCTGGTGTGTTTAAGTCAAAGAGGTGTGATGCACCTCAGAGGAGGAATTTCCTGTTACTTCCTGTTAAGCATCTCTGTATAGAAACAGCAAACTCCTAGCATTTTTATGGTGCTTTGTCATTTCTAAAGCATTATTGCACTTTTGATTTGAAATTACCCCAGGGTAGCCATTCCAAAGTGTGATATCACAACAGATTGAAGGCAGAAGCAGATATGAAATACTCAACTGTCTTCTATTAAGTCAAACATAAAAGCAATCAGCAAAAATGTAAAACAAGGTAACTTATCACAAATATTTTTTTGATTTGGAAAGTATACTAGGTTTTCATAAAAATGTGTTACTTATATTAAAATGTAATGAGTTTTTAAAATGAATTAATGCATAATTGTTTTAATTTCTAATATGGAAAATATCAATAGATACAACCCATGTCAACCAAGCTGGGAGACTTAATAATTTTTAAGAGTTTAACAGGGTCCCAAGACAAAAAGAGCTTGAAGATTGTTGCCCTAGTGTGGTGCCCAGCAAAATGGAACTTTATTTTTTGTTAAAAGAACTGCCATTTGGAAATTGCTAATTGTTGTTTGGTTTCTGATGGTAGCAACATGCAGCTGCCTTATTAAAGTCTTCGCTTTTCTCAGACAAGTCACCCAATTGCCCTTGAATCACTCAACAGTCATTGTGCCGGCATCAAGGCCCAACTCCCTCACCCTGACCCATACCCCACTGACACAAGCTTAAAGATGGGCCAACAGGGTTGGTGCATTTGCTTAAAAGGCCCAGGGGCTTCTGGTGGGGACCAAGAGGAAGGAACTGAGAACCGCACCTCCTTTTCTGCCTGCTTCAAAGTTACCTTAACTGTCACCTGACCTGTGCTGAGGGGCAGGTAAACTCAACAGTACTCCTCAGGGTCACCCCGAGGTCAGGGGTCAGGCGACCAAAGGGATCTTACCAGGCCATGGAGGCAGTTAAGCCCACAGAAGTGCCTGCTGTTCCAAGAACAGACTGGAAAGTCCATTTCAGTAAAGAAAGTTATCACTGAGAACCTGGGGCTCTCGTGCGTGGGGCAGCCCAGGTGAGGGAAGCATTCCCCCTCCCCATCCTGCCCCGAGTCAGTTGCGCCAGAGCAGCAGTGGCAGCGGCAGCGAGCTTTGTATTTATCAATCTTTGTACCACCGCACTTTCTGCAGCACAGCCCTTGAGTGGGCCTAAAGGGTGCCCGGGTTGGGGCAGGGCGACAGCAGCCGGTGGAAGCAGCAACAACATCAGGCTGGAACCGTGCTTACAGCCCGGACCACTTTCCTCCCTGAAAGGCAATACTGACCAAGGCTGACCCCCTGGATGAAGTCCCTGGGGCTCATGGACTCATCATAAGAGGGCCCCTTCCCACCCTCACCTCAGATATAGGACATCCTGCTAGAAAGGCAGGTGGCTGCTTGGGTGTAGCTTTTTTTTTTTTTAAACGTCTTTATTGGAGTATGATTGCTTTACAATGGTGTGTTAGTTTCTGCTTTATAACAAAGTGAATCAGCTATACGTATACATACATCCCCATATCTCCTCCCTCTTGCGTCTCCCTCCCACCTTCCTTTTCCCACCCCTCTAGGCGGTCACAAAGCACCGAGCTGATCTCCCTGTGCTATGCAGCTGCTTCCCACTAGCTAGCTATTTTACGTTTGGTAGTGTGTATATGGCCATGCCACTCTCTCACTTTGTCACAGCTTCCCCCTCCCTATATCCTCAAGTCCATTCTCTAGTAGGTCTGTGTCTTTATTTCCGTTTTACCCCTAGGTTCTTCATGACTTTTTTTTTTTTTTAGATTCCATATATATGCGTTAGCATACAGTATTTGTTTTTCTCTTTCTGACTTACTTCACTCTGTATGACAGACTCTAGGTCCATCCACCTCACTACAAGTAACTCAATTTCGTTTCTTTTTATGGCTGAGTAGTATTCCATTGTATACATGTGCCACATCTTCTTTATCCATTCATCTGTTGATGCACACTTAGGTTGCTTCCATGTCCTAGCTATTGTAAATAGAGCTGCAATGAACATATTGGGTGTAGCATTTTGAAAAAACACCATGGGGTGGCATTGTTTGCACTCTAAACTGATGGGACTAGACACCCAGTTTCAGTTTCATTCCCGTGGCAGGCAGAATAATGTCCTCCCAAAGATGTCCAAAGTCCTAATCCCTGGAACCCATGAATATGGTACCTTACGTGGCAGAGGGGCTTTGCAGATGTCATTAAAGTGAAGAACCTTAAGCTCAGGAAATTCTCCTAGATTGTCCAGGCAGGCCCAGTCTAATCACAAGAATCCTTAAAGCAGAAAACCTTTCCCGTTATGGTCAGAGACAGACTTGACCACAGAAGAAGGTGCAGAGAGAGGCCACCTGAGGAAGGCTCTCCAGGCCCTTGCTGGCTTTGAAGACAGAGAAAGGGGGCCATGGGCCAAGGATGCTGGAAAAGGTAAGGAAGCAGACTCCCTCCTAGAGGCTTCAGAACTGAACTCCGTTCTACCGACAACTTGATCGTTGTGCAGGGGAGACCCATGCTGGAACTTCTAAGCTCCAGAATTATAAGATAATAAATTTGTGTTGTTTAAGTTTGTGGTAATCTGTCACAGCAGCACTAAAAACCAAATGCCATTGCCAATCAGGGCCTTGCTCAGAGGGGATTCGTAAACTCTCTCAAAGAAATTAGCTTGAGAATCGTGTGGAAAGAGCTGGAAGGGCCAGCTGAGCACAGAGTGAATGAACGCCTCTGGAGAAGCTGAAGCGGCAGATCCCAAGTAGCAGAGACATTGCAGGAGACTCGAGGAGTCCTGTGGTAGCCCACCCCCAGGCCCAGGAGCAAGTGACCTTGATGACTACCTGAAGAGCTGGGATTATTGAACTCTGTTGCCGATCACCTCAGGTCTTCATGAATTTTTGAAGTTACCTTAGGAACCATCTAGTCCTTGCATCTGCCCAATATATGATTCTCCTCCATCAAATGGCAAAAGTTCTTTCTGTGACATTGTGAGCATTTTGTTTGCAAGTGGGGACCTTGCTATTGGCTTCCCAGAGGGCCAAGGGGAGGCCATTCTCTCATACTTCTGGGCAAGGGCTTGTGTCAGAAGAGGTCAAGGCAGTATGGCACCATGGTTAAGAGCACAGGCTCTGGAGTCAGACTCACCACTTACCCGCTGTTTGATCTTTGGCACTTTATCCGTTAACCTCGCTGTGCCTCAGCTGTGAAGTGGGGAATAATCACAGTACTTCCTCATGGAAGATTTAATGAAATGGGGCATATAAAGTACGTGACACACAATAAGTGTTTTTATTAACATGTAGCCAAGGGTTACATTACTTTATTACAGACCAAACAAATGGTCCTTAAGGAAAGATTCATCCATGTGTTCACGCCTCTCCCATCAGTGCAACTGACAGAAACAAGTCACAGCTGCCAGCCAAATTAAAGTTGGATCATGTCTGTTCCCAAGAGCAGTAAAATTATTCTAAACAACTCAAATAATAATATTTAACCCTTATTGGGGATTGGCCATGTGCCAGGTACTATTCTAAGCCCTCATTTAATCTTTGTTTAATCTCCTATACCATAGTACTATAACTACCCCCATCTTACAGATGAGTAAAGCAAGGAACAGAAAGGTTCAGTAATTTTCCCAAGATCACACAGCTGGGAAACAGTGGAGCCAGACTTGCATCCAGTCTGCTCTGAGGTCCATGCCCTTAATCACTAAAACATACTGTCTTTAAATCAAGCCATGATATGAAACATACGCCATGAATAAACCCACATCTTAAGTACTGGCCCCCTCACTAAGAAATAGGCAAGTATTGATTGGTCGTTAATGATTTAAAGGAGCTAATCTTCTTAAAGGGTCAAAGGTTTCTTGGTAAGTTTTCAATAGCACAGTGTGGGCCAGGCTTAACTGATCTTACTTAAACACTTTGGTTGGGTGCTGTGAGGTGTTTGAAATTTTTCAACAAAACTAATATAGCTTATAATATTACTTGAGGAGGAACATGAGAAGTACTTTTGGGTGATTTATTCTGCCTGGTCCTATGCAATCAGGGCATTGTGCAAAGAAGGAAGTGGTTTGGGACACTATGGAAAGGAAATACTAACCCAGGCACAGGCCTAAGACGTGACAATATCCATTTATCCCTTTGCCCCTCGAGCTTCTCCCTACAGGCATTCTTCTAGCACTTTTCCTTGCTGGATTATTCTGTTTTTCAGTGGCTGCCCAGTGACCCCAACTGAGTTGCTGGTTGATCTCATCTCTAAACCATTACATTCTACCTTGCACTTTCCCTAGGTAGATCTCAAGAGGATATTTAAAAACTAATTACTTCTCCTCTGAAGGAGGCCCCCTCTGAGACCAGAGAAGAGTCATTCTGGGTGTAAATGAAAGAAAATGTCATGGGAATGGGGAAATTTGAGCCTCCTCTTCCCTGCCTGATGCTGCCATTCCAGTGAACGTTACGTTTGATCCCGCCTGGATCCCCCTTCTCGTCCTTGCGTTTCCTCCTGCCCAGCTGCTTTTAGGGTATTTGGGTTGAGGCTATAAAGTTCTTTATACTTAGTTTTCTTCCTTGCTCCCCACTCCCCATTCCACCATCTTAGCCAAAGCAATTCCCCAAAACAATGTAAAAAGACCTTAATTAAAATGTTCTCACGTGGCTCAACTTGCTGCTAAAGCTCCTACCCCTGGCGCAGCAGCCTATCTGTCTCTTTGGGAAGTTACTGAATTATCTCAAATGATACAAAAATCAGTTTCTAAATCAAAGTCACATTCACTGTCCATTATCACCTCTCCCCTCCCCGGTGCTTCCCCATTTGGTTAGATTCCATCACAGGCCCTGCGTCGTCGGGACACCATCCCTATCCTCTTGGCTACTATTGAACACTCGCCATTGATTCACTGCTCAGGAAAAGCCATGGTTCTCCGTGATTGAAAGGAGGCATTTTGAGTCCCTGAGCCCTTGCATCAACTAATTAGCAGCAAAGGATGTGAGCAAGGCGACCCTGTTCATTGGCTCATTAACTCTCATACCCTAGACCTGTGTAGCAGAGGGGAAGCCTTGACCAAAGCCTGGGGCTCTAGGAAGGCTTCCCTGTCAGTCGGGAAGGAGCTGGAACAGCGATCACAACGTTACCCGCGATGGCTCAGTGCGCCTGCGCAGAGCCGCTTCCCTTAACGAGGGAGAGGCTCCGAAGCCTCCCACGCCGTAGGAAGCAGAGCCCTACAGCGCTACATCCCCGCTTCCTTTCTGTCCTTAAAACTCGGTTCAGCGTTTCTTTATGATATACATCACTTCTACCGGCTGCGAGGGCAGGAGGAAAAGCAATTAAGGGCATTATTAATCACCAAGTTCCCACTGAGAAGGGTCAAACTGCAGCAGGATTTGACAAAGCGACAATTTTATCACCAGTGGAAGTATAAAAGTAGATAGCTCAACATCTTAGAGCTATATTGGGGCTTATTCTTTCTTGGTCCTAAAAATCCTTGTTGAAGGTGAACATCCCGGAGGTGATTAAAACTTGCCTTCCTTTGAGTTTTGGAACTATTTGAGTTCTAACAATATTTGAGTTTGGCAAGCTTTGAGTCTCTCCTTTGGGAAGTTGCAGCAAAAATGAATTGGAAAATGTACCTGTGCTTTTACAGAAAAGAAGAGAAAGGGTCTAATTGCCTTTTATTATAATGTCTATATTAGAATTTCTTCTTTACTGAAATCCATGGAAAATCAGGAAAACATTTTACAGAATTAGCTATGTAAATGCATTAAAAATATCTATTGAAATTCTGTTCATTTTATAGGATTAGCTCTATTCAAAAATTCTGAAGTGGGCAGTGTTTCTTTCGGTGACTACAAACTTTTACCCCAACCAACACTCATGTAGGGGCCCACTGGTTACTGCCCCTGAGTGATCTGACTGCTCTTCATGCTGCACGTTTATCTGTGTGGTTCCTACATATTAATTTACTCAATCAGGCAAGAAATATTATTGAGCATCTATTATGGGTCAGGGATACAGTAGAGAATAAAAAAGGCACTCTCCTCCCTTGTGAAGCTTATAATCTAGCAGGGAAGACAAATACTGATTAACCAGAATTATTAAACATAAATTATAGATACCACATTGCAGATCCAAACTAAAACGAAGTCACTTATGCCAGGGACACAATGGAGAAGGTTAATGCAGGTGCATAAAGGAAACTTAACCTAACCTTACAGGAATTTACAACTCTTCTCAGAAATCAGCAGAGGACATCAGCCAATACCCAAATGCCAATTCTGTTCATGCCATCTCTGGACTTCCTTGTTCCCCTAATTCACGTACCCTTAGCAAATAAGAAAGAAGACCACTAGGCAACCAATCAGTGGAAAAAGGCAAATAACTTCCATATTTATTCACATAAATATCCCTCGGCCTATGAGCAACTAAGACCTCATTGCTCCCACAGTCTTTAGTTTCCTGGCTTGCAGGTCGAAAGCCTTGCAATAAACTCATCCTTCTGTTTTGTTTCATTCAGTGTGCAGAGTTTAGTTTTATACATCATTTTACCTTTAAGTCCATGAGTACGTACATCTAAAAGATAATCTCAGGTTGTCTTACCTATGCTGCTAACTATATTAAGGGAGGAGTTTCTCTCGAGCCCTCAGGGTCTCTGTTGCCTTCAGCTCAAAATAATCCATATGCCAAAGTAACACATCTTGGGAGGCCTGTTCTGTTGGGAGGGTAGACAGCCTCAAGTAGCAGATCGTCTTGAACTTAAAAAAGGCAAGGATCTAAAACCTCAAGGAACTCTAGCCAAGAGAATATCTGTAAGATACACAAAGACTGATTATAAAATGTATTGAAGGGGATCACCCCAAAATATGCCATTTTGGCATAAGGATTATTTTGAGCTGAAGGCAACTGAGAAATAGCAGACACAGGAGGAGCTTTATGCCCACCTCTATCTGACTAAAAGCAGGACCTAAACTTACCTTTCATAAAGTAAATTTCCAGTTATAAAGGTACCCCCCTGTCCTATACCAGGAAGAGAACACCAAGATGAATCTGCATAAACAACCCTTATCTACTATTAGCTTCCCCCATACATTTCTTAGTGACCTTCCCACAATTTAACTCCTAAAAACTCCCTTTTCCTTTGTCTAATTACTTCTCTGCAATTTTTATCACCCTTTGTTAGAATGATATATAAGTCCCCAGGTCTAACCACCTCTTTGGGTTTTTCCATTCTTTTCTGTGAAGCCCCTGTGCACGTAAAAATATTAATATCAAAAAGTTTGTATGCCTTTTCTCCTGTTAATCTGTCTTTTGTCAGTTTAATTCACAGGCCCTCAGTCACTGAACATAAGAAAGTAGAGGAAAAGTTTCTCCTCCCCTACAGTTTCAATGATGAAATAACTGTCACTAGTCCTCTTTGGCTCTTATGTTCTCTTCAATGTAGATTTTACTTAAGATTTCATAGGAGAAACTGACAAAGGAGGTTACATTATATACCTTATGGGACTCAATGTAAAAATACTCCATTTGATATTTCAGTTCTCCCAAAGTCCCTCTTTAAAGCCAACTATCTCTGAGGCATCTTACTTCCTCTGATCCTAGGGCCTTCCTCCACAACTACAAAAACATTTCAGCAGAACTCCAGCTTCTACCCCTGAATCTGCATACCCCAATTCATTTTAGGTTCTGCTGAACAAAGAGTATCCTAGTTCACAGACTCCCCATCCTTGGAAAGTAACTGCTCACCATTTTTACTACTTGCACAAGTCCTTCATGTTAAAATAAGAGAAGCCATCTGGATGCAGCCAAGTTTCTGCTCTGTGTGGCTGGTGAGGAGAGGTGAGAAGCAAATGTAGAGATGGGAAGGAGGTCCTTCCCAAAAGATGGGTCCGACAATCTAAGTCTTGTACTTATTTCTGAGTTCTCTCAGGATGTTCAGTTTTAAACTTTCCAAAACCCATCTCTTTAGGAAAATTGAGGAAATAAAATACACTATTTCTATGACAATAGAGAAATGTCTAAATCTATATGCTGACTTCACTGAGAATATCTTTCTGTAATGGTCCAAAATCTCATTTTACTAATTGAACAGTAATCTGAATGTATAAAAACGAAAGTAGGGCTTCCCTGGTGGCGCCGTGGTTGAGAGTCCGCCTGCCGATGCAGGGGACACAGGTTCGCGCCCCAGTCCGGGAAGATCCCACGTGCCGCAGAGCAGCTGGGCCCGTGAGCCATGGCCGCTGAGCCTGCGCGTCCAGAGCCTGTGCTCCACAACGGGAGAGGCCACAACAGTGAGAGGCCCGCGTATCGCAAAAAAAAAAAAGTTAAAAATGAAAGTAACCTTTTCAAGATGTTGAATTTCCATGGGCTACTGGCTCCCTACCCCAAAATCAACCCTGAAAAAAACACATAGATTTATATAAAAGTGACTAGTCTTTTCTTGCATTCTTAGAATATTAACAGAAACTGAATATGTGAGAGGCCACAAAAAGAGCAATAAACTTCAAATAATCAGTATCATACAAACTCAGCTCTCTAACCATAGTCCAAAAAAATTTTGATCAATAACAAAAATATAAGCTTTTCAAAACAAATCTCGTATGCTTAGAGACTAAAATATTACTAAATAACTCTTTAGTTAAGACAGAAATAACTATTTAAAACTGAATGAGAATGAAGACATTGCAAGTCAAAACTTTGTGGAAGGCAGCTAAACCATACTTGAGGAAAATGTATAGCTTTAAATATATCTACCCGGAAACAAATATCATAAATAGATGATTTGGGCTTCCCTGGTGGTGCAGTGGTTGAGAGTCCGCCTGCCGATTCAGGGGACACGGATTCGTGCCCTGGTCTGGGAAGATCCCACATGCGGCGGAACGGCTAGGCCCGTGAGCCATGGCCGCTGAGCCTGCGCGTCCGGAGCCTGTGCTCTGCAACGGGAGAGGCCACAACAGTGAGAGGCCTGCGTACAGCAAAAAAAAAAAAAAAAGATGACTTAAGGATTCAGCTGAAAATGTTGAGCATTACAGAGCAAAACCAAAGAGACAAGAAGGAAACAAATAATAAAGATAACAGAAAAAAAGAATCATTTTAGAAAAAAATTGAAGATTAACAAACCAAGAATTACTTTTCCTAAGATTAATAAATAATAAATATAGAGTTTTGGTAACACTGGTCAAAGAGAAAAACAGACAAAATGGAATAAATAAAATACAGAGAAAAAGAAAATACCTAAACATACAACAGGCACATTGACAAAGTTTAAACTGACAGTAAGTATTAAAGAAATTGAATCTAAAAAAATCACAGCCTCGGATGGTTTTACAGGTAAGTTGTTCCAAACTGTCTTATAAAATCTAACTTATACAAGTTGATCCAAAATAGGAAAAGAGTAAAAGATTCCCAGTTCATTTTACACCACTAGTATAATCTTTTACTCAAAACCAGGTAAGAACAATAGAAAAGAGGGAAATTTAAGCCTGTTTCAGTTTTACACATAGTTGCTCATAAACTAAATAAAATATTAAATAATTGAATCCAACAGTGTATTTTTTTTCGGTATAAAACTGTATTCTATAAGAATTACAGAAATCCTAGCCTTTATGAGAACATAACTTTTAACAATGAAACTTAAGTTTAGGTTTATAACAGAGAAAAGTCACCTTATCATAGCCATATAAAATGAGCACACAGGATAAGAAAAATACCTTTTTCTTGGTTTAGCCTATAGCTAAACCAAAAAAAGCATATACTTTTTTTTAAAAAATATTTATTTATTTATTTTGGCTGTGCCAGGTCTTAGTTGCAGCACGCAGGATCTTCGTTGCAGCGTGTTTAGTTGTGGCATATGTACTTCTTAGTTGCAGCATGAGAACTCTTAGTTGCGGCATGCATGTGGGATCTCATTCCTTGACCAGGGCCCCTGCGTTGGGAGCATGGAGTCTTACCCACTGTACCACCAGGGAAGTCCCCCAAGTATATACTTAATGGGACAAAAGTACACACATTCCTCTGAAGATAAGGAATAAAAGCAAAGTTCCAATATGATTTTAGAGGTTATGGTTAACTCTAAAATAAAAGAAAAGGAAATAATAGGTATAAGAATAGGATGGGAAGAAATAAAAATATTATTTGCAGATGATAAGATCATCAATCTAGAAAATATAAGTGTATTAACAGACAGTGAGTGTTTGAGAACTAAAAGAATAGAGCAAAATTAACAAACACAAAATCATCAGTAAAAATCAACAGTATTGGGACTTCCCTGGTGGTGCAGTGGTTAAGAATCTGCCTGCCAATGCAGCGAACATGGGTTTGAGCCCTGGTCCAGGAAGATCCCACATGCCACGGAGCAACTAAGCCTGTGTGCCACAACTACTGAGCTTCCGTTCTAGAGCCCACGAGCCACAACTAGTGAGCCCACGCACTGCAACTACTGAGCCTGTGCTCTAGAGCCCATGAGCCACAACTACTGAGCCCACACACCTAGAGCTCTGCTCTGCAACAAGAGAAGCCACCGCAATGAGAAGCCCATGCACCACAACGAAGAGTAGCCCCCGCTCACCGCAACTAGAGAAAGTCTGCATGCAGCAACAAAGACCCAACACAGTCAAAAATAAATTAATTAATTAATTTAAAAAAAATCAACAGTATTTCTCACAACAGCAATAGCCAACTAGAAAAAATAATAAAAAATAAGATACCATCGAGCAGAGCAGCAGAACTCTAAAATATCTGGCATTTCATTTAACAAGGATACACAAAAACACTGTGGAGAAAACCTTAAAACTCTAATTTGAAAAAATAGAAGATTCACTGTATAAATGTAAAGTCACTTGACTATACTTGAAAATGACAACTTGATATTCTAAAGATATCATTAATAGCCAAGTGAATATACAAATTTAATGCAATCCCAATGAAAGTTCCACTTGGATTTTTTTTGAGGAACTTGTTAAACTTATTCCAAGTTTATATGTATATTTAAAAGTCCAAAATTGCTAAGTCAGCCTAAAATTGGAGGGATAAATAAGGGAGCTTACTAAATAGTAAGACATACAACAAAGCCACAGTAATAAAAACGTTCTTGTCCTGGTACAAGAAAAACACATAAAATCAAAGGAATGAAATAGGAAACTCAGAGTCAGGAACCTAATATATATTAAAAGTAGTACTACAAATCATCGAGAAATGATGTATTACTTAGTTCCTCATTTAAGAAAATAGAAGACTCCCCTGGTAGCTCAGTGGTTGACAATCCACCTGCCAATGCAGGGGATGATGGTTCGAGCCCTGGTCCGGGAAGATCCCACATGCCACTGAGCAACTAAGCCCGTGTGCCACAACTACTGAGCCTGTGCTCTAGAGCCCACGAGCCACAACTACTGAGCCTGCGTGCCACAACTACTGAAGCCTGTGTGCCTAGAGCCCGTACTCCGCAACAAAGAGAAGCCACCGCAATGAGAAGCCCACGCACCGCAACGAAGAGTAGTCCCTGCTCACCACAAGTAGAGAAAGCCCGCGTGCAGCAACAAAGACCCAACACAGCCAAAAATAAATAAATAAATAAATAAATTTATTTTTTAAAAAAAGAAAATAGCTAATCATGTGGAGAAAAATCAAAGTGGATTTCTACCTAATACCCTAATCAAAGATAGACTCCAAATGGATTACAGACCTAAATATGAAAGATAAAATATAAAGTTAATAGAAGGAAACACAAGAAAATATCTTTTTGATCTAACAAAACAAGTGATAGCTTTTATTACCTCAAAATTAACTATCATTTTTTAACAGAGGACAACATGGATAAAGTTGAAAAATTAAAAATAAAATATTTTCAGTTTCTTAAGCTGACAAGTGATTAATATACAAAATATATGATAACTCCCTCAAATCAATAAGATAAAGGCAATCAGCTCAATAGGCAAAATGGGCAGACAATATGAATAAGCAATTTATAAAAGAGAAAACTGAAAAGGCTAACATGCATAGAAGAGATTTCCAACTCACTGGAAATCAGAGAAATGAACAATAAAACAACAATGGATTCTTACACTACCCTTGTAGATTGGTAACAAGTTGAAAACTGAATAATGAAAAACGTTTATAGGAACATGCACTCCTCATAGGAGTATAGACTACTGCCATTCTAGAGAGCAATCTGTAATTACTTAGCCACATACCTAGAATCTAGAATTCTCAGAGAATAATAAAAATGCTGGGAGAAAACAGTTACTATACATATAATATATAAATATATTTATATTAATATTTTAATATCAATATTAATATTATAGAAATATAAATATCCAACAAAGAACTAATATATAAATATATAAAAACTCATAAATTCATAACAAAAAGACAAAAAATTATAAAAAAGCAAAGAACTTAAATGGACACTTCACAAAGAAATATACACAAATGACCAATAAGCAATGAAAATGTTCTCAATCTCTTTAGTCATTAGGGAAATGCAAATTAAAACTACAGTGGGTTACCATTTCATATCTACTAGAATGGCTAAAATTTCAATGACAGTGGAAAATATTGACAGGAACATGAACATTGAAATATCATATATTACTGGTAGAATTATAAAATGAGACAAACACTTTGGAAAGTTATTTGTCAGTTTCTTATAGAGTTAAACATACATCTACCCTATGACTCAGGAATTTCACTCCTAGGTATTCACTCAAAAGAACTGAAACATACATCTACAAAAAGACTAGTACAAGAATGTTTATAGCAATGTTATTCATATTAGGCAATAAACTGGAAATAATACAAATGCCTATCCACAGAAAAGGGGATACTACTCAGAAGATAGAAAACTACTTAGCAATATAAAAGAATGAACTATTGAACCCGAGTCCTCCTAAAATCAAGCTCCCCTGTCAAGTTTATGATTAACCTCTCTATCCAAAACTTTATTCCCTTTCTTGTGCTTCCCCTATTCCCCTCAGGATTGAGGAGTATCAAAGAAGAGAGGGGACTGAAATCAAGGGACACTGCAGGACCCTCCAGGGTACAAAAGACCCTCTGTGTCCCCTGTTTCTTATTTGTAGGAAAAGGCTTTGGTCTCCTAGAGCTTCCCTGAGTTCCAAAGAGCAGACACGAGCAGTTACTAATTAGGGAAGTGAGGAAGTGCAAAAACAAAGGAAAACCAGTCAAGAAACAATAGTTCAGCAATAAAATAGAGTCCTAGTTCCTCCTCAAGGAATATACATAACAATCTGATGCACATCTTTGAGTTTGATGTAGAAACTAAGACTCCTGCCCAGGTGGAGGATGGTGATTACATGCTGACCACAAGCATGCAGACCCCAGATTAGTAAGAACTAGAAGGTTGATGATTAAGATTCCCAAAATATCACCCTGTTACCTCAGCACCAACCCATCAGGAGAAAATTATACACCTTATAGCCCTCACCCCAAATGTTGCCTTTAAAAACCCTTCCCTGAAAACCATCAGGGAGTTTGGGTCTCTTGAGCCCAAGCTGCCCACTCTCCATGCTTGGTACCTGTCAATAAATGCTGTACTTTCCACCACAACCTGGTGTCAGCAGATGGGCTTTGCTGCAAGGCTGGCAAGCAGACCCAGGTTCAGTTCGATAACACAATTGATACACACAGCAAGTAAATGAATCTCACAAACATGTTGAGCAAAAGAAGCCAGATACTGTGAACTAAGTACTGAATGATTCCATGTATATGATGTTCAAACACAGGCAAAATAATCAATGGTGATGGAAATCATAACACTGTACCTGTAAAACTGTACCCTGTAACTTACAAGGTCCATAATGTAGAAACAAAATGATACACCAAGAACATCAAGCCAGTTTGGCAGAACACCAGGGAAACTGCAGATATGGAAACAACTTGCTGACAGCACCCTGACTAAACATTACACAGGTGCTTTAAGGGACTAGGATGACTCATAGTGAACTGGAGACCTCACAGGCCAAAAATCCACTGTGTGTTGCATACAGAACACACCCCCTCCCCTGAATTTGCACACGTGGCCCATGAAGAGGCATGACAAACAGACATGCCTGCCCTGAGCAGAAGACTCTTAAAACTTACATTGAAACTTACACTGACTTTCCACCAATCATTCCCAAGCCCCCTCTCCATCTTGCTCTCTACTTCCAAGATAAACACCCTACTCAATAGTCAATCAATGAGGGAGACAGATCTGAGCATCGCCTCCTGTCTCCATGCTTGGCCACCCAGCAATAAAGCCTTTTCTCTCTGCAAAAGACTATTGCCTCAGCATTGGCCTTTCCATTGTGAGGCAGGAAACCAGACCACTTGCTTGGTTACACATGTGGGTTGAGAGTTGACTTGCTGGGTGAATAAAGGAACTTTCTGAGGTGATGAAAACGTTCTTTATCTTGATTGGGATGGCAATTATACAAGTATGCATTTGTCAAAACTCAGTGAATTGTGCACTTAAGATCTGTACATTTGACTTTTGTCAAAAAAAAAAATCACCTAATAAAAAATATTGGGGTTATATCACCAAGAGAAGGAAGAAGAGATATGGACAAGTAAAAGCTGTGAAAGTTACCTCTGGGGAAAAAAAATGCAATGGTGAAAAGAATGAAAGTAGACACAAAAATCACAAATCTCACTGATTAAAGCAATGTTCCTTGAGATTAACTGAAATCAAACTCTTCTATCTCATTTGGCTCCAGAAAATATTTTCTGAATCCTATAGGATAAATCTTGACCACAATTAATTTTTTTTTTGAAACCAGCAAGTCTTCAGTGATTTTTCTTTTTTTGTGTATGTGACTCAAAATTTTCTTAAATATTCAGAACGAAAAATGAAACTTGAAAATCGCTTTATGTTATTCTGGTTGTTGTTTGTGAAGAATTAACATGATACTTTTAAATAAATTTTGAATTAAAATTCATCCAGCAGCCTTGTTACAACCTCCTACACGTATCCTGATATAGCTGCAACATTGCCTTGGGAAAGCTACAAAGTCTTGTTCGTTTTGTTTTATGATCATCCTTCATTCAGGTAATTACAAGAAAAATTCAGCAAGCATGAGGCAAAGTACTATAATAAGGCTGTGAATTTCAGAGTCCCTTTTAAGCTAGCCTGTTGTGTTTTTATTTTGCATTCTGATATTTTGCCTTTTTTTTCTACTCTCTCTTTATTAAATTCTGCATTCACCTTTTAAAAACTCATCACATATATTATATTCAGATTTGCCAATGCAATAAGACAAACAGTGTAAGGCTTTTTATCAAAGTCTCTCCCAACCCTGTCTTCAGTCACTGGTAAATCTAACAAATACTTTAGCTGAAATGGTTCATATTGAGTCTTGGACAAAGGAGTAAAACATTATTTTCCAGCACAAGGAAAACTCCTAACTTATATCTCCTTTAAAAAAGTTTTCTAATTTTACTTGCTAGTATCAAAAAATGAATAGCATAAATTCCCCACATTTTATAAAATTAGTGGCAAGTTTTTAAAATAAAAAATCTCTATAGAGAATGTAACATATCAAAAATCTCAAAGTTGAAGATTCTCTGAATATAACAACAGAAAAGACAGATATAAAGAACAAACTAGTGGTTACCAGTGGGAGAGAGAAGGGGGAGGGGCAAGATAGGGGTAGGGAATTAAGAGATACAAACTACTATGCATAAAATAAATAAGCTAAAAGGAAATATTGTACAGCACAGGGAATATAGCCAATATTTTATAATAACCTTAAATGGAGTATAAACCATAAAAATCTTGAATCAGTATGCTATACACTTAGAACTAATAAATATTGTAAATCAACTATACTTCAAAAAAATTAATTCTTTTTAAAAGTTGAAGATTCTCTTCAAATCACTATTGTGTTGGGTAGAAAAAAAACCCATTACTTTCCAGTTTGGGTCAACGGAATATGAATTGCAGAAGGACAGGGGTGGTATCTTTTCAGTTCAGCATTGGTTCTGCTGCCTGGCATCATGCCTAGCACATGCCTAGCCTATTAATATGTATTGAATGAACAAAAGGAACAGTTGTTCTCAACCAAACAAGGTATCATGAGATGTTGGAGTGCCATCATGTATTACAAGATACGTTCAAAGCAATTAGTCCTGATAATAAACCTTTCTTCTGATAACCAAATTGTTTTAAAACTTTTTATTCTTGACATACTTTTAGATTTACAGAATAGTTACAAAGATAGTACAAGGAGTTCCTGCATACCGTCACTCAGTTTCCCCTAATGTTAATGTCCTGCATAATCAAGTTACATTTACAAAACTAAGACATTAACATTGGTACAGTTCTATTAACTGAACTGTAGACTTTATTTGGATTTCACTGATTTTTTCCATTAATGTTCTTTTGTAGGTTTTTTTTTGTTTTTCAGGATCCAATCCAGGATACCATCTTGCCTAACCTTGATTATTTGGGAAAGATAGTATCTTTCAGGTTTCTTCACTGTAACGTTACTATTTTTCCCTTTCCATACCCTATTCCTTAAAAGCAAGCTGCTACAGGGAGATCAGCTCTGTGCTTTGTGACCACCTAGAGGGGTGGGATAGGGAGGGTGAGAGGGAGACACAAGAGGGAGGGGATACGGGGATATATGTATACATATAGCTGATTCATTTTGTTATACAGCAGAAACTAACACAACATTGTAAAGCAATTATACTCCAATAAAGATGTAAAATAAATAAATAAATAAAAATAAAACAATAAAAAAAAAAAGCAAGCTACTAAGTCAAACTCACAATCAAAAGGAGAATTAAGCTCTACCCCCGGACAGAATTTGTGACTATATGTCAAAAACACCACAGTAATTAATACATGTAATTAAATATCTTTGGGGAAATACTTTCAAGCTATGCAAATATCCTGTTTTTCTTTAAAGTTTCACCTACTAGTTTTAGCACTAAGTGCTAAAAGAACACTTTTCTCATATGGTTATATATAAATGTTATAGCCAATTGAAAATTACTCCTATAATGTCACTTTCACTCTAATAGACACTGTTGGTTGCCTGTCCCTTCCTGACTGCTAACAGAACTCTAGCTTCAGAGAAGGTGAACCTCTCTGCCATTTCCCTTGCAACAAATGTTTGGTTTAGAAATTGACCCATGGGGACTTCCCTGGTGGCGCAGTGGTTAAGAATCTGCCTGCCAATGCAGGGAACACGGTCTTTGAGCTCTGGTCCGGGAAGATCTCCCATGCCGTGGAGCAACTAAGCCCTGCTCACCACAACTACTGAGCCGGCACTCTAGAGCCCGCGGGCCACAACTACTGAACCCACGTGCCACAACTACTGAAGTCCGTGCACCTAAAGCCTGTGCTCTGCAACAAGAGAAGCCACCGCAATGAGAAGCCCGCGCACCGCAATGAAGAATAGCCTCTGTTCACCGCAACTAGAGAAAGCTCGCGTGCAGCAACGAAGACCCAACACAGCCAAAAATAAATAAATAAAATAAATAAACCTAAAAAAAAAGAAATTGACCCATGACAGAATTTAGGCCAAGGAGACATGAGAAGAAGTCTTGTCAGGGAGGTTCCATCAGATTCTTCTTCACTCAAAAAGAGACACAAGAAAGGGATGTCCTGTTTTCTATCCTTTAGGCATAGCTACGTGAAAATATAAAGCTTGGAGCTGCCATAGACAACTTGTGGCCGTGAAAGGATAAACCTGAAGACAAAAGCAAACACACTGAAGACGGTGGAGTGGAAAGATGGAAAGAGCTTGGTCTTGATGTTGTTGACTTGCTGAACTAACCAATTCTGGATCCTCTCTAACTCTGGATTTAGTTTTGTGAAAGAATAAATCCCCCTATTATATGAGTGATGTTGAGTGTTACTTGCAGCTGAAAACGCCCTGATGCACTTCATTTCGAGAGACTTTCTTGAGAAGTGGAGAAAAGGGTAGATTTACAGCTCCCAGTTAGAAATTGTACACAACCCTGGATATGCACGTGGGTGTGTGCCCTGCATATAAACTTCAGTGGGGGAGTGTGTCACAACAGAGGAAGAAAAGGGATTGAGAAAAGTGGCTGTGTGAAAACATATCTGGTTACAGTGTTAACTTCTAAGAGTCAGCCTCAGCACTAAAGATAGGTTCAAAATCATTCTAGGAAATTTTAGCAAGTAGAAACTTTTATTATCCTCTGTTGCTCATTCTTTTTGGTTCTCATTCTTTTTTCTTTCAAAATATTCAAAATCCAAAAAACTAGTATATTAGGTTAAAAGTAGAAGTAGAATTATTTTAACAGGAGGTCAGTAATTAGAAACACAAGATGTAATATTGACCATCATTTTCTTACCTATTCATGTATTTAACAACTTTTGTGAATCTGTTATAGTACAGTATAAACTAAGTCCCTCATGTTATCTTATCTCACTGAGTGATCCCATCTACCCCTTGATTAAACAATTATAAGCACTACCTAATTCCTTTTTGAAAGTCAACAATTGCTACTTTCATTTCACTTCGAAAGGACTACTTTTTTCTTTTTAACATCTTTATTGAAGTATAATTGCTTTACAATGGTGTGTTAGTTTCTGCTTTATAACAAAGTGAATCAGATACACATATACATATATCCCCATCTCTCTTCCCTCTTGCATCTCCCTCCCTCCCACCCCTCTAGGTGGTCACAAAGCACCGAGCTGATTTCCCTGTGCTCTGCAGTTGCTTCCCACTAGCTATCCGTTTTACATTTGGTAGTGTATATATTATGTTCATGCCACCCTCTCACTTCATCCCAGCTTACCCTTCCCCCTTCCTGTATTCGCAAGTCCATTCTTTAGTAGGTCTGCATCTTTATTCCCGTCTTAACCCTAGGTTCTTCATGACCATTTTTTTTGTTTGTTTTAGATTCCATATATATGTGTTAGCATACGGTATTTGTTTTTCTCTATCTGACTTACTTCACTCTGTATGACAACCTCTAGGTCCATCCACCTCACTACAAGTAACTCAATTTCGTTTCTTTTAATGGCTGAGTAATATTCCATTGTATATATGTGCCACATCTTCTTTATCCATTCATCTGTCGATGGATACTTAGGTTGCTTCCATGTCCTGGCTATTGTAAATAGTGCTGCAATAAACATTGTGGTACATGACTCTTTTTGAATTATGGTTTTCTCAGGGTATATGCCCAGTAGTGGGATTGCTGGGTCGTATGGTAGTTCTATTTTTAGATTTTTAAGGAACCTCCATACTGTTCTCCATAGTGGCTGTGTCAGTTTACATTCCCACCAACAGTGCAAGAGGGTTCCCTTTTCTCCACACCCTCTCCAGCATTTATTGTTTGTAGATTTTTTGGTGATGGCCATTCTGACTGATGTGAGATGATATCTCATAGTTTTGATTTGCATTTCTCTAATGATTAATGATGTTGAGCATTCTTTCATGGGTTTTTTGGCAATCTGCATATCTTCTTTGGAGAAATGTCTATTTAGGTCTTCTGCCTATTTTTGGATTGGGTTGTTTGTTTGATATTGAGCTGCATGAGCTGCTTGTAAATTTTGGAGATTAATCCTTTGTCAGTTGCTTCATTTGCAAATATTTTCTCCCATTCTGAGGGTTGTCTTTTTCTCTTGTTTGTAGTTTCCTTTGCTGTGCAAAAGCCTTTAAGTTTCATTAGGTCCCATTTGTTTATTTTTGTTTTTATTTCCATTTCTCTAGGAGGTGGTTCAAAAAGGATCTTGCTGTGATTTATATCATAGAGCCTATATTTTCCTCTAAGAGTTTGATAGTGTCTGGCCTTACATTTAGGTCTTTAATCCATTTCGAGTTTATTTTTGTGTATGGTGTTAGGAAGTGTTCTAATTTCATTCTTTTACATGTAGCTGTCCAGTGTTCCCAGCTCCACTTATTGAAGAGACTGTCTTTTCTCCACTGTGTATTCTTGCCTCCTTTATCAAAGATAAGGTGACCATATGTGTGTGGGGTTATCTCTGGGCTTTCTATCCTGTTCCATTGATCTATCTTTCTGTTTTTGTGCCAGTACCATACTGTTTTGATTACTGTAGCTTTGTAGGATAGCCTGAAGTCAGGGAGCCTGATTCCTCCAGCTCCGTTTTTCTTTCTCAAGATTGCTTTGGCTATTCGTGGTCTTTTGTGTTTCCATGCAAATTGTGAATTTTTTTGTTCTAGTTCTGTGAAAAATGCCAGTGGTAGTTTGATAGGGATTGCATTGAATCTGTAGATTGCTTTGGGTAGTAGAGTCATTTTCACAATGTTGATTCTTCCAATCCAAGAACATGGTATATCTCTCCATCTGTTTGTATCATCTTTAATTTCTTTCATCAGTGTCTTATAATTTTCTGCATACAAATGGACTACTTTTTAAAGCCTTAGTAGGTTATTTAAATACATTAAATGCTTACCACTAGTCAGTACATACCATGGCTTTCCTGTTCCTAATTCTTTATAATTATGATGTATCATTTAGTTGTCCATATTTCAACATCAAATTTTTTTTCCAAGCAGAGCTCATTAATACCCTGAGACTATGTATATTGGAAATGTCTTTCTGTTATACTTATTTGTAAAATAACTTGGCTAGGTATAAAATTGGACTTCTTCGTAGAAATTACTGCACTTTTTTCTGGCATTTGATATTGTCATGGACAAGTCTGAGGCCAGCCTCATATTTTCTCCCTGTAGGTGATGTTTTCCTTTTTTTGGTTGGCAAACCAAAATAGGGTCAATGCATTTTAGTCTGAATTTCCTGATTTCTACTTTTTGCATTCATTGCAATAAGGAAACTAGTTAGTTCTTTAGGAAATTATTAGTTCTTTAGGAACCTGTCAGTGAAAGAGAATGCCAGAGCAAGTATTGCTCAACATACATATGGATTCTTTAAAGCATGGTTACCATCATCTCATCTTTTAAACTCACACTACTTGGTTCCAAGCTTTAAAGTTGAATAGTTTTTAATTCCTCTTTGAAGCAGTCACAGAAGAGGTTAAGGTTGAACTGCTCTCCTGGCCTCTTCCCCTTAATGGTTGAGAGAGTGATTAATACCTCTTTGGCACAGGGATGATTTCATCCAGGGATACAGCAGAAGTTCCATTTGCTTCCTCAACCTTAATCTCCAGTTCTCTCTCACTGCTATGCCAAACTCTTTCAGTGTAGTTTAAGGGAAATGAGTCATGGAGCCACTGAATTAATTGCTCTTGTTCCAAGCACACTGGGAAGTCTAGCAGCGGACAGAATCACATGACTCCAGAATAAATAATTCAGACATCAGACCATTGTGGTGTCTGTCCAAAGTGAAAATGTCTAGGAAAGGCCAGTCTCAATTTATTCCTGGTTTTTCTTGACCTCCTTATAACACACTTGACAATACATTTTTGTTCTCTTTGTGCCAAATAACATAACTACACAGCCCAGAGTGCTAATTATTTCAATTCACATGAGCTAAGCGATTGGAAGTTTTTTCCTAAGACCTTCAGACAATCGTACAGATTGAATCTCAGTTCTAAACCCATCCATTCACTATTTCTACACCTTCCTTTTACCTGCAAAAAGTAAAGCAAACCTTGCCCTCTTTTTTTCATCTGGCTATCTGCCTCCACAACACCCAGGTGACCTCAGTCCTGCCCTGAATTGGAGAGGCAAGGAGGTTATCTAACTGATAAGGATCATGGGACCTGAAGACTCATTCACTCACTCACTCGTTCATTCAATATATATTAAATGCCTACAAAGCATTGTACTAAGTATTGTGGAAAAATAATGATGATTCAGATCCAGGGCTTATCCTGAAGGAGTTTACTGTCTACCAGTAGAGATAAAATATGCATATAAATAAATAATTATTATAATGCTGGGAGAGAGTATGATGCAATCCAAGGAGAAAGAGAGCCATAAGGAAAAGCTATTGGGTACTAACTGATAGAATCTAAGGAAGTTTCATAAAGAAGGTGGCATGTAAGGATAAGTAGGGTTTGAACCTTGGAAAGGTAAAGAAGGACATTTAACCTCAACTGCAAGCCTGAGGAAAGGCATAGTGGTGGGACAGAGCACCAGAACATACAGCATCTCCCAACAGTTCAGTACAGTGCAAAGAATCCTGGACTTGAATCAAAAACATGGGGCAAGCCCCAGTTTTCTAGCTTTTAGTCCTGTAACCTTAGTCATTTAACTTTTCTGAGCTTCAGTTTCCTTATATAAAGTGGGAAAGATAACTATTGCTCAAACTTGCATGATATTGTGCAAATAAAATAGGGTAATGAAGAAGTGAAAGTGTACGATTATAATTAAACTCACAGCCCCTTTTCTTAAGAGTCTTCTCTCCATTTGCCCTGAATTTCTACCATCTGATTTCTTCCCACATTTTCTCTCACCTTGCCTTCATAACCCCATCCTCTCCCATCAGAAAAATAATACAAATCTCATAAAATAGTCATCCCTGCTTCTTCCGAGGCTGAGTGTAGGTGGTATTGTTTCCCTTCTGAGGATGGCTCCAGATTGACACCCTTATTAAAACTGTCCACAGAATTTACACCCTTTGATGAGCCCCACTGAGAAACAGAAGGCTTCCAAATTCCAGCACATTGGAGTTGGTATTTTTGGCTCCTCTTTCATTGCCATTTCACTGCATTAGAGATATAGATGAGATGATCTAATCATGGGTCAAAGTCAAACACACAGATCCTCAAACTATTTCTTCTTATAATCACATCAGGATTTCCTTGAACCTTAGGTTATAGATTATAAGCAATTATGTTTGTATGATGAAACTCCTTCTAATTCAAACCTATAATCATAGCAGAACTAAAAAATATAAATATTCATGCCCATTATAAGTTATATTGTTGATCTTGATCATTTACATTTATATATCAATCGAGGAAAGTCTTCCTCTTGGTCCTGGGTCAAAAAGCTGGATATAGCAAAAGGAAACTCACGGGGACAGAGTTTACGCTTTTCATCTTTGTATTCCCAGTGACTGATACAGTGCCCGGCATATACTAGATGCTCAATAAATATTCACTGGACAAATTAATGAATGAGTGAAAACTACATCTCAAATCCTGCCTCTAGCCCCAAATTCCAACACAAAGCATGTTCCATTTGTACCTTAAACTCAACAGGTTACAAACCGAATCACCATCTTCCCCCTCAAAAAATAATCCTCTTTTCATGATTTTCTATTTCTATTAATGGTACCACCATCCTCTGAGTCACCCAAGCTCAAATCTGCATTGCTTCCTCATCTATACTCAGCCCCTTCCTAACAGTTATCAGTTCCTATTGATGATATTTTAATGATAATCTTGACATCTGTTCCTTCTTCTTTCATTCATCTCCACTGTGGACCACCTAAGATCATGGACCAATTTATCTTCCTATGGCTATGATCATTTTGATCCCCAGAGGGTAGGGGGATGTTTCCTTTGTCAGATGAACTGTCTAAGCACTTCAACCTGGCACTATGGATCCCCCATGATCACATCTAGAATTACCTTTCCAGCCTTAACTTGTACAAGTCCATTACATACACCTTATGTACCGATTCAACAGGATTACTATTTGCCATTCTCTTCAGACCCTACACCTTTTCTCTAGCCCGAAGGGTCTTATGTATCCTTGATGTCCAGCTCAAACATTTCTTCATCCATAAGTCCTCACTGACCTCCTCAGCCAGAATAAGTATCCCATCTATGACCTCCCAGACCACTTAGTTCAAATCTCTCTTATGAAACTTACCACATTTGGCTTTGCATTTTAGAAGTTGGTGCCCTTGTTTTTATCATCCTCACTAGTTCATAAATTCATCTTCTTGTCCAAAAATTTGTATGGAGTTCCTGCCATGCTCAAGGAGGTGGAATGGACACTTAGGAGTCAGTAATAAAGAAGACAGTCATGGTCTCTGCCCTGGTGAATCTTCCTTTGCAGCGAAAGAAATAGGAGTGTTCAAGGAACAGGAAAAAGCCAGAGTGGCTAAAGGGGGAACACAGATGGAGCAAGCTCAGGGATGTGGACAGGCTCAGCCTAGAAGGGGCCTTTTGGGTCATGATAAGGAATGGCGTAATCTTCTAAATGTGAAGAAGCCCTTGGTGGGCTTTATACAAAGGAAAGAGATATTGGATTTGGATTTGTCAGAGGTCTCACTGGCTGCTGAGAATGGGTTGTAGGAAGACCCGTTTAGGAGGCTATTCCCATTTCTAGGCCAATAATCACAGTGCTTTGCTCTAGAGTGGTAACAGTGAAGATGGAGAAAAGTAGATGAACCAGGGGTACATTTTGGAGATAAAGTCCACAGGACTTTTTGATGGATTGAATGTAGAAGGAGAAAGAAAGAGGAAGTAAGGATAACTTCTAGCTCTTTGACATGAGCAACGGTGTGGACATCATTTACTGAAATGGAAAATGTAGGCACAGCAGGTTTAGGAAGGTGATGAGTAGATGAAAGAAACTTGAACATGTTTGAATGCTGATGGAAATAATCCAGTGGAAAGGAAATGACTGATGATACATGACAAAGAAGGAATAAGTCCGAAGGGGCCCCAGGGTCACAAAGTCTGGTGACAGTCTAGGTGTTGGAGGGCTCAGTGTTACTAAGTAAATGAGATCTCAAACAATGGACCCCGGTTAGTTAGGATGGAGGAACACTGGGTTACACATACATGCATGAATGAATGAATGAATGAGTCTGTTCAATGACCACAACTCTCTACCCTGATCTTTATATCTTTCAGAAGCAACACTAAAAAAAGAAATATTAGAACATTTTTATAATTGGATTACGAATAATTTTTTCCATTGTCTGCATTTTATACATTTTCTACAATGAACATGTAGTATTTTGTATTAAAACAGAAAATGAATAAATTTTTTAGATAAATATCTTGGGCTTACAGAGATAACCAAGTTCTGGGCGATTTTTCAGGGGGAAGGAGGAGAATAGCACGGTCAGCATCACAGTGTTACTCAAGGCATTTGCTCTGTTTGCCTGGTCTCTTCACCTCATCCACACTGAGCATGTATACCCTCCCTAAGTCAGCTGCTCAGGTCCCAGGCATATCTTCCACCTGCAGGAGCCACCACTCATCTGAGCAATCTCCTTTACCCACATCGAGAGTCTAGTCAAGCGGCCCACCACCATTTCTCAAGCCACCATTTATAGTTTTCTAATTTTTATTATTTTTTTCAATAGGTATTATATTCATATATTTTAAAATTCAAAAGTCCAAAACACCATACAATATCACTTATATGTGGAATCTAAAATATGGCACAAATGAACCTATGTACAAAACAGAAATAGACTCACAGACATAGAGATCAGATTTGTGGTTGCCAAGTGGGAGGTGGGGGAAGGAGAGGGATGGACTGGGAGTTTGGGGTTGGTAGATGCAAACTATTACATTAGAATGGATTAACAAGGTCCTACTGTACAGCACAGGGAACTATATCCAATCTCCTGGGATAAACCATAACGGAAAAGAATATTTAAAAAAAAGAATGCCTCTATGTGTATAACTGAATCAGTTTGCTGCATAGCAGAGATCGGCACAGCATTGTAAATCGCCTATACTTCAATAAAAATAAAAAATATAAAATAAATAAATAAAATTCAAAAGTCCAGACAGTATATAATGAAAACTTATACTATACCCCTGTTCCCCAGATACCCATACTATACCCCTGCTCCCCTCCCTAGCGGAAACAAATGTTAGCAGTTTCTTGTGTAACCTTCTAGAGATAAATTTTGAAACAATAATTTTTTAAAAAACATCTTCATTGGAGTATAACTGCTTTACAATGGTGTGTTAGTTTCTGCTTTATAACAAAGTGAATCAGCTATACCTATACGTATATCCCCACATCTCCTCCCTCTTGCATCTCCCTCCCACCCTCCTTATCCCACCCCTCTAAGGTGGTCACAAAGCACCAAGCTGATCTCCCTGTGCTATGCAGCTGCTTCCCACTAGCTATCTATTTTACATTTGTAGTGTGTATATGTCTATGCCACTCTTTCACTTCGTCCCAGCTTACCCTTCCCCCTCCCCGTGTCCTCAAGTCCATTCTCTACGTGTGCGTCTTTATTCCTGTCCTGCCCCTAGGTTCTTCAGAACTTTTTTTCTTAGATTCCATATATATGTGTTAGCATACAGTATTTGTTTTTCTCTTTCTGACTTACTTCACTCTGTATGACAGTCTCTAGGTCCATCCACCTCACTATAAATAACTCAATTTCGTTTCTTTTTATGGCTGAGTAATATTCCATTGTATGCATGTGTCACATCTTCTTTATCCATTCATCTGTCGATGGACACTTAGTTTGCTTCCATGTCCTGGCTACTGAAACAATAATTTTTAAAATGTATTACATAATGGAAAAAAATTTAGGAAAATTAGAAAATACAAATAACCACTAAGAAGACAATAAAACCATCCCTCTGATGCTGTTAATATTTGGGTGTATATCATTCCAGATTTCTATGTGCTTAAATTACTTATGTATATCTAAAAAATTAGAATAAAACAAAATAATTAAAATAATTTTAAAAAATTATTTTATATCTCTTTGTATCAATTATTTCTCAATATCCTCTTTCAAAATTTAGATTATACTGTAAACTTTTTCTAATATATTGTGAATATCTTTCCATGTCAACAAAGATACTGGTACATAATATCTTTTTTTTTGAATTTTTGAATTTTATTTTATTTTTTTATACAGCAGGTTCTTTTTAGTTATCCATGTTATACATATTAGTGTATATATGTCAATCCCAATCTCTCAGTTCATCCCACCACCACCACCACCCCCGCCACTTTCCCCCCTTGGTATCCATATGTTTGTTCTGTACATCTGTGTCTCTATTTCTGCCCTGCAAACCGGTTTGGTACATAATATATTTAATGGCCAAACAGAATTCCACTATTTGAACATAATATTTAAACAACCCTTTCTTCCAGGACATTTAGATTGATTTATATTGTTTAATGTTGTGATGAATATTCATGAGTATGTGTGTCTGTATCTTTCTATGTATCACTGATGATATCTAGAGCATATATTCCTATGAGAAAACTGCTAGGTCACCTTAAGCCTTCCAGAAGGGGCATCTCCAACAGCTGCCCGTGAAAACTGGCACTTCAGTTTTGAAAGACTGCTGGTTCCTGATCGGCCGCGAGAGGAAGCCATTCTCATCTTCCTTTCTAGTTACCTCCATGCCCAGCACAATGTTAAGAACATAATTAAGAATTCACTAAATACTTTTTGCATGCAGGAGCTGAATTCATTTAAAAATGGCTACCATTTCCTAACACCCACTGTCTCTTCAAGCCTCTCCCTGTACCTCTTTTCCTCACCCCTCACCCAGGGATGAAGTTAAATTTTTAAAAATCGGTGAGCTCAAACACAGAGTTGGAGAGAACATAACTACTGTAAGTGCTTTCTTCACAAAACACTTTAGCTAAAATGACTGACAATCACTCACACATAATCCAGTTATCATTTTTTGAGGGCCTACTGTGTGCTGTGCCAGGTACACCATTCATATGATCTTTTATCCTATTCTATGGGGTAGGTGTTTTATTATCCTCAATTTATAGACAGTAGCTAATGATTTTTCAAAGGGACTCACATTTATGGGGTGCTTATCATGTTTGGGGCACTGTTCTATGCATTCCATATTCATTCATTCAACAAAATATGCCTTTAATATCTGCTATGTGCTAGGCAATAGAGCAGTGAGCAAAACAGACAAAATCTCTGGCTTCACAGAGCTTATATTGGGGAAGGTGAACACTTATGAAGCTAAACAAGGAAACTAAAGTGAGATTGTGAAAGGAACCTAAATGGAAAAATGGTGATATGAAGTTCTCATTCATCCTTGCAGCAACTATATGCAGCAGAGACTGTTAACTTCTTTTTACAAGTAAAATAATTTGAGAGAGAGGTTAAGTAACTTGCCCAAGCTTTATGGAGCTTAAGTAGATGAGCAATGGATGGACCAAGGGGGGCTGTGGAGGGTACACAGCCCCCACCCCAAGCTTTGAAATGAGTAACTTGTGCTTTCTCCGTCTTCGCTACAGAGCCCTGGAAAGCAGCCTCGAAGCCCCAAGGCCTACCAAACTTGCACAACACTACCATACCATATGATCACCACAACCACTGCTCTGTGGAAATTCTGCAGCTGCTGCATAAAGGACAGAGCTGGTGCGTGATTTACCAATGACAGACAGAGCGAATTAGCACTCATCCTGAAGACAATCGTGGGAGACAGGCATTATTACCTCAGTAGGGACACCAAGGCTTTTCAGATGAGCAAAAATGAGAGAAGTTAAGTCTCTTGCCCAGTGTCATACACGTAACAAAGGCTGAGGCAGGATTCCAACCCACATCACTCCAGTTCCTAAAGCTAAGGGAGACGATGGCCCCAGTGTGGACATGGCTCCGGACTTCGAGATGCCTTCCCAGAGTCACCTCTTCTGAGGGCAGGCACATCAGATGACCTAGAGCACAGCTGTCTGACTCCACCAAGGTCTTTGAGAGAAAGCGATAGGTGTATTGGTGAAAGAAAGTACTTATGAAATCATTTCTGAGGAAAGAAACAGAAAGACTCTTCACAAGAAACCAGCCTCAAAGCAGCAGTGTGAAGAGATTGGCTGAAAGGAGAGGTGGTCTTGAGTCTTAAGTACTTTTCCACTCCCTGAACAATTTATTGGGCTCCCTACCTCTCCCACCCTTATGATTAATAGAACTTCAAGAGTTGTTCAGTCTCCAGGCCATTTTGCTTTAGGGAAGCTTTGATTTGAAAAATGAGACAAGTCGTTTCAGTGCTGTCATCAATAGGAAATTAGAAGATAAAAAGAAATCTATTTAAATGGCTTTTAAATATTCACAGGGAAAGCCGTAGGGTCTCAGCCACATTCCTCTCCTCTGTCCCTCTTGCCCAGACAACCTGTCACATCAGAATAATGAACACAGTCTGTGCCACTGTCAGCAGATGCTGAAGACAGTGCGGCCAACGTGGCCTGAGCACTTGCCCCTCAGGAACTTGGGTCTTTAGGGATGTGCTTCCATAAAGGGTCTTTGACACGGTTTCTCTCAAGCAGGATGCAAGACAAGATGGCTGGAGAGTTACAGGCACAGGAAAATGACAATCTGATTCAAAAGAAGCCTTTAAGATTAGTTCTATACAACTATTTCCCTTTCTTTCAAGCATCCAAGAAGATCAGAACCAAATTTGAGGATCAAGCACAACACTTGAGGCCCTGCAGTCGACAAATTTGTGGTCTTCTGTTCGTCGGAGAGGCAGGACAGGACAGTGCTTAAGGGTACAAATTCCAGTATCAAACTGGTTTCAAGTACTGGCTCTATGGCTTACTACCTATGTGACTTTGAGTATCATATTTAATCTCTCTGAGCCTCAGTTCCCTATCCCTCAACAGGAAGATGATAATAGCACTTACTTCAAAGGACTCTTTTAAGGATTAAATGAAATAATGTACACAAATTCCTTTGCATGCAGGAAGAACTCAATAAACATCAGCTGCAATTATTGGGAAAAAAAAAGCCTTTAAGGGGCTAAAAATTGGTACAACCTCTTTGAATGCAACTTGTCAAATGTAACAAAATTTAAAATGTGGATTCCCTTTGACCTACTGGTGCCACTTCTAGGACACTAATTAGAACAAGTGTGTAGATACATGGAAGGATGTTTGCGTGCACACTTTGTATTCTGAAAAACAGCAAAGTAAACATGCATCCATGGAGGAATGGTTAAGTGAATTACAATTCATCTATGCGAAGCTATGTATTATTCAGTGAGTAAAAAGGATAAGATGTTTCAACAAAAAAAAAGGTCCACAAGATATTATTCTGTGCACAGAAGTAGGATGCAAGGCAGTATATTTGGTATGAACTCATTTATATAAAATACACAGGTACATATTTATATTTGCATTTAAAAGACCAGAACGATCCACACCAAACACTAGCAATCATCAGCTCTAGGGAGCAGGACAGGCTGGGGCTTCGGGGGAGCAGGTTTTCACTCTTTACTGTATGTGGTTCTCTATTAGTTGAGTTTTGACAAGCAAGAGATATTTTATAATTTTTTAAAGATATACATTTTAAAAGACCTCTTACTTTTTTGAGCTTAGCCACTCATGGAAAGAGAAAAATTAAGCAAATCAGGTGCACTAGCAAATGAAGCTTTAAGCATAAAATTATGTGGTTCATTTTAGCCCTTCCAGTTGGATAAAATTCAAGGCAAAAAATAATACAATTATGAAAGTTTTACTTTGGGACACACAGTGCACATTTGATCTCAAACTGTTTAACTGAATATATACTTTGTTTCCATCTTTATCTTTGCAACCTTAGTTTTATTTTCTTTTCTGATCTGTGAATTCCCTTACAAACCTGCATACCTGCCTGACAGGTGCTTCCATGTGGATGTTTCAATGTACTTCAAACAAACACGTCTGAAAACAGATCTATCATCATCTCCAAATATCCTATTTTTTCTAAGGATAGTCCCATTCTCCCCACCACCCAGGCTCAAAACTCTAACTCTAGTCGACGAGTCCTCTGTCTTACTCCCTCAGCAGACTGGTGGGCAAGTACTTCTTGTTCTTCAACTGCAGTATCTCTGACATCACTTCCTACTTTGCCATTCCCAAGGCTAACCCCTAACTGCAGGCCTCCCACTCTTGTGTCTTTATGACAGTACCTGTAATATTGTGTCGATCAACCCACCACGCCCACACCCCAAACACAACCCCTAATAGACCATAAACTTCTCAAAAGAAGGTTCATGTTCTTTTCATCCCAGCGCCCAACATCCTGCTTACGGCCCAGTGGGTGCTAGATTAATACTTTTTCAGTGAACAAAAAGATGGAAAGAAGTAATTAGTCTTTATTTCTAGCAGGTTCTCCTTTTCCCATCTCCTCATTCCCTAGCCATTTTCTTCAACAGTTCTCCCCAGTTGATACTAGCAGCAGCAGCATCGGTAATTTGCCACTTCTGGGACGAGAGCACAATCCTTTCAAGTTCAGCCATGAATAGGATTTAAAGGGCTTTGTTTGATATATTCAGTGGTTTTCAAAGAAAACTTGAAAAATTCAAAGCGACAGAAACCGAAAAACCCCAATTGGCCTTAAACTTCCATTGAGACTCTTACAAAACAGTAGAAATGAGCATTTATGAATCATCGGAGGGTTAAAGACCAAGTTCCTTAATTATCAATCTTTAAATACTATTTTATGATGGGAATGCACATGCATTAGGAACAAATCACGTAATTTAGAAATCGCTTCTAAATAGCTCTCTGACTATGATGTCCAGCTTATTAGGACTTGTTAATATTTTATTACTTGGAGGTCATTAGCATACTCCGCTAGCAGTGTAGATCATATAATATCAAGTGACAAGGGGAGAACGTGAAGTATCCCAGTTATGATCTCTCTTCAAAAGGTCTGTCGTGACCTTCTCTCCAGAGTGTGAACTATATCTTGCCAAGTCTGAAAATACTACAACTTTTCTCCATTCAGTGGGCTACTGGGCGGGGAGGGGAAGATTGCCTAAAGAGAAAAATAGCTGACATTTCTTATATGCCTTCTACATGCCAGGCACAGTTCTAAACCTTCACAAAGACTTTATGAGGTATAGGTACTGTTATTATCCCCGTTTACAAATAAAGAGACAGAGTCCCCAGTTGAGGTTAAGTAACATGTCCAAGGTTACATAGCTTCTAAAAGGGAGCCAGGTATGGTAGACACAGAGATGTACTACCTGGACCCGCCTTCAAGGAGGGACTTGTCTCAGCTTCTGGGAGCGCCACCAGCGACAGCCTCAAGTGGTCAGCTTCTCAGAGTCCCCCTCAGCTGTGTCCAGAGCACCTCGCCAAGAGCACACCCTCCCCAGGGCAGCCCAAACCCAATGGCTGATCACTGCCAGGGTAGAAAGGTCTGACCGATGGGGCTCTGTGAGGGACAGCTGAAATGGGTCATGCCAGGGCCCCCCATCGAGTGGGCTGGTGCTTTGCTGGACCTGCAGTCAGTTCCACTCCTCCCCCTGCCCACATCGTCCTCCCTCTCCTGTCCACAGGGGTCTGTCCCTCTAACTACCACGCATACCAAACTCTGTCCAAAGACCCCAGCCCAGGACACCAGGGTTGGAGCCAAGTAGCCTGACTCCACAGCCCTCACTCTTAACTCTCCACTGTCTTCTCTGGTAGAATGGCAGACAGAAGAAACCTGCAAATCATTCTATAGCCTCATCTTAGCTATTTATTCCTGCCCCTGCTTATACCAAACATATCTTAGAACTGTTAAGCATAAGCAATACTATGCCATGCTTTGGCTCAAATTCTAAAAGGAGAAAAAAAAAACTGAGGTCTTGATACCAATATCAGGCCCCCAAATACCGTTTTCTATTCTTTGAATACCCTGAGATATACATATGCATTATGTTTAATTCTATAATCAACTCACCAATCCATAGGCTTTCTCTCCTCCTGCTCATCTTACACTACTCACTGCTTAAACTGTGAACTACATGTAGTCATGCTGACAAATTTTAAGGTTTCCATTAACTCCAAGTGGCTGATTGCACACTCAGGGTCCTGACTCAAGTAACTTTAAACTTTATATTTTCTGCAGGGAAATGCTAGCACACGAAGGAAAGGACAGTTAATTTCTCTCTCTCTCTCTCTCACTCTGTCTCTCATTCCTTCCCTCCCTCTCTCCCTCTCTGTTCTCTCTTGCAAGATATCAACGGGCCAACTTAGAAACAAAAGCTAAAAGGACAAGTGCAGACCCAGAGGTTCTCCCAAAAAGTTTTCCCAATATCACAAACTCCTAGGTGGAACACCAACCAAATGCTAATGGAACTGTCAGCTGGGCACTGATTCATGCTTAAGGTGCAGCAAATTCATGAGAGCCTCAGAAATACTTATCCTTTAATACCAGATTACCTTAAAAGTACCTTCCGACCAGAAGAATCTGGTCGTACATAATGTACCAGAAGTACATAATGCTGTGGTAATTTCAAATGGAATCAAGAAAGAAAAATCACCTGGGTGTATAAATGAATGAATCCAGGTTGAAATAATACACACCTGCACTTGCTATAAACACTTTAATTTTAAAAATAAAACAGAAACTTCCATTTCATATAGCCTTGTTGCTCTTTTCTTCACCAAATGTTAGTGTGTTTTAGTGATAAATGCTTGTAGTACATTACAAAGAAACAAAGAGTTTTCTAAGAAGATACTCATAAATGATAAACAGAAAACCTAGTCTATAAAACTCGAAGTGAAATCCCAGAGTGGCAATTATATAACATCCTCTGAAAATGTGTAACAAGGCTTGACCTTGGCTCCTGCTTGTACTTTTAGATCATAAAAAAAAATCACCCAGGAGGGTATGAAATTCAGTGCATAGAACATAGGTGAACACAAAAATGCATGTAGAAAACAAGCCACCACCAGATCATCTCAAAGCTGTTCCTATAGTTAAAACGCTGCCTTTCTGACTTGCTTGCAAGGAGCAATGGTGTCCCATTGAACAATTTCATCCTTTTAATGTCATCAGGCACTTATATGAAGATGAACGTGCAGGCTTTTAACACACTTCCTTCGTATTGCTAAGAGTATACACCTCCTCTGGAGAATGTTCATTCTCCTCCTTAACAAAGAGCATGATCGTCTCAACCCCTGGCATTTCTTCTTTAATAAACAGGGAACTTGTACATAGGCTGAAAAACGATTAGACATACTTCCTTTAGTCATGCAGTAACTTAGTTGCCATGGTAATCTTTGGTAAACTTGAAAAGTACTTTGGAGGGGTCATTTCTAATGCTCGTTTTTAAAATTCTAGAACTTTTAAAAGTAATAGAGGTTAAAGAGGCTGAAAATGCTTTTCTCTTCAATGCCTCACCATGGACTCACCGAATTGAGCATAGCTCTTCACAATATGACATCCATTACATCTCTGACAATGCTCACTTCATCATTTCCCACCTCAGGATCATTGTTATAAACTGCCCATATCTTCCCAACTGAGTGAAAGTATTAACCCAGGTCTCTGTGTCAGTGAAGGGAATTAATTCATGAAATAAGCACTTTCCCTAATAGTCCCCAAAGCTCACAATTGAGCACTGTCACTTCGGCCTCCCATCAATAATAGGGTGACAAAGTACACTCCGAAGCAGTTTAACAAAGGAACATCAGATAACTCGGGACTTGAACATATCCAGGCTGCTACCCTAGGAAACACGGTCGGACAGGAGCCTCTGATGATTCACGGCTCTAACCCACTTTGTTCGTCAACCATGTCCAGGCTCAAAAGGCTTCAGGAAACACATCTGAAAGACTTTTTGGCTAACAGTCACATTTGACAACTGACCTTTAATCTTTATTTCACATTATCCATCTATCATTAGCCAAGGATAATACACGACCATTTTCAAATGTAATTTCATGGACTGAAGATGTTCTAAAGGCTTTTTTTTTTTTTTTTTTTTTTTTTTTTTTTGCGGTACGCCGGCCTCTCACTGTTGTGGCCTCTCCCGCCGCGGAGCACAGGCTCCGGACGCGCAGGCTCAGCAGCCATGGCTCACGGGCCCAGTCGCTCCGCGGCATGTGGGGTCTTCCCGGACCAGGGCGCGAACCTGTGTCCCCTGCATCGGCAGGGGGACTCTCAACCACTGCGCCACCAGGGAAGCCCTCTAAAACTTTTTAACCAAAGAAATACACTATTATTAGCTTTACCAGACTCTGACTATACTCTGGATTTTTTTGAAAGAACTTAATTAAATAAAATTAATGGTTTCACTAGAGTTGAATAAGCAGTCACACACTGTTTGTTTCCTTCTTTTCTGCAGGGCTCTCTTGGTCACATTACAATAAGATAACACACATGAACTAAAGCGGTCCAGGCTGCATGGCAGAAGGAGCACTGACCTGGAAGACAAGAGTCTGCTTTGACCTTAAGCAAACCATTTAATATCCCTTAGTCTATTGCCTCATCTGTATATATGAGGATTGAACAAAATAGGAGAGCATGTGACTCCAGTCAGTGTAGCTGAAACACAGAGGAAGAAGTAAAACAAGGCAGGATGAGGTTTGGACAGGTAGGCAGGGGCCAGGCCATGTCTTGTAGGTCTCCTCAAATATTCTGATATTTACTTTAAGAGCAGTAGGATAAAATTCACGTATTTAAGCAAGGGGGTAATGTTGTTACCAGCCAGGGTTCTTGGCCTTCCCCAATCCATAGAAATTGACTACAGACCAGACAAGAAATTCAGGCAAGGCTTTATTGGGGCCCCTGCTGCAGCAGTGGGGAGTGAGAACAAACAACAGGTTCCCCTGCTTGCTCACTCCCAGAGGTGGGGCAAGCTTGTTCCTTACATGGGGTGAGGGTAAGGGTGTGTCCAGGGCTCAGGCCAGAGGGGTGGCTTAGGTGTTTTGACCACCCCTCTGGTGGTGTTGTGTGCAGGGGGCAGGCTCACTACCTGTGCTTTTGCTCCCAACACCCTATTTTTGCTCCAGGCTCTTCAAAAGTGGCAGTTGGGTTTTTTTGGTCTCTTTGTATCTTTTGGGTCCAGAATTTGCCCCAACTGTGCATACACGCAGTTATTTTTAGTCTCATACAGTTTCTTTGTATTTTGTTGCTCTAGGAGAGGTGTGTCCAGGTGCAAGCACTGCAGCACTGCAGCAAAGGGTCCCAGGTCCCAGCAAAGGGTCCCAGGTCCCAGCCTGTCTCAGTGTGCTCAGAGATGTATTCTGGAAAGCTCCTTGTGGAGTTTAGATTGGAGATCACAGCAGAGACATGGAAACCAGTCAGTAAACAGCTTTAGCAGCCCAGGTGATAGATGCTAAGTATTTAGACTAGAATGATGGCAATGAAGATGGAAGTAGGGTAATGGATTTAAGAGATACTCAGGAGGTAAAATCAACAGGATTTTGTGGCAGAGGATAGAGAGAAGCACTTGTCAAGAATGGTTCCAAAGTTGACAGCTCATACAACAAGCTAATTGGTGACGCCATGGGCTGGAATAGAAAACACTGGACGAGAATCAGTCTAAGAGAAACTGTTCAATGTTTACAAGTTCAATTTGAACAACTTGGTTAGAGGTGCTTTGAAATATCCAAATGGGGGTGTCAAGGCAGTAGAGGGGTCTGGAGTTTAGAGAAGGGATTTGAGCTGGAGATATAAATTTGAGAGTCCCGGGTGTGAGGCAATTGAAACCATGGTAGGGAGCAAGTACAGAGTTAGGAAAGAAGTCCTAGAGCCAAGATCTCAGAATCTCCAACAATTTAACCTCAGAGTGTGGAAGCAGGAGCTGTGAACGAGACTGGGAAGGGAGAAGCCACATAACTGAGGGGGAAACCAGAATGTACTGTTAGAGAAGCCAAGGAGGAAAGTATTTTCTTGGAGGGAGAGCTCAACATTGAATTTAGTGACTGGAGGTCACTGATGATCTGGTGAAAGTGTGTGAGCTCAGAAGCAAGATTAGAATGAGGGGGTTAAGTCTTTAAAACTTTATTTACACGTAACAATTTATCCCAAAAGAATGTTAGATAAAGGGGAGTCACAAAAAGAATACTTCAATGAATCATGTTTAAAAAGAAAAAAAAAAAAGATTGGCTTCTGAGCAGAGTTCTGTTAAAGACCCAGACTGCTCTGTAAATATAGCTACAGTGCAGGTCTGTTCCCTCCCTCCCCAGCACAGTGCCCTTAGGTGGAGAATTTATACTGCATTCGAGTACAGGGCAAGCCTTCACGATTCACAATTCCAACAATCCCCAGAGCCTTATTAGTTCTCAGAGTCTGGTCAAGGAAAACACTAACTACGTGACACTGCCTTACTGCAAGCACTTTGGGCACTTAGTCACCATCACAGACACTTGCAGAGCATATTCTATGTCCAAGGGACCATGCTACGTGCTGGAGCACAAAGAAAAAGTCTGTAGGTCAGTTTAAACCTATGGGGGGACTACCCTGGGGGTCCTTCCTACATATGACTGCATGATTCTCCCTCCCAGTATGAGCCAAATGGGAAACTATCACGTTTTTCGGAGGCATCGAAGTTTGGTTCAATCAGCTCTCTGAATGCGATGAAATGATCCTGGGGACAACACCACCTTCCTCTCCCCAGTCTTCTTCGGCAATTGTGCTCATTCAGTCAGTCAGTCGTCAGTGAGTCAGTCATCACTGTCCAGTCATTCAACTACGTACGAGGCTCTGGGACTGGCACTGGGAATTCAGTGGTGAGCAAGATGGGCATGGTCCTTGCCCCTGTGAAACTTACTGGGTAGGGGATGTTTCTGTTAAGGATGTGATGGTCTGCACAAAGATGAGAGGTCAGTGGCCATGACTGATGGGGTGGGGCTATCAGCCTTTTACAGATGGCTGTGTTTACGATCAGGGAACAGTTCCCTGTTATAATGCAGCCATTATGGGACCAGTTTGGGGGAAGAGTGAGAGAGCCTCCCAGGAACCATGGACTGGCTGGCGGTGGGGAGCGGTTTGGGAAGGCACCTGTAGGTGCCCAATAAACACACTGATAAAGAAAGACCTTACCAGCAGCACTTTATTTATAAAATGATAGATGCTACAATTTGGAAGGGACCTTCAATGTCATGTAACCTCCTACTATTCTCTAACACAGGGTTCTCCTCTACTTCAGAACCTGCATCCAGCCTGTTTTACAAAGCAGCTGATTTCATTGCTGGATGTGCTAGTATGGCATTTAGCCCCTACCTCCACCCCTTTCCTTGGTCCTAGGATGATCTGCTTATGTCCCTGCCCCTGCGGCTGAGGCCACTTCACTACTATCCGTAGTAGATCCAGCCCTGCCCCAATGTTGAACCAATCCTTTTAAATGAAGCTATATCCCACCGTCAATGGATTGTTAAAAAGTGCCCAGCACAGTGCTTTATCAAGCTGACTGCTGTCTTACTCCCCGTTCTCCCTGCCTTGGCCCCAGGATCTTCTGGTTATGGGATCTTGGGATGCTTACTGCTACCAGGGGTCCTTCTAGAGACTCAAGACCTATCGCCAAATCCTAGTTCCTTAGCTGGGCCTCTGCTTCCTGCTGCAAGAGCCTCTCCCTCCCCCGAAAGCAGGACAATGTTCTGCACACCCATTAGAATGTCCACCTGTTTGGTCCTGGACTCAGGATTTCTGAGCCCCAGTCCCTATTTTGATACTTCCTGGCTATGTGAGCTCAGGCAGGTTGCTTACTGTTTGCAGCCTTGGGGTCCTCCTCTGCAAAAAGCAGGGTAACAACACCTATCTCACGGTGGGATCAAGATGATCAAATGAGGTCACCTACATCAGTCATACTGCAGGCCCTGGACCTTCAAGCCGTTCCACTGAGGATCGTCCCCTTCCTCAAATACATGAAACCATCATATCATCACATCAGGTGATGGCCCCACCTGAAGGTCCTCCTTTGTCCTCAGTACTATGTGGTAACACCCCCTCTGAGATGCTCCCTTTTTCCCATAACGTCACTTTCTCTCACTATCATCCTCAGTTTTCATCATACTGCTCCCTCCCATCCTCCTCTACAATTTTCCAGTTAATGACACCAGTCTAGACTCTTCTTCTAAGAGAAGTGAGGGTAGGAAAGCGAGAGGAGGCTGGGAGTCCCACGAAAGTTCCCGAAACATGTGTGCATGGGGAGAGTGGCTGCTGCTTTTGAACAAACCTCATTAGTTTTCCACCTGCCTCCCTGCGTGGATCTCTCTATTGACTGTGATTAGGCGAACTTGGTATTTGTTTTAATGAGCATGTCAGGTGTGCTTCGCTGTAACGTTATGTATGATTGTGGTATTAAAGTAACAACTGATGACAAGCATAAGAATACATGGAGCCGGCAAAACACAGGTCCGGCAAACTTCTCTCCTCTAACAGTGGCATAATGTCTGCTGGACAGTAGGAACCTCAGTATTCTCTAAAGCAATTCCTGCAATGTGAAGAAAATTCAGATAGTGAGGATCCACACCTAGTCATTATTTCTGCCAAACTTCTTTGGAGGCACAAGAGTGGCCCTGGGGCCCCAGCCGGCCAGTTGACTACTCCTCATGAGCTGGTCTTCAGACCACATGTGGACTTTCTGTGAAGCTGTTCGGACTTGGGGGAGGGGCATGCTTTTTTGGGGGGAAACAGAACGCCAGAGTGGTTTTAGAGTCACATCACACCTGAGTTTGAATTCTGATTCCCGTTGCATAATCTTAGAAAACTTACTTTCTCTGTGGATCTTGGTTTTCTTATCTGTAAAGTGGAGATAAAGGATAATGCCTACTTCGTGGGGTGTTGCAGGAATTTAATAATGTTCTAGCTGCCAAGCACGTAGCATAGTACATGGGCCCTCAATAGGCTGTTTATCAGTGGCTAGAACTGCCAAGGCATTAACTTTCTGTTCACTGTCACAGGTGTTGGGGAGAATATTCAACCCTAGATTTGTCCTCCCTTATTTCCCTCCTCCCTCCAGCCTCAGTTCTCCCTATCCTGACTGCCTCTCTCCACCTGTATTGCAAAATGTCAAACTCTCTTCTGAAGGATGCACGTAAGCGACCAAAAGGACGGGAACTGCTGACCTCTGCTCTCTCTGGCTCAGACAGTTGTCTGGCAGGATCAGGAGAGGAGCTCACTGACAAGGAGGTGCTCCCCCTTCAGCGCCTGCTCTTGGTTACACGTGTTGGGTAGGGAGAAAGGGCGACCTGCTGGAGGAAGAGCCCCAGCATTCTCTGGGGTGTGCACAGGGCAGCACCAAGGAAACCAGCACATCACAACTGAGTCAGTCGCCGAGACAACCACTTTGGACAAAAATCCATTTTCATTTCTTCGATTTCACCATATACCCTCTAGTTATTGCTCTGACCCTTCCTTTCACAACACACACTTGTACATATTTCACCCAAATCACATAAAGTTGGTAGTGAAGGACCAAACATCATGGGCCACCACTTGGCCATTTTATCTTCCTTTCCTGACTCTAGAAAAGTGTGCTGTGGGAAATGTACAAATGACAACGGCAACGACGACGACAACAAAATTGATGGAATAGCTACATTCTTATGACAAATTATAGTAAGCCAGGAGCCTTCGGAGCATTTCCTGTTGTCAAAAAGGCAAAAAACACATTTCATTATCTAGAAAGTCTGAGCATCAACAGGGCAATAACGCTGACTTTTAGGCTTATTCTTTTTCCAACAGTATACAGGTCCTCCTTAACTTGGGGCCAGCACTGTAGCATTCTGTTCTCTTCAAGTTGTTCAATTCACTGTTCTTAAAATGTCAAACCCTCTATATGTACACATACAAAATGGTTTGCCTTGTGGGTTAAGGCCATCTACTCCTTGTGCCATCAGTGAACCAATGATAGTTTCAGGGTGCGATCAGCTGAGGCTGGGTGTGAATATAATCTATGCTCTCCTTGGGTTTCCAATCTATGCTCTTCTTAGGTTTTACTGTAAAATGAAATTCACATTTCAAATATTGGAGGCTTTTTTGAAACTGAAATATCTAAAATTTTTAAAATAGCTTGGCTTTAAGATCCACAAATAATCCAAAAACGTTTTAATAATTAAAGGCCTCAACCTTCTCCCTCATGAAAAATTTAGCCAGAATTCCTAATGAAATAAAGTGATTTGAACTTTCACTCATATAACATAGGATTAAATGTTTCCAAACCAGTTTTGCTCAAAAAGATCCAAAAGGCCTAAATAATTCATTGACAGTCAAGAATTGGATATCATTTATAAACCCCAAGACTGGGGTTGAGCTGAATGAGCAGACAAATAATATATAAAGCTAGACACAGCTTGGTGAGGCCTTCCCAAGCGGGCAGCACAATAACACCTCAGCCCTCACAGCAGAAATAGCAATTCATCACCATATGCTACTATCTTTTTTATTTAAGAATAGCATTTAACAAGCTTATTTTAGAAACTGATTCATTTTCATTTTTAGGAAATTTATAGACTTTAAACCTTCTCCATACTGTGTGTGATTACACTTAATTAAGGTTCACATCTTTCGCAGAAAGTTGGAACATCAGTTCTAATTTTATACACTAGTGTGATCTACAGCATAACGCGTGAGACCCAGGTTCTATTTCTGACTTGGTCACTACTTTTCTGGCTTTTCTTAAATGCCTCAGTTTTTCCACCTATAATACATGGGCAGAGTTCATTACAACTTGTCAGAGTTCATGACAACAAATTATGTCATCAGCGTTTATGAAACTATCAAGCCCATACTGTGTGGTAGACACCATCCTATTTGCTAAAAATACAACAATGAACAAGAAAGACATGTTCCTAACCTCACAGAGCTTATATTTGTTCCAAATATTTTTACTGCCATCCAATCACTGATATGACACTGTCAGGAACCACTAAGGACACATAAAGTCACTAAGACAACCAAGTTAACAAATATTTGTTGACTATAGACAATGTGCAAGGTATTGTTCTAGATGCAATGAGAGAAAAAAAAGTCCCTCACTAGACCTATGCTGCAAGAGGACAGAGGACATGTCATTGCGCTCTGTGCTCTCAAAGTCTAGCAGAGTGCCCGTACTCAGCAGGTGCTCAATATGTAATTGTTGAATGACCAAGTGAGTGAGTTTGTGAGTGAAAAAAGAACTCTGAGTCCTGCTCTCAAGAATCTAATGGGGAATTTAAAGCATCTGTGCGTCTATGCATCAACTACAATAAATCACTGTATGTTGTGAAAAGACGTGAAGGATACAGAAGAATTAAAAGCATGAACTCAAACAGATAGTTGTACACCAATGTTCAAAGCAGCATTATTCACAATGGCCAAAAGGCAGAAACAACCCAAATGTTCATCAACCAATGAATGGATAAACAAAATGTGGTATATTCATACAATGGAATATTATTCAGCCTTAAAAAGGAAGGAAATTCTGACACATGATGCAACATAGATGAATCTTGAAGACATTATGGTAAGTGAAATAAGCCAGACACAAAAGGGCAAATATTGTATGATTCCACTGACATGAGGTACCCAGAATAGGCAAATTCATTGAGACAGAAAGTAGAGTGATGGTTACCAGGGCCTGGGGAGAGAAGGAATGGAGTTAGTGTTTAATGGGTACAGAGTTTCTGTTTGGGATGAAGAGAAAGTTCTGGAAATGGATAGTGCTGATGGCTTTACAACAATGTGAATGTACTTAATGCCACTGAGCTATACACTTAAAAATATTTAAAATGGCAAATTTTATATTATATTTTGCCACAATAAAAAAATAATGATAGTTATAAAAAGACATACAGGAGTTTGGGAGGCAGTGACAACATCTGCCTGGCTTAATCAAGAAGAGGGTTCCTAGACGCAGTATCATTTGAGCTCGCTCTGCCTTTTAATGCCTACAAATCAAAGTTTTCATTGATACGAATAAGAAGCAAGCATTCGTTTTCATATGGATCACCAGTTTTTGTTTTTGTTTCTTTTTCTGGTACGTGGGCCTCTCACTGTTGTGGCCTCTCCCGTTGCGGAGCACAGGCTCCGGACGCGCAGGCTCAGCGGCCATGGGATCTTGCTCCGCGGCATGTGGGATCTTCCCGGACCGGGGCATGAACCCGTGTCCGCTGCATCGGCAGGCGGACTCTCAACCACTGCGCCACCAGGGAAGCCCGGATCACCAGTTTTTTATGGCTCCTTCTTATACAAGAAACTGGTAAGAGTGGTTGCTCCCAGGGAGAGGCACTCGAAGTCTGGAGGGTAAGGGATCTAATGGCCTGGGGTAGGAAATGACTTACTTTTCACTGTAAATTTATTCCTTTTTTATCTTGTACATTTATTCCTTTGTTGTTTAAAATACTAATATTAAAATAAATTTTAAAACAAATGACTCCTGATCCACTTTACAAAGATTTCCTAAATGTGGTCTGAAAGATACACCAGTTGTCTTAATTTCCTATACTTCTTTTATTCAAAGGACATTAAAATAGTTAATGTTCCATGTCAGAAGCATTAATCAGATAAATACAGAAGCACCTTTTCAATTGGAAACTCTAACCATCTGAGGACGTAAGTTCTGTGATTTTGAAATCTCCCTCCTTGTTAATCACCCCTCAACACACAAACATAAAGAACTAATGATATAAAATTATGCAGACAGTACAGTTTTAAACTACCAACACTTCCTTCCAGGCATGATTAAATCAAGGTCTTGGTCTGGCTCTTTTATGCTCTGTGTTTTAATTTTGGATCCTTTCCTAATAAACTGTAGTTTATCCATTTATTCCTGTGGCATAGATGTTTGTGATGGCAACGCCCGGGTTAAAATACCAGTTTCGTTAGACTCTTTTATAGCTAGCTAGATATGGCTAGGTAACTAAGCTCTAGCCTGTGAGAAGTATTGTGTCATTTTCTAGAAGATTCCTCAGCCAGGAGATGCACGCTTTTGCCCTTCCCTTTGCCTCCTTCCACGAAGCGATTTTGAGGATAGAAGGCATGTGATCAGGATGGAGACCAGATGCTGGGTCGCTGATGGGATCCTGAAGCTTCCATACAAACCTGGCTCCCTCCTATGGATTTCTTTTATGTGGTGGAATAAACCACTGTGAGGTAAGCCATTGTTATCTGGAGATTCTGTTAGGTGTTGTTTACATAAGCTTTCTGTCCCTTCCTCCCCCCTCGCACTGCATATTCTTTCTTCTTCACGCCCACTTTTCTTTTCTGTAATTCCTGTACTTTTGCACACTGTGATACACTCTCTATTTTCTGGAAGCTTTAGCTCTCCTGCACACCACACCTTTCGGATCCCCTCTGTCTTTTGCTTGGGGCCATTACTAGGTGTTCTCCACCACCTCTGACTGCTGTAGCTGCTTTATCAGCCCCATCGTGCTGTCCTCCATACAAAATGCTGCACACTCTGCAGTTCTGCTTTTCTGCTCCTAGTTTCCTTAGGAACGTCAGCTCCAAGAAGGCAGAGCTGTCCTATCTATTCACAGCCATATTCCTAGAACTTAGAACAGTGCCTCACTTTGAGTAACTACTCCATAAATATTCCACTGAGTTCACTAAGCAAATATTTATTGAGCACCTAGTATGTGACAAGCACCTTTCTAAGCACCTGGGACACCTCAGTGAACAAAACAGATAAAAATCACTTCCCTGGGGCACTTACATTCTAGTGTGGGAGAAAGAAAAGTAAACAACTAACATTCAATCAATCAATCAATCAATATAAAAAATGAAAACTAATCCAGTATGTTACCAGGGTAGAGGTGCTATGGAAAACCAGAGCAGAGCAAAGAGGGTTGGGGTCTCATGGTGAGAAGATGGGCAGGAGGGAAAGTGGGTCAAAGTTTTAAATAAATAAGCGGGTAAGAGTTGGCCCTCAGAGAAGGCAACATTTGAGCAAAGACGTAAAGGTGGTGAGGAAGAAAGCCGTTCAGATATGTAGGAGAAGAGCATTGCAGGCAACTAGTACAATGAGGGAACAGCTAGTGCGAAAGCCAGTGGCTTCAAGGAACAGCAAGGAGGACGAGCCCAGAAGAGAGTGAGCAGGTGGAGGAGAGGTATAAGGAAAGGTCAGAGAGATCGCAAACCCTGCAAGTCAAACTCAGTTTTCTGGCTCTTATTCTGAGTGACATGGGGCTCAGGAAAGAAGAAGGACAGGATATCGTTTTCATTTTAGAAGAACACTCTGACTGCTGTGTTGAGAACAGATTATAAGGGAACAAGAACGAAAGCAAGGAGACCAGTAAGGAGATCTGCAGTAATTCAGGGAAGAAATGGTTAAAACCTTGGACCAGGATGTAGCAAGGGGTAGGGAAAATGACCAGATTCCTCATATACTTTGAAGGTGGGGGGCGGGATTTGTGAGTCAATTGGATATGGGATATGGAAAAAAGAAAATGACTTCTTGGATGACTCCAAGTTTTTGGCCTGGGTAACTGGAAGAATGGTGTTACCATTAACTGAAATAGGAAAAGCTGTAGGTGAACCAGGCTCAGAGGGAAGATTTTAGTTGCTGTGTGAGGCGGGAGAAATATACTATACATTCAAGTACAGGTGTCCAGCAGGCAGCTGGATATACACACTTGGAGTTCAAAAAAGTTCTGCGTTAGGAAGATAAACTTTGGAGTCATCATAAATATATGAAAAAACGGCTCTGGACAATGATAAAACATGTTTTCTTTTCTTCAAGGTGTTCTAACATTTTGTAGCTGCAGGAATGGCTTCCAAAGAGTGTGAACAAGACCAGCTATCAAGAAAACAAGTCAAAACCTCTGTAATGCTTTCCATTCCTTCATTTTTAAAGCATCGTGGCTCAAAATATGGTCTGCAGATCCCCTGAATCAGAATAAAGCTGACTTTTGTAATTAGCACACTTAGTGATTCACATGCATACTCAAATCTGAAAAACACTCACTCTGTGTGTAACTCTGTGGCATGGAGTGTCATTTGGAAATTTCTGCTTTCATATGTGGGTTACACATGATGGTCATAGCCTAAGGACAGTCACCAGGAATCCCTGATATCTAATTCATTGTATAATAGCCTGACACATGTTGCATGGGATTTATCAATATTCAATAAAATAAATTTCTGGGCAATATCCTGAATCATTTCCTGCATCATCTCCATAGCAACCTTCATCATCCACCTTTGCCATGTATCTCTCTTGCTATGAGTTATAACAATTTTGGTCCAAATAAGCATGATGCTTCAGGACAGATGCTGCTGTTTCTCAGCCATGCCTGATTCTCTGGTGTCAACATTTAGAATCCTGTATTCCCATCATAGTTTTTCAGTTGTCTGTAATCTCAATTTTTTTCCTTTATTATTTTTCGCTTGCTGTTGAAGTTTAAGAGCATATGCGACTATGCTATAGTCTGATGAACTGGAAAGTCCTTACAAAGTAATTGGTTACTCAGAGAAACAAACACAGCAGACACTTGAAAGGATTAGCCAGGTACCTTTCAGGTTAATGCAAGTTCCAGGAGATTGTGCAAACACACTTAACAGGTTTCTTGATTAATTATTTTAGGCCCAGATTAACCTATAGTAATTAAGTAATATATTAGAAATGTCTGGACCAGGGAAGCCATAAATCCAAAGATCTCTTCAGATAGTTTGTCAGAATGTGTGGCAGCTATGGGCTTCACTCATGTACATTTCCTGCCTGACCCTTTTGGGTATTGGAGTTACCATTCCTACCTAGATCAATTGTTCTTATAGGTTAAAGATCCTGGAGCTACACTTTCAATCTCCTATATCAAAAAAGAAAAAGAAAAAGCCACTTGACTCATTATGCTATGGTGAATCTGGTATTAGAGAATCTTTAGAAAGTACTTAGGTCATTTTTAAATCATAAAACCCAAATTTGTGGTTTCTCTAGGTTTTATTTTCCAAAATTCTATGCATTTCTGACTTCGGTTCTGCTTGACAAAAGGTTTGTTTTAAATTATAGCTGTCACTTTCATTTGTCTCAATTCTAAAATGATATCATATTATATTTTTACAGTTTTTTTGGTACAAAACACTATTAAGTTGGATTGACAGGTGCACCTAAATTCACCAATAGTGCACAGAGACTGAGAAACCAGAACAGGAATCAGAGATCATAAGGAACCACAACTACATGCTTATGAGAGAGCCTGAGACTGAGGTCCCTGGTCTATAACATCTCTGAAATGGGCTCAGACCTGACACTTGTAACCCAAAGAGGACAGGACCCAGGAGTGGGAAAGGCAAAGGATGCAGAGTCAGAAAGTGCCAACTCTGATGACTCACTGGCATTATCCTAAGCACCCGCTCTGGCCTGGACTCTGGTGCTGGTGGGAGGAGAGCACAGGGGAGGCCCCAGTCAAAGACAGTAGTTGGAGGACAGGTTCCCTGGGGAAGTCACTCCTCTTCTCTGAATGTAAACAGGAAGGAGTGGTAGCATCAAATAAGGAAACATTCACTTTTACTAATTAAACTCATGAGCTTATGACTCTTGGCAGGCAGCAAGTTTGTAAGTTATATCATTTTTTATTTTCCACTGGTTACTACTAAACCAGTCGACAAGGACTGCATAAACATTAAGCTACCCTTTCAAACTTTTATCCTCCACTTTATTTAGATGGTACTTCATTCAGATCTTGTTTCCTCCTGGGAGGCATTGGATCTTATTCCCAAAATTGTGAGGTAGATGATTTCCATTCTTTTTCTACACATAAGTAGGAAGCAGGTGGTCATGAAAAATATTGGGACCAGTATGGAGTATGATGGGAAGGGAGCAAATACATGTGCCAGGGGTACATTACAATGTCTGGGAAACCCTGCCACACTTTTTATATGACTTCCCATGGTGGCATTTTGTCCTTTCAATTACAGTAACCGTCCCTATAATGCAGGCAACCTGTTGTCTTTTTGTTCTGTTGCATTAGGCAGTCACCAAGTATCTGCTGATTCATAATCGATGCAAACCAGAAAAGGAGAAAAATAAAGTATCCTATCATATGTCCATTTCCAAGCCTGCAAACACACGAGATGCTGTCCTGAAGGCTTGGTAGAAGAGCTGCAGTGTGCAGTTGATCTATATGGCTAACCTGGGAGTTGTAAACAGGGAGAAAAATATAATGTAACAAAATGTTCTCAACACTTATTTGCTTAGAAGAAATTATGATTTGCAAGGTATCGATAGTGTCTGCTAAATCGTCTGTATTAAATATGTTGCCAAGGGAATAAATCCTTTTGTTGCATATTATGAGAAAACAGATTTCAACAAGATGCAAGAGGAGGGAAAGAAAAGGGAAAGGATATTTGGTAAAACGTCCTTTGTTAAAATGGCAATTGCCGTGCCCCCTTTTTTTATAGCTAGTGAAAGATGATGAAGACAACAAAAACTATGTCCCTAAATATTTCAAACTATATACATTTATACATAGAATTATACAATATTGCCTCATTTAGCAATTCTTTTTATAACAATTATATAAGATAATTCACAGAATTTCCTCAAAGGGATCTCCAACTGCTCTAGTAAAAACTAAGAAAATAACTGAATTCCTCCACAGGAGCACTTCCAGTAAGTCAATTATGATGAACTAGCTGACTGTGAACTCAAACCTGGCTAACAACATCCTGTGTTTACTGGAAATACAGATGCAATGCTTCAAGCCATGGGGAGCAAGATGGGCGGTTAGACTCTTTCTCTCCAAGAACCCATAAGAAGCAGAAATAAGAGCTGAGACGTAGCAACATCATCACCATTTTTAGACCAGACAAGGATGGATGCAGCTAGAGGCTATTGGCGTTCTTCCCTCTCCAGGTCCTGCCTCCTTGACCTTTCTCCTGGCCCATGCATGCCTCTCTATTACCTCTGCTCTACCAGCTGCCATCACTCTCCAAAGTCCAGGCTTGCATCATTTCTCCCTTGAACTAAGGCAGTTTCCTACCTATCTGGAATCCTTGTTTCCAGTCCCTTTGCCCTTGACTGCCACCAGACTGAACTTTCCATCAATCTACAGGCTTAAATCACTCCATTCCATCAGCTCCTTAATGCCTGTAGCTCCTGGAGAGCGGGAACAGTGTCTCTCACTCATCTATCCCCAGTGCTGGCATGGCTCCTGGCACATAGGAAGTCTTCAGTAAATGTTGGGTGAAAACAGAACAAAGTGTGATATGCAAATGCCTCCACAGTCTGGCCCACCTGATCGCCACAGCCTCATTTCCTGCTAGCCCTCCGAATGTCTCAGCAATTCTGAACTGTTCTGTTTTCCCAAACACATCATGCATTTTCACATTTCTGACCTTTGATGAAGCTGCTCTCTATTTAAAATGTTCCTCACCCATTTCTATTTTGTTACCTCCTAATTCATCTGGTGAAGTTCAGACTGAGAGGCACTAAATGAACAAATGAACACACAACTCTCGGAAGAACCTGGCCTCTCCTCCTGTATCTCACTGGCAGGGCTTCCCTGTCAACACTCTTCTCTCCGTCTCACTGCTTCCTGTCAAGCGTCATACCCCACCATATCCCCCTAATATTAACTAAAACAAGCTATATGACCCTGAACCAGATTCAGTTTCCTTATTCATTTTAAAAATGCGGTTGGCAGACAGATTCTGGAGTGATGTCAGCCTGGGTATCTGTTTCTAATACTCTGATTCTTATTTCTCCCACTTTCTGCTAGAAGATCTGGAAAAGAGAAAGTATATCATGTGTCCAGGAAACAGAAGAGTAATTCAGCATATGAAGCACGTTGTGTGTGCAGGAGCAACAGGAAAGGGGAACAGGAAGGTAGATTTGGGCTGGATTATGAATATGCCCACGTGTCATACTTCATTCCATATCATTTAATAAGCAAAATAAACAGCTACGGGAGAAAGAGGTGTGTGGATGTGTGTTTGTGTGCGTGGTGCGTGGCCCACTGTTACAGACAGAGGCAATCCCACACCCATCTGAGACATTTGGTTCCCAAGAAAACTGAGCCAGGCAGCCAGTGGAGGATGCATACCTCTGGAATGTTGTTTACAACTCCAGGAGGACTCAGCCACTGCAGAGAAAATGGCTTCTCCAGCCAAGCCTGGTACAATGCTAAGATTGCCTGACGGGCAACCGGAGCTAGAGACCCTGAACCTCCCCAGAATTGAGAATCATGCTGCTCAAAGAGACCCCACATCCTGCTCCATATGGGATCCAACCCCACCAGCTGACATGAGCAGGCAAAGAGTTTACAGCCCATATTTGAACAGGTGGCTCCTACTGAGGCAGATTTAATGGGGTAGAAAACCTAAGGAGAACTTTAATTAAAATGTAATGACAGGGCTTCCCTGGTGGCGCAGAGGTTGAGAGTCCGCCTGCCAATGCAGGGGACACGGGTTCGTGCCCCGGTCCGGGAAGATCCCACATGCCATGGAGCGACTGGGCCCATGAGCCATGGCCGCTGAGCCTGCGCGTCCGGAGCCTGTGCTCCGCAGCGGGAGAGGCCACAACAGTGAGAGGCCCGTGTACCGCTAAAAAAAAAAAAAAAAAAATGTAATGACAACTCTTGGCCAGATTTATTTAAAGGGAAGAAATATATTTCAGCATGAGTTACTATTTAGTGACTTTTGAAAGAAAAGAATTGTGCTCCAAGAATTCTATGCCTGTCCAGAACATCATCTATATGGAAGCTGGAGAATCTTCTCACTGGTGAGTCCCCTCCCTCTGAGACTTCCCTCACTTTGCCTACACCTGAGTGAGTAACAAACCTGTGAACTACTTGCTATCATGGCTTTGGCGTAGTATGTCTTGACATGAATATTTTTAAAGGAGCGAAGAGTGGGCCCAGCAGTGAACAAACCACAAAAGAGGTCAAAGAAGAGCATTTTCAAACATAAAAGAACTCGGAAGTTATAGGGTGGGCCAAAAAGTTCATTAGGAATGAACTTTTGGTCAACCCAGTATACCACCTACTCACTTTTTCTGAGGAAATTATGATGAAGTATAAGAAACAGTGGTGATCCATAAATCTAGTAAAATATATAGTTATATCAAAATACATGGAGGTATTATGTTTATGTAATACGAAAGACAGCCCACTTCTCAAGAGCAGGAATGGAAACCAAAAGGGTGAATAATATCTTCAAAGTACTGAGAGTAGGTAACTATCAATCTAGACCTGCATATTGAACTAAACTATCTTTCATTAATTAGGACATTTTCAGATAAACAAAAAATGTAAGAGTTTGCTATCAGGAAAACTTAATGAACGAATCTTATAAGAATATACTTCAGGAAGACAGAAAATGACCCTAAAAGAATTTTAAGAGACAAGAAGGGAAAATGAACAGAAATATTTGTAAACAAACTGGGAAATTTAAACATATTATCTATAACTAAAATAATGTCTAATTTAGGAGTTTTAAAAAGATACAACCAAAATACTGGCCAAGAATAGTGAATAATTTGATGGAGGATGATCAAAGTTCACAACCTTCTATTATTTGGCAGGGAGTGTTAAGATACTGATTAACCTTAGACTTCATGAAGTTAAGTATAAATGGAAAAAATCCAGATGCAACCTTGAAAAGAAAAAAAATAGTGTCTAACTTCTAAACAATTAGAGAGAAAAAAAAGAATTAAAGAATAAAAACAAACTATTCAGAGAAAAAGAGAGGAAAATAGAAGGACCAGAAAACCCCAAAAACCTGAAGACAGTTAAAACAAACCCCAAAATATTCTAAATTCCATTGAATGTTAATGAATTAAGCATGCCAGTTAAAAGAGACTGTGAGGTGGATTCTTTTAAAGTCCAGCTATAGGGCTTCCCTGGTGGTGCAGTGGTTAAGAATCCGCCTGCCAATGCAGGGGACACGGGTTCAAGCCCTGGTCTGGGAATATCCCACATGCTGCAGAGCAACTAAGCCCGCAAACCACAACTACTGAGCCTGTGAGCCACAACTACTGAGACTGCAAGCCACAACTACCGAAGCCTGTGTGCCTACAGCCCATGCTCCACAACAAGAAAAGCCACCGCAATGAAGAGTAGTCCCTGCTCGCCGCTAGTAGAGAAAGCTCATGCACAGCAACGAAGACCCAACACAGCCAAAAATAAATAAAATAAAATAATTTAAATTTTTAAAAAAGCTTTAAAAAATATTTATTCCAGGAAAATACAGAAAACTGAGTGAAAATCAAAGTACCATAAGTTTTGTGAGAAGTGGTGAAAGTATTACTTGAAGTGAAAGGTACAGCTTTAAATACTTACATATAAAAAACAAAGTCTGAAAATTAAGAACTTAAGTTGAACTACAGAAGCTTTTTTTAAAGAATAACAATATCGGGGCTTCCCTGGTGGCACAGTGGTTGAGAGTCCGCCTACCAATGCAGGGAACACGGGTTCATGGCCCAGTCCAGGAAGATCCCACATGCCATGGAGCAGCTAGGCCCGTGAGCCATGGCTGCTGAGCCTGCGCGTCTGGAGCCTGTGCTCCACAACGGGAGAGGCCACAAGAGCGAGAGGCCACAAGAGCGAGAGGCCCGCGTACTGAAAAAAAAAAAAAGAATAACAATATCTAAGTTGAAGGAAGATGAATAAAAAAGCAGAAATTAATAAGATGGAAAATAAAGATACAATGGAGAGTATCAAGTTAAAAACTAGATCTCTGCAAAAACTAATTAAATAGAAAATCCTCTGGTAAGACTGATCAAGAAAAAAAGAGAACAGACAAAATATTAGGAGTGAAGTGACAGGCATAACGTCAGATAAAGAGGAGAATTTTCTGAGAGACTATTATGAAAATGTTACGCCAATAAATTTGAAAAATTAGAAGATATAGACAAATTTCTAGAAATATGTATCTTACCAAAACTGTTTTGAGAAGTCAAATGACTCCATCTCAAAATGAAATCAGATGATAAAAACCCTGCAGAAAGTAGGCATAGAGGGAACTTTCCTCAACAAAATAAAGGCCATATATGACAAACCCACAGCAAACATCGTCCTCAATGGTGAAAAACTGAAACCATTTCCACTAAGGTCAGGAACAAGACAAGGTTGCCCACTCTCACCACTATTATTCAACATAGTTTTGGAAGTTTTAGCCACAGCAATCAGAGAAGAAAAAGAAATAAAAGCAATCCAAATCACAAAAGAAGAAGTAAAGCTGTCACTGTTTGCAGATGCCATGATACTATACATAGAGAATCCTAAAGATGCTACCAGAAAACTACTAGAGCTAATCAATGAATTTGGTAATGTAGCAGGATACAAAATTAATGTACAGAAATCTCTGGCATTCCTATATACTAATGATGAAAAAATCTGAAAGTGAAATTAAGAAAACACTCCCATTTACCATTGCAACAAAAATAATAAAATATCTAGGAATAAACCTACCTAAGGAGACAAAAGACCTGTATGCAGAAAATTATAAGACACTGATGAAAGAAATTAAAGATGATACAAATAGATGGAGAGATATACCATGTTCTTGGATTGGAAGAATCAACATTGTGAAAATGACTCTACTACCCAAAGCAATCTACAGATTCAATGCAATCCCTATCAAACTACCACTGGCATTTTTCACAGAACTAGAACAAAAAATTTCACAATTTGTATGGAAACACAAAAGACCCCGAATAGCCAAAGCAATCTTGAGAACGAAAAATGGAGATGGAGGAATCAGGCTCCCTGACTTCAGACTATACTACAAAGCTACAGTAATCAAGACAGTACGGTACTGGCACAAAAACAGAAAGATAGATCAATGGAACAGGATAGAAAGTCCAGAGATAAACCCACACACATATGGTCACCTTATCTTTGATAAGGGAGGCAAGAATATACAGTGGAGAAAAGACAGCCTCTTCAATAAGTGGTGCTGGGAAAACTGGACAGGTACATGTAAAAGAATGAAATTAGAACACTCCCTAACACCATACACAAAAATAAACTCAAAATGGATTAAAGACCTAAATGTAAGGCCAGACACTATCAAACTCTTAGAGGCAATCATAGGCAGAACACTCTATGACATAAATCACAGCAAGATCCTTTTGACCCACCTCCTAGAGAAATGGAAACAAAAATAAAATAAACAAATGGGACCTAATGAAACTTAAAAGTTTTTGCATAGCAAAGGAAACCATAAACAAGACCAAAGGACAACCCTCAGAATGGGAGAAAATATTTGCAAATGAAGCAACTGACAAAGGATTAATCTCCAAAATTTACAAGCAGCTCATGCAGCTCAATATCAAAAAAACAAACAACCCAATCCAAAACTGGGCAGAAGACCTAAATAGACATTTCTCCAAAGAAAATATACAGACTGCCAACAAACACATGAAAGAATGCTCAACATCATTAATCATTAGAGAAATGCAAATCAAAACTACAATGAGACATCATCTCACACCGGTCAGAATGGCCATCACCAAAAAATCTACAAATAATAAATGCTGGAGAAGGTGTGGAGAAAAGGGAACCCTCTTGCACTGTTGGTGGGAATGTAAATTGATACAGCCACTATGGAGAACAGTATGGAGGTTCCTTAAAAAACTACAAATAGAATTACCATACAACCCAGGAATCCCACTACTGGTCATATACCCTGAGAAAACCATAATTCAAAAAGAGTCATGTACCAAAATGTTCATTGCAGCTCTATTTACAATAGCCAGTACATGGAAGCAACCTAAGTGTCCATCGACAGATGAATGGATAAAGAAGATGTGGCACATATATACAATGGACTATTACTCAGCATAAAAAGAAACGAAATTGAGTTATTTGTAGTGAGGTGGATGGACCTAGAGTCTGTCATACAGGGTGAAGTAAGTCAGAAAGAGAAAAACAAATACTGTATGCTAACACATATATATGGAATCTAAGGAAAAAAAACAGGTCATGAAGAACCTAGGGGTAAGACGGGAATAAAGACAAAGACCTACTAGAGAACGGACTTGAGGATATGGGGAGGGGGAAGGGTAAGCTATGACAAAGTGAGAGAGTGGCATGGATATATATACATTACCAAATTAAAACAGATAGCTAGTGGGAAGCAGCCGCATAGCACAGGGAGATCAGCTCGGTGCTTTGTGACCACCTAGAGGGGTGGGATAGGGACAGCAGGAGGGAGTGAGACACAAGAGGGAAGAGATATGGGACCATATGTATATGTATAACTGATTCACTTTGTTATAAAGCAGAAACTAACACACCATTGTAAAGCAATTATACTCCATAAAGATGTTTAAAAAAATGAAATCAGAACTTTAAAATCTCCTCACAAAGAAAATGCTAAACCTCCATGATTTTATACGTGAATTCTACCAAACTTTCAAGTAATCAGGTGTTCCAATCTTATACAAACACTACCAGAGATGAGAAAAAGAGGAGTACTCCCCAACTTAGCCAGTAATGTTACTGTAGCATTGATATCTAAACCAGACAAGGACAGTACAGAGGAAAAGTAACAGGCCCACCTCACCCGTGAACAGAGGCAAAAATGTAAACAAAATGTTAGCAAACCAAATGTAGCAGTACAGAAAAAGACAATATATCGTGATCAAGCAGGTTTATCTCAGAATGTGAAATTTGTGAAATATATAAACATAATTTACCATATTACCATATTAAAAGGGAAAAACCTTTATGATAATTTTAATTGATACAGAAAAGTTTTGATAATATTCAACACTGACTCATTAGAAAAGATATCTGCAAATTAGGAGTTGAGTATAGAGTTAATTACCCTATACAGGGCATCATTCTTATAAAACATTATAGAAGGATTCCTCTGAAAACTAGGAATAAGTTAAGGATATCTACAATTCTCAGGGAAATGCAGATCACAAGCACAATGAGATATCACTTCACACCTGTTAGAATATCTATTATCAAAAAGACAAAAAATAACAAGTGTCAGTGAGAACGTGTGCACTATTTGTGGGAATGTAAATTGTCACGGCCACTATGGAAGACAGTATGAAGTTTCCTCAAAAAACTAAAAATAGAACTACCGTATGACCCAGCAATTCCACTTCTGGGTATTTATCCAAAGGAAACGGAACCCTAACTTGAAAAGATTATTTGTACCCTCATTCACTGCAGCATTATTTACATTAGCCACGATAAGAAAACAACTTAGTGTCCATCAATGGATAAATGGATTTTTAAAATGTGGTGTATATATATATATATATATATATATATATATATATATATATATATACACAATGGAATATTATTCAGCCACAAAAAGAATGAAATTTTGCCATATGGAAAAACATGGATGGAGCTTGAGGGCATTGCTAAGTAAAATAAGTCAGACATAGGAAGACAAATACCATACGAGCTCACTTATATGTGGAATCTTAAAAACAAAAAAAAATTAACAAAAAACCCCAAAACTCACAGACATAGAGAACAGACTGGTAGCTGCCAGAGGTGAGGAGTGGGGAGGGTGGGTAAAATAGGTGAGGGTGGTGAAAAGTATAAACTTCCAGTTATAAAATAAATAAGTCCAACAGGTGTAATGTACAGCATGGTGACTATAGTTAATACTGTATTGTATATTTGAAAGTTGCTTTGAGGGTATCTTGAAAGTTCTTATCAGAAGGAAAAAAACTGTAACTATGTGTGGTGACAAATGTTAACTAGATTTATTGTGGTGATCATTTCATGATATATACAACTACTGGATCATTATGTTATACACCTAAACCTAATACAACATGTTAACTATGTCTCAATTTTTTAAAAAAGGAAAGAAAACTAAATCAAGCTAATCAATCAATACAAGAGCAGAGAAAAATAGGTATAGAAAATACCATGTAAATAGAAAGCATAAAATAAGATAATAAATACAATATAGCAGTACTCACAATATATTAATTAGTCTAAATGTATTGATGAAAAGTCACAGACTGTCAGATTTGATTTAAAAAAACAAACCACCAACAAAATCCAGCTATATACTGTTTACAAGAAACATATCTAAGGCAAAAGGACATATGGAGTTTGGAAATAAAAAATGGAAAAAAATAAATCAGACAAATACTAACCAAAAATGGTAACAGAGCTATAGTACTGTTGAAAGCATTATTCAGGATAAAGATGGTCACTATGTTGTGATAAAAGGATAAAAAAAAATCATCAGGAGAATTTAGTAATTCTAAATGTCCATGCCCTTTAATAACATAACATCAAAATACAGAATGGAAATTTGGTAGAATTACACATTGATAAATCTATAATCAAGATAGAAGATTTCAACACACATCTCACTAACTGATAGGTCAATAAGATAGAATATCAGTAAGAACATGGAAGATTTAAAAATATAATTAAGAAATTCTATTTTGGTTATGTCTTCACTGGTCTAAAATCTTCCATGGCCCGTATTACCTCTGGGATCATATCCAAATTCTTCCTGTAATCAAAACAGTATGGTACTGGCACAAAAACAGACATAAAGATCAATGGAACAGAAGAGAGAGTCCCAAAATAAATCCACACACTATGGTCAATTAATCTACGACAAAGGAGGCAAGAATATACAATGCAGAAAAGACAGTCTCTTCAATAAGCGGTGCAGGGAAAACTGGACAGTTACATGCAAAAGAATGAAATTAGAACAGTTTCTTATACCATATACAAAATTAAACTCAAAATGGATTAAAGACCTAAATGTAAGACTGGAAACCATGAAACTCACAGAAGAAAACATAGGCAGAACACTCTCTGACATAAATTGTAGCAATATTTTTTTGGATCTGTCTCCTAAAGCAAAGGAAATAAAAGGAAAAATAAACAAATGGGACCTAATTAGACTTAAAAGCTTTTGCACTGCAAAGGAAATCATTGACAAAACAAAAAGACAACCCACTGAATGGGAGAAAATATTTGCTAATGATATGTCTGATAAGGGATTAATATCCAAAATATATAAACATGGTAGAAAATATTTGCAAACGAAGCAACTGACAAAGGATTAATCTCCAAACTTTACAAGCAGCTCATGCAGCTCAATATTAAAAAAAACAAACAGTCCAATCCAAAAATGGGCAGAATACCTAAATGGACATTTCTCCAAAGAAGATATACAGATTGCCAACAAACAAATGAAAGGATGCTCAACATCACTAATCGTTAGAGAAATGCAAATCAAAACTACAATGAGGTATCACCTCACACCTGTCAGAATGGCCATCATCAAAAAATCTACAAATAATAAATGCTGGAGAGGGTGTAGAGAAAAGGGAACTCTTTTGCACTGTTTGTTGGAATGTAAATTGATACAGCCACTATGGAGAACAGTATGGAGGTTCCTTAAAAAACTAAAAATAGAACTACCATACGACCCAGCAATCCCACTACTGGTCATATACCCTGAGAAAACCATAATTCAAAAAGAGTCATGTACCACAGTGTTCATTGCAGCTCTATTTTCAATAGCCAGGATATGGAAGCAACCTAAATGTCCATCGACAGATGAATGGATAAAGAAGATGTGGCACATACATACAATGGAATATTACTCAGCCATAAAAAGAAACGAAATTGAGTTATTTTTAGTGAGGTGGATAGACCCAGAGTCTGTCATACAGAGTAAAGTAAGTCAGAAAGAGAAAAACAAATACCGTATGCTAACATAAATAAATGGAATCTAAAAAAAAAAGAAAAAAAAGAAAAAAAAGAAAATGGTTCTGAAGAACCTAGGGGCAGGACAGGAATAAAGACACTGATGTAAAGAATGGACTTGAGGACACGAGGAGGGGGAAGGGTAAGCTGGGACGAAGTGAGAGAGTGGCATGGACATATATACACTACCAAATGTAAAATAGATAGCTAGTGGGAAGCAGCTGCATAGCACAGGGAGATCAGCTCGGTGCTTTGTGACCACCTAGAGGGGTGGGATAGGGAGGGTGAGAGGGAGATGCAAGAGGGAGGAGATGTGGGGATATATGTATACGTACAGCTGATTCACTTTGTTATAAATCAGAAACTAAGCATTGTAAAGCAATTATACTCCAATAAAGATGTTTAAAAAATTATGTATATATATAAACAACACATACAACTCAACATCAAAGAAAAGAAAAAAAAACTCAGCCCAATTAAAAAATGGGCAGAAGACCTGAATAGACATTTTTCCAAAGAAGACATACAGATGGCCAACAGGCACATGAAAAGATACTCAACACTGTTAATCATCAAAGAAATGCAAATTAAAACCTCAGTGAGATATCACCTCACACCTGTCAGAATGGCCATCATCAAAAAGACCACAAATAACAATGTTGGAGAGGATGTGGAGAAAAGGGAACTCTTGTGCACTGTTCGTGGGAATGTAAATTGGTGCAGTCACTGTGGAAAACAGTATGGAGGTTTCTCAAAAAAGTAAAATACAACTACCATATGACCCAGCAATTGCACTCCTGATAATATCTCCAAAAAAAATGAAAACACTAATTTGAAAAAATATATGCACCCCAATGTTCAGAGCAGCAATATTTACAATTGTCAAGATATGGAAGCAAGCTAAGTGTCCATCAACAGATGAATGTATAAAGAAGATGTAATACACACACACACACACACACACACACACACGATGGAATATTACTTAGCCATAAAAAGAATGAAATGTTGCTGTCTGCAACAACATGGATAGACTTGGAGGGTATTATGCTTAGTGAAATAAGTCAGACAAAGACAAATAATGTGTGATATCACTCACACGTGGAATCTAAAAAATAAAACAAACTAGTGATATAACAAAAAGGAAACAGACTCACACACATAGAGAACAAACTAGTGGTTACCAGTAGGGAGAGGGACCAGGGGAGGGACAAGATAGGGGTATGGAATTTAGAGGTGCAAACTATTATGTATAAAATAAATAAGCTACAAGGATATATGGTACAACACAGGGAAGATGGCCAATATTTTAGAATAACCATAACTGGAGTATAACCTTTACAAACTGTGAATCATGTGCTGTATACTTGTAACTTATATAATATTGTACATTAACTATATCTCAATTTTTAAAAAACTGAAAAAAAATCCAAATTCTTCCTCTTGATCCTAAAAGTGCTCCACATTTGGTACTGCTCTACTTATCTACCCAAGCTTATTAGCTTACTTCTTACCTAGCTTATTTCTTACAACACAAATCATCTATTCTAGACAAGCAAACTGCTAATGGACCAGAGAGAGGAAGCTCTATGGGGTAGTGCTTACGTAGCTGGGCTGGAATTACACTGCAAAGATGCAGATCCTGGTTCTACCATTTACTAACTGCATGACTTTGGGCAATTTACTTAACCCTTATGATCTTCAGTCTTCTCATCTATAAAATGAGGATACTGGTAATATCTACCTCCTAGGCCCACTGTGAAGATTTATAAAAATAAGCACTGCCTGATACATTGTACTTGCTCCATAAATACTGGCTACATGTCTTTATTCATATCGCTACCATCTACTGGAATGACCCTCTTCCTCCTCCCATCTATTCAAATTCTATGCAGGCTCAAAGGCCAAGTTATTCTTCCATAAAATCTCCACCAGTTACTCCCTTCATTATCTCCCTCTTCTACAGTACACTAGTTCTCAACCTTGTAGGGGAGGGGTAGAGAGTCACAGAGGTCTTAGAGAATCTAATCGTGAAAAAAGAAGATCTTCTTAAGAGTTTTTCACAAACGCGTGTTTGAATAACTTATCTCCCACTCATAGAACTCTAAAACTGAGAAATAATGTTAGCCCATTTTTCAGATGAGATGATGATCCCTTGGGGAATCTGTCCCCAGGTAATCAGGCCAGAAATCACCAAGACTCATTCTCAGAATGATAATTACTAGACATGCCAGCAATGTTATTATATTTTATTCTATAGGAATACCTTGTTTTATTGTGTTTTGCTCTATCGTGCTTTGCAGATTCTGTTTTTCACCAATTGAAAGGTTTGCAGCAAACCTGAGTTATCAGATGATGGCTAGCATTTTTTAGCAAGAAAGTGTTTTTAATTAAGGTATGCACACTGTTTTTTAGACATAATGCTATTGCACATTTAATAGACTAAAGTATTATCTAAACATAACTTTTATATGCATTGGGAAGCCAAAAAAATTCATGTGACTTGATTTATTGCAGTATTCACTTTATTGCAGTGGTCTAGAACCAAACCCGCAGTCTCTCCGAGGTATGCCTGTACTTTACCTTCCTTGTATTGAAATTTTCTGACTAGTTTTCTCTGAAGCAACACCAAACTATGAAACACAAAATTGCCCCAATTTTATTATTTGAGGGAGTTAACTTTGAAGCTTTCTTTAAAACTTTTCTGTAATTATAATAAACAAAGAACATCATCAGTTCTAGGTCTCAGGCCAGAAAAGATACAAATAAAGCCAATCCACCATAATCTTTCATTCCCAGACATGACTTCATAAATATTTTAAAATATAGCTTCTATTGGGGCTTCCCTGGTGGCACAGTGGTTGAGAGTCTGCCTGATGATGCAGGGGACACGGGTTCGTGCCCCGGTCCGGGAGGATCCCACATGCCGCGGAGCGGCTAGGCCCGTGAGCCATGGCCGCTGAGCCTACGCGTCTGGAGCCTGTGCTCCGCAACGGGAGAGGCCACAACAGTGAGAGGCCCGCGTACCGCAAAAAAAAAAAAAAAAAAAAGCTTCTATCTTCTTACCTACAAGAATTTTTCCACAACAACTAACAAATAGTAAAATAATCTATACTCTGCTCATTCTCTACCCTTTCTTCCAATTCTCAAAGAAGTTTAATGGTAAGCAAGAAAAAAAGAAAAAGGAAAAGCATCATGAATAACCTACAAAACACAATAATCAACCTCCACGTTATTAAAAACTGATTAGCACATCTGTAGTCACAGTCTCCTTGTGCACACAGGAAGCTGTTTCACTATGTGGAGTCATACAACCAGCCTAGGAAATGAGATAAATGACTCAGGAAGAGGGGGAGGTCTGTACATGGATACATCAGTCAAAAGCTTTAATCAAAAACCAGGAGAGAAATCACTTTATAAGAAAGTAATATTGGAGTATCTGAAGAGCATAACTTTTTAACAAAAGAAAAGGATCATACAGATGAATCGTAAAGGCCACCTAGTCAAAATCCTTCATTTTCCAGATGAAAAAACTGAAGCCTGAGACCTGAACCATGGATTCCTTTGAAATCCACAGGCCTTCCAGAGAAGGGAATCTAGGAACCACCATAAGAAGAAAGCTTCCTCCCCAGCTGAAATTCACACTATCTTGTATAATGAGGCAATTGAAATAAATACTGGAAAATGCCAGGAACATTATTTATACATTCTAAATAATAACTCCTACTTAGGCCTTAGGGGAGAGTACACACACCACAAGCAACTGGATCTTCTGGATTACCAAATGCCCAGGGAGCTGGCTTAGACGGCAGTGCACTCTTGGGATGCTGACAAGGATGCAGTCACACACCTACCTGCCACTCAGAGATCGTTTCCTTTGCTCTCTTCCTTTGGCAAGTAAAAAGACCTAGAAAAAGAAAAGTGTATGCTACAGAATTTACCATATATAGGGTCATGCTTTTTAGGTTTTCCACCTGTTGTTTTCATTTTTCACAGACATGTTCTAAAAAAGAATGGGTTAATGTTTAGAAACAATTTTTGGTTAAGAGGGCCAAGAATTAATGTTTATTTGGCATAGGGGTAACTTCCCTGCACATTCTTTTCTTAAAAATAAATTTATTTATTTATGGCTGCGTTGGGTCTTCGCGGCTTTCTCTAGTTGCAGAGAGCGGGGGCTACCCTACATTGCGGTGCGCCGGCTTCTCATTGCCGTGGCTTCTCTTGTTACAGAGCATGGGCTCTAGGCATGCGGGCTTCAGTAGCGCGCAGGCTCAGTAGTTGTGGCGCACAGGCTTAGCTGCTCTGTGGCATGTAAGATCTTCCCGGACCAGGGCTCGAACCTGTGTCCCCTGCCTTGGCAGGCAGATTCTCAACCACTGAGCCACCAGGAGAGCCCCCTGCTCATTCCTGATATTGCTCATGTGGGAAATTTAGAAGAACATTTTTTTTTTTTAGAAGAACATTTTGATTGGCAGATCGGTATATGTTCACACATGGTCTATAACTGCGAAGACAAATTGAAGGCCGTGTGGTGATGCAGTTGCTTTCTTTAGGGGAAAGGCATTCAGGACTCGGTTGCCTAATTGGGAGTAAATCTACTTTCAAGCCATTTACAAAAACTGTTCAGATTTTATCGACTTAAGAAAAACACAAAAAAAGATTTCTTACTCATTGCAATTTTACTTTTGTAAGTTAAAACAGAATAGAAAATGATCATTTAATAAATGGATCTAAATTTTTCTGTTATTGGACTCTAAGTACAAATATCCGTAAAATTCTGGACCTTCGGCTCTCCTTTGTATATCACTCTTTCATTTTTATATTGAACTCTAAATCTAAAGCCAATTTCATTCCCTTGGGATTTGGTGATGAAGTCTCAGGAATGAAAACCATCAGCCAGTGCCGCTTGCTCAACTCACAGGTGATTAAGATTTTGGCAAGGGCTTCCCTGGTGGCACAATGGTTGAGAGTCTGCCTGCCAATGCAGGGGACACGGGTTCGTGCCCTGGTCCGGGAAGATCTCACATGCTGCAGAGCGGAGTGCTCCGCAACGGGAGAGGCCACCGCAGGGAGAGGCCCGTGTACCGCAAAAAAAAAAAAAAAAAAAAGATTTTGGCAAACGCCATTTTCTGAAGTGCAACCATTGTGTGTTTTACAGAGAACAAAACAACTTACGTCAGTTCTAAAATGCTACCATCATTTTTTTTGCCCTCAAATCCAAAGCTCCTTCTAGGCAAATGTACAATGTTCAATCTGCTTCTCCACTAACCGCACAAAACCTTAGCGCTGCATCTTTTTCCTTTTTAAAACGAAATAATAGATTTTGTGTATGGGTTTCTGACTAAAACTGAAGCACATGAATACACAGATTTTTATCTATGATTAAGAAATTTTCAAAATTAAATTTTCACTTCAAGTACTTCCAAGTTAAATTATAAATCAGTTAAAAATGAACCATGTGGAAATAATGTAAGTGTTTTAAGGGTCCTTTTCTATTATTTTATCAAATTACTGGAACATTGGATTTCCTAGACAAAAATACTCTATGTTCACAGCAGGATTAAAGAATGGTCGAATCAACCCTAATGATTTCCTTTACCAAAAAGGGGCAACTGAGAAATGTTTAGAAAGTAAATCTAAGTTAATCAAAAGAATGAAGAAAGAAAGTGCTTACAAAAATGTTTAACTGACCAAACTAGTTGTGTTTTGAGGGAACCTGAAAGGTAGTACTTTCACATGTTTAACCTTCTTGCCCACAGTTGGGGGGAGGGGAATCTCCCTATAGGTTACATTGCTACAAAAACATAAGTGTTGCTTCTTCTGTCCTGTCCCTCATTTTTACCTTTCTTGAGAAAAGTTCCTAAGGCTCTAGAAAATAGCTAAGATGGAAAATAGGAGTGGGTAAGAAATATCTGGAAAAGAAGCATAAGGAGAAGTGTCATCCCACGTGAGTAGTTTGGGGCCAGATCGCAAATGTCCAAGCCCAAGAACAAGGTAGAGAAGGGAGTTCTTGAGGAGAAGAGTGATTTGGCCAGATCTGTGGAAGATAAATCCTCTAGACTAGCTCAAAGAGAGAACGAAGTAAGGAAACTCTTAGGATGCTCCAGGGATAGGTCCCCAGGTATCAGTCAAGGTCCTGGCAGAAAACAGGTAGCAGTCAGGCTGGGTAATTTAAGATCAACAAAGGCAATACTACAAGGATGTAGACATGGCTTAAGGAAATTCACAAAGGATAGGACTACCATGGCAAAAGCCATAACCACTCCGAGGCCTGCAAGAACCAGGGGAATAATTAGAGTAGCTGGGAGAGGGTGGCTGCATGGAGAGAGCTGCCTGATTGGAGCTATGGCCTTTCAGAGGAACCAGCCAACCCACAGTAATAACCACAGAGGGCTAGGGACAAACATGCCCTCACCTCTCCCTCTTCACATCCTCTGATCTTCTGTCACTGCCTCCTCTGGCTGCACGAGGCTGGAAGCCAGGGGCAGGAGCAGAGTGGAGAGAGTACCGGGAGAAGTAGACAGAAGAGTCCCAGTCTAGGGGTGAGGTCACAGTAGTGGGAATGAGAAAGGAACAATACAGAGACAAATTTAATAGGACTTTTAGACCAACTGAATTTAGAGATGGGAAGAGAAAAGCCAAGGATGACATCATAGGTTCAAGCCTTGCTAGACTAGAATGGATGATTACATCAACTGAGAACCGTTGTATTCCCAACGCCCAGCACAGTGCCTTGGCCATGAAAAACCGTCTATAAACATTTGTTGGAGGGGAAAAAAGGTGGATGGATGATGGAAGAAGCAAATTTTCAGGAAGATGATGTGTTATGTAGTCTTAGACACATTGAGTTTAGAGTATGGTAGAAGAGCCCAGCAGGTGGTTGGAGATTTGAGTCCAGTGCTCTGAAAAGGAAAGGGAGAAAGATGTACCTCTAAGAATCATCTGCACAGAAGTGGCAGCTGACACAATGAGAGTGGATGAAATGGCATAGAGAGCAGGTATAAAGAGAAAAGAAGTGGGGTCTGATGACCAAACTGGGGATCTATCTGCAATATGGGACAAAGGAAGAAACACAAAGGGAAAAACCAACGAAAGGAAACGACAATATTTACAACCCTTTGCCGTACTGTTATAGTATATTCACATATATCTGCACATCCCTGGTAAGCTCTCTTTTTCTTAACACTGCACAATCTTGCCCAGCATAAAGATGATACAAATGCAAGCTGGAGACTACCACATACCTATCTGCCTCAGTAAGGTATTTTTTAAAGCCCCAATCCTGGTCTTACTAGTTTTGCTCACCTTGAATCTAACAGCCAACATTAATCCCTTTTTAATTTAGAAATTAGGCTTATTCTTTCAAGTAATCATGTACTGAATACCTATTATGTATCCAGCACTATACTCAGCAAAGTGGAAGTAAAAATCAGTCTCTGGTCATCAAGGAAATTAAAATCGACTTGGATTATAAAGAAACACTTGAGCATAAAACAATTAAAGTTCGGTTAAGAGCTGACCTATATGATTTGAACCAAATAGTATTTCATCCAGTGAGAATACCATTCAACGCCTATCGACATCTGCTCTTTCTTTTCCCTACCTCAAAAGATTGAGAAAGGAGCTAAATTCTACACAGCTGTACTTCCTATTTAAGGCCCAACCATGCCATATTGTAAATTTCTCTTAACCTTTCTTTCTTCCCCACTGTTCCATAAGGTCTGGTTAATCTTTGTATCTAGTGTCTCAAACACGGTAGTCATTCAAATGTTTGTTAAATGAATGAATGGATCAGAAGCTCAGCCAAGCCCAGAACAGCCATATCAGTGTCCTTAACACTCTCCTATGGCAAATCCCAAACGCTTTAAGGGTCAAGGAAGTTACCTAACATGACCTTTGACCTGGCCTTGGCCCCATGGTATTAAAAACTTGGTGTTGAGCATTAAGACAAAGGCTCAGAAAAACCCCAGCAAATCTTAAAATGCTTTTAGAAAAGAGGAAGAAAGAATATTAGAGCCCGATTCCTGAGGCATAAAATGTGCTCACTAAATGTTTGATGAGTGAATGAACAAAGGAGAGCTGAGGAAAGCCAATGAGCTCAAGAAGAGACCAAACTCAGGGGGGCAGGTGTGATAGGTGGGGCTGTATCTAAAGCCCTCTCTAGCTGACACTCAACTGAATGTACTTCCTAACTAACGGCTATTATATCCATTTCTATGGATTAATTCTCCAGCTAACCCCTTCTTCACTAATCCCAACTTCCCATTAAAGGTAAAACAAATCCTATAAACCACACAATCATCAGTGCCTCCTACACTGGACTGTACATATTCATCACCTTGATATTTTGTTAAAATGAAGGTTTTGAATCATTACATCTGAGGCCAGATGTAATGAGGCCAGAGATTCTGCATCTCTAACGAGTTCCCAGGTGATGCTATACTGCTGGTCAACAGACCACACTTTTCCAGCATGAAGAGCCTAGAAGACATTGCAGATAATATGTACGTAGTCTTAAAATCACAGTTAAGATAACTCCTGCTCCCACACTTCCTAGTTGTAAAATCTTAGACAAGTCATTTTACTGAGCCTGCCTTTGGAATATGGTGCTTACTAGGTACCAGGAACTAAGGCTTCAAATTTATCAACTTATGAATAGGACTTAAGTTAAACAACCTGTCCAATGTGGATACAATAAACCCAGATCTTATTCTAGGAGTTTGATTCAAGAACCTGGTGCTTAATCACTGTATAAGACTGCCTTTTCAGCACAGCTCCCAGAGCCATTATGAAGATTAAATAATAATTGGTACTTAGCTCACATTTACTGAGCACTCATAGGCTCCAGACCTCTGTGTAAGCTCCCTTGGGAGCATATTAACTCATTTATCTTCATGCCAGCCCTAAGAGGCAGGTACTATTAGTATCTCCATCGTACAGGTTTTAAAATAGGCCCAAAGAAGTTAAACAGCTTAAGGTCAAACACTAGTGCAGTCAAGGTCGGAATCCAGGCAGTCTCGCGGCAGAGCCCGGCGCTCTTTTGCCACAAGCCAGCAGAGGATGCGGCCCAGGGTTCCGGGGACCAGATATCAGCTCACCCACTCAGGGCGGTCTAACTGCCAGGTCCGCTCACTCCCAAAACAAACCAAGCCCTCGTCTACGCGTAGCTTTACGTACATCTGTGGGAAGTGTCTTTCTCGGCCCACAACCCGGACCCCCATGAACAAGTCAGGGCTCTAGAGAAAAATAATTTGTCAGGTCCTAAGAAGAGCTGATTGGCTAAACATCTTGAGAACTGACTTACACTTAAACTGTAACACAGTTGCTCCGGGACCCCCTTAATCTGCGGCCCCCAAAACATGCACCGCAGGCTGGGCTCCGCGCGCCTACTCCGCCTACATCCGGTCTCGAGCCCGAGGGCCGCCTCTAATCCCATTTGCTCTCCAACACCGCCCTCTGCCGGCCTTCCCTTGGGTCGCCGGCATTGTGAGTCCCTTCCGGGTGTCCCGGAAGCGGAGTTTTCTCTTCCGGGACGAGCGTCTGGGCGACCGCACGTGGTAGTAGCGCCGGGGCTTGAACCTAGCTGGCAGAGAAGTGATTGCAGCTGTCTCCTAGAGAGAGGGAGCCGCGCCGGAGCCATGGAGGGTCAGAGCGTGGAGGAGCTGCTGGCAAAGGCGGAGCGGGACGAGGCAGAGAAGCTGCAGCGCATCACGGTGCACAAGGAACTGGAGCTGGAGTTCGACCTGGGTAACCTGCTGGCCTCGGACCGGAACCCTCCGACCGGGCTGCGGCACGCGGGACCCACGCAGGAGGCCGAGCTGCGGGCCCTGGCGCGGGACAACACGCAGCTGCTCATCAACCAGCTGTGGCAGCTGCCCACCGATCGTGTGGAGGAGGCGCTGGTGGCGCGGCTGCCGGAGCCCACCACTCGTCTGCCGCGCGAGAAGCCTGTGCCCCGGCCGCGGCCGCTTACACGCTGGCAGCAGTTTGCGCGCCTCAAGGGCATCCGTCCCAAGAAGAAGACCAATCTGGTGTGGGACGAGGGGAGCGGCCAGTGGCGCCGCCGCTGGGGCTACCAGCGGGCCCGCGACGACACCAAGGAATGGTTGATCGAGGTGCCCGGGAATGCCGACCCCATGGAGGACCAGTTCGCCAAGCGGATTCAGGCTAAGAAGGAACGGGTGGCCAAGAACGAGCTGAACCGGCTGCGTAACCTGGCCCGCGCGCACAAGTTGCGGCTGCCTAGCGCGGCCGGCATGCACCCTACCGGACACCAGAGTAAGGAGGAGCTTGGCCGCGCCGTGCAGGTGGCCAGGGTCTCCACCGCCTCTGTGGGGCGCTTCCAGGAGCGCCTGCCCAAGGAGAAGGCGCCCCGGGGCTCTGGAAAGAAGAGGAAGTTTCAGCCTCTTTTCGGGGACTTTGCAGCCGAGAAAAACAGCCAGTTGGAGATGCTGCGAATAATGAACAGCAAGAAGCCTCAGTTGGACGTTACGAGGGCCACCAATAAGCAGATGAGGGAGGAGGACCAGGAAGAGGCGGCTAAGAGGAGGAAAATGAGTCAGAAGGGCAAGAGAAAGGGGGGCCGACAGGGTCCCGGGGGTAAGAGGAAAGGGGGCCCGCCCAGCCGAGGAGGGAAGAGGAAAGGGGGCTTGGGAGGCAAGATGAATTCCGGGCGGCCTGGCTTGAGTGGCAAGAGAAAAGGAGGGCAACACCAAGGAGGAAAGAGGAGGAAGTAAATTTCACCCTCGGACCTGCTTGTAAACCAAGAACTGTACTTAATGTTAAGTTCTAGGTACAGTAGGGGGATACAGAAGATGGGGCCGCTGCCTGCATCGAGCTTCAGGTTAAAGGGCTAGGCTTGCCCTCCTCTGAAGATGGTTGTAAATGTTTGATTCGACAAATTAATGCATTTCCCACAGCCAAAACTTTTGCTGGAGATTAAAGGATGTATTTAAGGACATACGAATTGTAAAGAATTTGTGGAAACTAGGAGTGAGTTCTGTTTTTAAACAGCCATTTTTTTTCTCTCTCTCTTTAAACTTTGGATGGGGTGTAAGGGAGAGAGCTGGTCATATTTCAGAGACTTTTAATAGATTGGTATCTGCATTATTTTGATAACAAGCTTGTGTATTTATCAAAGGAGAGGGACAGAAAGGTTACATTTTCAGAATGGTTGTAAAGGTTATTTAATAAAAGTGTCTTATGTAATGTTGCTTTTAACTTTTTGGCTACTGGTACAAATCTTAAGTAAAGCTTGTGACCTGGATACCTGGCACAGATTACTTTCATTTACTTTCTAGAAAACATAGCTAAATTATGATTTCAGTGAGACCACTTTTATTAGAAAAGCTCATACTTCTTTTGGTATCAGATATAATATTGAAAGTGTAGTACAACTGGTGCCTCTTTCAACACTGAAAACATTAATTTGCTGTAAATGATAAATTGGGGCTTCACTAAATAATAGTAATAATCCTCATTAATCCTAATTTTATACTTAAATCTTTATCAACGTTTATGTCCCCAGTTTTTTTAAAGCTTCAAGTAGGTCTGTTTGGGGAAGAGAGAAAGAAACTCACAAAGTCCTTACTTGGAACATTATCTTTTGATTCATTTGTCAAATTTAACCTGAGCTGGTTTGATTAGGAGGTGAAATGTTTACAGCTATTCTGGGTCTCTTTCCCTAATTGATATCAGTAACTCATCTTCGTAAAAATACATATCTCCTGAAAAGGATTCATAGTACATCTAGAATGGGGGGGGTGGTGCTTTTTTGCTGCTGTTATAGGTCTGAGGAGCCACTCTACTCTTGCTTTTTGGTCTGACAATTGATAGGAAATTAAAATTGAGATCGTTTGTCTCTCATTTTTTCACTGTTGTCTCATCTTTGTTACTTTTAGAAATTGCCATGAAAGAAAAGATTAATTCAGATTTCATAATAGGTTACTAAAACACAGATGTTCAGTTGTTACTGTCTTAAAATACTTTGTGATAAAGTTAACTCTGCCATCATTGATCATTGTTTCCACTGGGACCTGGAAACTTGGAGCTGCTAAACCCTGGCCCTCCCTTCCCACATAACCGTGGAAACTTAACTACTGATAAAACCATTTAATGGTATCCCGAACAACTTCATCAAAAGCCAAACCATTCATAGACCATTTAACACCTTTTAAATTCTTCTCAACTGTCCGGGATTTTTTGTTTTTGTTACTGTTTTGTTTGGGAATTTTTCTGGCTTTTGTTTTGTGACTTGATCTAGCAGTTGGACACAATACTGGCCTTGTAAAAAAAAAAAAAAGACCCTAGGGCTTTTTGCAAAGTTCTTGTTTACCGTTAAATTTAAATGCAGTGTCTTAATTTATTCTGAAAATACTCTGAGAAGCCAAAATAGCAGTCAGAGTGGAAAAAGAATGCCCTTGTTTCTCCCTTTCCCCTCGTCCCCAACTTGTGACATAGTTTACATAGAGACATAGGAAAGTACCCCAAATCCCTACGGAGCAGTTACCTGTGTGGCAATTTCAAAGGTGGATGGTGAGACTTTGCAGCTGGGGCAGTCGTAGTTCCGACTGGTGGGAAAATGGTCCTCTGCCAAGGGCTGTCGCTGGGGCCGGAGACCGCGGCGCGGGTGGGCGGAGGAGAGGCGGCGGCCGGGATTGGCCGGCGGAGGAGGGGGCGGGGCCGCGGAGAGAAGCACTCCGCACAGCCATGGCCGCTCCTCGCGACAGGGTAGCGCACTTGCTGAGGCAACTGCAACGCGCAGCGTGAGTGCGGGCGGCGCGGGCTGGCGGGCAGGGGATCGGAGGGTGCGGCCGAGCCCACGCAGCCCCCGGGGAGCAACTCGCCCGGGCCGGCACGTTCTTCCTCGTGTCACTTTCGAGAATTTGGGGACCGGGTACCGCAGTGCGCGGCGGCCTGGACGGCGCTGTCTGCCAAGCAGCTAAGCAGCCAGACGGCCAAGCGCGGCGCGATAGGCTGCTTTTCCTCTGCCTGATCTGCGGTTTAGGAAAGTAAGGCCCAGAGAGGAGAGCGCCTGGTCCCAGATCTGCGCAGGCAGCGGAGAGCTTGGAACAGTGACCCAGAGAAATGCATGTATCCAATCAACACATATGTATCGGGTGTATGTAATGTGCCCAAAACTATTCTAGGTGCCGGGGATACAAAGACGAAAGACTGCAGCAAAGTCTAGCAGGGAATTGCATGAGCGGACAGGAGTGAAACGGGCCTCTGCAGAATGCAGCGGACAGAGGGCGTAGAAGAGAGAGGGATGAGAGAAATCACCAGGAGCTTAACTCCCTGGCATGTACAGGGCAGTCAGGGTATTAAACGTTATGACACGTCTGACTCGCCCTCCAGAAATGCCGGGTACATAGTAGCTGCCTGATAAATACTTGTTGAATGTGCAGGTGCACAAGTCCGCCTGGGAACACAGGGGGAAAAAATGAGCTAACAGGTGGAGATAAATAGGGGGAAAGGAGGGGACTAGAGAGGAATTTCAGGCAAAGGGAAGAACAACACCAGAGACAAAAGCCGTAGTTCCAGGATCTAAAAGTAGCTAAAGACTGGACCTACCATGATAGGAGGACGTGAGGAAAGAAAAAACAGATGGCGAAAGACCATGAATTAGAAAATAGCCAAATTTACTGGGCGCTTACCAAGCACAGGGCGCTGTCCTACACACTTTACATGCACTACTACTAATAACTCTAATCCTTACAACAACGCTATGCCAAGCTGTATTATTATCCTTCTATTACAGATAAAGAAATAAAGGCATGGAGAAAAATAATTTGCCCAGTGTCATACACTAAGCAAGTGGCACAACCATAATCTGGACCCAGGTGTTCTGGCTTCACTATCCTTGTTCTCAGTCCTATGCTAAGGAATTTTAATTGTGTCCTGTAGATAACAGAAAGCTGTTGAAGCAATAGTCCTCACTGTGAAACATACTCTTTGAGATGCCCCATGAAAAAAGAATCCCATGGCCAGATAAGTTTGCAAAACTAACCAACTGCTGCATCACCCTAGGGAGAGTCAGGATATATGTCAGCACACGAAGGACACTGAGAGCTCCTGCAGGGAAGAAAAGAAACAAAAAGTTTAGCTGTATTTAAACTCTTTGTTCTAAACCTGTGTCATCACAGAACTCTTTATCAAGCAACCCCATTCATATCCCTTGGAACCAGTGTCACGCAGAACGTGTTTTTGGAATAGCTGCATGCAAAGGAGGGTGGCATGATTAGAATTAAGCTGAAGCTTTCTGGCGGCAGTGGAGAGGAAAGACTGGAGGTAATTGTCAGGCTCCAGCTAAAAGGCACCAAGGAGCGGCAGTTGGTACAAGAGGGTAGATGTAAGAGATATGGAGATATAAGAAAAATTGGTTAGAATCAGCAGGATTTTGTGTCTGATTAGTGAGACAAGAGAAGCGGAGGTTTCTGGCTGGGGCATCGGTCAACAGTGGGGCCATTTACCAACGTAGGGACTGTAAACTTTAGGAGGAAGATGATAATCATTTTGAGTTGGACATGCCTCACGTACATCCAGGTGAAGACCCCGAGCAGGTAATTGAATACATTGTTCTGGAGCTCGGGAGCGAGTTGGAAACACACCCATATAGAGAGCAGTTGACACCATGGATGTAGAAGCAAAGGCCTTGACAAACTGTATTCCTAGAAGAAAAGGGCTGAGGATGAAGTCCTGCGGAGCAGCACTGTGTGGTGCTTTGTTCTTTGCATTTTTTTTTTTAATCCCATGTAGAGAGTGAGAGATTGCAGGTAAAAATCTTGGAAAATTGGGAAATGGTATCATTGGGCCCACGTTTTGCCCGGGGAAAGTCTGCCAGAGCTGAGGTGAAGCTGTGCCCACCGGCTTCGGACAGGGCAGCACTCCAGCTTCCTGAGAGACAAGTCCCTCCACCCCAGGGCAGCCCACCACTCAGTCCACACACACAGCAGCTGTGCTGACAGCCAGCTGCTCTGGCCTCATTTCCATTACCTGCTGGCCTCTTTAGGCACTTGGATTTGCACATGCTTTGCACTCTGACTGCTGGAAAAGGAACCAGCATTAAAGGATAGGAGGGGTGACCAAAGAGGTGAGAGGAAGGAAGGGAAGGAGGGAAGGACAGTTTGCAGTGCTCTCATCCCCAGGGTACCACAGGGAACCAAGCAGCCTAACATCCATGGGACTTAAGTGTGTGTGTGGTGGTGGGGGGGGGGGTCGGTGGGGTCAGGCAGGGCAGATAATAAACAATAAACTAGTAAGTAAAACTTAGAGTATATTTGATGCAGCTAGGTACTAAAAAGAAAGAGAAAGCAAAGGGGGATGGGGTGTTGGAGGAGAGGATGCAATTTTAAAGACAGAGAAAACCTCAACTACTTACAGTTTCCTGTGGCTGCTGTAACCAATTACCATGAACTTAGTGGCTTAAAACAACACACATTTATTATCTTACAGTTCTCAAGTTCAGAAGTCCAAAATCAGTTTTCCTGGGCCCAAATCAAGGTGTCGGCAGGGCCACATTCCCTTCAGAGGCTCTAGGGCAGAGTCCATTACCTTGCTTTTAACAACTTCTAGAGCTACAACGCCTGCATTCCTTTGCTGGTGGCCCCTTCCTCCATCTTCATAGCCAGCAACGTAGCATCTCGCTTCAGCGGTCACATTGCCGCCTTCTGTGTCAAATCTCCCTCTGCCTCTTTCTTAGAAGGACACTGTGATTACCTTTAGGGCCCACTCAGATGATCCAGGATAATCTCTCCATCTCAAGATCCTTAACACATCTGCAGAGTCCCTCTTGCCACACAAAGTAATATTGACAGGGTCCAGGGATTAGGACCGGAACAGCTTTGGGGCTCAGCTCAGCACACTCACCGGGGAAGTAACTGTTGCAAACCACGTGGCTCTCTGGGGACGTATCTGGAGTTGGAGCATGCCTGGCATGGTTTCAGAACAAGGTGTCTGGATCAGACTGAGCGAGAAGGAGATGAGGCCAGAGACACGGTGGGCATGTCGGGGTGGCCAAGGATGACCCTAAGGTTTTTGGCCTAAACAACCAAAGTTGAAGTTGTCATTAAGCTGGGATAAGGAAGAGGCTTTGAGGGGAAGACCAGGAGCTGAGTCTTAGGGACAATGTGAGACGCCTAATAGACATTCAAGTGACGATGTCGAGTAGGAAGTTGATTCTGGAGTTCAGGAGAGAAGTCTAAACAGAAAGAGTAAAGTGGGAGTCATCAACATAGAAGGTGATCAAGGCCATGAGACCAGGTGAGGTCACTCAGGGAGTGAGTGAGTGTGGTAAGAAAAGAGAAGGATCTACGGGCTGAACGCTGGGACCCTCCAGCATTTAGAGTCAAGAGCATGAAAAGAAACTAGGCCAGGAGCAGGCAGTGCAGTAAGAAGAAAACCAGGGAACTGTGTCCTGGAAACCAAGGGAAGGAAGTATTTCCAGGGAGGAGGGAGTGAACGGGAGGATGCAAATGACAGGTCTGAACTGAGAACTGAGTGGTGTATTAGCACCGAGAGGAGGGCCTTAGCGACCTGGTAAGTTTGTCAGTGGAGACATGGGGCAAAGGCTCATTGGAAGATATTCCAGAGAGAATGGGAGAAGAGAAATTGGAGAGAGCAGGTGTAGTTGGCTGAAGGGAAGGGGGGAGGCGGGGGCAACAGTGGGAAAGGGAAGGGGGACAAGAGGAAGTTGTTGGATGATGGTTGATATAATGTGCGGTAGTCAACATTTTCCTACTGATGGATCAGATTTGGGGGCAGGGAGATTTTGATGACGCAGGAGAGGAAAGGAAGAACTGCTGGTAGTGATGCTTGACGTTTAGTGCACAGGGGAGAGGTTGGCCTTTGCTAAGAGCGTGGCCAGTTTATTAATAATTCCAGGAGGGAAGCCAGAATAATGGTGCCAGAGCCAGATGGTGGGTAGATAAGAGCCTCGCTCTAACCCTGCGGATTTCAGGGGCCCAAGGATGCGTGGGAGAAAAGGAAATGGAGTCAGTGGATGTAGGCGAGGAGGAGAGAACCAGCCGGAGGGGTTAAGAAGTTGAGAGTTTTAAGCATGAAACTCTTAAATATGATGACAAGGATCAAGTAAGGGGGAAGAGGCTAGGACGTACAGAACAGATGGAGGTCCCAAGACAGCAAGAGGGGGTGGGATTCAGACCACAACTAAGGAGTAAGAATGATGAATTGAGTGAGGTAGCCTGAAAACTTGAAATACATATAATAAAAAGAGAAGGGGGGATGGGTGCTCCCACAGTCCTTCGTGTTGGATAGCTTCAAGTTTGGATTTTTCCTTCCCTTTGAGTCTCTTTTTTTGTCCTGGAGGGGCGTAAAGCAGGGAAAGACCTCGAAAGTAGTGCCTTGTGAAGGACAACGCCAGGGCCTTGCCTAATGCCGGTGTTCCTGCGGGAGCTGGCAAATGGCTCAGACCCGCCAGGATGCTCTTGGGAAACAATTCCACGTGGCGTTCTCAGCCGTGCCCACCAGATGGCAGCCTCGGCTCATGGTGGCGCTCACACCCGCCCACGCCCGTTTTCACTTAATTCAGTTTTTGAGATCTTGACCGTCAGTGAGTTTAACCCTTTTCCTTCCTTCCCCCTGTCCCCTCTCAGATGTGTTCATTCTAAGTTTGCAGGCCGGGGGCAGGGGGGTGGTATGCACGCAGGTACCTACTGGACTCACCGGGACAGGGTCCCCTGGGCAATAGAGAGAAACATAAACCCTTTTGCGAGGCTCAGTCGGATGGCGAACAGCAGGAAGAGAAGCCGGAGAAGAGACCGTCCAAGAAATCGGAGGCGACCAGGACAGGAAGGGATACGGAGGTCACGGGAGGTAAAGTCTCGAAAGAGGAGGGCGTGGGAAATCCGTAGAGGAGCGGACTGAGAACTGAGCCGGGGTGAGGGATTCGGCGAGAAGGTGACAGATGTGACAGTAGGTGTGACAGTAATTTATGCGGACCCGGAGGGTGGGGCCGGGGAGGGGCCGAGCAGGCGGAGCCGAGAAGGGACGGAGGCGCGAGGTGATGACCAGGGTGGCCTGCAGGCCCACTGAGGGCTTCCGGAGGAAACGGCCCAAAGCCTGCTGGAAGAAAGACGAAACACCCTGAAGACAACGGGAAAATAACACGGAAAGTTCCGCGGGAGAAGGATGGGGAGATGAGGTGCGAGTAGTTAACACTGGGTCAATTTGGCCAAAGCTCCTAACCTAGGAAGAGCTAAGACCCCATCTTTCTGGGGGGGCTTAAACAATAGAAATTTATTTTTCCACAAATCCGGAGGCTAGAAGTCTGAGATCAAGGTGTCAGCGGGGTTGGTTTCTTCTGAGGTCTCTCTCCTTGGCTTGTAGACGGCCGTCTTCTCTCTGTGCCTTCACGTGATCTTCCTCTGTGTGCGCCTTGCGTTATATGAGATTCCACCTTGCTAGCAAGTTCGCTCTGGAGACTCTCCTTGCTGACCTGATGAAGTAAGTGGCCTTGCTGGCCCAGGAATTCCAGGTGCCGTCTAGGAACTGAGGGCAGTCTCCAGTGGACAGCCAGCAAAGAGCCAAGGCCTCAGTCCTATAGCTCTCCGCGCCGGTTCCTCACGTCCCCCGGAGTCGCCAGAATGGGTTTGCGAGTTGCTGCGTCCATGTAGGTCCCGAGGCGGCAGCGGCCGCCGGGAATCAACCCGATAAAGCCAGGAAGCGGACAGAAGTCTTTTGGGAGAGCGCGCAGCGAGGCCTCGGGTGCCCGGCCGGAGAGGCCCTCAGGCGATGCCGGAGGGAGTCCAGCGCCTGTCCCGGGTCTTAACCTGGCCTGCCGGTGGGGACGGGGACGGGGCACCCTCCCTTACACCTTCCTGTAGCCCCAGAGCGCTCATCCCAGCTCCCCGCATTTAACTATAGCTTGAGAAATAAGTGGAAGAACGATCCTACAATGCTAGAAAGACTCCGAGTCAACTTTTTGTCCATGGTGATTTCTGGCTTTTTCTGTCGTGGGGTGTTTGCTGTAGCTACTACTCTGATAGCCTCTTAAGACCAGAATGCAATGTGTGTTACTTTAAGGCTTCTTATATTCTGGTTTTCTGGTTTCACACTACTTTTTCTTTTCGTTTCCCTAGATGCCAGTGCCCAAGTCATTCTCATACTTACTCCCAAGGTAATAATACATTTTGTGTTTAGCCACAATTTCAGTTTCCACTGTTGGCAACACATTTGGGCAAAGTGTAAAGTAAGAGAATCAAGGCATGTGATAGGAAGATTGGTGAAAATTTTCACTTGAAATCGGTAGTATGAAGTTCTAATTATACTATCTCAGCTGAATGTATGCTACTGATTATGTTTTTGGCTCAAATATATATTTAATGCTATTTACAATGTCTTTCTATTTTAAACAGAATTATTTGCCAAAGCTAAAAGTGGTGACACAAATAGGATTTTAGGGTTGTCTGAGCTCATCAAACAGAATTAATCAAGATGAAATCTCTGAAAGGTTCTAATACATCCCCAAAGAAGAGTCCGAAGAACAATGTGGTTCCCAGAAGGAAAAAAATTGCTTGGATCAATTTTTAAAATAACACTCTATTTCTTAATAATTAAAAATGACAAAAGTTTTCAGTTCCTACAAACATCTTCATTCTTACCAACTCCATTGTCCACAGAGCAGTGGGCAGCTCATTGTAGCTTCAACGTGTCCTCAGAATGTCACATGAATTATACTGACACAAAAACAGATCTCACCTCTTAGGAGAAAAGGTCAAATCTAAACAGTGGTAAGGGATGGAAGGGAGGGGCCTGCCCACACAGGATCCTAAGCAGAAACTCACAAAGAAGCCTGTTGGGATTAGAACAGATAGAGTAACTAACTGAGGGCTTTTTCCTGCCTAGAGAGTGACTCATCCTTCAGGACCAGCCAAGGGACCTCCCCCCACAAGTCATTAACAGCCATCCACTAAGCAGAAGCGTGCCGTGCCTTCCAGGCCCTCATGGACACATGCAGAATTTTGTCTTCAGCTGATTTTCTGCAATTCTTAATTGGTTTCAACAAAGAATCAGTAATTTTCCTATTTGGGGCTATAAAATTAGTAATTTAGAGAAAGATAATCTCAGTGTTTTCTAGGATCCAATTTATGTCTTTTCCTAAATTTTAGTAACAGGAGTAATAGATTATTTCTTTAAAGCCTGTTGAGATCAAAGAAATTTGGATTATGATTAAGGATACCCTTGCCAAAGGTAGATTTTTGTCCCGTTGTGATCTGTCTTGTAAAAAAAAAAAAAAAAGGTAGTAAAAATTGTTCTGTAGACTTTTTTCAATCTTATGACTGGTCAAGACTGATAAAAATAAGTAGATGAAAACAAAGATAAAACCCACTAAGTAGAGGCCTCTTATTGTTCCAGTATAACAGAAAATCATTTTTGCCATAACGAAACCTGATATTTTGTAAAGAAATATCAGTTTATAAAAATTTTTAAATTTCCCAAAGAAAACTAAATAGCTTACATGTATAAGCTTGAGAAATATAAATATCTCACTGTGATAAGTACCCCCCATAGAGAAAATCTTAATTTAAACAAATTATCACAGTTGCTATAAGGAGTGTAAGCAGGACTCCAATTAATGAATTTACTAAGAGTTGTTCCCTAATAATAATTGAACTCTAGAGTCTAGAGGATTTTTTTCTAGTGGATTTTTACACATTATGTTTTCAAAAGTATATTTTAATTTCAACGGAGAAAAGATTTTAAGTAACTTTATTTTCACACACTCTGCATCAAGCTAGCGTTACATTCTCTTAAAATGCAGGTTTTAATTTTAATCTAATAGGCAACAATGAAACCTGAAAAATGTATTTTAGGTAAGGCTTCAAGGGAAACGTTTATATTCACGGCTGAAAATCCAATTCACTATCAAATGACAGTATTTTTGCTCTGTTTTTGAGGCTACTCTGATGCTAATTTTTACATTTCTAGCTCCTGGACTTTCACCTTCTGGGAAAACAACAGATTATGCCTTTGAGGTAGATTTAATCATTCTTTCTTTCTTTTATGAATGACTTGAAAGAAATACAGTCAGAGTATTTTGCTAATGCATTATTATCTCATTTGAAGTCTGTTATTAATAGATGTTCCCTAACATTATTTTATCAGCACCTATTTATCAAAGTACTTTGTCAGGATAATGGAATATAAATCTTCTGATAACACAAGTAATGTGTAGAATACTGTTTTCTGTACAGCCATTAAAATAGAGCAAATTCCCAGTTCTACGAACTCTCCAACTTGTATGATAAATCTTCTTTAGTTTCGTAATTATAACAACCCCAAAAGAGGTGCAAGTAATCGGTTGAAGCAAGAATAACGGAACAGTTAATTCCGATGAATTTTTATCATACTGTAATTACATAATTGTTTGTATAAATCCCTGTCTCCTCCTAGTTCAGGGGTCATAAATTAAAATGTGACCAGAGGCCTGACAGTTAGTCATTCCAGGAGCAGGCTGGGGGAGGATGGTGCTGAGTTTGCTGAGAGCACAGGCCCATCTCAAGGGTGCAGCCTGCCCTCAGCCCCCTGTGATTGCAGCCACACTGGAATGCAGCCCGGTGCTGCCCGATTATTCAAGAGAGATAGAAACCCAGATGGTCACATTGCTTTTTATTTTTAATTAGATAATAAGAGTCATTATCGAAACCAAGAAAAAAAAAGAGAAGAAGAAATTTAAACATAACATCGATCAAACAAAACATGTCTTCAGGCCAAAAGCGACCCATCATGCATTGGTATAAAAGCTCTTCTCTCAGCTGTAAACTTTATGAGGCCGTGTTTCTCTTGTTCGTAGTTGTGTTACCAGAGCCTAGCACATGCCTGGAATATAGCAGACACTCAGTAGTGTTGGTTGGATGGGAGGATGGATGGATGGATGGATACACGCATGCAAGGGTGGTTGGATAGATGAATGGTTGGAGGAGTGAATGAAGGCACTAAAAATACACAAAGATAACAACATTTACCTTGGAAAATAAGAAGATATTTGTTCATTTAAGTGTGGAGGCAAGAAGAGGCAAGCATTTCAAGTTGAGGGAACAATTGAGAGATTATGATATATTTGGGAAAAAATACATAATTCCAGTGTGACTGGAGCCAACGTTTGCTTAAAGAAGTACGATGAGTATGAGGCCAGATGCGATGACCTAGAATGCCATGCTGGGGAATATATACTTTATTCTCTAGACAATGGGGAACCATTTCAGGGTTTTAGAAGTGAAATGACCAACTCTCTAAACACCCATCCCCTAAATCTCTTTTTATTTCCAGATGGCTGTTTCAAACATTAGATACGGAGCAGGAGTTACAAAGGAAGTGGGCATGGCAAGTATTTAAGATTTCTACAGTCTTCTACTATAAACGTTACACTGATTTGATTTTATTTAGGCTTTTTTAAAAACATTTATTTATTTATTTGGTTGCACCGGGTTACAGCATAGGGGCTCCTTAGTTGTGGCATGCAAACTCTTAGTTGCAGCACGCATGTGGGATCTAGTACCCTGACCAGGGATCAAACCCAGGCCCCCTGCATTGGGAGTGCGGAGCCTTATCCACTGCACCACCAGGGAAGTCCCTGTATATTTTAAAACAAGTACAAATTGACAGCAGTTGAGTCTTTTGTTTTGGACTCAATGTTAAGTTTGCCAGAAGTATCTAGTGTAATCAAACCTAACTTATACATTATTTTTGTTATTGTAGGACCTACAAAACATGGGTGCTAAAAATGTTTGTTTGATGACAGACAAGAACCTCTCCCAACTCCCTCCTGTACAAACAGTGATGGATTCCTTGGTGAAGAATGGCATAAACTTTAAGGTTTATGATAATGTGAGGGTGGAACCAACCGATAGAAGGTATTCTTTGATTGTCCTTAAATTTACTTTAAGCAGAAGTCAGCACATACCAATGTTGATTGAAACTTGCCCCAGGCCTTATTTAATGGCTCAGCAATTTATTTCTGAAAAACCCGACATATGGCCTTTATTTTCCCTTCTCCAAGCTTCATGGAAGCTATTGAATTTGCCAGAAGGGGAGCTTTTGATGCCTACGTGGCCATGGGTGGCGGCTCCACCATAGACACCTGCAAAGCCGCTAATCTGTATGCATCCAGCCCTGACTCTGATTTCCTGGACTACGTCAATGCTCCCATTGGGAAGGGAAAGCCTGTGACTGTGCCTCTTAAGCCTCTGATTGCAGGTAAAGACTGTTTGTCTCTTTTATTTTGCAACTGGCAAAAGGCCTCAGGAAAGACACAAGCCAGTAATTTTTGGGTGTATGTTTTCCAAAGTTTCCTGATTTCTTCATTTCCATATAGTACCTTGTTTGGAGATTGAAACAGAGAGCCATTCATTCATGTTTAAAATTCTGATTTTCATTATTGCACAGACAGAGAAAATTTGGGTCACTAGTAGGAAAGTTTGCAGAGTTAAGCTATGAAGTCACTATGTGGAAGAGAAGGGAAGCTCATCGTCTATAGATTATTAGATCCTCCTGTGGGCAGGTTTGTCTTCTGAGCCCCTCTCGGTTTTGTCCCACTTTGCCAGCCACTGTGAAGTTTAAGGGGAACGTTCCCTTTTATTTTTCTGATGTTGACTCAACCCTTTCTTCCACCTAATGGCTCCTCAGCTGACCTGGGGCTTTGTCTCTGCCCTGGGACATGTGGCCAGCGTGGCCTCGTCACTCTGGGCGACACCTGCTCTGTGGCTGCCAGGGCACAGACACGCACATCCAAATTAGAATCGCTTGTCTGTTCCACATAGACCTTGGGACGTTTCTGTCTTGTCTTCCCTCCCATTTTATGGCTGTCAGCATATCACTGTCTAAAGTCTTACATCTAAAATGTACTAGCTGGACAATATCAGGGTTTTTTTAAATTTAATTAATTTATTTTTATACTGCAGGTTCTTATTAGTTATCTATTTTATACATATTAATGTATACATGTCAATCTCAACCTCCCAATTCATCCCACCACACCCACCCCCAGGAAAATATCAGTGTAAAGTCTTGTCCTCTCTCTCCTCCCGCTCTCCTACTCCCACTGTGAACGGGCCCTGTAATGGGGCAGGAGTGAGTTGACAGCGGATGAACTGCTTTGACGTGAATGAGTGATCAGCAGGGGGCAGCATAATTGATGTCTGGCAAATGGAACCCTCTGGTGAAACTGTGTCAGCATCACACAGAGGGGTGATTAGTGAAGTTTAGAAACTTGACAGAACTACAAAACCGCAGAGTCCAGCAAAGGCAGAGTGTTACTGTTCTTGCTGCCAAGAGGGAATAAAGATGTCTTTTAGAGACGGCAAATACGAGTTTTCTTCCCAGAGATGCCGAGAGGCCTGCTTTTGAATTCCCAACTGCAGCTGCTTAAGCTCTGACGCTAGAGGAGCCCGAGGCTCCCAGAACTCCTCCCTGTTAATACAGAAACAGACATCACACATACACGTTAAACACACATGCGTGTAATACAGACATGGACATCATGCATACATATTAGGCATACATACATGTTAGTGTCAATACGGACATCAAACATACATGCTAACACAGATACAGGCATCATGCATACATATGAACTGCACGTACGTTAGGTTTACATGCATGTTAATGCAGACATAGACACCATACATGCCAAACATGCATGTGTATTGATGCAGACACTGCCATCACACACATATGTTAAACACGGATGCTGGCATGTTAATGCCAACACAGGCATCAGACCTGTTACTCACATGTTAATGTAGACACAGTCATACACATTAAGCATACATGCATGTTAATACAAATACAGACATCAGGTGAGCAAACAAGGGCAGCAAAGCTTTCTCCTCTAACCTTGCTCCTTATTTCCTAAGACTTAATTATCTCCACTGACCTTTATTTAGATGCTTTATTAAAACTGACATTTTTTTTGTTCAAGTCCCAACTACCTCAGGAACTGGGAGTGAAACTACTGGAGTTGCCATTTTTGACTATGAACGCTTGAAAGTAAAGACTGGTAAGAACTTTTGCCCATAAAAAATTTTTTTTAATTCTCTCTCTTACCTTTCAACCAACTCCACCCCCTTTTCTTTAACCCTAATATTTAAAATTCAAGGAGTTACAGAGTTAAGGAAAGGGTATGTACATAGACACATTTTCTTTCTTTTCCCACATACATATAAAAAATATGAAGCAGTCTAATAAACACGTTTTTGAGAATTAACTACAAAAGCTTATTGAAATGCCATGAATCTTAATTGGCCATTTTTCTGCCCAAGTTAGTGACTATAGATCAGTGATAAGTGGTTATTCCCTTTCTCAGACATCTTTTTTACATTCTAACTCAATTTCATTGAGGTGTAATTTTTATATAATAAAATGTATACATTTTAAGAGTCTAGTTTGATGAGTTTTGACAAATATATACCACAAGTACCCACCACCCCAGTCAAGATACAAAACATTCCCACTTCTCCAGAAAGTTCCCTCATGCTCCTTCCCAGTCAATCCCTCCAGCCCCATTCCCAAGTAACCACCATTCTGCTTTCTACCTTCTTTGTCATCTTTATCCTGTCTTCTTCTCTGACTCTCAGCTAATGTAGGGGAAATGTCCCTCACCTTGAGTCTGGTTCAATATCCTTCTTCCAGGCCTTCGTAGTGGAATAGATTGACATTGAACTGCACATATATGGTAACTTCTCTTTTTAAATTACATTATCCTTTGACATTGTTAAAGATAATAATAACAGAAACCAACACTTAAATACTACCTTAAATTTTTTTAAAGACTTTCCCATCGTATTATCTACTGTGATCCTTACAACAGCTCCAGGAGGGATGGAAGCCCTGTGTTATTAGAGTCTAATCTTACAGAGAACTCAGAAAGGCCCAGACACGTACCAAAGACGTGCAGCAAATCACAGAGCAAGGACCCAAACCAGTGGTCTGCTAGTAAACCAGCTCTCCAGAGTTTAATGAGTAAATAAGCCCTGAGAGCTTATTTACTTCCCTGGAGCTGGGAAGACACGGGTATAGTGGCTCGTGTAAACTGCAAGGGGCTTCGGCCGCTGAAAAACCTGGTTTCTGACCCCAAATCTCTTCCCGCTAATCCTTGCTGCCTCCCTATATGAGAATGAATCTTATCTCATATTTTAATTTTTTTTAAAGGCTAATGAGATCTGGAGACTTATGGTATATTTTTTTAATTAATTAATTAATTAATTTATATTTGGCTGTGTTGGGTCTTCGTTTCTGTGTGAGGGCTTTCTCTAGTTGCGGCAAGCAGGGGCCACTCTTCATCACAGTGCGCAGGCCTCTCACTATCGCGGCCTCTCTTGTTGCGGAGCACAGGCTCCAGACGCGCAGGCTCAGTAGTTGTGGCTCACGGGCCCAGCTGCTTTGCGGCATGTGGGATCCTCCCAGACCAGGGCTCGAACCCATGTCCCCTGCATTAGCAGGCAGATTCTCAACCACTGCGCCACCAGGGAAACCCTCATATTTTATTTTTTTTAGGATAATTTGTTACCCTAAAGTTATTTAAATTTTTAAGAATTGTGTACGTACCTATAGCCTCTGTTGAAAATCCCTGCCTTAGGTATTGCTTCGCGAGCCATCAAACCTACACTGGGCCTGATCGATCCTCTGCACACCCTGTACATGCCTGAGCGGGTGATCGCCAACAGCGGCTTCGATGTGCTTTGGTAGGTACCCATGCCACCTGCAGGGGCTCTGCCGGTACTCGGTTGACGGACAGTATTTTACTGCTGAAAGCCCTTGTTAAGCACTCACTGATTGTGTGCCACAACAGCGCTGGCTTTGGCTGTCATTATCCCCTTTCCCGAGTGACAAAGCTAAGCTGTAAAGATGAGGTGAGGTCCTAGGTGAGCCACAAACCTGCTGTTTGGGATGGACCGGCCCAGCCACAGCTGCAGCCGCGGGGACACAGGGAGGGGAGCAGCGGCAGCTGGCAGGCAGCATCTCAGACCCACAGCACTGCCTCTGCTGCAGTAACCAGGGGATGCCAGGGCTGCAGCCTCAGGCACACAGCAGGGGCAGCAGCGCCCACCGCCGGAGCTGGAAGGGCTCGCTGTCGGCACTTCACACGCATCATCACTTCACCACGGCTCTGTGCCACACAGAAAAGAAAACTGGGCTGGAGGTGTTGAGCAGCTTGCCCAGGGTCACACCACGTGCTCCCCGGGCTTCATCTGCCATGTGCTGATGGCTCCCTCATCAGTGTTTCTGCCACAGGCCTCGCTCCCGAGCTCTGGGCCCTGCGTTCCAGCGGCATCACGGGGACCCACGGGTGCTCCACATTCACCTGGTCCAAAAGACCCTATTCCACCCACTTGCACATGCACATTTCTTCTCATTTTAACATCTCTGAAATCAAGGCATATCTGTATATCTGTGGCATGGCAGTATGGTTTTCTTCCTCAGTGGTACTTTTTTTTTTTAACGGTGCATCTTATAAAGCATGGCATCTTGAAGTTGATGAAATCTTACATTCTCTCAATCCCCCCACCCCTCACAGCTTCCCCTCCTGGGTCCCTGACCTTAGCGAGCAGCAGGACCCAGTATGGACTTCTCCCTCGCCGCGTGCCCACACTGAGCCACAGAGCCCCTCTCTTGTCCAACTCAATCTCTCCCATCTGCTCCCGCCTCAGCTCAGGCCTGCCCCAGCTCTTGCCGGGACAGTATCCAATCTCCTTATCAGTCTCCCTGCTTCCATCCCACAGTCCTTCTGTCTGTCCTCCATACTGGCCTCAACAAGCTTCCAGAATGCAATATGACCACCGTGCATACACATGGGCATTTATACACACACACAAACACACACACACACACACACACACACACACACACACACACACACCCCTCTACCTTACAAGTCTGTCATTGCCTTTCCACACCTACTGTCTGAAAGCCAAAGTCCCTGGAATGTCCCCAGTGCTGAGCACTTTATCTGCTTGGAGAACTCTTCTTTCACTTTGCACTGGAGCATTCTGTCATTGATGGAGCCTTTCTGACCCTCCCCTCCCCTCCCCTCTCCTTAAGAACCACTCTGTCCTTTGCTCTTACCCACTGGGGGCCTGTGCATTGCTTCGGAGACACCACTCTTCACACCCCAGTCTCCCTCACTGCACCGCGGGCTTGGCAAGGACAGGACCATCTCATGCGCTTCTCCATCCCTACTCCTTGGCACAGGGACCGTCACGTCATTGGTACTCAATTAACAACTGTCGAGTGAAGTTCACAGAAGCAGGAGGCAGCAGAGTTAGGATTCACATCCAGGTCTACCCAAGTCCATGGTCTGCTTTTCTTACTGCATTACACTGCCCGCCAAGAGACTGGAGAAAACTGTGTCCAACTCCATTCTGGTCAATGTTGTCAGTACTCTGAAGAGTTGTCCTCTAATAACTTGGAAACAAGATTACGCTCCCTAGCTGTGAACTGCATAATAAACATATAACAGACTAAAGCAGTCATGTTTAAATGAATGACTCACAGACCCAAAGACTTTGCTGTCAGTAAAAGCGGGGAGTGGGCTCAGAAGAAAGGGGAGTGATGGCAGTGGCCCCTCCAAGGACTGACCACGGGAGAGCGCACGTGTCCCGAGGAGTCTGCCCCTGAGGCCCAGCAGCCTGTTCTGAAGATGGACACACCCTTGTATTCAACCTTAGAGGCAGTTCCCCTCGTGAGGGCTCCATGGGCTTTCTGACCAGAATTGGGCATCCATAGACTTGCCAATAGGGAGAATGGATACCTAGAAGACTCAGGTGTCTGTCCCCCTCAGCAGTTATATTTCTGGTTATAAATCAATAATCAGACTTCCAGGTTTTACACATAGTTTCTGTGAGCTCAGCTCAGTGAATCTGCCCTTAAAGACAGATCTGATCTTGTGCCCAGAATCAAGATGCACAGCAGGGCAGAGGTTTAACTCTGCACCTTGGTGGACTCATCAGCACCCCGTCCACCCCACGTGGACACCTCCTTCTTGCCTTGCCCAGATTTTCTGTCTAGAACCACAAACCCATAGCTTTTGTCCACCAACTAATTCTTTTTGAAGTTCTAATACTTTTTCAAAAGATGTTATCTGCTTCACACATGTAGAAGTAAATTCTCCATTCTAAGACTAAAAACTATAACTCATGCACAAAGTAGTTCATGTTATACTGTGTTCCCAACAAATCGCTGATCTAGATGATTGTGTTTATTCTCATCTTCTGCAGTCGATTAGCTAGAATTCATGGCAGGCCAGTAGGTAAAGGAAGCTCTGATGCTTTATTCTTAAAACAGCCAACCCTGAATTTAGAGCATGTAAGAAGAAAGAATTAGATTTTTTGTTCAGGCCAAGAATTAATAACAATGGTGAATGATAAGTTTTACAAAGTGCTGGTACTTTACATATGTGAACTTAATTTTCACAGCAGCACCATGAAGAAAGACATACAATGATTCATCCTCATCTTAGGATCACAGGGAGGATGGTGACTCCCCTCGGGCCCACAGTGGGAAAGTCTGGCGCCAGAATTTACATCAGGGGGGCCGACCCACTGCACTGCACTCTCACAGGAGGCTAGTGAAACTATGACCCTTCTTGGATGGGTAATATGGTGTCTGATCAATGCAAGGTATAAAATGGTAAATATACTTTAGAAGGAAGTCATTTTTCAGATTCAGTGCTTTTCTTGATGACTTAAATGTTTAAAAATTCAACCTCGTAAAGATATACTGGCACTAGAAAGGAACCATATGTAATCTTATACATACTGGTCAAAACCACTGTAGTGCTGTTAATGTCAACTTCCCTGTGTTAATTGCTATAATAAGCAATGACTGTCGTGGACAAGAGGCTGATTAGTGAGATGAGTTGTGCTTATCAGCACTACAGAGCATATCCACAGGGGAGTGAGTCCCGAGCATTCTGAGACGGTTTGGGATCTGAATGGAGGAAAGGAGGAAAAGGATGCTTTCAACTGTGTGTTTTAAATATTCCTTGTTAGTCACGCCCTGGAGTCCTACACTGCCCTCCCGTACCACATGCGGAGCCCCTGCCCTGCAAATCCCATCACTCGGCCAGCCTACCAGGGCAGCAACCCCATCAGTGACATTTGGGCAGTCCACGCGCTGAGGATCGTTGCTAAGTACCTGAAGAGGTATGTCGCCCGGAGGGGACGGAAACAGAACAGAAAAGCCACTTTCCACCTTCCCGTGAAATGTGGCGCACCAGATCCTGAAATGTCCTGAGCAAGCCCGTTCACCAAAACAATCAGTCACTGTACGTACAGAAGCACCAGAGACCAGCAACCTCTGGAGGGAGCCCCATGAGGACAGATGAAAACTGGATCCTTTGATCTGAAAAGGCAAAGATGATGAGGGGACAACATAGGAGCCCCTAATTTATGAAGGATGCAGGTAGAAGGTTTATCAAAGCCTCAAAACCAAACCGGGGGGAAGGGAGATGTCCTTTGAGGTCTGGCTACCAAGGGCAGAAATGAGAACCACAGATGAGACAGGTGTTGGCCCTGCCCCACCAGGCCCTGTCCAGAGGCACACGGGGTGGACCCATGAGCAAACGCACATGAACTCAATTTAAGAAATAAATGTGTAGAGATGTCTGCCCTCGGAGATATGAAAGCCTTCCTGAAAAGATTCCTAAAAGGTTTGGAAAGATTTATGCATGAAATAGCCATAATAGACCCTTGAGAGAGAGCACAGATATACTTAGAGATGAAAACTGATCCCTGAGACATTAAGACTCGTGCAAAGTCGAACTCCCCTTTGTATTTATACACAGCGGAGGGCAAGAACGGGCAGGTTAGGACTAGATGTGAGCGCGGTGCCTCCTCGGCCTGGAGGGGGAGGGGCCTAGGACAGCATTTTGTAGTAGAGGCAGGGGAGGGACACAGAACTGTCTCCAGCTCGGAGCCCAGCAGGGAGGATTTGTCTGGGTAGAAGCAGATGCAGATGATGGCCAGCCAGGTGTCTGACGGGGACACAAGGCTTGGCATGGCCGCTGTGGGAGGTGAGGGGGCGAAATGGACAGAAGAGAGGCTGAAGCTCCCTCACCTGCTGTCTCACCTTGTTATCTGGGAAAAAGGAACGAACACTGGGTTTGGGAAAGAGACACACGTGCCTAACTACTCCAGATGAAAGGAGGAAAAGGGCTGTGGCACTTTTATTTCATAGCAAGAGCCCTTACTCCAGGCAGGATCACAAAAAACCATGCAGGAAGGGGTGCCCTTGGCTGTCTTAGGGTTCCTCCCTGGGGCAGGGTTTCCAAGCCCCAGAGCAGGAAGGCTGAGCTGCATCTGAAAGGGGCCTTTGAGAATTTGCTTTTCCAAAGTGGCACTGAGGAGGGATGGAGCAAGTGAAGGCTTGTCCTACAACAACATCCCACGTCCACAGTAATAAGTATTAAAATAACATGTGCAATTTCCACAGATACCAAAAGAGGTCTCCAGTGGGTCCGATTTGGGGTGGTATCACAGAGAGAAAGATGTCTGGGCGGCTCATTTGGCCAGTAAGTAGCCCCAGGCGACAGGGACTCACTTCAGCAAACCAGCCTGGGCCCTGGGCCTTCTGAGTATGTGTTTACTCTGAGTCCACTCACAGCCGCGATCAAGGTCATTGACAAGTGAAGAAGAAGAATGAGTCTCAGGGCGCTTTTCTTGAGCAGCTTTCATAGTCCAAGGGTCAGTGCTTTCTTCCCCTGGCACTTTTATCCCATGAGCAGCCTGACAGCATATTTATTATGCCTTTGCTCAAACTGTTGATGAGAAAATATGTTTCCCTTTGGTTTTCGTCTAGAAGACAAGGTGTCATTTGAATAACTTGCCTAATTTTTCTTCCTATCGGGTAGCATTTCTTTTTTTTTCCAGATCTTTCCCTAAGGCGGCTCTTTATTCACTAGGAAATGCCAATGTAGATGTGTTATTGTTAGGTATTGATGTCATCCACAGGGCTGTCAGAAATCCTGACGATCTTGAAGCAAGGTCTAATATGCACTTGGCAAGTGCTTTTGCTGGCATTGGCTTTGGAAATGCTGGTGTTCATCTGTGGTGAGCAAATTTGAGATTTTATTTCTTCACCTAAAGCTACTGCCCTTAAATTTTTTTAATGTTTATAATTTAGGACATGTGGTCAGATTTTAAATATGCTATAGAAAGAAGATATTTAACTTTGTGTCCCATAATATTTTCTTAATTCAAATGCAGTTTATCGGGTCATAGATTTTTTTTCTTTTTGGTAACAGCTTTTTTGAGCTATTAATTATTCACATACTATGTAATTCACCCATTTAAAACTTTCAGTGGTTTTTAGTCTATTCACAAAGTTGTGCTACCATTACCACAATAAATTTAGAACATTTTATCACCTTGAAAAGAAATCCTGTACCCCTTAGCTGTCGCCCACCAATCCTCCTATGCCCCCAGGTCTTAAACAACTACTAATCTACTTTCTGTCTCTATGGATTTGCAAATTCCAGACATTTCACATAACTGGAATCATATAATATGTGATCTTTTGTGCCTGGCTTCTTTCACTTAGCATCATGTTTCCATGGTTCATCCCATGCACATATTAGTACTTCTTTCCTTTTTACTGCCAAGCAATTTTCCATTGCACCGATATACCACATTTTATTTATTCATTCATCACATGATGGACATTTGTGTTGTGTCCACTTTTTTGGCTACTATGAATATTGCTGCTTGAATAGTCATGTACAAGTTTACCTGGTGGACATATGTTTTTATTTCTCTTGAGTATATACCTAGGAGTGGAATTGCTGGGTCATATGGTAACTCTGTTTAAATTCTGAGGCACTGCCAGGCTGTTTTCCACAGTGGCTGTACCATTTTACATTCCCACCAACAGTGGATGAGGGTTCTGATTTCTCCACATCTTCATCATGTGTCATGGGTTTTTAAAACGTCAAACACAGGATTTTTTTCTCCTAATCTCTCTCAAAAAGAAGGGGATTAGAATATTTGTCAATAGCCAGAATTAGTCTTTTGATCAGAACTTTATTGGTATGTTGCCTTAAACTTGAAAACCAGTGAACACGGAGAATTAAGAATTGGCCTTTGCTAGGAGAGCACAATGAAATGTTCACCCTCAAACTCTGCTGCTGAGAGGAGCATAGATGGGTACCACCTTTCTAAGAAGCAGATGAACAAAATCTGCCCAGAGCTTGGAAAATGTTTATACCCTTTGCCCCACTGATGTTACTTGTAGAAATGTAGCCTAAAGAAATAATCATGGTATGGTCAAAGAATATCCTTATAAGGATATTCACCTAAAAGTTATTTATAACTGAAACTTTTAGGAACAACCTAAATTCGCAACAGTTTGGGAATGGTTAACTGAAGTTTAGTACTCAAAGAATAAAATAGCTATTAAAATATTATTTTAGAAGAATAGAAAATGATATGGGGAAATGTTTATAAAGAATAGTAAGTAACAAAAACAATGTCAAAAACAGTGCACAATACGATCATAAACATATGTGTAAGAAGACTACAAGGAAATATTCTATAATGGCTATCTTGAGGAAATAGGGTTATGGATCATTTTTCTTTTTTACAAAGAATATATATAACTGTTAAAATAAAAGAAATCAAACTAAAATATTGGCTATTGTTAAAAAGGTACTTTGAAAGTTACATGAACCCTTTCACATCACGGAAGCATGGCTAAGCGATATTTTTCTGAATACTATGAAGCCCGAAAACAGTAAAGCACGTCCCTAAGTATCCACAACTCAGAGAACCGATAGCTTCTGATCTGCCTCATGAGAGATGTCAGGCATGGGGCACCTTTTTTTGGATAATCATACAATTCACCAAAATACTTCATCTGTCTATGAAATGTAAATCTTTTAGCAAATAAAAACAAAGTCATCCAATAACCCACATTAATAGACTTACAGACCATTTTACTATTGTAAAACATTTCATTTTCAATATATTAACTGTAAATATATTAACTTGTCACAATGTGTATCTTCTGGGTCATCTAGTAAATTATCATATTGTCCTATTTGTTCACTAACAATTCGAGAGGATAAAGAGTTTTCCCATTAAAACCAACCAAAAAATCCCCACAAATAAAAACGAAAATGCCTTTTCTGGATAGCCTTTCAGGCTGAAACAATCACGTATGATTCAACTCCCATTAGTACGTAGCATTTAAAAGAAGGTATCAATCATTGGCAAGACAGATCACTGGCGGAACAAGCTTGCATGTCTAGTGCAGTACATCTTGGCTCATAAAATTCCCACCGACATCTTCAGTTTGTGAAGGAACACACTGCCAAGGCAGTGCAGAGCAAGATAGGAAATGCATACCCTGAAGATTATTAAAGAAACTTCAAAGTGAATTCTTGATTTCTTCAAGATCATAAGCTTAACCAATGTGCTTGGCCAGCAACTTAAGCATCAATACTTTTTAACGGCATACAATTCTGTGAGCATTTGAATTTTAACATTTCAGAAGTTTTGTGAATGAAAGCACCAAATATCAACTGCATAATAATGTATCCCCATAGGAATCAAAGAAAACAGAATGTCTAACTTTGTGGGTTAATAATATTGTCAAGAGACTGTGAAGGCTCTCCCATAGAGTATTGTTAACTTGAATTTCTGATATCTGTATGTCAACATATGGACTTTCTTTCTTTTCTAGCCATGGAATGTCTTACCCAATTTCAGGCTTAGTGAAGACATATAAAGCAAAGGATTATAATGTGGATCACCCACTGGTGGTAAAATCATAATCAATTCTTTAATTTCGTCTTAGACTCCTCTCAATTGACATAAACGTATCTGTCAATTCTTGATTGCTTGGAGTACAAGGTAAAGTAATTTAATATCTAGAATACGCATGTTGAAGACTGGCTCTGCCACGTCGGTCACCATGTTTCCTTTCTCCCCAGCCTCATGGCCTTTCTGTGGTACTCACCTCCCCAGCAGTGTTCACTTTCACGGCACAGATGTCTCCCGAGCACCACCTGGAGATGGCAGAAATATTGGGTATGAACCATGAATCATAAATCTGTGACCCACATATGTGGAGCATTTCCTAGGATGCTTCTGAAGATAAACCGTAAAGAATAATACCAAAAAATATTGCTTGGGATAATTTAATAATAAAATGTCAGTGACCTGCTCAAATTCCTATCTAGCACTAAAATTCTGTAATTTTGTGTTTCTAAGAGTCTATCAGCAATGAAATGGAACCAAGTGCTGCTTACATTAAGTTTACAGTAATAATATTTCCACTGTTTTCGTCCCCCAGGAAAGTGAAACTGTTTATATACTATTCATGTTATATATGGTTTTTGTTTTGTTTAATAGGAACTAAAAATGAATCTAAATCAGGAAGTAACAGTAAGTTCCTAGTTATAGAGAACCTAAACAACTAGAAACTTTATAAAAAGTTCCCCAAAGAAGAATTTGTTTGCTTCTTTTTAGGATAAATAATGTCTATAATAATATACTCACAGTGCCTTTTAAATCTTACAAGAAATACAGTTATATTTAGGGTCGCTTTAGTGTTAAGTAAAATATTGTTATTTTTCTAATACAAGAATTCTTTTAAGGAAACTTAAGTATTCAATTAACTTTTAAAACATCTCTTCCCCTACTTGTTTTAGAAAGGGAAAAGCTAAAAAGAAAACTGCATTATGCTCCTCTAGCTCGAGCCGTTGGAGAGAGTAGTTCCAAGAAGGTAGGAATGACACAGATATCCTTCCGAATGTGTTGCTTCACCTCCACCTCCCACTGCTAGGTTTCCCGGCATGTACGGCCAGAAACATGGTGCCTACTTTTCCAAGGATCTTGTATCCCTTTTCCCTTTTGGACTGGGGATATTGTTCAGCTCTATGTTGGGACTCAGACCCTTTGTAAATACGTAAACAGGCAGGAGCCCAAATAGTAGGCTAGATGTATGGTAAACGGGAAAACTTTAGAGAGCCTAAACCTAACATTCCAGGCCACCAACAAAACTACTGAGAAAGCAAGGCCTCTATTAGACAAAACCCAGGCCAGAGGAACTACCGGTACTTTCCTCTTGCATAGGAATCTTTGGTTAATATTATTCCATATTTAGCCATTAAATATTTTTGTTGTTTTAATTTTTACTGAAGTATAGTTGATTTACAATGTTGTGTTAGTTTCAGGTGTACAGCAAAGTGAATCAGTTATACATATACATATATCCACTCTTTTTTAGATTCTTTTCTCATTTAGGTCATTACAGAGTATTGAGTACAGCTCCCTGTGCTATATAGTAGGTCCTTATTAGTTATCCATTTTATATATAGTAGTGTGTATATGTCAGTCCCAATCTCCCAATTTATCCCTCCCCCCACTTCCCACTTGGTAACCATAAGTTTGTTTTCTACATCTGTAACTCTATTTCTGTTTTGTAGTTCATTTGTGCCCTTTTTTTATATTCCACATATAAATGATATAATATGACATTTGTCTTTCTCTATCTGACTTACTTCACTCAGTATGACAATCTCTAGGTCCATCCAAGTTGTTGCAAATGGCATTAAATATTTTGATTCCCTATGTAATCTTAGATTGTCTTAGCTTTATACCAATGTATTCTCTTTCCTACCTTCTCTTTTTTTCTAAAACACTTCATAGGAAAACCTGGAGCTTTGGATGGCAGCAATCCCGGGAACATAAGAACCTCATAAACCCCGTATCATGTGTCACCCTCCATTTAATCCATATTTGAGCTGCCGCTGTGTAATACAGACTGGCCTTGTCGGGCAAGTTTTACCTTCCATCCAGCTGCTCTCCCAACTAGCTCTGTATCTGGTTCTATTTATACCTTTTCCTGGATAACATAAACAGGTCTCTGTCAGAGAACAGAAAGGCTAAAACTGATTTAATAAGATACTTCAGTATGGAGTGAACCATACCTTCTAGTCTCTTTTTGACCTATACAGAGAAAGTGGACTTGGACTACAGCATGAGGCATTTTGGATAATAAATAAATAATGCTACCTTCTGATTGCGGCACGTCCCGGCGATGACTGTGTCCAACCAGAATAGATGGGGGCGTGCGTGCTAAGGGTTTAGGGTTGATTCCCTTCATCTGGGAACTTTCACTGCCACCCTACCTGAGGGCAGAACCCCCTGGCTCTTCCAGATTGACATCTCTATGCTTTTGTGTATTAATTAGTAATTATGTTTAAATTCTGCCCTTACGAATCTCCAATCCCTGGCAACCTTCTTCCTCATTCACCGATATCATTATTATCTACATGTTAAATACTGCTTTCTAAGAGTCTCCTTATTCTTAATTCTGCCTGACAGGTTGCATAATATATATTTAGAGGGACCTGCCCTTTGGCAACAGAGTCCAAAAAAGTTTTCTAGCTAGAGAGAGGAAATATACTCCTTCCCTGGCCACACCTAATCCATTTTTTGTCATTTTCCTCCTTTTTGGCAGTTAATGTTGGAGTTTTTTGAACTTCTGTAGATCCTTGTCTCACAAGGTGTTTGCAAAGGGTTTTTCTTCTCCTCCTAAGCTGTCACCTTGAGAAAGGACATTGAATGTGTAGACCTCTAGATGTCAGCAAATTCCAAGCCTTGAAAGTTACATAAGCTGTGTTTTCTCCTACAGATGCTCATTCCTCCTCATCCAAACACAAGCCTTCTTTCTTGGTCTCCTTCCTGTGCCTCTTTTCTGGGCCGTTTCTCTTCTTCCCACCACACAGAGGGCGAGCAGCCCACTGGAAATGTGAGAGCCAAGTTAGCGCCCCCTCCTCCCCGCTCTCCGACTTCTCTATGGAGGCTCTGGGGGCTCCCAGGATGGCCTGTCTTCTGCGGGGCTGACAGCTGAGCCGGCCTCCCGGCTGGGGGCACAGCGGTGCCCTTGTCCTCAGTGTGAGGGGCCGGCAGCAGGTTATGAATTCAGCTATCCTTGTGACTGAATCACACCCAGGGCCAGCTTCCTCCCCTCTACAGTCAGTGCTTTGTGTCTTCCAGGAGCCGACACCCGCACTGCCAGGATCCCAGATGCTGGGCCTGTTTTGGCAGACACGCTGCGGAAATTCTTATTCGATCTGGATGTGGATGATGGCCTAGCTGCCATTGGCTACTCCAAGGCTGACATCCCCGCATTAGTGAAAGGAACACTGCCCCAGGTAAGAGACGCAGCCCATCCTCACTGCCTTCTAAGAAGCACCAGGCTCCAGGGGAGACACGGTCCATTTGGGGCATCTTAGGGAAGAAGATGACAACCCAGGTCTCTCCCCACCAGGCAGCAGCTCACCCCTTCCCCAGGGGGAAGGGGCCAAGGCTCCCTCGCCTTTATATTCTTCCATTAAACTGTGGCTTACGTGAAGCTTTGACGATGTAATGAAAGGATCCTTTATAAAAATTTAAGGCAAAAACAACCAAGTTTATCTTGAGTATAGCAGAATTTCCCTTTTCTCCATTTCTGCTCTTTTAAGAGTCCCCTATAAAACTATGTGAAGCTATTCCAAAAGGGCCACTAATATTATTTTCCATTATAAAGAGTTACAAATTCTACTATTTTGTGAAGAATAGACATGGCTTTTAAATTAAGATGATTACAAAATCACTTTTTAAACATATTTGGGAGATTATATATTTTATACATATATATATGTATACTTAATTTGTGTCACTTTGAGTCTTATTTCATTTATTTATATGCTCCTAAAGAATTTAAACTGAAAAAAAAAAGAATTTAAAATGAGCAGCTATCATTTATATGGTAGAATTATAATAGATGTAAAGTTTCCCCTCTCAAGGTTCTCATGAAAAGAGTTTATCCCCCATTGGACCTCTCTTCCATTTAGGATCAGATACCCTTGTGTTATAGCACCAGAGCCTAACAGGCCAAGACCCTGTTTGTTGTAATTCACCATAAAATAGAGAGCTCAGAGCCAGGAGATGACACCATGCTCACCAGGCCCAGAGCACTCACTAAGTCCTCCTGTCCAAAATGCGAAAGGCGGGCTTCCCTGGTGGCGCAGTGGTTGGGAGTCCGCCTGCCGATGCAGGGGACACGGGTTCGTGCCCTGGTCCGGGAGGATCCCGCGTGCCACATAGCAGCTGGGCCCGTGGGCCATGGCCGCTGGGCCTGCACGTCCGGAGCCCGTGCTCCGCAGCGGGAGAGGCCACAACAGTGAGAGGCCCATGTACCGCAAAAAAAAAAAAAAAAATGCGAAAGGCAAGGGTCACTTAAACACCATGAGGATATTCGGAAAAGACAAAAATTCTAATTTGAAAAGATATGTGCAATGCTTATAGCAGCATTATTCACAATAGCCAAGACATGGAAGCAACCCAAGTGCCCATCAACAGATGATTGGCTTAAGAAGATGTGGTATATATACAATGGAATATTACTCAGCCATAAAAAAGAATGAAATATTGTATTTGCAGCAATGTAGATGGACCTAGAGAATATCATACTAAGTGAAGTAAGACAAAGACAGACAGATATATGATATCACTTATATGTGGAATCTAGAAAACATTACAAATGGGTCTATATACAAAACAGAAAGAGACTCAGACATAGAAAACAAACTTATGGTTACCAAAGGGGAAAGGGAAAGGGGGAGGGATAAATTAGGAGTTTGGGATTAAGAGATACTAACTACTCTATATAAAACAGATAAGCAACAGGGATTTACTGTATAGCACAGGAAACTATATTCAATATCTTGTAATAACCTATAATGGAAAATTATCTGAAAAAAGTACATATATATAACTGAATCACTGCTATACACCTGAAACTAACACAATATTGTAAATCAACTATACTTTTTAAAAATTTATTTATTTGGCCACGTTGGGTCTTTGTTGCTGCGCGTGGGCTTTCTCTAGTTGCGGCAAATGGGGGCTACTCTTCATTGCGGTGCACAGGCTTCTCATTGTGGTGGCCTCTCTTGTTGCAGAGCACGGGCTCTAGAGCGCAGGCTCAGTAGTTGTGGTGCATGGGCTCAGTAGTCGTGGGGCACAGGCTTAGTTGCTCCACGGCACGTGGGATCTTCCCGGACCAGGGCTCGATCCCGTGTGCCCTGCACTGGCAGGCAGATTCTTAACCACTACTCCACCAGGGAAGCCCTATACTTCTATTTTAAAAACAACAACAACAAACAAACACTATGAGGATAAGGCAGTTCTCCCCAAAATTAAGGCATTCATGTATCTATCCCTGACGTTGGAACAGAGTTAACAGCTAGAATATCCACTCACACAGCATCCTGCTTACCACAAGTGGCAGTGCTTTTCCCTCAGCCCACTTCGGTTAAGCAAAGGCCTCAAACTGGCTTCTTCCCTACTTAGCAAGTACTTAGAATGTTGAAAACCTCACCACTCACATAAGATAATATTTGTGTGGATTGGATTCACAGACTTATCTGTCCATAGGAGCAAGGTAAATAATAGCAATGAACACAGTAATTTAAGGCACTAGGGAATGGTGGGGACTTTGGTGAACTGGAAAGCACACGACCCATCTCATTGGGTGAGCAGCTTTTCAGCTACAGTTTATTATCACCAACCATAAATTCAGTTCCCAGTGTCGGTAGAACTTGCATTTTTAAGAAAAATCAGCAGTTGGGATGTTTGTGTTGAATTCCTTGATTTCCCAATGTACAAACAAAACATGGCCCACGGGCCATGAGTTTCCCTGATTTAGGGTCAGGCCCAGTGGGCTCAGTTGCATCCAAAAACATAAATGAATGAGAAAAAGAGGAGTCTCACAGTATACCAGAGACACCAGTTCTAACCCACAGTCCTAACCTGTAAGTCGAAGGGACTAAATAAAAACTATGACCATCACCATCATTTTTTCAAAACCTATTAAAGTTCCATGAAGGTAGGAGCCTGTCTGTTTTGCTCATCTATCTTCTATAGCACCTAACCCGGGCTAGTGAACATTTAAAGGAGCACATTCCTGCAACCCTCTCCTCTTAAATCTTCTGTCCTTGTTTCTGAGCAATTTCCTTAGACTTAATAGGACTCAGCCAATGAAAAGGAGCCATGAAAGCCTGTCCAGGAATACCAGAGACCAAGCGGCCACCACGATTTTGATGTAGCCTTTGGCTCTTAGAGCATAGTCCCAGCAAGAGTGTCCGCTCTTCAGGGGGTCCTCTGAAAGGTTCTGCTTGTGTATCCCAGGAAAATGTTCAGGCAGATGTGTTTATCAGCCTCCAAGAATGGTATTCATGAGTTTCAGATCAAACTGGATGATATTCTTGGCCATTTAATTGCTGTGGCAATGCATCTTCCAGCCATCAGCACACACTGGCAGGTGTGGACGGTTTTAATTCTACTGTACCCAGGCTTCCACTTTCAAAAGCTGCTCCAAACAGCACCAGATCCAGACTAACACTTGAGACCATCCTCTAAAATAGCAAGTTAATTAGGTATCATTCTGAATGCCTCAGTGCACATGTCATACTGGGAAATCACAGATAGCAGAACCTTAATTAGACAAAACTAATTTCTTAGTTTCACAAAGGATGCAAGGTAAATTGAATCTTTCTAATACAAGTCATGTCTATAAAGTAGGAAACCAGGATTTCCTCAAGCTATGTTCATAAAGCAGCCCCAAGGTGGATGCTGCCTTTTTTTCCTTTGATCATGTTTTCACGATTAGGAGAAACACAGTTAATTTTAATTCACTGGCACTAGTTCAGTTTTGAAGTCAATATGACAGATTTATATGCAGGTATGGGGAAGGGGGGAATATTCATAGGACTTTAGAAGGCATATTGGAAATAAGCTTGTCTGTTTTGCAGTTGAACTACTGTTGGGTTTTTGTTTCGTTTTTTTTTAGTGAACATTTTACAGGAATGCTATGGCAACTTCAGAATTTCACACATGCAGCAGACAAATCTTCACTTATTAGTATTACAGGATTTAAGGTGGTGAGAGGGATAGACTCTTCCTACAAAGAACATCACCAGAAAGGATATTTCATGCAGTCAACATCTGATAAAGCTTCTTTTATGTTCAGCAAAGAGGGATCGGTTTTCTCTGGAACAACCAGGCCAGTATTCTTAACCAAACACCACAGCCCATACTGGTGGCAGCAAATAGCAGCCCTGTGTACAGAGGTTTCCAACTGCCATAGCCGGGCTGCTCGGGGAGCAGGCACGAATAAATTAATCTTCCAAGCTGGATTTCTGAAACCTCTGGAAAGAAACATTTACATTTCCCATCAAAACATTTCATTACTGAGGAGAGCTGTCTACCGAAATGAGCACTTCCACTCCCTGGCAGACAGGCCTGCTAAAATGTTATTTTATGAATGTGCTAAAAGTAGTAGTCTGAATTTATTTCACTGCCCATGTTAATCAGTTGTCCTTCGGTCTTACGTGTCTATAAATAATAGCAGTGCGGAACACATCTGAATCCTGAGAGGCTGGCTTTTATATGGCACAAGTGATACGTGCAAGTATATATCACAAACTTTACGTCCTTGCCCCTGTTGAACCAATCGTTGGGGGGTTAGAAATGTGAAAGAGAAACTCAGCTCAGCTTGGCCTGAGCTGAGAGTCCTGGACTACTTCATGCAAGATGAACGGGGTTGTTTTAAGGGTGCTTGAGCTCATCAGATAAGACGCTCTGCCATTATCAACAGAATAATGTGGCAACTTGGGCCATAGCAAATACCGAACTTCCGTTCTGCACCCTGCCACAAACGTGCGCATAAGTCACCGTGAACAAGTCTCTGCCTTGCTATGGATTTTCAGAATTCTTTAGGGTCTGTGCTGGGATATGAAGCTTTACCTTGGCTTCGCCCATCCTCTTCAGCATTGCCCCCCATCCTTCTCCCATCTGTCCATCCATTCTTTTTTTTTAAATTGTGGTAAAACATACCTGACATAAAATTTACTATTTTAATCATTTTTAAGTGTACAACTCAGTGCCATTAAGTACATTTTACAGGGTTGTGCAACCATAATCACTATTCATTTTCGGAACTTTTAAATCATCCCCAAAAGCAGCCCTGCTCTATTGCTAAATGGTAAACAGCAACTCCCCACTCTCCTCTTCCCCCAGCCTCTGGTAACCTCTGTTCTACTTTCTATCACTGTGACTTTGCCTGTTCTAGGTACTTCATGTAAGTGGAATCATATAGTATTTGTCCTTTTGTGTCTTCACTTAGCATAATGTCCTAAATGTGTCAGAATTTCATTCCTTATTATGGCTGAATAACATTGCATTGTATGGAAAGGCCACATTTTGTTCATCCATTCATCTGCAGATGGACACTTGGGTTGGTTCCACCCTTTGGCTATTGTGAATAGTGCTGCTGTGAACATCAATGAACAAGTATCTGTTTTAGTCCTTGCTTTCATTTCATTGGGGTTTATACCTAAGGAATAGAATTGTTGGATCACAGGGTAGTTCTGTGTTTAACTTTTTGACAAACTATCAAACTATTCTCCATAGTGGCTGCATCATTTTACATTCCCACCAACAATGCACGAGGGTTCCAATTTCTCCACATCTTCACCAACACTTGTTATTTTCCATTTTTTGGACAGCCATTCTAATAGGTATGAAGTGGTAACTCGTGGTTTTAACTTGCACTTTCCTAATGACTAATGACATTGAGCATCTTTTCACATGCTTATTAGCTATTTATATATATTTTTTGAAGAAACATCTATTCACGTCCTTTGCCTATTTTTGAGTTGAGTTGCTTGGGGTTTTTTGTTATTTAGTTGTAGCAATTATATGTATATTTTGGATATTAATCCCTTATCAGATATATGATTTGCAAATATTTTCTCCCATTCTGAGTTGTCTTTTCACTCTCTTAGTAGTGAAAAGACAACTTTTCACTACTATTCCTTGATGCATAAAAGTTTTTAATTTTGAGGTAGTCCAGTTTATCTATTTTTTCTTTTGTTGCCTGTGTTATGATGTCATATCCAAGAAATCATTGCCAAACCCAAAGTCATGAATATTTCCCCATTTTCTTCTAAGAGTTTTAAGGTTTTAGCTCTTACATTTAGGTGCGTTTAAAGTTAATTTTTGTATACATCCTTCCTTCTTTTTATTCTTCCTTTTACCTGACAAATACTTACTGATGTCTTACTATATACCATGAATTGTATGTGATACAGTTTAGAAAATAAAGTCCCTTCCCTCCCTTGTGGAGCTTACGTTCTAGTGAGGAAGACAGACAATGGTCATCTAATCAAATCTACAAAAAAGATACAAATGAAATCATTTCAGATAATGATTAGTGGTCTGAAGGAAACCTGGGTAATGGGATAGTGATTTCACATGGGACAGTGTGGTGGGAAATCCAGCGAATGTGGTCAGAGAAGGCCTCTGATTGGAGGTGGAGTCAGCCAGGTGAAGATCTGGGAGAAGCATTCCAAGCAGAGAGGAAAGGCCCTGAGATAGGGTGAAGATTCACATTTTCATGGGACTGAAGGGGGACCAGGGGTCTAAGTGAGATGAGCGGGTGGGAGAAGAGTCAGAGCTGGGGTTAGAGGACATGGTTTTGTTCTAATTGCAGTGGGACGTCATCAGAGGGTGTTAAGCAAGGGAATGGTGTGATCAAACTTGCAATGCAGAAAAATCACTCTGGCTGCTATGGGGAGAATGATGGGGGAGTCGGAGTCCTATCTCGTATGTGTGAATCTTGAGATGCCAATATCCCCCCTCCCATCATCTTTATTAATCCAACCAGTAACTACTGAGCACCTGTTTGCCACGTGGGGCGCTGGGCACAGCCCTGCCCCATGGAGCTTCGCTCTCCTACCAAGTGTTGTCCCACACAGGTGCTCATCACAGATAACGGACCCAGAGACCCACAAACATGCAACCAAAACACTGGTACGTTTCTTAATTTCATTTAGGCCTGGAAATTTGGGGATTAAGGAGCCACTGATGGGAGTGTCAATAGCAGTAGGAGGTGCTGGTGTCTTTGCTGACTTGACTCAATAATCGCTGGAGAAAGTAAGGAAATCACTGAATTCATTTGGGAAGGTAGAGATAAAACCTTAATTTTTTTTTTTTAAAAGAGTCACTTGCTGCCCATAGCCTGAAAGTTAACGTCCTAGTGAAGTCCTTTGTAATATACATGAAGTCCAAGTTGCAAAATATACGGTCTTTGAAGCCAAGGATGACCCCGTTCTGTCTTCCCTGGCTGCACACGTGCCTGGGACAGTGCCCTCCACACAGGGAGAGCCTGGCAGGGGCACCAGACTGGCGTGGTTTGGTCATTGTAGGAGGTGTTTTTCCTGAGGTTGGTTTGGTTCTGTACATTTGAGCAGAAGGCTATTCTCAGGACCTCAGGCAAGAGTAATGGCTTTGAAAACTTCGCAGGAAAGAGGCATCACTTGATAAACTTCTGAGCTGGGAATCAGCTAGTAAGAAGCAAACAAGAAATATGATTTTTAAAGCTATGACTATTGTCAAGTCACTGTTTCTCATGACTGAGTTAATTTACATACCTCGTAGCTTTTACAAACTGTCTTTGCAAAGCCCTGAGTAATTCTTTTCGTTTACTGTTTCAGGAAAGGGTCACCAAGCTTGCACCACGCCCTCAGTCAGAAGAGGATCTGTCTGCTCTGTTTGAAGCGTCAATGAAACTGTATTAATTTTCATTTTCACTGAAAGAATTACCATTGGCCATCGTAATTCTGAAAACAGAAGTTGATCTAGCAAGAGCGTTGTCTTTTCACCTCCACAGATAACATCCCTGTTACCAGCTTGAATGTGATATAATTTTATCCTGTAGAAGATTCCTTGATGCTCCAAGTCCAGCTACTTCCATAGAACACACTGGACAAATGCCCACCATGCTGGACCCTCAGCCAGACTTTAGAGGTCCATGTTCCTGCCCCAAACCCTGCAGACTACCCCTGCTCCATGTATCAAAAGGGCAAACACTCAGTATCTACCAAAAATATTAATGTGTGTTATCCTATGCCCAGTAATCAACCCCACATCTAGAAATTTATCCTATAAAATACTACCACAAGTGTGTAAAGAAATATGGCAAGGATGTTTCTGGCAGCGCATTTTCTAACAATAAAAAATTTGAAAGAACTTAAGTATTCATTAATATATGGATAAATAAATCATAGTATATTAAATAATGGAATGCTTTTGTGCTACTAATGAGAATAACTCTACTAGAAATACGTCCATGATAAACTGCTAAGTGAAAAAGAGTAAGTTGCAGGACAGTTATATATTAATATGGTCTGATTTTTACTTTTTAAATTATATATAAATATATGTCTATATATATATATATCTAGAAAGAACGTTACACATCAAACTTAAAAGGGATCACTGAAGAAATGGAATTTGGAGGATAGAAAATTAAGAGAAAATGTTTACTCTACATTTTATACTTTCACTTTTTATTTTACAAACATCTGTATTGTTTGCATTTGTTAAAATAAGCACATATTTTCTAATTCTAAAAGAGGAAGAGAAAAGAAAGAAAAATATCACTTTGCTGTTTTAGGTCAGACTCATAAAACTACTAGTAACTAATATTTAAAAGGTAAAAACAAATCCAAAGGGGTAAGATATTAGAGATGGATCCTCTGGTGGAGCAATTGTTCTTTTGAGAAAAACACAAACAACCTACATGGTAATTCCCTCTTTGGAAAATGGTTCTGGTGCTCAGAATAAATTAATTCAAAAGCAAGCCGTTTTGCGGTTTACAGACTTCAGGATGCAAGTCGAATCCTGGTAGCTGGGTCATCTGCCTCCTGTTATTCCCAGCCTGCTGAAACGTCTATGGCTCGTTTTTCCTCCCAGTGGTGAGTGCACTGCTTTGGCAGTCTAGATCTCAGTGTACTTGCAGATTTATCCATATTTTAAACTGGATTAAAGTTTTCATCAGAAAGTATATCAAGTAGAGTATATAATTACATATATAATTATATGTAATTACTGGGCATAGGATGTATGCATATATAGTACATAATTACATAGTATAGTATATAATTATATAAAGTATATAATTACATCAGGATTTTAAAAAACATGAGAAGGGCATTACTGTGCCATTAAACCTGCCTGGCCCTACTTTATCTCTGTGAACATCTTTGTTTACTTGGGATTTTAAAAATAACATTTAAATATTGTTTATTGGGAGTCTTTCTAATTACACACATAAGATATGTTCAGTACCAAAAACCGGTAGTACAAAGAGACACACAGAAGAAAATATTTGTTCACATTGCACCATCCAGAAGAGAGCCACTGTTAAAAAGTAACAAAACTTAAAAATATATGTTCTCCCCATAATTTTATACACATATATAGATACATTATAGATAACTATGTGTGTGTGTATATATATATATATATATATATATATTTTTTTTTTACTTAGGAACAGTATCATTAAGGTATAGTTTTAGTTCCTACAGAGCATTCAGATTCTTTATGCCAAGTGCCCAAAAGGCAAGCACAAGAGAGTCCCGACAGAATTTCATCTCTACCATCAGACTGTATCTAGCTAAAATTCCCTCCAGCTTTTCAGGAGAATTATGGATTCTGAGAGCAGAAGCTTTGTGAATAAGGCAGAGAACAGTGAAACTGCCAATCTGAGATCCTTCAGGAAACTTTAGTAAAAGTTGTTGATCAGTGTCTCAAAATACATTTGGCGTAGCAAAAATATATATGTGCCCCACCCCCTCAAAGAAAGTCCAGGTAAATTCGAGACCTCTTGTAATATATTTTGCAAGGTGATGTGGCATCATTAGAACAGCATAAGACTAGGGAGTCCAGGGGTCCAGGGCCCTGGATTCCACTCCAGCCCCTTGGTCTGTCTGAGTCTTACTTTATTCAACCAATTCCTCTCCAAGCCTGAAAATACCATAACTAGATTTTATGTACTACCTTGTCCTTACTGTGAGATTTTGAGTTTGGGAAATTTAATGTAAAATCAATTTAGATAGGAAAATGCATTCTTTATCTCTCTGAAATATTTGATGCCATTTCCACCAGTAACCAGATGTCTCACTGTGACTCACCAGGAGGAGTGTTTGGCATTCATACTGATGATGACTTTGTAAAGGAAGGATTTAAAGGTCAAGCATGAAGAAACAGATTTAGGAAGTCTTCATGTTTTTTATCCTAATACCCATCATTTTGGCCCTTATAATTTGAGAATATACAAAAGATGTGTTTCTTGACTTTACCAGCTATTAAAAGAGTGTGAGAGATTATGTCCATTTCTGTAGCAAAAATATATAATTGTTTTCTGAGAAAACAAGTACATTTTTCTAAGTCAAATCCTATTTATCTACTGATTTCCTTAAAAGCTCAAACAGTCCTTAGGGGTCACAGCTTCATTTGTATGGATTAATGTACTTGCTAAGGAAAGGAAAATTAAAGGAATAGTATTCAAAAGTTTATATAATATTACTTTCATAAAATTATCATATATGGTGGCATTTTCACTTAAAATACATCATCCCTAATTTATTTCTTGATACAAAATTACTAATTTGTTTCAAGCAGGTCATGTTTCTCTGATTTTTGCCAAGTGCCATAATAAATAGCTGGCGTGTTGCACTCCTGTCCCTCCCCTGTGCACAGGGAGGGTTGTGCTGGGTTTGGCATTGTTAGTGTAGCTGTGGACACAGCTGTAGGGTATTTTCCAGTGGTCAGTGAGGTAAGTCTGCTCTTGTAAAACAGAGACAAAGTACAGTATCAAAATAGAGAGAGAGCAAAAATTGCTTTTCTGGCCTTTTAACCCTGAGAAAGATTAATGGTTGTTTGCATTAGAAACTACCCTAATCAGGGACTGTTGCCTCCAGGGAGTGGGTATGAGAAAGGGGGCTATTCACGTCAGGGTCAACATTGCACAGGTTGCTGGGTCTCTGATGAGCAGCAACCCCGAGCTGAGACAGCTGCCCGGGCTCTTCCATTAAATGCCTTGTCCTCTGGGAGCTGTTGAGGAGGCCAGGCCACATCCCGCCATCACCATCACAATGGCCTGCGGGAGGCAGTCTCCAGGGACAAGTCGCACTTTGAATGCGCAGAAATTGGCTCTTGAAGCCCTAGGTTGAATTACTGGCAGCTGGGGGTGGGAGGGTCTAGTTTCTCATGTTATTATGCTTTCCAACCACCCCAACTCTCAGAATAAATGCATACCCTCCACAAATTGCAATAACTGTTTGCAGTTTTGGCCCATGTGAAATCCCTCATGAAATTATGTGCAGGACAGCTAACTTTGTGTGTGTGTGTGTGTGTGTGTGTGTGTGTGTGTGTGAGTGTGTTTCCCAGCTCCCCACTTTTTCTTTTTTGAATTTTATTTTATTTTATTTATTTATACCGCAGGTTCTTATTAGTCATCCATTTTATACACATCAGTGTATACATGTCAATCCCAATCTCCCAGTTCATCCCACCACCACCACCACCCTGGTTTCCCCCCTTGGTGCCCATACGTTTGTTCTCTACATCTAGGACAGCTAACTTTAAAGTAACTCCATTTCATTCTTTCTGGCTTTAAAATTGGCTTTTTTATTTGAGTGCTTTTAAATGGTTTTCTAACTGATTAAAATAATCATGAGCAAAAAGGAAAAAAAAAAACTACCATCATGCCATTACCCAAACACAGCTGTTATCATCTGCTATATTTCTAACTTTTTCATTTGGGTGGTGTAATCTCTAGGTCTTTTCCCCTAAGGAATGCCATTTTAAGTATTTTCTATGTTGCCACATAATCTTCATAACCATTACTTTAAAAGGCAGACAACAGTTTATTGAATAGGAATTTAATAATTTATTTATTCTTATTATAGGGCACCAAAATTGCTTTCAAATTTTTACTCCTACCAATGCCACAGCAATGAATAAATGAAAAGTTGTATGTGGCTTTTCTCATATTCTAAATTAACTTCTTAGGTTAATTAATCCCCGAATGGAATTTTTAAAGTATGGACATTTTTAGGGCTTCCCTGGTGGCGCAGTGGTTGAGAGTCCGCCTGCCGATGCAGGGGACACGGGTTCGTGCCCCAGTCTGGGAAGATGCCACATGCCGTGGAGTGGCTGGGCCCGTGAGCCATGGCCGCTGAGCCTGCGCGTCCGGAGCCTGTGCTCCGCAACGGGAGAGGCCACAACAGTGAGAGGCCCGCGTACCGCAAAGAAAAAAAAAAAAAAGTATGGACATTTTTATGGCTCTTCACTCACATTATCAGATTATAAATACCTCACTATTGTTTTATGATGGTATATCTTAACAGTGCACATGGGCAGATTCAAATTCTCAAAATTATGAAACTTACTTGTGTTATATTTTTGCATCTTAAGTGAAACTGTAAACCAGCAAGTCTACTTCTTTGTGTCACTTATATTTTCTTCCCCTTCCAAGCCTATGGGCCTGTGTTATTACATTCATGGTCCTCAGTTTTGCTGGCCAAGGAAAAGAAAACCAAAAGAGCAACATATAAATGTCCTTTTCTATAATGGTGTTCTAGAATCGCCTGGGGCTCTGAGTGAAAAGACTGCTACATGGGGAGGGAGGTAAGCAATGCCAAGGAATCACCCACCAACATCTCTTCCAAGGCTCTAAGTTGCTCCTCTAATCAGAAACCTCCCAGACCTGCGCAGGTGTGCGCAGTGGTCCCACCGTGACTTTGGCAACATTACTGCGGACCACGGTGAGCTTTATCTCAAACAGGGCGTAAGAGAAAAGAATGTATGTAGAGCAACAGATACATTAATGAGACGTCAAAATAGTACCAACAAGCTGAGTGGCCACCTGAGTAAGGACACGCTAATTTTCTTTCATTTTTTTACATCTCGTTTAACCACTGCATACTCAGCACATAACTCAGTACCTTGACGAAGCAAGTTCCCAAAGGAGAACAAAGGGGAACATGGATTTGGGGGAGAGGGGGAGGCAGGGATGGGGTTTGTTTGGGGAGTGGGGGTGAGCTGGGGAATGATTACAAAAACATGACATTTAATTGTATTTTTTAAGCAAACTATTGATAACTTACAAATAAAAATATCAAATCTTATGAAACACAGTGGCCTATTTGCTAGGGCATCTTCCACAGCTGGCAACCATAATAAACTAAAGACAATAATAAGTTTATTTATTGGGTAATTTATTGAGCCTTTAGCCTGGTCCAGACTCTTTGTCAAGGAGTTGCCTACTACGAGAAGCAATGCTATTATCGTTTTTGTACAAATGAGGAAATTAAGACTCAGGTTAATAAAACCAAACAGCCTAACTTCACACAGCTGATAAGTGGCAGAGCCAGCTCTCAGTCCCAAGGTTCTCCTGACCCTACCTTCCCACCACCAAGTTCACTGCCTGTCGAATGCCTTCTGTTGTCAGAGACTTCCCTGAATCCCATTTACACACTGTAGATGCTTGTGTACGACACAGTACCTTGAACACAGTAGGGACGCCATAAGTATTTGTGGAATAGAGGACTGTATTTCATTAAAAGAGGGAGAAGGAGAAGAGAAAAGGAGATTCTGCAAGCCTTTGACATGTCAGAGGGGAGTCAAGCTGGCCGAGCTGGTGGCCACACGGATGGGTGTTAGAGGTAACAGAGCCGCCTTGGGGTGAAGCCAGCCCTGATCGCCACTGACTGAGTAACCTGGGTGATTCACTCAGATTCTCTGAGCACAGTCTTCACCTTACAGGGTTGTTATAAATGTCTACAGGGAGTCACGTGTGGTAAGTGCCTAGAACAGTGCTCGGCCTACAGTCTTTGCCCAGCACTTGTGAGTTCTCCTCCCTCCCGGAACACTAAGCTGGCATCAGATCTCTACACGATGTCAGCTGTGCACCAAGGGCTTCCAAACTTCCCTCAGGACAAGAATGACCTGGGATGCTAGTTAAAGACAGAGGTCACCAGGCTCTTCCCCCATCCCCCAGAAATTCAGATCCTGTCAACCCAGGTTGGAACCCATGGATCTATTATCGGTTGGGTAAGTTTCACTTCGGAAAATTAAACTGCACTTGGACCAGTTGGGCAGCCTCTCAGCATAGGTGGTGACAGAAACAGAGCATCAGTCCCAACCTTCAGTATGCACAGAAACTTCCAGAGGGCTTGCTAAAACATGGGTTGCTGGGCCTGGTCCCCAGAGTTTCTGATTCAATAGGTCTGGCTGGGGAGCAGGAATCTGCATTCTGAACTAGTTCCCAGGTGACGCTGCCACTCTGACACCACACTTTAAGAACCACTGGACCCATGGATTGCAATTTTCTCATGTTTCAAATTTAGGAAATTCCAGCTGGAATTAGTTCTACCCAGCGTGTAGCAGGACCATGGGTCCATGGTGAGGGTCAGGACAGGACCAGGACACTGACCACAGGACATACCTCTCCACCAAACCAGGGCCCCCAGCCCCAGGCGCTGGGCCCCCTCTTCCCCGCCATGACAGCCTTGCCAAGAAGCCCCTGTCTCCCTTGTTTCCACTTTCTTTTCAGGCTGAGGCCTTTCCAGGGTGTGAGGACGTTCTGCTTGTCAAAGCCCAAGCAGAAAGTAAACACTCACGAGTGACTGTAGCGCTTTGGAAGGCCACGGTATTGGCAGCAACCACGATGGGACTATTAAAAAATACACTATGTACCAGAGCTCTGAGTTTCATTTCAGTATAATTGGTATAAAGAATATAAAACTCCCAACTACGATGTTAACAGACTGGTAAGACCACTATGTCTTATCTCTGTTTAAAAAAGGAAACAAAAACTCTCCTCGTTACGCTCCTGTTTAAAAAGTTATTCTGGGAAAAGTTTCCATTTTACCTGGAAAGTGGATATAGAAGGAGTAAATACATATAGAGTTGTGCATGTAATTATTGGTAAAGAATCCTTGGATATGAATGAGAATAAAATGAGCTGTGCTTCAAGGGACCAAGAGAAGGACGGCTACTCACATCCAGTTAGGAAAAGACAAGCCAGGCGTCCTGAGCTCACTCAGAGGCACCCCAGGCTTCTCTGCTCTTCCTCCTGACCTCCTTGAACTATCATGTGCCCGCAAGCAAGGGTGTCGGATGCTCTCCTCAGAAACAGGCAGAGGCTGGGAGGGCTGGTTCCCTGTCATGCTACCGAACCACCAAAGTCTATGGATTTAAGAATTTGACTTGACAGTTGAAATCGAGTACAAAGAAAAGGATATTCCCTAAGTGTGTGGAGGGGTAGAGACGGAACAGCTCTCAAGCTTCGCCTGAATGCCCACTATGCCCCTGCACTGGGATGGGAACTGCTGCATAAACGAGACCCAGCCTCCCCACTCAAGGGACTGGAACACGGAAAGTTCCGTGGGAGCAGAAACACCGTGAGTGGGTGAGCACTCATAGCCTCTACCTATTCTGGCTCCTACAAGGAATTTTGGCTTTGCTAGCTTGGGCCCCCAGCCTTCTCTGGGGGAAACTGGGATACCCAGCATGATGGACTGGATTGTTTTTCCCCCAAATCATGTGCTGAAGCCCCAACCCCCAGTACTTCACATGTGACTGTATTTGGAGACAGGGCCTGTAAAGAGGTGTGTGGTTAAATGCAGTCCAAAGGGTGGACCCTAATCCAATCTGACTGGTGTCCTTTTACGAAGAGGAAGTTTGGACACAAAAGCAGCACCAGATATGCACACAGAGGAAAGAACATGTGAGGACACAGCAAGAAGGCACCATCTGCAGGTCAAGGAGAGAGGCCTCAGGAGAAACCAAAGCTGCCAGCGCCTTGATCTTGGACTCCCAGCCTCCAGAGCTTCCATTTGTTTAAACCCTGTGGTGTTTTGTTTGGGTAACCCTAACAACTAGGGTTTGCTAGCAAAAGAGGGGGAGCCTTGAGGATTTTACATCAGAAAGGGCTAAAAGCCACTGGCAGAAAAAAGATACTTGTAAATCAGAAGGCAAGAAGGAAAGGACTGGAGGCCCCAAGTTGTTTAGAGAGAGTCTTGCGGGAGTTTAGGAGAGAGGAAGAGATTAGGGGCAGCTGCAAGCCAGGCGTTAGAAGATAAATAGGGAAGAGAGGTTTGGTTTGGTTTTTAAAGGTTGGTTCTGTGTTATGAATAGAACTCCCTTTGGAGCTTCTTAGTAGATGGTGATGATGAAACAGATTGTTTTAAAATTTTGCGGTGATGGTTTTGCTAAATTGCAACACCAAACCAAGACCAGGTCCAAGTTAAGGGGTGTTGCGTTATAATTTTAAAACAATGTAGTAAGCATAGTGATTAAAAAAAAAAAAAACCAAGTCAGGGAAGGTTTCATGAAAGAGAGGACTCCTGGGTTGAATTCTGAAGGAAAGCAGAGTTAGATGGGAGATAGGAAGTTGGAAAGATGGTCCAGGTAGAATGAACAGCATAAACTATAGCATGGAGTAAAAACACGGGGTGTGCAAAGAGTGTAACAGTTTGGTATTGCCAGAGTGTCATGTGCAAGTCAAGAGGTGGTAAGTTGAGGCTGGAGAAGTCAACATGGTGCCCAGTGGAACTTGGAACGAATCCAGTAAGGTGCTAAAAAAAAAAAAATCATTAGGGACCAGCTGGAGTGCCAGAGACAGATGTGTGTTGGAGATCGGGCACTCAAGACAAGAAGCTAGATTAAGAAGTGACTGATACTAATTACAGAATAACGAAAAAATCATGATAAATAAGCTAACATTTCTTTCATCTTTCTCTAGATCTTCTTTTAAATTTTCATTTTGAAATAATTGTAGATTCACATTCAGTTGAAAGCAATAACACATAGAGATCCCACATACCCTTTACCCAATTTCCCCCAACGTAACATCTTGCACAACTGTAGTATAATAGCACAACCAGGAAACTGACGGTGATACAATCCATCCACCTTATTCAGACTTCACCATTTTTACATGCACTCACTATGAAATGTTATCACATGTGCAGATTATGTGACCACCACCACAGTCCACATACAGAGCATTTCCATCACAAGGATGCCCTGAGCTACCTTTCAGAGCCATAGCCACTTCCTTCCCTCCCCCATCCCTGACAACTGCTAATCTATTCCCTTTATCTATAATTTTGTATAATTTAAGCTAGGACTCTTCGAGATGGACTATTTTTCCACTCAGCATAATTCTTTAGTGATTCATCCAGGTTGCTGTGTATACCAGTAGCTCCTTCCTTTTTATTACTGAGCAGTATCTCATTGTGTGGATGGGCCACGGTTTGTTTAACCACTCCTGAAGGACATTTTGGTTGATTCCAGTTTTTGGCTATTATGAATCAAGCTGCTCTGAACAGTTGTGTACAGGTTTCTGCATGAACACAAGTCTTCATTTCTCTGGAATAAATGGCCGAGAGTGCCATGTGGTATGACTTGGTTAGTTATGTAAAGAACTGACAAACTGTTTCAGGGGGCTACACCATTTTACATTCCCACCAGAAATGTTTGAGTTTCTCCACATTCTCATCATCATTTGGTGTTACCATTATTTATTTATTTATTTATTTTTGCGGTACGCGGGCCTCTCACTGTTGTGGCCTCTCCCGTTGTGGAGCTCAGGCTCTGGACGCTCAGGCTCAGCGGCCATGGCTAACGGGCCCAGCCGCTCCGCGGCACGTGGGATCTTCCCGGATCGGGGCACGAACCCAGGTCCCCTGCATTGGCAGGCGGACTCTCAACCACTGTGCCACCAGGGAAGCCCCCACTATTTTTTTATTTTAGCTGTCCTGGTGGGTAGGTAGTGAGCTTTCATTGTGATTTTAATTTCCATTCCTCTAATGGCTAATGATGTAGAACATCTTTTCATGCACTGATTTGCCATCTGTACATCCTCTTTGGTGAAATGTCTGTTCATGTATTTTGCCTGTTTTCTAATTGGATTGTTTACTTTCTTACTGTTGAGTTTTGAAAGTTCTTTATATATTCTACATGTAAGTCCTTTGTCAGATAGGTGGTTTGCAAATATTTTTTCCCAGTCGATTGCTTGTCTTCTCATCTTCTTACAGGGTCTTTCACAGAGCAAAAGTTTCAATATATTTTCTTTTTTTATTGAAGTATAGTTGATGTACAATATTATATAAGTTATAGGTGTACAATACAGTGATCCACAATTTTTAAAGGTTATACTCCATTTGTAGTTATTACAAAATATTGCAAAAGTCCTTAATTTAATGAGATCCAATTTATCACATTTTCCTTTTATGCATCATGCTTTTTGTGTAAAGTCTAAGAACACTGACTAGCCACAGACCTCTAAGATTTCATCCTAAGTTTTTTCCTAGAAGTTTTAGTTTTATATCTAAGTCTGTAATCCATTTTGAGTTAATTTTTGTATAAATTATGAAACTTAGGTTGAGGTTCTTTTTTTCCCTATGCCTGTCCACGTGCTCCAGCACCATTTATTGAAAAAGCAATCTCTCCTCCATTGATTTTTTTTACCTTTGTCAAAAATCAGTTGGGCTTATTCATGTGGGTCTACTTTTGGTTTCTCTAACCTGTTCCATTGATCTATCTATCTACCTCTCCATCAATACCACACTGTTTTCGTTACTGTAGCTATCTAGTGGGCCTTAACACTGGATAAAATGATTCCTCCTATTTTATCCTTCTTTTTCAAATGTGTTGTAGCTATTCTAGATTCTGCACCTTTCAGTATAAATTTTATAATAAACTTGTCTATGTCAACAAAAAAATCTTTCTGAGATTTGATAGGAATTGCATTAAACCTATTGATAATTTGGGGAGAACTGACATCTTTAGTATGTTGAGTTTCCAATCCACAAACACAATATGTCTCTCCATTTATCTAAATCTTTGAATTCTTTCATGAGCATTTGTAATTTTCAGGACACATATCCTGAACATGTTTTGTCGTATTTATAGCTATATACTTCATTTTCTTTGAAGCAACTATAAATGGTATTGTGTTTTTAATTTCCATTTCCACGTGTTTATTGGTAGTATGCAGAAATGTGATTGATTTTTGCATACTTACCTTGTATTCTGCAACCTTGCTGAGCTCACTTATTAATTCTATAAGTTTTTTGTAGATTCCTTGCGATTTTCTATGTAGACAATTATGGCATCTGCAAATAGGGACAGTTTTATTTCTTCATTTCCAATATGTATACCTTTTATTTCATTTTCTTGCCTTATTGCATTGCTAGAACTTCCAGTACTACGTTAAATGGGGGTGGTGAGAGCAGACATCCTTCCCTTGTGCCTGATCCTAGGGAGAAAGCATTGAGTCTTTCATATTAACTATGATGTTGGCTGTAGAGTTTCTGTAGATGCTTTTTATCAAGTTAAAGAATCTGTGTCATCTTTTTAAAATATTATAACATAGTAGCTTTTCTTACTTCCTGGTGTTCATGCTTAGATAATTTATTGGAGTTAGGTTATTTTTGTAATCAAAGGACAAAGTGATCTTCTCCATTTCCATTATAATCCTGTTAACGTACCCACGCAGGTATTACAATTTCCATTTGTCACATAAGCTTTTTAAAAATAGAGACTCCAAGAGGTAAACTGATTTGCCCAATTTACATGTAAATTAGTAGAGTCAGACTGGGTCCTAGGGCATTAGTTCAATAACATTTACTGTAAGCCTAATATTGATAATATGGTTGAACTCTTATGTGCCAGGCACTATAAGTGCTTTACATGCATTATGCCATTTAATGCTCAAAACAGCCTGACGAGGCAGATATTACTATCACCCCCATTTTACCGATGATAATACAAAGCCTTAGAGAGGTTGGATAATTGAACAAGGTCACACCACTAGCAAGAAGCAGCAAGTGATTTGGACATAGACACAGATCTTGGTCTTGAAAACCACCCAGTGCCAACTCCTGTGCCAGGTTTTAGGGATACAAAGCTGGATGAGAGACAGTCCCTTGCCTGAAGGAGCTCACAGTTGAGAAGGGGAAACAGATCAGCATATTTGCAGCTTGGGCCCTGAAGAAGCCATAGCCCCAGTTAGTGAGATATCTTTCCAATGTTAGAGGAGCTCAATAATATTTGTTGAGTGAATGGCCAAGCAGAAGGGAGGGAGGGAGAGAGGGAGGGAGGGAGGAAGGTATTATTCTGGTTTCTTGGACAGATCTAATGTTGGTCATATTTTATGTAGAAGGTAGTTCTTTCTAGTACTTTATACTTTCTAGAAGTAGAAAGAATTCCTTAAACCTAAATATCTACCTGCCTCTAGCCAGCCTGGTCAATTTGCATAATTGTGCTGGGTAACAATCACTGAAAACTATCAAATATAAAGAAAGGGACTGAAGCATCATGGAATATCAGAACCAAAAAGTAGCAGGATCTGGTCATCCAGAAAGAAGAGCAAATCCTTCACACACAGCTCTGTGGAATACCCAGGTTAAGCCACAACTGCTGCCCAGGACAGGTTTTACTTTCCAAGTAACTTTGACCTCAGTGTTCCCAAAACTCCACCATCCCACAAGACCACCAACACCAAGCTCACCTCTCCTTCTTCAGAGTCTCATCAGCAGGTAAGCTTTCCTACAGGGCAGAGACTCGAGGAGACACTGTGGAGGATGCTCTCCCCTCCCCACTGTGTCCTTTCTCCCCTCCCATCCCCTAATTATCCCCCTCCTTTTACTCCTCTTCCTGTTTTTCCTCTGTGCTATTCTATGACCACTGGGAATTATTCATTCCCAAAGAGGAAAAAGAGAAACACGAGTTAACACTGATTGAGTGTCGATTCTGTAACAACTTCTAAGCACTTTACTTATTTTACAGTTTTGACATTTCAACAACCTTATGAGTTATTACATCTTCCTCTTCACCCCAAACGCAGACACAGACACACACACACACCTCGTTCAAGCCCACCATCTCTCACCTGGATCACTCTAGTCGCCTTTTTGTTTTTTAATTAATTAGTTAATATATTTATTTTTGGCTGTGTTGGGTCGTCGCTCTGCACACGGGCTTTCTCTAGTTGCGGTGAGCGGGGGCTACTCTTCGTTGCAGTGCGCGGGCTTCTCATTGCGGTAGCTTCTCTTGTTGTGGAGCACGGGATCTAGGCGTGGGCTGCAGCAGTTGTGGCTCACGGGCTCTAGAGCGCAGGCTCAGTAGTTGTGGCGCACGGGCTTAGTTGCTCCGTGGCATGTGGGATCTTCCAGGACCAGGGCTCGAACCCATGTCCCCTGCGTCGGCAGGCAGATTCTCAACCACTGCGCCACCTGGGATGCCCTCTAGTCGCCTTTTAATGGTTTCCCAGCCTCCACTTCTTAACCCCCTGAAATCCATTCTCCATCCTGCCCTCAGGATGGTTTTGATAAAACACAGATTGTCTGAAAGCCAATGGCTTTCCCTTAAAGTCTTTCAGTGGCTTCCCGTGGCCTTTACGAGGAGGCACACACCCTGCAGCAGACAGGCAGGACTGTCATGATCTTGCCGCTGCCTCCCTGCCCACGCTCCTGTCTCCCCATGGATCCTTCACTGTGGTCACACCCTTCTCCCTGGGGGAGTCAAAGAACCCTCCTCTGAGGTCTCCTCTGAACTCCCATAACATCCTCTGCATGCCTGTACTATGCTGCAAAAACGTCTTACTCTGTGCACATTTATTTTCTTGTCCATCTTCCCCTCTAATCTGGTAACAGAGGATAAAATTATGTCTTAATTATCTCTAGAGCCTTACTGCCTAGCAGAATAGTGTGCATGTACAGCAGTAAGTTTCCAGTAAGTATTTGCACAACAGAATGGAAAGGAGAGAACAAAATTCTCATTAGCCAAATTCTCCAACTTGTTTTTTTTTTACTTTTCTTTTTTTACTTTTTTTTTATTGGAGCATAATTGCTTTACAACGTTGTGTTAGTTTCTGCTGTACAATGAAGTGAATCATCTCTATGCATATATATTTCCCCTCCTTCTTGGACCTCCCTCCCACCCACCCCCATCTAGGTCGTCACAGAGCACCGAGCTGAGCTTCCCGTGCTTTATAGCAGCTTCCCACTAGCTATCTATTTTACACATGGTAGTGTATATATGTCAATCCTGATCTCCCTCCAACTTTTCAAGTGAATTAATACAAAGCCTGTGAGCCCCAGATCCTCTGCAATAACCAGTGAGTGCTGGAACTAACATCTTTTGCCCAATATATCCTGATATAAAAAAACCTGACAAAAAGCAAAAAGTGTTCTAGGGCCCACTTTTTAAAGTCCTGGTGCATTGAGAATGTTGGGAGGGCAGCTTGGGGGGTCCACAGAACTTAGGAGCCTCCTCTTACAGATCAATGGAGAGAACCCCCCAGCTGAGCCAATAAGGAACAACTTTATAAAGAACAGACAGTTATTTAGCCATACAAAAGAAAATCTTCCTACCGGTAGTAACGCCATTAACATCTTAGCAGCTTTTGCATTATGAATCTGACACTGCTTTCTTCTTCAAAGCCCAATCTGAGTGCTTTTGATTTTTTTTAATGAAGTAATAAAGCCATCAACACACAATAAAAGCTATGCAATATTTATAATCAGTTGTCTCTAGAGTATATTTTCTGTTGAAGAAAAGATTGAGTTACTAGGCCTTCCCTTTCAAATCCCTTAAAACCTCAGCTTTAGAATGAGAGACTCAAACTCTTCTCTTGGGTCTTAATTTTTATATGGCTTATTACTAATTTATCCGCTCTAAAACTCTAAATCTCCTCAACATAGCTTCAGCTCCTTCCACAGCTGAACTGGCAGCCGGCTGATCTTTTTATTGGTGGGTAATGGATTTAGTTTGCTGACACGGGAACAATGAGAGGATAAACAATTCCATTTGTGGCCATGAAATTCCCCATCTGTTGAGGGCGTTCAGGCCTGGAGAGGGCTGGGCAGAGCAAGCCGCCACGCCTGATTTTAATGGCATCCGTCACACAGGCTGAACCTGTGGCTTCATAAATCAAGAGCTAACAGCATCTCTGGTTGCCCTTGTCATTAACTCGCCAGCCGTTGAAATACCCAAGAATTTACCGTAACGTTGAGCCTAAAGACCTGATTTGCGATTCTGATCTCACCGAGAGACCAGAGGTAACAAGGGAAGCCAGAAATCATTTTCCTAAGTCAAAGAAAAAGAAAAAGAAAAAACTTTCAGATGCACATTCAAATATTTGTGAATGAAATATATAATACTTGGAATGGGTTTCAAGATACAACCCATTGGTTGGGGGAGTGGGAACATGTATAGGTGCAAAAAGATTGGCCATGAGCTGATCACTGGTAAAGCTGAGTGATGGGAACCCGGGGGTTCATTATACTATATTCTTTACTTTTATGTTTGTTTACAATTATTCATAATATTAAATGTTAAATTATCAGAAGTTAAAAGAAATACTTGAAGATAACTGGAAAATGGAAGCTTCCATTGTTTAGCATAAGCATGTTTGCCTAATTCTTCTTTTCTTAAAGTGAAAGAAAAGAATTGTGCTCACACAATAGCTGGAGCATTTCACAAGGCAGATCGGCCATGGCCACCAAGCAGGAAAGCCACACACCTCGGAGGGAGAAGATGGCGCAGCACCTACCGCGGTTTTTAAGGAAGCCACGCCTCCCACAGCCCAAGCGCTAAGGCCGGGAGTCCACGGTGCTTGGGAAGCCTTAGCAGTCCCCCCACCGCTCCCTCTCTCTTTTCATTTTCCTCTGCTGCGAGTTACCTACTGTCACCATCACTTCTGCGTTTGGAGGCCTCTTTCCACGGATGTTCAGTCTTAGGTGCTTTAATTCAGCGGCAATTTTTTGTCAAAGAAATAGAAAAGGAAAGAACAATGGGAAGGGAAACAACCAAAGGAAAGTGACGGCGCCTTGTGCAAAGGACCCATTCAGTTCATTTCTGCTAAGCAAGTTCCTCTTAATCCCACCCCGGGCACACTACCTCAAATTCAGCTGGATTCCCCAGAGGAAGCTCTAGGTGTGTCCCCATTAATCCTGAAATTGTTGGAAGGCCGGAAGGGGAGAAAGAGAAAAATGCACATACCTATTAGCCTCCCCACCTCTAAATCCTATGCAAATAGAACGTTGTTCTAACTTACTCAAGCAAGATATAATCACTGAATACCTACTCTGTGCCCAGTACTACACTGGGCACTGGGGTTACCGTATTGAACAGGGCACGTGGCCTTCTGGGGGCAGGCAAACCAATTAACAAGCAACCACTACTCAGTACAGTGCTGCAGTGGAGTTCAGACCCCTGACCTGCCTTGGGAATCTTCCAGTAGAAGTGATGCTGAAACTGAGCATGTCAAGGGCAGAGCCCAAGAGTCAGTAGCGGGATTTGGCTGGTGGAGAACCTCTAGAACCATGGCTACAGAGCCTTTGAAATGTGACTAGTCCAAATTGAAATGTGCTGTAATATAACTAAAATACACAGAGATTTGGAACACTTAGCATTTTTAAAAGTCAATATGATTAGAATATAATATTTTAGATCTATTAGGTAAATAAAATATATTATTAAAGTTAATTTCCCTTATTTCTCTGAACTTTTTAAGTGTGACTACTACAACATTTTTAATTAGATATGTGGCTGCATTTTATTTCTATGGGACGGTGCTGCTGTAGTGGCTCAACGTGAGCTGGGGAACAGTATGGGTGAGAGGCACCTTGAAGGAACTGAGAAAATGTACAGGCCCCTGGTGTCAGCAGAAAAGGGACAAGAGTCAGTTAACGTCTCCCCTTGAATATCAAACTTCACAGGGCCAAAACTTAGCTTCCGATCCACAGCGAATGCTAGAGTCACCACACTGATTCTCCAGGACCAAGACACTCCTCTCCCCTTCCCAGTGCTGGTGACTGACAGCTCACAGCTGAGGCCCCCCCAGAGCTTGCCCTCCACCGGAGAGGGCTGCCTCACCCGAGATCACACCCCTTCCCAAGGCGGCCTCCATCCAGTGTTAGTCGAGTAGGAGGCCACTTAGGAGGCCTGCCCAACCACCTTGCCTCAGTTCGGGTAACTCTGGAGGCTCCTTCCTGCGGCTGGCTGAGTCCCTTGTTGGGATCACAGAGCAGCTCAGCAACTCCCTCTGCTCCATCTCACTTCCTTCACTGCCACCCCAGGGGCTGATCCTGCGACCACTGGCCAGCGAACTTCCTGCACACACATCTCAGCTGAGTCGGCTTCCTGGGAACTTGACCTGCAATGGGACCCCCTCACCCCCCAAATCTCTTCCTCTTTCACTCTTCCCCTGGTGCCATTATTAACTCCTCTCTTTCTCTCGTACCCACAGCCTACTGGTCAGAAATCCTAGTGGTTTTACCTTAAATTATATCCAGAATTTGACCAGTTCTCACCACCCCTCCCACCACCGCCCTGGTCTAAGCCCCCATCAACACTGGCCTCCCCTTCCACCACCGCCCTGGTCCAAGCCCCCATCAACTCTGGCCTCCCCTTCCACCACCGCCCTGGTCCAAGCCCCCATCAACTCTGGTCTCCCCTTCCACCACTGCCCTGGTCCAAGCCCCCATCATCTCTCACCTGTGGTACTGCAGTGACCTCCCAACTCCTCTCCTGCTCCTGCCCTTGCCACCTTTCAGCACCTCTCAACAGAATGAAGCTCTCAAGTCAGGTTATGGAGCAGCTCTGCTCAAAGCCCACCGGTGACTTCCCATCCCACTCAGAGTAAAGGCTAAATCCTTGCTCCTTGCTATGACCCAGCGTGGCTAGGACAATCTCAGTTTATACCTAATGTCCCAGCAAAATTTTAATAGCTATTGCTTTCACTTTCAAAATTAGCCTAGTTTGGGGCTTCCCTGGTGGCGCAGTGGTTGAGAATCTGCCTGCCGATGCAGGGGACACGGGTTCGTGCCCCGGTCTGGGAAGATCCCACATGCCGCGGAGCGGCTGGGCCTGTGAGCCATGGCCGCTAAGCCTGCGCGTCCGGAGCCTGTGCTCCGCAACGGGAGAGGCCACAACAGTGAGAGGCCCACATACCACACACACACAAAAAAAAATTAGCCTAGTTTGGATCATCAATTATATGGTACCTACTATAAGGCTCTTCATGAAGGAGCCTCCTGCTACCTCTTGGACCTTATCTCCTACTATCCTCCCCTTGTTCACTCTATTCCAGTGACTCTAGAATATTCTGCAAACAAGCAAACTCCTGCCTCAGGGTATTTGCACTTGCTGTTCCCTTGCCTGAGATGTTCTTCCCCCAGTTACTTGTAGCCTAACTTCCTCACGTCCCTCGGGCTTTGCTCAACATCACCTTTCTGATGAGGTCTTCTCTGGCCACCTCATTTAAAATTTTAAATCTCTACCTCAATCCTTCCTATCTTTCTTCCTTACTATATTTTTTTCTCCTTTTTTACCCTATCACTGTTTAATACATTGTATATTTTACTTATTCATCATGGTGTCTTAGTCCATTCAGGTTGCTATATACCACAAACTGGGTACCTTATAAACAATAGAAATTTATTTCTTACAGTTCTGGAGACTGGGAAGGCCAAGATCAAGGCCCCAGCATAGCCATGTTCTGGTGAAAGCCCTCTTCCTGCTTCATAGCTGGTGCCTTCTTGCTGTGTCCTCGCTGGTGGAAGGGGCTAAGGAGCTCTCTGGAGTCTCTTTTACAAAGGCACTAATCCCACTCATGGGAGCTCCACCCTCATGACCTAAGAGCCTCCCAAAGGCCCCACCTCCTCATACCATCATACTGGGTATTAAGATTTCTACATATGCATTTTGGCGAGGCAGAAACATTCAGACTATAGCATCTGATTATCATCTGTCTCCCTCAATAGGAGATAAGCTCCATGAATTTACACTTAATCAACCCCAGTGCTTGACGCATAGTAATTGTTCAATAAATATCTGTTGAAAAAAAATGAATGAATGAAACATGGATGAACTTCAAAAAGAGTATGCTAAACAAAAGAAGCCAGACACAAAAGGTCATATATTGTATGATTCCATTTATATGAAAAAACCAGAATAGGTAAATCCGTAGAGACAGAATGCAGATTAGTGGTTGCTAGAGTCTGAGGGAAGGGAGAATGGGGAGTGATGACTTACCGGATACAGGGTTTCCTTTTGTTTTTGCTTTTTTTAAAATAGAGGTAAAATTCACATTACATAAAATTAACCATTTTAAAGTGTACATTCCAGTGGCATTTAGCACATTCACAATGCTGTGCTACCATCACCACTGCCACCACTACCTAGCTGCCAAACAGAGGAAATCAAGCTGCAATAATAGGTCAAGCAAAAGGTCTGTCATTTTCGGGACTTCTCTGGTGATCCAGTGGTTAAGAATCCGCCTTCCAATGCAGATGACACGGGTTCGATCCCTGGTCAAGGAACTAAGATCCCACATGCCACAGGGCAACTAAGCCCGTGTGCTGCAACTACTGAGCCCACGCGTGCCCTGGAGCCTGCGCACCACAGGTTCTCTAGAGAGAACCCTGCACGCCACAATGAAGAGCCCGTGCAAAGCACCGAAAGATCCCGCATGCCGCTGCAAAAGATCCCGCATGCTGCTGCAAAAGATCCTGCGTGCCGCAACTAAGACCCAACACAGCCAAATAAATAAATATTAAAAAAAAAAGTTCTGTCATTTTCAAATGATTTTCTTCCAAATATATGTGATATGATAGATTCCTCTTCCTTCCTGAACTTTTCGCTGGATAAAACCATTGCAGTGTCTAAAAGCACACGCTTTGGGGCAGTCTGCTTGGCTCTGATCCTGACTCAGCATCTAACAGTTACAAAACCTTACATCAGTGGTTCTCAACCAGGGGCAAATTTGTACCTCAGGTGACACCTGGTTATGTCTGGAGACAAGTTTGGTTACAACTGATGGAATGCTACCAGCAGCTAATCTGTAAAGGCCAGGGAGGCCACTAAACATCCTATAATGTACAGGACAGTCCCCACAACAAAGAATTATTGGGCCCCAGATGTTGAGAACACTGCAGTTGAGAAACTCTGCTTTCAACCAATCTCTGAGCTGTTTTCTCAATCAACTGTTTTTTCAACCAATCTCTGAGCCTCAGTTTTCTCATCTGTAAAATGGGGATATTAGTTCTGGGCCAACTTACAGGGTTGTGAGGATTAAATAAAATAGTGAGCAAAGGTCTCATAGCATAGTGCTTGGCACATAAGTGCTATTTTTAAAATATTATTAGGTCAAGCCTGTATCTGATTATCTTGATTATTGCAGAACCAGGAATTAGGTGAACCTTATTCACCTAATAAGACCAGGTGAAATTTGCCTTCTTCCCCAACTCAAGGCCTAGATGCAAGCTTCTAACATGGAAGCATCACAAGGAGATGGAGCACACCAACAGGCTTGCCTGATTTAGCAAATAAAAATACAGGACACACAGTTAGATCTGGATTTCAGTAATTCAAATAAATTTTTAATTTCAGTAAAAACAAATCAGTTTAAGTATGCCCCATGCAATGTTTGGCACATACTTATACTAGAGAAACTATTTGTTATTTCTCTTAAATTAAAACTTAACAGGGTAACCTGTATTTTATCTGACCACCTACACCCCAAAGCACACGCCCTCCGATACGGAGAGTCTTCTTCACGCACAAAGAGCCTCACTTTGCATAAGTTAGAGATCGAAACCACCTCTCTCTCTCTCTGAGGAACTGAAAGGAGAATGTGCTATACCTGCTATAATTACAAATGTATCCCCAATTTCACAAAACAAGCCACTGAAGATGAAACACAGAGGTTTCTCAGAGGCCCACAGCCTGATGCCCCCGTCTGCAAAGACTGGTGCTGGGTGCGGTGGTGGGGAGTCCAGGTTTTAGAGCCATGACTGACCCGGGTTAGGGGCTTTCTTCTGTAAAATGGCAGTAGGCCCACCTCCCAGGGCTATAGTAGGCCCACCTCCCAGGGGTACAGTAGGCTAACGTGTAAAATGCCTGGTACACAACGGGTGATCGACAGTGATGCCACTTGCATGGTGTCTGGCTCATGATGGGGTGGTAAACATGAAGTGAGCGAATGACTGCTGTATGGGGCCAGCCAGGAGGCCAGAGGCCACCATTCCTGTTGGAGGTCCGCCCCACCTCTGCTCAGCCACTAAATCTGCATCCCTCAAGTGCTTTTAAAACCACATACTCCTGGGCACCATTCTGGATCTTTGGAATCAGAAAGAATGGGCCTGGGGCCCAGGAATGAGGATGTTTATCAAGCTGCTTAGCAAGTCTCGGTTAAGAACAACCAGGATGAAGAACCATGGATCCAAGTCTTGGAGGAGGGCTCTGACAAGAACCCTCTTCTTTCTTCTGCTCATCAGAGGTTCTTAGACTTCAGCGAGATCAGAAGCCCTGGAAGAGCTTGTAAAACACAGATTGCTGGGCTGTACCCCAGCGTTTCTGATTTAGCAGGCAGGGTGGGCCTGAGAATTTGCGTGTCTAACAAGCGTGATGCTGATGCTGCGGTCTGTGGACAACTTGAGAACTACGTCGCTCCATCCAAACCCCAGCTGCATATCATCATCACCAGGGGTATGTATAAGTACCTATGTCTGGGCCCTAGAGAATCATATTTAAGTAGTCTGGTGGGGGACCTGAGCTCCTCAAAATTCTAATGCATCCGGGTCAAGGATATCTGCCCTCCTTAAATGAACTCCATGCGTGAACCCCAAAGTGCACCTTGGAGCCAGCGCGGAGGGCCTCTCAGGAGCTCCTCGAAACTCAGTCTCTTAGGCCTCGCCCCCAGTATGCGGAATCAGAGTCTGCATTTTAACAAGACCCCCTGGCAAACCCATCACAGTAAAGTCTCAGAAGCAGTGCTTAGGCTCCGGCCTAAATGGAATGTCTTCAGAGAGGGCTTCCTCTAGCATCTCCGCCAGGGTAGGTCTCCAGAGCCCTCAGGTTGGAGAGAGAAACACAGAGGTAACACCACTCAGCCTCTCCCGTTAGCCAGCCAAGCAGGTAGCCAAGCATGCAAGAAAGTCTTCCACTAACGTTGACTGACTGCTGCTGAGTAAGTGTAGAAGCAAAATTTTAAAACAGAAGTAAGTGGGCATCCACACACTAACAGTGCAGAACCCTCCGCAGTGAATCCCCCTAACCTGGGAGAAGAGGACCCCTAGGGCAGGAAAGACTCTGTTAACCTAGGCTTAGCCTGGTCCTGGACAGGGGTGGCGACCAGTACTCAGAGGTGTGGTGTATACTTACTACTGCGCACAGATTATAGAGTTTGTATTCCAGCATGAGGGCTCAGCCACCCACCCCTCCATGGATTGTACAGTACCTGAGCTAGGAGGACCCTAACTGTCGATCGCAGTCAATATTCTGGGCTCAGAATACAAAAACCAAACAGGATCATTCTGGCAAAAAATTAATAATGTCAAATTTCACCAAGGGTGTAGGGAATAAGTCTCTCATATCCTATTGGTGAAAGTGTCAACTGATGAGAATTTTTGGAAGGCACTTTGAAAAAATCCCTCAAATTTTTAAATATGCATAAGCTGTGACCCACACTCCCACAACTAGAAATGTAACCTACAAAAATATTAGAAGAAGACATATATAAAGATACATATATAAGGATGCTCTTTGCAGCACTGTTTCTAATTTTAAAAAATTGAAATAAGCTCTGGGTCTATCAAGAAAGGAGTGGATAAATTCTTACAATGTAGTAGTCTCCTGCACATTTAAAGAATGGAAACTATGTATGTCCCCACATGAATGAGGGCGTGCATGTACGTGCGTACGTGTAGTAGAGTTCCATTTCTATTTTTTTAATTATACATATATATACATGAAAAAAAGTCTGCAAATACACCCACCAATCTGTAAACAATGATTGCTTTTAGGAAGTGAGGTTGGAATGGGGGAAGTGGATTTCACTTTTTCCGTATACCTATCTACAATTTTTGAATTTGTTGTAATAAGCAGGTATTATTTTTATTATTTAAAATATATTTCCAACAGGTAAAAATGATTTCTTAAGAACTGTTTATCTCTGGATGTGTTTCCTAACATAAACTCATTTAGTTACATGTTTCAGTCTTATTCATTAGACATAGTACAATATACTCTAATTAAGTTTAGGCTTTCTTAGGAAAAAACCTAATCCAGCATGGACCCCTTGAGATTAATTCCAGGTAATCCTGACTGGATTCTGGGTGCCCTAGAGGGTTCTTAATTTCAATTTCGTATCAGGTCCTTGAAACTACATTTGTATCTTTTAGCCTCTGCCCTTTAATATTGCCTCTTATTAAGCATGTGTTAACCCAAAGCCAGGATTTCTTTTTAATAAATTGCTGTTAAACCAGGTCACCCCAATTCTGTACTTCACTTTTTTAATGTAAAGGGAGATGTTTTCATTTAGTTTTGTTAAGTTTCATCTTGTAGTTTTTATTACCTAGAGTCTGTTACATAATTTCTGTCTTCAACATAATTTTGGATCTTACTTTCTATTATACTAGGTACTCCTCTAAACTTTATATTATCTAAAAATGTAATCACTGTGGAGGTTACAAAACTTATAGACATATCTTTTAGACACGACTCTGCTTAGCTGAAAATGACCAAAACCTACTTAAACTTAAGCACAAAGGAAATCTATCAGATGGAGATGGAGGTATCTTATTGACCACGAGACAGGAAGACCACGGGGCCTGAGAGAGACAAGGCAGAAAATGGGAAACTATCAAGCCTGGGCAATTCTCCCTCCCTCCCTCCCTCCCCTCTGTCTTTTTCACTCTCTACACACCCACCCCTCGCTCTCCCAACACTCCCCTCACCCCCCACCCCTCCCACTGGCCCTTACCTGAGTGCAAACAGAGCCACAGACACACCTGGTATAGGCCAGGGTGAAAGGATCTGCTCCCCTCCCCCAGCTAAAACTCTTTACCCTGAGTTTCCATCTGGGCCTCGGGCCCCTTCCAGAGCAACAGTTCCATTTCTGTCCACTGGCTTGCCCTTAACTCTGCCCCCACTGGCCTTGAAAGCCACCTCAGATGTTAAAAGTCAGTACCTTCCCTCTGGCCTCAGGCCAAGGCCCAAATTTTGTTTCCAGGAAGCAGCAGTTTGGGCTATATGTTCGCTCTGGTTCAATCAAATGTGGCCAAGGGGACAAATTCAGGTGGAACAAACATGGCTCCCCAGAGCCATCCTCTGTGGCTGGGTGCAATTCTCAGAGACACAGGTGTAATGTTGACAACCACCCAATGAGTAAATGCCCCAGATTTGTCTATAGCAGAAATATCAGTGGTCACCAAATCCAAGTCTAAGAGAGTATGGCTCAGGTTCCCCCTGGTTCAAAGTAGGGGGGATGGCTTTGGAGGTAAAGAATGGACTACAATTTAGTGGTTAATTACATTGCCTTTGGAGTCAAGTTACGGTTTAAATTCTAATTCTGCCATGAACTACATATTTTAATCTTGGGCAAATTATTCAATCTCTTTATGCCTCAGTTTCCTTACCTATAAAATGGCAAAAATAGCTAGTCTCATTGAGTGGTTGTAGACATTAAATGATATTATGTATCAGGCTTCCAGGCTCTTAGCAAGCATTTAATAAATGCCAACTATCATTATTAGTATTACATCACCATCTGGCCGACAGACACATGAAAAGGTGCTCAACATCACTAATTATTAGAGAAATGCAAATCAAAACTACAATGAGGTATCACCTCACATCAGTTACAACAGCCATCATTAAAAATTCTACAAATAGCATATGCTGGAGAGGGTGTGGAGAAACCCTCTTACATTCTTGGTGGGAATATAAATTGGTGCAGCCATATGGAAAACAGTATGGAGGTTCCTCAAAAAACTAAAAATAGAGTTGCCATATGATCCAGCAATCCCACTCCTGGGCATATATCCAGACAAAACTATAATTCAAAAAGATACATGCACCCCAGTGTTCACAGCAGCACTATTCACAATAGCCAAGACATGGAAACAACCTGAATGTCCACTGATAGATGAATGGATAAAGATGTGGATGGAATACAATGGAATACTACTCAGTCATGAAAAAGAATGAAATATTGCAATTTGCAGCAGCATGGATGGACGTAGAGATTATCATATAAAGTGAAGTAAGAAAGAGAAAGACAAATACCATATCACTTATACGCGGAATCTAAAATAAGACACAAATGAACTTATCTACAAAACAGAAACAGACCTGCAGACATAGAAAACAGACTTGTGGTTGCCAAGGGGGAGAGAAAGTGGGGACGGAATGGATTGGGAATTTGGGATTAGCAGATGCAAACTATTACATATAGAATGGATAAACAACAAGGTCCTACTGTAAAGCACAGGAAACTATATTCAATATCCTGTGATAAATCATACGGAAAAGAATATGAAAAAGAACATATATATGTATAACTGAATCACTTCTGTACAGCAGAAATTAACACATAGTAAATCAACTATACCTCAATAAAATAAATTTTTAAAATATTACATCATTATCAACATGAAGAAATAAATCTGTAATGGTGTAATGAAAGGCCATGGGTTTGACATAATACACCTATGCTTCAACCATACCTTATTTTTGTGTATGTATACAGAATATATAGGATAAAATATAGGCTATATATAGGACAGTAAGATATTTAGGATAGTATACAATATATTAGGACATTTAGGATAATAAAAATACAATCTCCCTGTAGCTGGGCACCTCAAGCGTCAGGCACTGCTTGTTACCCCCATTCCTGCAAGCACCTGCAGGCTTGTACAAGGAGATGCTAAACACACAGCTCTCTAGAAATGTCAGCCTTGTCATGTACTGGCATGAGGCGAGAACGCTCTGGAAGAACAGTCCTTTTGTTTAAAATAGAAACTTTCAAGGAAGCCAAATTAACACATGACAGATTACTGAATAGCCAGTTCTGGAGGGAGGGGGAAAAAAAAAAAGCCTCTTCATCTCTGAAATGAAAAGGGGAGTTGCTGGTACCAAAATTCACGTTTCCTTTTCGGTAAAATCCTCCAGCCACACTTGGCGCTACCCGAGTAGGCGATTTCACTTCATCACCACTTCACAAAAGACTTCCAAATTCACTGCGGCAGACACGGCAAAATAAAAATGTTAAATACATCCTGGCCGCGAGGGGACTGAAACCTCCAGGCTCCATCAAAGGTTCGCAATAATAGGATTCATAAAAAAAAAAAAAAAAGACAGATGGGATTAGAAAATGTTGCAGTGAAGACTCTGGAATGAGATGAGATCACAGCACCAGCCTGTCTTTTGTGGACCGGCACAATGATCCCCGAGCCAGACTGGATTAGGAAACCTCGCGACTAGGGGTTCAGAGAGGCCTCCGGTTCCCAGGCACTTTTGGGGAGAGAAGGCTGAAACGATGCATCAGATTTACAGCTGCAGTGATGAAAATATAGAAGTTTTCACCACCGTGATTCCTTCCAAGGGTGAGTAAAATTGCCCTCGACTGTTTCCTTAACGTGGCAGGCTAAGCAGGAGAGTAAAGACAGTCATGTGCTGCCTTATTACGGTTTTTACCCCCAGGTTTCTGAGGTCGGATGGTCTCTCTGTTTTGACCGTGTTTGTGGTTGTTTCTGAAAAGGAGGCATATGGATGAACATCAATCACTGAGAAACAGTCCATCAAAGGGGAAATGAGGGCAGCTAACTACGCCTCGTTTTACTTAATTCGATACTGGCAACCCAGTATGCCAAACGAAAGTGACAGCAAGCCACTGTTTTAGGAAACAGACATGAAAACAAAATTCCCAGGGCAGACAGATTCTTTCCTCTTCTCCAGTGAGCAAGTGGGTTCTGAAATGAGAAGCAGCTGGCTCAAAAGTATGATTTCTAACTGTGCCGGGAAATATGAGGAGGGATCATATTTCTGGCAGTGGCCTAAAGTCCAATGAAGCGGTCCAAGAATGCCCTGACCCAGGCTGGCCTCTGCACAGACCCCAGGGCCACGCTCCCAAACTTAACCTGGCACTGGCACCGCCAAAGAGTGTGACTTTGTAAAAGCCCTGCTGCTCTGAGGTGAACGGTGTCAAGGCCCGGGAAGGGCTCTGTGTCCCTGGATAGTTCCCTTGCCCCCTGCAGAGCTGGGCCCTCTCTCCTGCCGCCCCTGAGCTCTCCCTGCAGCCCCTGTATTGCTGGGAGAGCCTGGGACCCCGGCTTAGCCCCTGGTCTCATTGTCAGACTGAATGAAGAGGGCCGGATGTCTGCTGGTGCTGTGACCCCCTGTTCAGACAGCCCCTTTCTTCTTCCCATGTCAGCCATCGACATGGCCACTCCTGGGGGGAAGGGAGAGACTCAGCCTGGCCACAAAGAGAAAGCCAGCAGAACATAAATTAAGCTTTAGACATCTATTGCCAGTCAGAGGGAGAGAAGAAAAAGCTGGGAGTCTGCCCACGTGCTGAAGTTGGGACACCCTCTGGAGACTCGGGAATGTACCTGAAAAGTCAAAGCCGACCCTCTGACCCAACAGTTCCACTCCTGTAAATGCTCTTATACGTGGATGCTTACAGGGCCACTGGGTCTCCAAGGGCAAAACTGAAAACAACTTGAATGTCCTTGAAGAGGGGAAGGGGTAAAATGTGGTGTCATCAGACTCTGGAATACTCCACAGTAGTCAACAGGGAAAAGAACTGGATCTATGTGTGTGGACACAGCTCCCAAGAGCATCATGTTGAGAGAAAAAAAAAGCAGGCTAGAAATTATTAAATTTGTACAGTACTATATATTGTTTATGGATACATATCTAGAGAAAAGCATAAAAAACATAGGCTGGAGAGACACAGATAAAGTTAGTGATAATAGCAGCCCTGGAGAGGGAGGAAAGTAGAATTGGGGAAGAGTAGAAAAGGGACCAAAACTTGTCCTCTCATTTGTCATTTCTCTTGTATGAGAAGAAAACAAATTGAAAGCAAACATGAAAATCTTAAAATGTCTATGTTCTATAATTTTTTTACATTTAAAAACATTTAAGGGAGAAAAACATCAAAGCTGAATGGTCCTATTCAATTAAAACTTATTATACGATTCAGGAGCAACGTCATACTTCACCTGAAGAAAATCATTCAAAACAGGGCCTTTGAATCCATTTGCTTAGCAGAGTAGTCAAGAGACCCACCACCACTTATACGCTGTGTGACCTTGGACAGGCACTTAACCTCTCTGGGCCTGAGTTTCCACTCTTATAAAAAAGGAAGAACTAGAACTTACCTCCCAAGGTTATTATGGGGGGAAAAATGAGATATAGACAAAATACATAAAGCATCTAGAACAGTACCTGGCATGGCAGTAAGCACCATTAAATACATCACTTACAAAGTGATTTCTATTTTTATTCCATATTCTGAGCAATGAATATGTTTAGTCAAAGATAAATATTCAATCCTGTATTTCTTTTCTGCCATTTTTATTCATGGCCACCTCCTGGTATTAAATCAGTCATCAGTATTCATGGACATGTCACTGCTCAGGAAGCTGTTCTCTAGAAAAGGAATATCCGCAGTTTTATCTTAGACTGTAAGTGGAAGAAGTCCGCCTCTTCCTACGCCTTGTTGTGCCTCATCTCGCCTCCTCCAGAGCATCAGGCATAAGGCTCTCAGTGGGCGAAGACGGGGCCAGGTCTTCCTAAGTCACTGCTTATGAGAGAGACTGGTAACTCTTCATTCCATCCCCATGTTCCCTGCCTGCAGAAATATAGGCTGGTTTGATTTTCTCTAACAAGGGTTAGAGTCCTCCCAGGTATGCCCTTTCCCACACGCTCCTGTGCACAAGTTCAGCAACCTAGTGTTTAAGAGCGCAGGCCTTGTTCCACCACCAACTGTGTGACCCTAACCCTCAGTATCTACCTAAGAAATAGAGTCAATGAAGACACCCGGCCCCAAAGAGTTGCTGTGAGGAGTGAATGCGAGAAGGAAATAAGTCGTCACCTAGTAAAGCTCAATGTGAGCCATTATTACATTTATCGTCGTTGTATTATATCCCTGTTTTCCAACATACACACATACATATAGAATGGGTTCAACCTAAATCTACGTACTTTTTTTAGCTGAGCCATCTTAAAGCTCACAAAAATATGGCAACAGCAAGTGTTATGGTGTTTCTTAAGTATTTTAAGAAACAAGACATAGATCAAGTCTGTAACTGAGGACAAGTGTGTATTTTTACTTCCTAGAGAGAAGGAGAGCCCTTTAAGGGAAAGATTTCATAGGCACAATTCACAGTAAATATAAAAGATAAAATCTGTGGTTTTACCAAGAAGTTATACCAGAAGTCATTTCCTGAAGCTCACCAGTGGGTTTAATTCTAGGGCGAACAGCATTCAAAATAATTCTCTTGGGGATAAACAACAATGCGGCGGGGTTGGCAAGGGGAGCCGGGGAACAGCAGGAGGAAATGGAGAAAACTCCAGAAACATAACTCCTGACGGAGGCTACAGTCTCTAGAAGTTATCACCTCTTCCTTCCACCTGCCCTCACCTTGCAGAGAAAGAGGAGAATTGTATCAATAATAACCACCACTAATTCCTGGGAACTCACTCTTTGCCAGGCGCCGGGCCAAGGGCTTGATAACGATTAGACCATTTAATTCTCACCGCAGCCCTCTGAGGTAGGTGCGAGTTTTACCAGAGAGGAAAGTGAAGCTTAGCAAGGATGAGTCATTCGCCCAAGTCACACAACTGGCAAGTGGTCAAGTTGGGATTTACACCCAAGTGAAAGGAGTCTGGAGCCCTGGCTCTTAACCAGCCCTCTGCTCGCCTGGCTTCATGGCAGCAGGCGCTCTGCAGAAAATCACACGGCTCTCACCTGAGCACTAATCTGAGATGTGACAAGAAGTTGTTTCCGTTCTAGGCAGGGCAGTGGCAGGGTGGGATTTCATTTCCAAGTAAATCACTTTAGCATCAATGTGCAAAAGAGATGTCCGGGTGTCTCCACTTTCAACAAAATGCACACCTTTTTCCCAACCAAGTAACTTTTTTATGGCTAATTGAGTCTTCAAGTTTTTTTTATTTTTATTTACTGTGGTAAATAAAATTTACCATTTAACTATTTAAGTGTTCAGTTCTGTGGCATTAAGTACATTCATATGGTTGTGCAACCATCACCACTATACATTTCCTGAATTTCTTCATCTTCCCAAACTGACACTCTGTACCCATTAAATAACAACTCCCCATTCCCTCCTTCTTCCAGCCCCTGGTAACCTCTGTTCTACTTTGTGTCTCTATGAATTTGACTAGTTGAGGTATCTCATATAAGCAGACTCATACTATATTTGTCCCTTTGTATCGGGCTTATTTCACTTAGCTTAATGTTTTCAAGGTTCATCCATGTCAGAGCATGTTTCAGAATGTCATTCTTTTTTAAGGCTGAATGATATTCCATTGTATGTCTATACTACATTTAGTTTGTCCATTAATTTGTTAATGGACATTTGGGTTGTTTCCGCCTTTCAGCTATTATGAATAGTGCTGCTATGAGCTTTGGTTCACTGGACCAAGTAACATCTAAAATTGCAATTGCCCACCTCCTAGAGTAATGGAAACAAAAACAAAAATAAACAAATGGGACTTAATCAAACTTAAAAGCTTTTGCACAGCAAAGGAAACCATAAACAAGACAAAAAGACAACCCTCAGAATGGGAGAAAATATTTGCAAATGAAACAACAAAGGATTAATCTCCAAAATATACAAACAGCTCATGGAGCTCAATATCCAAAAAGAAAAACAAACCAGTTAAAAAATGGGCAGAAGACTTAAATAGACTTTCACCAAGGAAGATATACAGATGGCCAAGAGGCACATGAAAAGATGCTCAACATCACTAATTATTAGAGAAATGTAAATCAAAACTACAATGAGGTATCACCTCATGCCAGACAGAATGGGCATCATCAGAAAATCTACAAACAATAAATGCTGGAGAGGGTGTGGAGAAAAGGGAACCCTCCTGCACTGTTGGTGGGAATGTAAATTGATACAGCCACTATGGAAACCTCCAGTATGGAGGTTCCTTAAAAAACTAAAAATAGAACTACCATATGACCCAGCAATCCCACTACTGGGCATATACCCTGAGAAAACCATAATTCAAAAAGAGTCATGTACCACAATGTTCATTGCAGCACTATTTACAATAGCCAGGACATGGAATCAACCTAAGTGTCCATCGACAGATGAATGGATAAAGAAGATGTGGCACATATATACAATGGACTATTACTCAGCATAAAAAGAAACAAAATTGAGTTATTTGTAGTGAGGTGGATGGACCTAGAGTCTGTCATACAGAGTAAAGTCAGTCAGAAAGAGAAAAACAAATACCATATGCTAACACATATATATGGAATCTAAAAAAAAAAGGTACTGATGAACCTAGTTGCAGGGCAGGAATAAAGAGGTAGACATAGAAAATGGACTTGAGGACATGGGTGGGAGAGGAAGCTGGGGCGAAGTGAGAGTGGCATGGACATATATACACTACCAAATGTAAAATAGATAGGTAGTGGGAAGCAGCCGCATAGCACAGGGAGATCAGCTCAGTGCTTTGCGACCACCTAGGGGGGTGGGATAGGGAGGGTGTGAGGGAGGCTCAAAAGGGAGGGGATATGGGGACCTGCGTATGCATGTGGCTCATTTGCTTTGTTGTGCAACATCAACTAACACAACTAACACAGTATTGTGAAGCAATTATACTCCAATAAAGATCTATTAAAAAAATAAAATAAAAAAATAAAATTGCAATTGCACCCACCTCTTCTTCCCAACCCCCCTCCTCTGGGCCCTGTCCCACTCCAGGTGCAAACCCTCTCCGTATTGCTACTGCAGCTACATCAGTCTCACAGGTGTTCTCTAAAACCATTCCTTTCTCGCTCTTTGCAGTGCCCAGTCCAGCCAGAAGAAGAGTCAAGAGCTCTCAACATCTCTTAACCAAGAATGTAAGAAAACTTCAGTTTTGATCCCTTTTGTTGACTTTCATTAAAAAACCAGTGTCTAGCTTCTTCACTCCCCACCTCCCCCCTACATCCACACTCTCCACGGCCTGGAAAAGTTTTCCGTAGCCCATGTTGCTGTTGCATTCTCCATCCTCCACTTAACCAAAACAACTGACAAATGTCAACCAGACAACAAACAGTCCTGAATTGGACCCCCTTCTGTCATTTTCCCCACAGAGAATAATTTTCATTTTATATACACATTTTTTTCCTTAAACAGAATCCACAGTGTAGGTAGAGCATCCCTGACTTGGGTGTTCTATTGTTGGCATTTGCAATGTTCCACTTTTTCACTATTATAAATAGCAGTGCAATGAATTTGTACAAAATACTGTTTTTTGGATTAATCCTATGGTGCATAGGCCTCAAAGTGGAATTAACAAGTAAAAGGATAAGAACAGTTTCATCCATCCATCCATCCATCATTTGCATTCCTACACCTGTGCTAGAGTGGAGAATAGAACAGTGATTTTTTTTTTTTTTTTTTTTTTTTTTTTTTGTGGCACACGGTCCTCTCACTGTTGTGGCCTCTCCCGTTGTGGAGCACAGGCTCCAGAAGCGCAGGCTCAGCGGCCATGGCTCACGGGCCCAGCCGCTCCGCGGCATATGGGATCTTCCCGGACCGGGGCAGGAACCCGTGTCCCCTGCATCAGCAGGCGGACTCTCAACCACTGCGCCACCAGGGAAGCCCAAAACAGTGATTTGTAAAAGATGGCTTCTGCTTCTAGTTTCGTCACATACTACCCGGAATTCTGGACAACTGCTAGGCTTCCAACAATGCTTTTCCATTCCCTCCAGCCTCACCAGCACTGGCTTTCATTTCTTTGTATTATTTTTTGCTTCTTTAATAAGCACATGCATTACCTTAAAATTAGTTTACATGTCTTTAGAGCCTGTGAATTTCTCATTTTACTTACAGATTTCTTTATACATAAGCTGTCAATACATCTTTGCACTTTAAAAGTTTTATTTTAATTGCTAATTGTTCCCTCCTGGTTATACTGGAGTTTCTATCACCATTGTTTTTGTAGAACACTATTTTGATTTTCTAAGTATCTCAATTTTTAAAATCCTATTCGCCATTTAAAAAAAAATTTTTTAAGTGTCCTGGGAATGAGATTGGTTTTAGTCTGTGTTGTTTTATATACATTTATTACTTTTTAAATTCCCAAACCAGGATGGGCCCATTACAAAATTTCAAATACTAAAAAGATGTAAACTATGATAGCAGAAAATCCTGAGAAGCTATAGAACATAGTGGTTAGGTATGCAGACTAGAGTCAAACTGCCTGGTTTCTTCCATTTCCCACTTTTAAATCCCAGTTCTATCCATTTCTAGCTATATGACCTTGGGCACGTTGCCTAACCATTCCAGGACTTGACTTGCTTAGCATTAAAATGGGGAGAGTGAGGGCTTCCCTGGTGGCACAGTGGTTGAGAGTCCCCCTGCCGATGCAGGGGACGCGGGTTCGTGCCCCAGTCCGGGAAGATCCCACATGCCGCGGAGTGGCTGGGCCCGTGAGCCATGGCCGCTGAGCCTGCGCGTCCGGAGCCTGTGCTCCCCAACGGGAGAGGCCGCGACAGTGAGAGGCCCGCGTACTGCAAAAAAAAAAAAAAAAAAAAAAAAAAAAATGGGGAGAGTGAGAGAGCACATCCCAATAACCACTGGAAGGAGCAAATGATTTAATACATGTAAACTGCTTAGTCCAGAGCCTGATACATACTGAACATTCAATAAGCACTGGAGTTTTTTTTAATGAAAATTTCTCATATAACAATGTATAATTATCACGCTTTATTGCCCAATAACATGCTGTTTTGCAATTTGCTTTTTTCACTATATAAATTTTGAGCATCTTTACATGCCAATTAATACATACAGATCTTCCCCATTCTTTTTAGAGGCTGCATAGTATGCCACTGTATGAATGAATGTACTATAATTTTTTACCCAAACCAAATCTGATGTTTTCTAGATTAATTATTTAACCAAATCATCAATAAATGGGGTTTCCCCATTTTCTCCAGTTAAACAATGCCACAAGAAATATTCTTGTACGTATTTTTTATGTTCTTATGCAAATGTTTTTGAGGATAAATTCATAGATATGAAAATGCTGGGTCATCAAATCAACACCTTATACTTAAACGTACACAATGTTATATGTCAATTTTAAAAAAGAAAGAAAATGCTCAAAGGATACGAGCATTGAAAAAATTTTATAGCTATTGCCAAATTCTTAGCAACTGTTTTAAACTACCTTTACCAGAACACCTGAGCCAACACTATATGGTATCAAATGTTGTTAATCTTCGACAATCTGATAGGTGAAAACATCTCATTGTTTTAATTTGCATTTCTTTAGTAATTAATATCATTCTTCATCTTTTCATAGATTTTGATATTTTCTCCCTATGGGTTAAAAGACATGTCTTTTGCTCATTTTTCTGTCAGTGGTTTATCCTTTTTTTAAAATGACTTTGAGACTATTTATATACTAAGAAAGAAAGGGCTTTTAATGGGTTCTTTGCTGTAGTGCAAGAAATTCTTGTATTTCTCATGATCCCTAAAAACTTCAGCACACAGTCTAGAAGGAAAATACTGCTGACTTTCAAGGAACAGTGGGTGTCACCAAAAATGGAAAGGGGAGGGGTTGTTTGTAGGTAATTTAGAGTTTGAGCACAGACTTGAGTTTGGCATTACAGTTGGTCCCTGACTTATTACAGCCTGACTTTCATGATTTTTGTCTTTACGATGATGCCAAAGCGAAATGCATTCAGAGACCATACTTGGAATTTTGAATTTTGATCTTTCCCCAGGCTAGTGCTATGGGGTACAACATACTCTCTTGTAATGCTGGGCAGCACAGCAAGCCACAGCCTCCCACCAGCCACATGATCACGAGGGTAAACAAGGATACACTTAGAACCATCCTGGACCCAGACAAGCATTCTGTTTCTCACTTTCAGTACAGTATTCAGTCAATTACATGAGATATTCAACACTTTATTATAAAATAGGCTTTGTGTGAGAAGATTTTGCCCAACCACAGGTTGATGTAAGTGTTCTGAGCACGTTTAAGGTAGGCTCAGCTAAGCTATGATGTTTGGTAGGTTAGCTGTATAAAATGCATTTTCAACTTATGATATTTTAGGGGTATTTATCAGGATGTAACCCCACTGTAAGTCAAGGAAGATCTGTACTCTGGATCTGAAGGAGCCACAAGTCATTCATGACTCTGGGAAGATCCTTTGGGAATTAGCAATATTTAGTTTTCAACCAAGTTCTTGCCTTGAATTTCTAACCTTAAACAGTGTTTCTGTCTGAATCACCACTTATACCAATACCTCCTGGCTTTATAAGGACAGAACTGTGATTACAAAAGCTTAAAAATGGAAACTAAATCATACTCTCTAGGAGATAAATAAGGTGCTAGGGAAGAAATTTCTCAAGGGATTTAGAACCCAAACAAAGGAGACAACTCTCTATGGTGGAAGTGAAGCCACAGGGGCATGAGCTTCACAAAGCCCCCAAAACATGGGGTACCGCCTCCTGGAGTATCCACTGACTTCAGCCAGGCTCTGCAGAACCAAGCTCCCAGCTTTCCTGGGAATGGCTTATGACTTTCCCTCCCTAAAACATTTTTACTCCAAGGGGAATAAAAATGACTCAAGTATATGAATACAAATAAAAATTGCTTTTGATGGAAAAAAAAAGAAAAAATAGAAGGTAGGGTCTTGTCTTCAAATACGCATTCTTCCTCCAGGTAAGAAAGCTTAATAATGCTCTCTGGCCTTTGAGCTCTCCTCTGAATTTCTAATTTCCCCTAACGGCATGACTCATCCTTTGCTCATAAAACTCAGACCCAGCTGCACAGAACATTCAAATTAGAAAAGACAGGAAAGGTCTTAGTCTACCTAAGACGGGGGAACTGAGTCCCAAAGAAGAAAGAGCTATCTCTGATCTTTTCTTTTTTTCATCCAACTGGCTCTTGGCTCCCCTTTGAGTTCCCGAGAAAATCGTTCATATTTTGCAGCTGCTCTAATGTACCAATATTTAGGACTTTGTCCCGAAATTCTTATTTGTCTCTATTCTCACCCCTCGGGCTACCATACGGATGTCAGGTTCCTTCCTTTACAAGTATCTCTTTCCTCTCCGAATCGTCCTTAGCGCGGCACTTTCCTCTCTCTCTGGACCCCTCGTAAGTTACATGTTCTTCTTCTATAGCCACCCAGTGTTCCTTCTCTAGGCGGCTTCACTAGTCTTTTTCTCCCCATCCCCTCTGATTCTTAAGCAATTTTACTGACGTCCTGATCATCCTGATGCCGCAGACATCGTAAGAGCAGCTTAAAGGAATAAGTTTACACCAAAGCGTGGGTTAGTTAGGGCTTCCACGGCCCCTTCAAAATAAGCAGCAGCGCCATCATCAGGAAAGATGAAGGAACAGGAGTGCAAATGTCACATTCTTCCCAGATTTCAGCCTTGTGGAGGAGCGGTGATCTGATGTTTCCATCTGGTGATCTGATTTTTCAAAATGCACTGAGCAATCAGTTTGCACTTGAAAGTTCTTACCTGGATGGCAGCACTTCCATGGGTCTGACAAAGAGCACTTCCTTAGAAGGTATGAAACCATGATCCTTGTTCAGGCTCCGCCCCTTACAGCTCTGTGACCTTGAAGACACCCGGCTTCCTCTGGCCTCAGTTTCCCTGTGTGTAAAATTAGGGAGTTGGGCTAGAACTTTACTCTGGATGCCGTCAACCAAAATCATGATGATCCTTCATCACCTAGGTCTCCCCCGTCTTTCTAACTCCCTACCAGCCCCCTAGGTCTCTGATCTGAACCCAGCAGGGAAGCATCAATTTATCACAGTGAATCTGTTACACAAGTACAGCCCCTACTTTCAGCAGGCAATTCGTTGAACTTGGAAAGGGAAATCCAACATTAAACACGTCTCCCCTTCACCCCTTCCCCATTCCCCAATCTCACCCTTGTACTCAGGGCGCTAAAGAGCCTGTGCTCAGACCAGTTTGTTCTAAGACCAGCTGCAGTATCCAGCCCGGACCGTATCCTACAGACCAGAAAAAAACCAGGCTGTCGGGAGGCTTTCGGGAGGCCACAGCCATGCATCAAGCTGTGCGTTCCCTGGCGTGGGCCTGATGCACTGCCCTGAGCCCTCTCAGAGCCTCCGCAATTGTGGGGCATGAGAAGCAAGCACGAGGCCAGCTAAGAAAGGGAAATCTTCCGAGCTGAGCCCTCTCCTCTGGCATCCTTCAGGGCCGAGAAGATACCCTGCTGAGGCACTGGGCCCTCAGTCAGGACCTGGGAAGTAACCAGCCTCACTCCCACCCCAGGAAACCTACATCCAACAGGGGGCGGAGCGGCTAATGCCTCTCCACTGTCTCCCTCCCCATTCCCTTCTCCCACCCACAGTGCAGAGAAGGGCTGGCTGAAGTTTCTTGTTCCTAAAAGGAAATATTTGCTTTCTTTTCAGGGGAGGAAATGCTGGGCCTCCCCACTGGACTCCTCAGGCTTTCACATCCTGCCTTACTTCCTCCTTCTACAAAATGGGTCGGAAAACACACCAGTCCTTACTCATTAGAGGAATGCTGAAAAAATGAAAACAAAATTCGAAATAGCTGTGATGAGAGGTAGACAGCCAAAGGCTTGAATGTCAGTAATGAGGCTCAGGTCTCTCCCTTTGGACCTGGAGGTCCACATTCCAGGGGGAACCCTGAGACCAAACGGTACACGTGTCCAAAATGCCATTAACCTAGGAAATTCCAGTATTCTGGGTGACACCAAGGCAGAGTGCAGTGCTAAGAGGAGGGAAGGAAATGGAAAAGCTGAGGGGACTGTCTGTGCAGGGTGGTGAGTCCAGACCACCCACTACTGCACCTTACAGCCCCCAGTGAGCTGGCGTAGGGCAGACGGGTGCTGCCCCAAGCCTGCACTGAAGGCTTGCTAGAAAACCAACAGAAACACCACCTTCTAATCATTTTGCAATTTACAAACATATCAAATCAACACATTGTACTCCTTAAACGTATACAATCATATGTGGAAATTTATATCTCAGTAAAGCTGGAGGAAAAATATTTTTAATTATTGCGGAAAAAATCCCACATGCTGCAGTGCCCAGAAGAGAAAGGGCACTAATCCTAAATGATCCTTAATTATCATCATCTTTCTCCAAAGGCAAAGAATGAATGAGTCTGGGTCCTAAAACGGGCCTGAGAAGAGTTAATTTCCTAAGCCAGATAAGACCAAATGTGGGATATATTACTTTTTTAAGCAAAGGACTATTTGTGATAAACTGAAGCGAAGAGTGACAGCTCCCCTTCCTCTGCTGGGGACGGACGTGACCGCTTCCTGATGCTGTAGGTAAACAGGTGGCACAGGGAAAGAGAACCTGCTGTGTTCCTGAAATCTCTGCGAATGACCAGCAGTGACTCCGCCCCAGTACAGCAAGGGTGGTCAAGAGGGTGACCCCTTTCCACATAGCCTCGAAGTACCAAAACTGGGGTTTGAACTCAGGTTCGCATGACCCCAAATGGAAATTTATCTTCTTCCTCATTGACAATCTGATAGGAGAAAAAACAACTTTGTTTTCATTTGCATTTAATTACTGTTGTTCAGCATCTTTCATGTTAACCGGCCATTTGCGTGTCTATTGTCAATTAGCTGGGTTTTGGCCCCATTTTTCTATTTTTTTCCTCTTTATTGATTTGTAAGAGTTTTATGTACATAGCAATAATTCCCTATTATATGTAACAAATGTTATATTGAGCCATATTCTATTCTAGTGTCTGCTGTTGTTTGTTTGTTTGTTTGTTTTTTAACATGCATCTTTGGTCTGTCTGGTATTCATTTTTGTATGAGAAGTGTGGACATGGATCCATTTCCCCCAGTGGCCTGACATTTATTCCAACAATATTTATTAAAGGTCCAATTTTTCTCCACTGAACTGAAATATAACCCTATTATAATACTTAAAAATTCAGTCTTATTTGCTTCAGCTTCCTCCACAATTGTGACATTGGACAATGGAGGGGAAATCATCAAAGGCTCCACTGTAAAGGCTGAAATGGGTCCACCTCACTCACAGACTGAGTACCAGGACCTGGCACAGAGGTGCCCTCGCAGGATGTCTGTAGAAGGAAGGAACGAGTGAGCAAGAGAATGAGTAAATACAAACCTCAGAGAAGCTGCAGTTCTAACCTGCTTCAAAGGAGTGAAGACATTCAGAATGCGCGACCCCAGTGTCATGGCTATGCATTCAAACATGCACGATATGCGCCCCAAATTGCTAAGATTCCCTTTGTCACCCCCGATATTAAGATAAAATATGGTACTATTTGTCTCAAATTTGTACATTTAAATTATTTCAATGATCTAAGTATTTTTGTTATAATTTTAAAGGCCCATTTCAGTGGGCCCTGACAAAAGGGGTATTCCTCTTCATGTACTTTCCCAAAACCACTGTTCAGCAGGGGATCATTATTGAAAACACCTTAGCGTGTAGCGCTCCGTTCTGGCTTGCCACAATTTCCACTTACCGAGCCACAGGTCGTGGAAACTCATCTCTCAGCTCCAGCTGACAGGCACTCTACAAAGTAGAGGAAACGTGAGCATCCGGGAGCCGTGCCTGCTTTCTCTGGCCAGCAGGTTCTTCCTTTTTACAACCTGGGAATCAGCTGGGCCCCGAGCCCTCTGCCTAGGTCTTCCCTCCGCTGGAGCATCCAGAAAGCTGTCCTCTACGTGAACAAGGGCACCCACTGAGCTGCAAAGACTCTAAGGGCCCGATTTCCAGGGCTTGTCCTCATTTCAAATAGCCTGTTCTATTGTCAAACTATGTCCAGCCCTGGGCAGTTAACTGGCCCCAGTCTGGGGCCTGAGGGCCCAGGCTTCTGACTCTGTGAAGGGACAGCTGGTGAGGAGTCCCCAGAAACCTCATTTTCCTGCACCATGGTGCCACTGGACATGCTGAAGTTAAACACAACACTTCGCCGTTTCAGGCCAGTCTCCCCAGGTTTCCTCGCCGCTCCCAGCAATGGCTGGAGTCAGGAAGGCTCCGTGTCAGCACGAGGTCTGTCCGCAAAGCTGCAGTCCTGGCCTCAGCTGTGGTGGCTGAGATTCTAGGGGAGGAACAAGCTGACGGTCCTTCCTCCCCCCCGCAGGTGGTGATCGAGTCTGACCTCTACACGTCCCGGCCCCTGGAGCTGCTGCAGCACCGCAGCGACCACCGCGACGGCGAGGCCCGCAGGTCGAGCTGCTTCCAGAACGCACGGCCGCAGGGCGCCCACCCCGCCAAGACCCCCGCCAGGCCCGGTACGTGCGTCACGGCCCAGGTCCCCGGAACCTCCCTGGGGGGCAGTGGTCCACTTAGAGCAGCTGCCGCGGTGTCCGCGAACTGGCTTGTGTGGGCTCTAGCCACGTCGTGATCCTCCCTGGCGTCCTCCATCACACCCGGTGGGCGGAGCACCTGCACGTGGGGCCGCCGCCTTCCCCAGTGCATGCCGGTCCTGCTCTGAATGCACCTGCTCGGGCGCCCCCCCCCTCCGCCCCCACTGCAGCACCACAAAACTCCTTCTACCTTAAAACACTCGCTGCTGGGTCTGAGTGATGAGCAAAGATGCTCTCATCTACCGCCTAGCTCCACAGGCAGTCCTGCGGAATTCAGGAGGAGGTAAACATCATTAGACGCTGGGGGGAGAGGAAACCAGTGTACACATGACTCATGAAGCGAAGGAAGCTTACGTTATTTTACAGGGTGTGTGTGTGTGTGTGTGTGCGCGCGATTATACAGGCTCTTCATCAGCTGCCATCTTAAAATCCCACCATTTTAAATTTGAACGCCTTAAACTATTTCAACAATTTATAAAAAGAATTGAGACAAATTTGTTTTGAAAGCTGGAAGCATTAGAGTCTTACCTTCCACACTATTTTGAAAAATGGCTCCCACCCCAAGCAGTTAAACAGGAATCTGTGTCTAGCCTGCTTAAGTCTGTGATCGTATTTAGCCTTTAATTCCTGGTTTAGGTTATTTCTGTTATGCCCACAGCCTCAAGTTATTCCTATTTTTAACTCCAGAAATACACAAAAAGTCTTGGACATCCCTTTCAAACTGTTGGGTGTCAACAGTTTTGTATGTTAGAAGAACTGAAAGTAGACTCCATTGAGTGTCTCTCTTTATCCATCCATCTCCTCTCTTTCCTCCCTCATAGATGTTAGATTGGATCTCTAAGGTTTCTTTGGTCACTAACACCCTGATCCTGTTTTTAAGATCCTACGTGTAAGAACCCATAAGTCAAGCTATATTCTCTAGTTAAGGGATTACATATATACATTTTTATGGAGAGTGAAAGCCTTAGGGAAACCACAATGTGCCTTGCAAATTGAGAAGATCATTTTTTTCCCTCTGTCTATATATAAGTGGGTGGGTGGGTGGTGGTTGCCTGTGCGTAGAAAGAAAAAGAATATCTTCTCTACAAAATCACAAAATGAATTTAGAGCCATGTTTCTCAAATTTTAATGTGCAGAAGAATCACCTGGGAATCTCGTTTTTATGCAGAGTCTAATTCAGTAGGACCAAGTAGGGCCCCAGATTTTGTTTCTAATAATCTTCCAGATGATGCTGATGATGTTGGTCCAAGGACAACATACTGATTAGCAAGGATTTAGGGAAGATCTAATGGGTGGTTCTCCAGGTGGCATCCCTGGAGCAGCAGAACCACCTGGGAACTTGCTGGAAATGCAAATTTGGGGTCCCACCCAAGACCTATTTAATCAAATTCTGGGGTAGGGCCCAGCAATCTGTTTTAACAAGCCCGCTCCCAGGGTGACTTTCCACCTCCCTGAAGGTGGAGGCCCACTGATCTCTGCAAGCACCCCCTGCTGATCTACAGAAGAGGAAACCGAAACCATGGAAACTGACTTACCCAAAGTGCACTGCTCATCAGCAGCAGAACTGAGATTAAATCTCATGTCTCCTGATTTGCCAGCTAATTGCGTCTTTCCCCCAGAAAATAATGTCTTTCCAGCTGTCTGGTTTTAGGGGCTACTTTCCTCCCTAAGTAGCTTGTGGAAGCTTGGACTGAAGGGGAGAACAGCAAGTTATGAAATGGAGAGACTCTGCCCGACATATGACAGTCAGCTCATGCAGGGAATGTGCTAGTCAGGTTTTTAAAAAAAAGAAAGAAAAAGATTGAGCTGGGCATCGATTCAGTTCCTTCAGCTCCCACAATCTGACAGATTCCAGAGGGGATGAGAGGGAGGGAGGGTTTCTGAGTCAAAGCCAGACGCACAGGAAAGGCTGGGCACCGGCCTTGGGCACGAGTTTTCCATCCTCTAGTCAGAAGGATATGTGTCTCCAGGGATCTCAAATCTGGAGACGTGTTTCTTTTCTGAGCTAAAGGAGAAGGCTCCTGGGTGCTGTAGCCTTCTCACGTGGGAGAAATATGCTCTGAGGAACCTTGGAAACAGTGGGGACTCTGAACCCTTGAGCAGGTGAACCTCAAGGGCCCGGAAAAGGGGACACCCACCTCCTGGGCCGGTGGAATGTCTCCACTAGGATGTCCTTGGGACATCTCAAAATCAACTTGTTCAAATGGAATTCGTCTTCCACCTTCAAACCTCTCTTGCTTTCTCAGCTGGTGCCACTATCCATCTTTCCAGCAAGCCGCTGGGATGTTTATCCCAATACCCCCTTGTCCTCCCCACCCCCGCTCCACACACTAACCACTGCCAGTGTCAGTTCCTCCGTATGTCTCATCTCTCCTTGGTACCAACCTCAGGCTACTGGGTCAGACTCCCTTCATCCCTTGTGTGTAGCCGCCAAGCCTGGTCATCAGCTACCAGTCCTTCTTGCTCCACAGGCTACCAGAGGGTAGCCTAAAGCAGCATCCCTCTGCTTTATACACTGTGTCCTCTCCACCCCCAGATGCCCTCCAGACCACGCCCAAGGTTCTCCAGGACCCAGTCCTCTGCTCACCTCTCCAGGGCCACCTCCTTGACACTCCTATCCCTGCCAATCCATGCACAGAACAGCCCTGAGCTGTGGTGTAATTGTGACCACTCATTATATTCCGGACCTTCCCTGATACGTTCTCTCTGCGGATTGCCCTCCCTGGGTCTCCCCACCTAGCAAACTCCTCCCAGAATGGGTTAGGGGGTCCCTCGGTCAAGTTTTCCCAGCCTTGCAAGACCACCAAAGAGGTCAGCTTGCCATTCCCTAGATCTTCCTCACCCAGCTTCATCGTAATTGCCGTGCATCTCTAAAGCCTCTGTTTCCTCATCTCTTATGACGTCTACCTGTGAGGGTTGTAGTGAGGATTAAATGAGACAATGTTTATGAGTCTTACACTCAGCACAGCAACTGACACAGTAAATGCTCAAAAATATAAGCTACTGTCGTCACTGACGCCAGAGCACGGCACACTGTGGTCTGATCTTGGTAGCCTGTAACTTCATTTTATTGGCCTTGAGATGTTTTCCTCGGGGTGGGGGGCTGTTATTTCTCTACGCTGTAGTCTGAAAGCATGGGGCTCCTCCAGGAACATCTGCCCCAGGAGGGACTCGACTGAAGGCCGGCCTTCAGTGGAGCCCCACTCCACCCCACCCCCGCCCATCACCAGCTACCTCAGCTCAACATCTGGATTCCCAGCAGCGGGTCGAGCCTCAAATAAAGGCATAGAAAGAAGGTTCTCACATACATCTCATGCCAGTGCCTCAGGACTCCGATAACCTCCAATCCTCCCACATTATGAGGCTTACTTCCCACAGCAGACAGGACTTTGAGCTCATTTTCACAGAGGTGTGTCCAGGAGCGGCAGGTTAAAGGACTGATCCCAGCTATAACGACTTAACTCCTGATAACCTCTTGTGATCTGGCGCTTTAGGAAGAAAGGAGGAGCTGAGGGCACATTCTCTGAGTCCGCTACTGCAGGCAGACCCCGTACCGAACACCTCCACACACGTGATCTTATTAGACCTTAGTTCTAACCTCCCCAAGAGCGCCAGGGGTGCAGGTGACCCACTGGACAGTTATCCCATTGCCCAACCCTAGTGCGTGATTTTGCTGCTCAGTACAAAGGCCGTTAGAATATTCCTGGCTTGTGATTGATTAGCTAAGGGATAACTGATGCAGAACCCGGGGGAGCTGGAACCCAGAGTACCACTGAGTAACGTCCCCTCCGTTCAACTTTGCAGTGGGGATTTCTGAACCCAAATCAGCAAATCTGTGCGGGAATCGAGCATATAGCAAAGCTTTGGTAAGTAAAATCAACCTGGTTAGTGTATCTGCTGTGCTTTAACCTTCTTGTCCTGTCTGTGCCATGAAGACAAAGTGTCCTTTGTTCCAGGCCTGAGGATTATTAGAAAAGTGTAGCTGAGGGTTCTTTGCTCCTAAAGCCTACCAGCTGGTGGCACGCCACTGGCCGCCTCTCTCTTTCTTGCCAGAAATTCAGCTCTTAGGTGGACAGAAGGTATTACCTAGCGGACATCTCAAACAGGGGGGAAAGAAGCAGTGTCTGTGGCAGGCCCCTGCCAGGTGGAGGTGTCTGACCAATTCCCAGGGGCAGCTACGGGGGTAAAGAGATGCAAGGGTCTCGAGCACTGTGAAAACACAAAACACCATCACCTCAGAGGAACTGCTGAGCCACCTCCCACTGGGAGCTCTGGGGCAAGGACTGTCCATCTGGGCTGCCCGAGTTGGACCCAGCTGACCGATCCTTTATATTTTCTTCCCGCTCTTTCATGGCATGCAGGCTGCCCAGGACGGCATGACCTTGGGCGAGGTGGCCCTCTGTAGCCAAGGACACCGGAAGGAGCTGAGGGCCACCTGCTCCCCGCCCTCCCCAAGGGGGAGGGCAAGGCAGCTTGTCCTTCCCTGAAGGGGGATCCGGTAGTGCATGTCTGGGTCTAGCTCAGCGTCACCCTGAAAAAATACATCTCCTTCATCATCCTCTGGGAATGAATGTGGGTGTCCCCTGGGTTAGCACAGAAGGGGTGGGGTGGTGGCTGGAGGTGAGGTCAGCTCGGGCATCCTGGGCTCTGCGGGCATCAGCTCTCGAGATTCATGGAACTAGAACAGACTGGAGAGATTGTCTGAGTCACCCGCTCGTCCTTATGGAACAAACTGGACAGAGACGCGAGCGCTTTGCTCCTGGTCTGGGCAGGAAATCGAAGCCAATTATTTCATTTAGGTCATCCCTGTACTAGGAAAACCACACAAAGGGCAGGGATGGGACAGTCAGGGGCCCCCTGTCCCAACCTGGGACGCAGGGGAAACTGAGGATGGCTGGGCCGTTACCACAGAGTGAAGGTGGTCAGGCTGCGACAGCTCGAACTGCTGCCCTCAGCTCAGCCCGAGGCTAAGGGGAGAGGGCAGCTCACTGCCTTGGATTACTTGCCCCCAGCCCCCGGGCTGGACTCAGTGTTCTTGGCAGAGAGGAAGCTGCAGCTGGGAGGCCAGAGCGAGGTGGGATGGGACAGGGTGGTGATGGGGAGGTGGTCACAAAGGAGGGGGCGACAGTAGTGCAGAGGACAGAGCGGCAGCATGACTGACCCTTTCCTCTGGGTCTGAGACGGTAGGGCTGGGGTCCTGCAGCTCATTGGAGCCCCCATCCCAGGGCAGAGAGCAATTCAGAGCTCGAACAGCTAAATCTGACTTTGACGCTGACATGCGCCGGGGCAAACAGGATGGCGGACGGCCCGGGAAGAAGCATGTTTCTGGGCTGCTGGCACCATGGGGAGGGACAGCTCCCGAGAGGCCACAAGGTGGCACGGTGACTCCCCCACAACCTTTGGCCCGTGCGGGAGAGAAGGGGCAGTGACTCCTGGTGTCCTCAACCTGGAATTTTCCAGCAATTTTAGGAATGTGGTGATCTTAAGCCTTCCCTGGGGCATGGGGTGGAGGTGCAAAGCGGAGGTCCACTGACTGAACAAACTCCAAACTCGGGACCTAGCCCTGCTTGAGCTACCAGCGATTTTTCAATTCGGTGCATGTTTCTTGAGCACTCACCACCTCCTTTAAGGAGAGCTCAGGAGGGCCGCCAAAGGGTAAGCCCCAGACCCTGTCGTTCGCATGCCATTCCTGGGGAGACTGCACCGGCATAAGGAACAAGTAGACAACCGTAAAGAGAGAATTGGTGGGATGCCAAAACATATCACATAAGGACTCAGTGCTGTGGGGATGCAGGAGACAGAGAGAAATCAGCTGGGGCACCAGCCTGAGGGGAGGCTTCCTGGAGGAAGTGGTCTTTGAAGGGTAGGCAGAGATGAGGCTTGATCCAGAGAATGAAGGAAAAGCTGGGTGAGTGAATCCAGGAGGGGCCCAGGGTGTGTGGCAGGTCTTGTGGGAAAAAAGGAGGTCCTGTCCCAAGCGACTGGTCCTGAGGCTGCAGTAGAGAAAAGGGAGAGGGTGACACTGATCTTGCAGAACCTGCAGGATTTGACAACAAAGTGGACACAGACCATAGGGGTGCAAGGGGGGACAGAGGCCTCGCAAGACTGAGTTGCTTGCTTTCAAGTTTCTCTACGTAGGTGGTTCTCAAAGTGGGATCCTGGGACTAGAGCACTTGGGAACTTGTTAGAAATGCAGATTCTCGGGCCTACACGAGACCTACTGAATCAGAAGCTGGGGTGGGCCCAGCATTGCATTAACAAGCCCTCCCGGGGGCACCTGGTGCCCGCGGCAGTATGAGGACCATTGCCCTGGGTTGATGGTAGTTCAGTTTAGCTGATGCCCTTTCCAATGGCTCCAGCCACTGTTGGAGCTGGGGACATGGCACCATCCTCACACTCCCTTCTCACAACCTAGATGCCTCCGGTGGCCCGGATCTCGGTGAAAGCTCCCGCCGTCCTGGAGGCGGCAGCTCTGGGCTCGGAGAACGGAGCTGTTCTGACCAGAGGGTAAGTGCTGTGCCTCCAGCCTGGCTGCCTCGGGGCTCCCCACCCGCTCCTGTCCTGCTCCTGGGCCAAAGAGTAACAGGTGGCCGTCTGTCAGACCCTCAAGAAGCTAAAACAGAATCCCTGCCAGCTGTAAATTACCTTTTAATGAGGGCACTAATCCCGGGTTTCTGTGGCCACATCAACTTTTCCCCTAGGATTAAGCCGAAGTGTTTTTGATGGTTTCCACTTCATTAACCCCACTCTTTAGACTAGGAGAAGTCTAAAGAGGGAGGGGTTTTGGTTAATTAGACAAATGTAATCACAGGCCATATGCAGAGCCTCCTGAAGGCATGCTGGTGTCAGAAACGCCTCACGAATTAGATTAAGGGCCCCTGCCCAGGTAGAAAGTACACAAGATACAAATGTTTCAAACCAAACTTATAACCAGCACGTTACTATTAACTCTGACCCAGAACCAGCAGCTAGAGTGGCAGGAGTGATAAGCCCCCCAGGAAGGCCCTCACTGCCTTCAACATGGCACAAAGAAGATGGCAATAAGAGTCTTAAACTCAACTCAGCGTGTACATTTACGCCCCCTTCATCATCTTCCAGACTGGAGAGAGCAGAAAAGTGGCTTCGGGGATGATGAAGGGTGTGGGTTCTTGACTCAGATCTGCCTGCGTGCCTGGCACCGCTGCTGACTTGCTATGACTTCAGGCAAGTTGTTCAGACCTCCGTGTCCTCGTTTCTTTAAAAACAAAACAAAACCCAAAACATGGGGACGATCATAACCTCTTGAGAGATTACTGTGAGAATAGGATGAGATAATGTGTGAAGAGCTTAGCACCAACGGTTGCATCATTTTTCAAGAAGCTTACAGTCTGGGAATCGGAAAGACACGTGCTTGGCAAAGTGATAGATGCTCACATATGAGGGACCATGCACTACAATATCAACCCAAGGTATGCACACCTTGAAAGCTGAGGGAGTTAGAGGAGGAACAGACCAGTGTGAAGCCCTTTTAGGTGAAAGAAAGCCATCTAGAATGAATGATAAAAGCCAAGCCACTCAACGTATTGGGACCTAGTTAGAGAAAAGTATCTTTTCGATTGTATTAAGTTTATAGTAGCAAATTGTTGTGAGCAGCAATGGCTGTTACTGCCTGCTGCAGTAACCAGCAAACGCGAACCGTGTGCCTCAAGAGAGGCGCCCTTTCCATCCGCGCAGCTGCATCGCAAAGGGTTCTTCTAAATGGCCCGTTTCTCTCTAAGCTTAGACGTTCTCATTTCCATTTGTTCCTGGACCCTGGCTATTGAAAAGAAAACGAAGGCCATTCTTTCACTGAAGGAGAGCAAGTGAGAAAAATGAACATTTATTGATGTGGACCATGTGCCAGATGCTTTGTGACCTTATTTTCCTCCTCACAAAAGCCCCTTGAGTTAGATGAAATTATCCCCATTTCGCACATGAGGAAGCTGAGGCTGGCTGAGGTCAAATCACTTGCCTGAGGTCACACAGTAAGTGGGGAGCAGGATTCAGCCCCAGGGCTCATGGGCTTTCAATAGCTGACGCTTTGTGACATCTGCCCTTTCCAGCAAGATCGTTTGTGTAGAGGTGGAGGGATGGCGGGTTGGGGTGAGGAAGGGTAGAGTTTGGAACAAGAGCAGAACTTGGGATCCATGAGCCAGTGTGCTCAGGGCCACCTGCTTCCCTCTCCCCATGCAAGGACCTCCCTGGGGCAGGGGGATGGGGTGTCATTCCTGCGTGGGCCCCAACAGCGACCCTCCACCGTGGTCACAGGATGTATGAGCAGAGGAGGAGCGAGGGCTCTGGCTCCTCTTATCGAGGGCAGCAATTAAAGAAGGACAGGCTCAGCGCAGTGACCGCCCTCCTCACCCACCTGTGCATTTTCTGTAGATCCAGGCACCTCAAGAAGATGACTGAAGAGTATCCTACCCTCCCTCAGGGAGCAGAAGCCTCCCTACCGCTGACAGGAAGTGCTTCCTGCGGCGTCCCCAGCATCCTCCGGAAAATGTGGACCAGGCACAAGAAGAAGTCTGAATACGTGGGAGCTACCAACAGCGCCTTTGAGGCTGACTAAAGGTGACCCTCCCCAGGTGCCCTGTGCTGGCCCGAGTTCACTGCACAAGGGGAGGAAACTTCCAGATGGGAACTGAGCGACATTCACCTCTGCTACTAGCTGGTCCACGCACATCACCCTCCAGTACTAACTAATCGCCCCGGCTCAGGAAACGGGAAAGGAACCTCCCTCGAAGGCAAAAGAAAACTGTTCCTTCTTAGAATCGATAAAGCCATTGGTCTGAAAGTGACTTCGGGAGGTCATCAAGTTTATATCCCTATATTTAAGCAAAATGGCACCAAAATCAAACTTTCCCAACCCATTTTAAAGACCTCCAAGGAAGCAAGCAGGCAATTCCTCAGTCTTCCTTGTGAGTCGTTCTAATTTCCAGTATAAATGTAAGAATTTGATGTTTCAGGCACTTGGAAGCACAATGGTTCTCACTGTTCCTGCCACCATATTTATTTCATCTTGATGAGGTACGATTTTTAGTGACAAAGCGCTATATATATTTACTTAGTAGTTCTAATATTCATTTGAGTGTATCGTCAAGATCAGTTCTGATGACACTTGGCATGATTGCATGAACTCTGTATTCTTTTACATGTGATTTTTCTATAGGAAAACATGATTTAAATCTTTGAATGCTAACATTTTCTGAAGTGACACAGTCTAGTGGAATTAATAATACCTTGCTTGGGTATAATTATTTTAACTTTTGAAAATGCTCTCCCATCCATTACCTCTTACATTCACAAAATTCCTGTTAAAGAAAGCACAATTATTCCCAGTCTACAGATGGGGAAGCTAAGGGCCTTAAGAGGTTATGCGACTAGATACCAGGTAGTGGAACTAGATACCAGGTCCTCAGCTTCTGCACCAGACTCCTTGCTTTGCCTACTCTAGTAACTGATTTGAGGATGGTTTTGAGGGGTAGGAATATGTCTCTGGGGGCAACATTTGAAGGAAACGATTTGACAAAGTTAGAACCAGTACATGATATAAATGATGTAAACCATTCATATGGTTTCATAATATATCATATTATGCTTTCCTTCTTTTAATGGAAATGTCATCATCAATTCTATATCAACATCAGTAGCCTTAAAATGATAACATAATGATAGTTACCATTTATTAAATGCTTACTATGTGCCAGGTGGGTTAGTGAGCACTTTACATACATTATCCCGATCTTTCTGTCAACTCTGAGTTAGGTGGCCTTCCCCATTTAATAGACACGGCTTTAAAGTAGTTAAATGATTATTCTGAAGGCACCTAACCCATATGGGTGTCAGGCTCCAATGCCTGTGTTATATCTACTCCTTCATACAAGAATATTCAGAACATAGAGAAGAACCAAGGCTAGTAAATAATTTTCGTATCAAATGCTAAGCATAATTGATTGGCACAGGCTGCCTAGAGTGCTGTATGGAGCTAGGATCTGAGATAAAGGAGTGCAGCGATCAATTGGTAATGCCTGCCTGTGGAGCAGATTAGTGGGATGTGCCTCACATATTTGTCATCTGTGGCCTCAACTCTGCCCCCAGAAGGCTTGTTTTCTAATTCAGAAGCTTAAATTAATCCAACCCACTTAACAAAACCAGTGACTCCATGGTGAATTTTAGTCTAAGACCAGGTTGGAAATTGCCATTTTTTTGGTTACAAGGAAGACCTGGGCCACATCACTGGTCTCAGACTCAACTGTTATTCACATGCTGCTGCTCCGTGACCACATGTTGCTTTTTGATCTCTAAATTACCTGCTTCCACATCTCCAGGTGAAATGTAAGAAGGCATGGGGGATAAGGGGCCTGGGCTTCCGGGCTTTCACCTTGCTGACCTCTGCTCTTCAACCATTGTTTTAGACTCCGAACACCCAGTCCTCCCATCAGAACATGACTTGGAGATTTGGGCATCAAGTGCTCTTTCAATGAAGGTCCCAATGGACTGTGTAATCGTCTTACAGTGTATGGGTGAAGGGGCCCGGAACAAAGGTAGGGAGAAAACAGGTAATTTACACTGGACCTATCGGAGTATCCTATGACTATTTATTTTAACTTATTTACTTTATAACTGATGTCCTCTATTTGTATGTGGCAGCTGGAGATCTATGTAGACTGGAACTTATTTATTTTTAATTTAAAACTTTCATGATGAAGTGTTTGCCTTGTATAGAACATTTTCATTGGCCAGTTCAAATAAAAATAAAGTCTGCTTTGTTTGTGACATTAATAAATCAGCACAAGAGTATGCCTGGGGCTCCTTCATTGAATGAGAGAAGGCTTTCACAAAGGGAAAGAATTATGCATCTGTACCTCATTGCTCCTTTACCTAAATGAAAAGGATTGTGAGAAAGAACCCAGCATGTTCTTTCCATCCTAAGGCAATGTCTGGTTTTGATATTACGGGCCCTGCCCAGCAGTCAGCACCGGAGCCACTTCTGTTGAGGTCTGGCCTGGCCTGACCTGTGCTCTCAGGGTTCACCCTCCTCCCTGGGATGCTGCCCTCAGTCCCCACCACAAACCCCAGGGGGCTCAGTGACCATCCCTCTGTGCCCACCTCACGGTCAGCCTGTCTGGAGACTGCCCCCGTGACTCACATCACAGCCACTTGCCAAAGGATGCCAAGGCTGGCTGCAGATGGCTGTCCGGGAATGAAGGAGCCTGGAGTCCTCTTGAGCCAGAGGCAACAGGAATTCCAAGACATTTGGGGTACTAAAGTCACCTCTGTTAGGACCAAGTCCAGTCACATATTTCAGTTCTTACTGGATGCTCTCTGTGGCAGGCCTCCACCCTGCCCCTAGATCAGGCAGATGGGCAGTGGGTAGGGAGAGCAGCGACAGCCGGAGCCCGATTTGAAAAGGTATCACGTGACACGTTGTCTCTAAGTTGGCAGAGACCTAGGGACATGCAAGGAAAAGCACAGACGAAAAGACAACTCCCCTAAGGATTACAGTTCCATTTAGTTTTCAATTTCTTATAAGAATGTCAGCCTCTGTTGAGAGGTTTGTGGAAGGCATTGCCACGGTGCAGAGGGACAGAGATCTCAGGGGGTGTCACTTTGGATGTGGGACAAGACTCATACCTATGAATGTCCTTTGTTGGGAGAGGCATGTGCTGCCCAGGGAGTGGAACTGACCTACAGAAAGACCTGATGTGTGACTCCATCATTGACAGGGCAGCTGGGTCTATGCCCCTCGTTGGGCCTGTGGAGAGACAAGTACGGAGGCTCATACCACCTCACCCATAGGCCCTCCTTCCGCCCCCTGTGTTCCTGGAAACCTCGTAAGTCCCAAGCCCTGGGCTGGCCCCTAGGAACACAGGTTGCCATGAAGATAAACTCCCTTCCCCTGGAGCCAAACAGCCAGGGCTTTGCCTGTTGGCCGAAGAGGTGCCTGTGCTTTTCCAGGAAGGACGGGGGGATCTGGATCCAGCCCCAGGTAGGGAGGGCTACCTGGAATTCCGGGCAAGTGCTGACCCACGTTTTGGACTCGATCCGCAGAAGAACAAGTTGAATTTCCTACTCTTTGACCACCTGGGTCCCAGAATTCTTCAGCTTTTGCTCACAGACTCCACGGAGCTCAGGGTGGGGTAGAGGAGGTGGCGGGGACATCAGGGGTGCAGCAGCAGCTCCCGATGGACAAGACGCAGCTACCTCTAAGATCAAACGCCACAGCCGGTCCTCCAAGGGATCACATTCTCTGGGCGACCACGTTCAGATACAGGGCAAGAAGCAAAGCAAACGATGGAAATGGTTTCTTTGTTTCACTCAGGACTGGCTCTGGCCGCACTAAAACTGCAGCGTGTTCTGTTTCTCAGTGTCTGCCCACCCCACCCCTGCCATCTTCCCAGTCTGCATAAGCACACACATCATCTTTCTGTCCCTGTCCCCCCTTTCCCTCCGCCTGCTCCTTGCCCTCTGGTGGGGCCTGAGCCCTCCCGGTATCCTCTGCCCACCCAGGGCTCCGACCTCCTTTATCCCACGAAGGGCCTCCCATCTTGGGTACCCCATGCTCTGAACTTCTCCAACTGCCAGAAACACTCACTGGCTATGAAAGCTTGAGGAGCTGTTGAACCTCATGGAGACTCAGTTTCCAGAGTAGTTAAAAAGAAAATGTGGTATCTTCCTCCGAATGTCCTGGAAAAAAACGCAACGAAATGTGGGCATGAACATGCAGCCAGTACGCAGCAGTACGGCAGTGCGCGTGGGAAAGTGTGGCCGTGCTGCCACGCTAGCTGGTAAAGGTCAACGCCCAGAGCTCCCTGAAGCACCACCCACCCAGCCCCAGTTACCCAGGCCCTCGCCGGGACCCTTGCAGACCGCCGCCCCCTGGACCAGCTGCTGGGGGTAACGCCCAGCTCTAGCGTGCAGGGGCTCCAGGGCCCACTCAGCGCTAGGGCCAGCGTTGGTTCTCGTTTGCCCAGGCAACACCAGTTGTTAAAAATCTGTGCTTGCCTCCTGGAGACAATGTGTTTGAATGTGCCTGTCTTGTAAGTTGAGGCATAGACCGCATGATCGTAAGGGGGGCTAAGGTATGGAGGGGGAACCCTTTGAACTCTATCAGTCATTTGTGCCTTAGAGTAGGTGAACGAAGGAAAGGAGAAGAGGGTTTCTTAGGGACCAGGAGGTAAGGTGAAAGGAGGAGGTGAAATGCTGAGGCAGGGAGGGAAGAAAGGGCCTGGAAAGGAGAAGCAAATTCAGGCGACTTTCTCCACTTTGTCTAGAGACCTGTTTCTCACCACCAGTGTTTTAAATTCTTTGGAGTCGAAGTACGATAGGCCCGGAAAACACACGTCCTCCAGGAAGAAGAAAGGAAGTGGACAGCACAGGTGGTACTGCAGGGGGCCCACTTGCCAGCCTGTGCTCCATGATCACCTAGGGCTGGGGATGTGCACCAGGCTCGTGGCAGGAATCCTGATTCTAGACCCAGCCACACACTGACTTGCAGTGTGTGTGTGTGTGTGTGTGTGTGTGTTGTGTGTGTCCTGTTGGTCAAGCTGCTTACATTTCTCTGAGCCTCCACTGCCCCTCCTCTGTGACGCATGGATTCAGTTACCTGCCCAGTGGCCCTCACAGACTGATGAAAGCTCGAAGAGAGCCGGTGCATAGAAGGGCATTATGAGTTATGAATTGCTTTCCCAGCATATGGTGTTGTGACAATCCGCTCCATTCAGAAAGAAGCAGAGCTGGGGGCGGGGAGAAGTGACTCAGGAAGCTCGGGACAGGAGTGAGGGCTCAGGAGCCAGTCAGTGGTCCAGAACAGAACCGTTCTCAGAGCCTGGAGCCTGACTCCCGGGCTGGGCCCGTCGGCAGCTGGTGGGCTCCATGCCGGCGGGGCCCCAGGCTACCTGCTGCCCCCACCAACCCACCCTCACCCCCTCTCAGGCGGCCGCCCACCCGGCCAGGCCAGGGCAAGCCAGGGGCCCTCGGCTCCCAGGCAGGAAGTGGAAGCAGCGACCGCTCCTTCGGCTTCGCCGACATTCAAGCGGCCCTCTGGCTCCAGGAGCTGAGCGCTCACTGCCAGATGCCGCCCTGGCCCCTTGCCAACGATCCCCACCAGCGAAACTCCCCCTCAGATGAGACCTACAGCGCACACTGGCTCAGGAGCTCACAGGCCCCGACGAGGCACGCTGGCCCCCGGCCCACCTGCCCCAGCCCTTCTTTTCCAAGGCAGGGAACAGACACCGGTACCCGCAGGACTCAAGACCAAAGAAGTACAAGGGCTCGGGGTCTGGAAGCAAGCTGGCCCGCTTGGGCGTAACTAGGCAGGGATTTGATGTTTCACAAACAAACACGGCTCCAAGGCACTCCTGCCGCTTGCTCAGGCCAAGGAAAGCAAGATAGTTACTCAAGGAACAGTGACCTCATCAGGAAAGCACGCCCCCCCAGTCTCTCACACAAACCCCGTATCCCCAAATAACCCAGGGGACTGAGTTTGTCATGGAAAACCCCAGAGAGGCACTGCCGTGTAGACCAAGCAGGTGGCCAGTTTAGAAGCTGGCTGGAAAGCGGGATGGAGACTTTTCCCTGCTGTCTGGAGAAACCATCCTCCCAGGGGAAGGGGTTCCAGCCTCAGGGTCCTGCCCTCTTGCCACACATAAAGAAACCAGAACAAAGCCGAGGCTCTTTGTCATCTGGGCTCCCTAGGACCCTGGCGGGGCTCTGGGTGTCAGCGTGCTGCCTCGGCAGCCCCTGCGAGCTGGCGCTCCCGTGAAGCCGCTCAGCCTGGTCCTGTTTCACTTCCCCATCTTCTGCTTTGTTCTTCCTCAGGATGTGGTGAGAGGCGGAGATCGGGGAAGGAAGCAGGAAGTAGGAGAAGGGATGCCTGGCTGTTCTTGCTGTTTACCCCCTGCTCCTTCAGCCAGGGGAGAGCAAGGACGGAAAGCCAAGCCTGGCCTTTGAAACTGGATAAACACACTGCTAGGTGCCTAGAGCTGTGTGCCAGGGGCTACGCAAAGCCACAAGCTAAACCCACACATCTTCCTGGGCCCTCCAGCTGGGGTGCAGTGAACTTCTTTACATGAAGATAAATGCAGCTATATCAACAAGCGCGAACATTACCGGGTGTTTACCATGCGCCAGACACTGTGCTAAGTGCTTAAAGTGCCTTGGCTCACGTAGCCCTCCAAACAACGCTGTGAGGTAGCTCTTCCTTTCACCCACTCCATTCACCCCTACATAGAGAGAGAGGCTTGTCTGAAGTCACAAAGCCATCGGTGACAGGCCTGGAGACCTGACTCTGGAGACCACTGAATGTAGACGTCCGATTTGTATACTGCCCTCAGGAGCCCTACTAGAGGCGATTGCCATTGCTTCCTCCACACAGAGACACTGCCGGCCGGCCCTGACGGGGCACCTACCTGGAGGGGGCAAACTTGACTCAAATATTTCAGTTACGGTTTGAGGCTCTCTTTGGAGGTGTTGTACCAAAACAGCAACAAATTTTACACATAGATAGACAGATGGATAAATAGATGGAGAGAGAGACATCTTCCTCTTTCCTTCCCTTCCTTTTCTTTCTTAACCAACTTAGTCCTAAAGTTGTCTGCCCTGACAAAGCAAGACAGGCATCCATGCAGGGTAAGAGGGCAGAGCCACAGTGACCCAGAAGGGAGGAGGGCTGGATCCTTTTGAGATAAAGGACGCTACTGGAACAATTGGAGAGACTGGAGTGGAGTGTGCCGATAGATGGCAGTCATGTGTCCATGTTAGTTTCCTGATTGGCTGGTTCTGTTGGGGTTATATAGGGGAAGGTCTTTATATGGAGGCTATCATGCCAGCAACTTACTCTTAAAATTTTATTACTTTTACCTTTTCGTTTAATTTTAAAACAAACCAGCAATGCATGCATATAGTCTCATGCTAAAAAAACCATCAAGCAATACAGAAACTGCAATAAGGAAGAACCTTTGTATTTTTTTTACAAGTTAATCACTAAAGGGATGTTGCCTATACTCTTAAATTATACATAATGGCCCATCTCTGGGAACCCTGCCTAAACCCCCCAGCTAATAAACATTAAGATAAAATACCTTTGTTTATCTCACAGGAAATATCCTGACCAGGCCCACCTGTGAAGGACTGCAGGAAGGAAGAAATTAACACACCCCCTCTGGAGGCTGAGCAGAACCAGGAAATGTCTGACTTTACTCCCTCTCTTCTTAGTATACAAGAAGTCTGAATTCTAACTTAGGCAAGATGGTTCTTTGGGACACGAGTCCACCATTTTCTCCGTCTGCTGGCTTTCTGAATAAAGTTTCTAGCTATTCCTTGCCCCAACAACTCGTTTCTCAATTTACTGACTTCTCGCATGGCAAACAGTACAAGCTTAGACTCAGTAACAAATCTATTCCTTTAAAAATGTAATTCTCCACCCCACCCCTTCAACCTCAGTACATTTTTAAGAAGTCAACACTATTATTGAGGTGGTATTTTCATAGAATACAAGTATATAGGTAAGAGAATAGATCTTCAAAGTTCTCATCACAAGGAAAAAAATTCTATGTGAGATGATGGATGATAACTAAATTTGTGATGATCATTTCACAATATATACATACATCAAATCATTGTGTTGTACAAATTAAACTAATACAATGTTCTATGTCAATTACATCTCAATAAAACTGGGGAAAAATAGATTGGTTCAAGCTGGCAGATTAGAAGGACGTGCGTTCACTCACTCTTGCAAGAGCACCGGAATCACAATTAACCACTGAATAATCATCAACAGAAAAACACTGAAACTCACCAAAAAAAATACACATCCAAAGACAATGGAGAGGCCTTAATGAGACGGTAGGAGGGGCACAATAAAATCAAATCCCATAACTGCTGGGTGGGGGACTCACAAACTGGAGAACACTTATACCACAGAAGTCTACCCACTGGAGTGAAGGTTCTGAGCCCCACGTCAGGCTTTCCAACCTGGGGGTCTGGCAATGGGAGGAGGAATTCCTAGAGAATCAGACTTCGAAGGCTAGCGGGATTTGATTGCAGGACTTCTACAGGACTGGGGGAAACAGAGACTCCACTCCTGGAGGGCACACACAAAGTAGTGTGAGCATCAGAACCCAGGGGAAGAAGCAGTGACCCCATAGGTGACTGAACCAGACCTACCTGCTAGTGTTGGAGGGTCTCCTGCAGAGGCACGGGGTGGCTATGGCTCACCATGGGGACAAGGACACTGACAGCAGAAGTTCTGGGAAGTACTCCTTGAAGTGAGCCCTCCCAGAGTCTGCCATTAGCCCCACCAGAGAGCTGGGAAGGCTGCAGTGCTGGGTCTCCTCAGGCCAAACAACCAACAGGGATGGAACCCAGCCCAACCCATCAGCAGACAAGTGGATTAAAGTTTTACTTAGCTCTGCCCACCAGAGCAACACCCAGCTCTACCACCACCAGTCCCTCCCACCAGGAAGCTTACACAAGCCTCTTAGATAGCCTCACCCACGAGAGGGCAGACAGCAGAAACAAGAAGAATTACAATTCAACAGCCTGTGGAAGGAAAACCACATTCACAGAAAGTTAGACAAGATGAAAGGGCAGAGGACTATGTACCAGATGAAGTAACAAGATAAAGCCCCAGAAAAACAAATAAATGAAGGGGAGATAGGCAACCTACCAGAAGAAGAATTCAGAATAATGATAGTGAGGATGATCCAAGACCTCAGGAAAAGAATGGAGGCAAATATCGAGAAGATGCAAAAAATGTTTAACAAAGACCTAGAAGAATCAAAGAACAAACAAACAGAGATGAACAATACAATAACTGAAATGAAAAATACACTAGAAGAAATCAATAGCAGAATAACTGAGGCAGAAGGATGGATAAGGGACCTGGAAGACAGAATGGTGGAATTCACTGCCACAGAACAGAATAAAGAAAAAAGAATGAAAAGAAATGAAGACAGCCTAAGAGACCTCTGGGACAACATTAAACAAAACAACATTTGCATTATAGGGGTCCCACAAGGAGAAAAGAGAGAGAAAGGACCTGAGAAAATATTTGAAGTATTATAGTCAAAAACTTCCCTAACATGGGAAGGGAAATAGCCACCCAAGTCCAGGAAGTGCAGAGAGTCCCATGCAGGATAAACCCAAGGAGAAACATTCCAAGACACAGTAATCAAACTGACAAAAATTAAAGACAAAGAAAGATTACTGAAAGCAACAAGGGAAAAATGACAAATAACATACAAAGGAACTACCATACGGTTAACAGCGGATTTCTCAGCAGAAACTCTACAAGTCAGAAGGGAGTGGCACGGTATATTTAAAGTGATGAAAGGGAAGAAACTACAACCAAGATTACTCTACCCGGGAAGGATCTCATTCAGATTTGATGGAGAAATCAAAAGCTTTACAGACAAGCAAAAGCTAAGAGAATTCAGCACCACCAAACCAGCACTACAACAAATGCTAAAGGAACTTCTCTAAGTGGGAAACACAAGAGAAGAAAAGGACCTACAAAAACAAGCCCATAATAGTTAAGAAAATGGTAATAGGAACATACATACCAATTATTACCTTAAACATGAATGGATTCAATGCTCCAACCAAAACACACAGGCTTGCTGAATGGATATAAAAACAAGACCCATATATATGCTGTCTACAAGAGACCCACTTCAGACCTAGGGACACATACAGACTGAAAGTGAGGGGATGGAAAAAGATATTTCATACAAATTGAAAACAAAAGAAAGCTGGAGTAGCAATACTCATATCAGATAAAATAGACTTTAAATAAAGAATGGGACAAGGACAAGGAAGGACACTACATAATGATCAAGGGATCAATCCAAGAAGAAGATATAACAATTATAAATATATATGCACCAAACATAGGAGCACCTTAATACATAAGGCAACTGCTAACAGCTATAAAAGAGGAAATTGACAGTAACACAATAACAGTGAGGGACTTTAACACCTCAATTACACCAATGGACAGATCATCCAGACAGAAAATTAATAAGGAAACACAAGCTTTAAATGACACAACAGACCAAACAGATTTAAATGATATTTATATGACATTCCATCCAAAAACAGCAGATTACACTTTCTTCTCAAATGTGCATGGAACATTCTCCAGGATAGATCACATCTTGGGTCACAAATCAAGCCTCAGTAAATTTAAGAAAATTGAAATCATATCAAGCATCTTTTCTGACCATAACGCTATGAGATTAGAAATCAATTACAGGGGAAAAAACGTAAAAAACACAAACACATGGAGGCTAAGCAATACGTTACTAAATAACCAAATATCACTGAAGAAATCAAAGAGGATATGAAAAATTACCTAGAGACAAATGACAATGAAAACACGACGATCCAAAACCTATGGGATGCAGGAAAAGCAGTTCTAAGAGGGAAGTTTATAGCATTACAAGCCTACCTGAAGAAACAAGAAAAATCTCAAATAAACCATCTAACCTTACACCTCAAGGAACTAGAGAAAGAAGAACAAACCAAACCCAAAGCTGGCAGAAGGAAAGAAATTATCAAGATCAGAGCAGAAATAAATGAAATAGAAACAAAGAAAACAATAGCAAAGATCAATAAAAATAAAAGCTGGTTCTTTGAGAAGATAAACAAATTGATAAACCTTTAGCCAGATTCATCAAGAAAAAGAGGGAGAGGACTCAAATCAATAAAATTAGAAATGAAAAAGGAGAAATTACAACAGACATGACAGAAATACAAAGCATCATAAGAGACTACTACAAGCAACACTATGCCTATAAAATGGACAACCTGGAAGAAATGGACACATTCTTAGAAAGGTATAACCTTCCAAGACTGAACCAGGAAGAAATAGAAAATATGAACAGACCAATCACAAGTAATGAAATTGAAACTGTGATTAAAAACCTTCCAACAAACAAAAGTCCAGGACCAGATGGCTTCAGAGGTGAATTCTCTCAAACATTTAGAGAAGAGCTAACATCCATCCTTCTCAAACTCTTCCAAAAAATAGCAGAGGAAGGAATACTCCCAAACCCATTCTATGAGGCCACCATCACCCTGACAACCAAAACCAGACACAGATACTACCAAAAAAAGCAAATTACAGGCCAATATCACTGATGAATATAGATGCAAAAATCCTCAACAAAATACTAGCAAACCGAATCCAACAACACATTAAAAGGATCATACACCATGATAAAGTGTGATTTATCCCAGGGATGCAAGGATTCTTCTATATACACAAATCAATCAGTGTGGTACACCATATTACAAATTGAAGAATAAAAACCATATGATCATCTCAATAGATGCAGAAAAAGCTTTTGACAAAATTCAACACCCATTTATGATAAAAATTCTCCAGAAAGTAGGCTTAGAGGGAACCTACCTCAACATAATAAAGGCCATATATGACAAACCCACAGCAAACATCATTCTCAATGGTGAAAAACTGAAAGCATTTCCTCTAAGATCAGGAACAAGACAAGGATATCCACTTTCACCACTATTATTCAACGTAGTTTTGGAAGTTTTAGCCACAGCAATCAGAGAAGAAAAAGAAGTAAAAGGAAAACAAATTGGAAAAGAAGTAGTAAAACTGTCACTGTTTGCAGATGACATGATACTATACATAGAGAATCCTAAAGATGCCACCAGAAAACTACTAGAGCTAATCAATGAATTTGGTAAAGTTGCAGGATACAAAATTAATGCACAGAAATCTCTTGCATTCCTATACACTAATGATGAAAAATCTGAAAGAGAAATTAAGGAAACACTCCCATTTACCATTGCAACAAAAAGAATAAAATACCTAGGAATAAACCTACCTAGGAAGACAAAGACCTGTATGCAGAAAACTATAAGACACTGATGAAAGAAATTAAAGATGGTACCAACAGATGGAGAGATATACCATGTTCTTGGATTGGAAGAATCAATATTGTCAAAATGACTATACTACCCAAAGCAATCTGCTGATTCAGTGCAATCCCTATCAAATTACCAATGTCATTTTTTACAGAAGTAGAACAAAATATCTTAAAATTTGTATGGAGACACAAAAGACCCCAAATAGCCAAAGCAATCTTGAGGGGAAAAAACGGAGCTGGAGGAATCAGACTCCCTGACTTCAGACTATACAACAAAGCTACAGTAATCAAGACAATATGGCACTGGCACAAAAACAGAAATATAGATCAATGGAACAAGATAGAAATCCCAGAGATAAACCCACACACCTATGGTCAACTAATCTATGACAAAGGAGGCAAGGATATATGATGGAGAGAAGACAGTCTCTTCAATAAGTGGTGCTGGGAAAACTGGACAGCTACATGTAAAAGAATGAAATCAGAACACTCCCTAACACCATAAACAAAAATAAATTCAAAATGGATTAGAGACCTAAATGTAAGACCAAACACTATAAAACTCTTAGAGGAAAACATGGGAAGAACACTCTTTGACATAAATCACAGCAAGATATTTTTTGATCCACCTCCTAGAGTAATGGAAATAAAAACAAAAATAAACAAATGGGACCTAATGAAACTTAAAAGCTTTTGCACAGCAAAGGAAACCATAAACAAGATGAAAAGACAACCCTCAAAATGGGAGAAAATATTTGCAAATGAATCAATGGACAAATAATTAATCTCCAAAATATATAAACAGCTCATGCAGTTCAATATTAAGGAAACAGACAACCCAATCCAAAAATGGGCAGAAGACCTAAATAGACATTTCTCCAAAGAAGACATACAGATGGCCAAGAAGCACATGAACAGCTGCTCAACATCACTAATTATTAGAGAAATGCAAATCAAAACTACAATGAGGTATCACCTCACACCAGTTAGAATGGGCATCCTCAGAAAATCTACAAGCAACAAATGCTGGAGAGGGTGTGGAGAAAAGGGAACCCTCTTGCGCTGTTGGTGGGAATGTAAATTGATACAGCCACTATGGAGAACAGTATGGAGGTTCCTTAAAAAACTAAAAATAGAATTACCAGATGACCCAGCAATCCCACTACTGGGCATATACCCAGAGAAAACTATAATTCAAAAAGACACATGCACCCCAATGTTCATTGCAGCACTATTTACAATAGCCAGGTCATGGAAGCAACCTAAATGCCCATCGACAGACGAATGGATAAAGAAGTTATGGTACATATATACAATGGAATATTACTCAGCCATAAAAAGGAACGAAATTGGGTCATTTGTAGAGATGTGGATGGATCTAGAGACTGTCGTACAGAGTGAAGTAAGTCAGAAAGTGAAAAACAAATGTCATATATTAATGCATATATATGGAACCTAGAAAAATGGTACAGATGAACCAGTCTGCAGGGCAAAAGTTGAGACACAGATATAGAGAACAAACGTACGGACACTAAGGGGGGAAAGCGGTGGGGGTTGGGAGTGGGGGGTGGGATGAATTGGGTGATTGGGATTGACATGTATTCACTGATGTGTATAAAATGGATGACTAATAAGAACCTCCTGTATAAAAATATAAATAAAATTAAATTCAAAAAAAAGTAGCCAATATCCATGTATATTAAAGCAAAATAGGAAAAAAAACATATTTACACGGATTATCTGAAGTTTAAAAATAAAGAAAAACATTCTTGGTATGTGTTCATGTACTTTAATCCATTACTTAGTCATATCTATCTTACTGAAATATTTTGAAGAATGTATTTTTTTATTGCAGTCTTGAAGATTTTAATTATTTAATGAAGTTGCCTGTAATTTTCTGCAAAGTTGCATTATATGATTAATAAATTTTAAATTGTTTATATCTTCAATTGATTTCTCTATAGACCACAATATTTTTAGTTGGGAAAATACTCTTTCTACAGATGCTAAAGTACTTGGTAAACTGAGAACAAATTATGCTAAATAGAAGAATTTATTCATATAAATTCTAATTCTAATTCACAATTCTAATTTATTTTTCTATATTGAAATATGTAAATAATTCAGACCAAATACTTTTATAGGTACTGTCTCTTTTCTTAGGTCAAAGTACATTTTTTTTCTTTTTTTAAACTGAGATATAATTGACATACAACATTATATTAGTTTCAAGTGTACAACATAATGATTTGACATATACATATTGTGAAAAGATCACAATAAATCTAAACATTCATCAACACACATAGTTACACATTTTTTTTCTTGTGATGATCTACTTTCAGAAACTTTTAAATATACAATACAGCATTGTTAACTAAAGTCACCATGCTATACATTATATCCCCATGACTTATTTATTTTATAACTGGAAATTTGTAAGTTTTTATCTCCTTGACCCATTTTACACAACCCCGACCCCAAAGTACATTTCTTTTGCTTTTTTTTTTTTTTTTTTTTTTTTTGCGGTACGCGGGCCTCTCACTGTTGTGGCCTCTCCCGTTGCGGAGCACAGGCTCCGGACGCGCAGGCTCAGCGGCCATGGCTCACGGGCCCAGCCGCTCCGCGGCATGTGGAACCTTCCCGGACCAGGGCACAAACCCGTGTCCCCTGCATCAGCAGGCGGACTCTCAACCACTGCGCCACCAGGGAAGCCCCCAAAGTACATTTCTTTAACAAATACTTGTGTAAGATAAATCTGATCAAATTAAGTTGTATCTATTTATGATTCTTTTTAATATTTTGCCAAATGCAGATGCTGCAAAATTGTAAGCCTTCTAGATATCATTCTATTCCACTTCAGAATCTAAATTTGTACAATTAAAAGTAGGAGTTTTGTCAACAGAGTGCCACAAATCAAGATCTTCCAAAGCACAAGCACGAGTATAGATTTTTTAAATTAAATCTTGTACAACATCTGAGCCCTCAATGTTTAATTGTTCAATTTCTCCTTTGCCTTTTTAGGGATAATTTTCAATATCTCCCTATTTGCAACTTGGTTTTTGATGGCTTCAGTTTGTTAAAAGCTTCCAACATTAAATTTTTTTGGCCCTTCTTTCATTGACTACTTCGATTAAACATTTAAAATTGATTTTAATCTAAAAGTAATCAGAAGACTTATTTATTAAAAAAAAAAGTTTCTTCTGCTACCAATGAAGCCAGATTAATGTCAATTGCTTCTCTTTTTAGTATATATATAAGAAAACTTGGAATTGAAAATGAGTGAAATTAATCTAGAAGAAATGGTATTTGATCTAAATAAAAAGTCACGCTTCACTGAGCAATATGTAAATACATCTTCTGCAGCTGAGCAAAACTTTTAAGGAGATGCTGATGCAGCCTCAACAGATGTGTGTCTTCCGCTTTTTCTGTAGTCAGTGATATCATTACGGTTCCCCCACTGTGGACAATAAATGTCAACAAATGCTTTGTTCATGTTATAGTTTCATTATCGACTATCATTAAGACACAGACATCTGAGCATCTAATTTTTCATTAAGTACGAACTTTTCATTTTTTTAGCTGATTGTTGGCAGAAAGATTTATTGCAAAATAAAGAGGCATTCTAAATGGGCTAGTGTCCCATTGCTGCTATAACAAATTACCACAAACTTAGTGACTTAAAATAATACGAATGTATTGTCTTACAGTTCTGGAGGTCAGAAGTCCAAAATCAGTCTCACTGGGCTAAAGCCAAAATGTCAGTTAAGCTGGTTCCTGCTGGAGGCTCAGAGGGGAGAATCCATTTCCTTGCCTTTTTCAATTTCTTGAGTCCACTTGTATTCCTTAGCTCATGACCCCTTCCTCACATCACTCCAAACTCTTGGTTTGGTGATAACATCTACTACTGACTCTGAGCTCCTGCGTCCCTCATATAAGGACCCTTGAGTACATCAGGCCCACCTAGATCATCCAGAATAATCTCTCCATTTCAAGACCCATAACTGACCTACATTTTCAAATGTAATATATTCACAGGTTCCAGGGATTGGGACACGAATGTCTTCAGGGGGAGGAGGACATCATCCAGCCTACCACACTAAGCAATATAAACGCTAGATGCAGATTTACACAATACGGTGAACGACACAACCAATGTAGCAGCAGCTTTCAGATACTCCCTATAAGCTCTGAGGTAGAACTCCTTAGCCTCTTTCCTGAACATATCTCAAGTCCACCTATATTAGCCTGTATTTTCTCATATTTCACCTTGGCCCCATTGACTGCAGACTGGCACTTTGAGGGTACAGCATCACACAGACCAAAGGATGGGTCACAGCACAACTGGCTGGTTTACCAAGTCAGCAGCGGCACCCAGCACCTGGTCCAGCGGCATCAGCTGCCAGCACCCGGGAAGAAAGGGCGTTCGTTATCCCCAGCTGCCCCTGTCCAGGGCGCTTCATTTTATCAGCAAATGTGCTGCATACTGTCTTTGAAGAGGAGTCAGGCTACATCTGGAAAACTACAAGGCTACATCTGGAAAACTACAAGAAAAGAGGCCTGATGCTTAGCTGTGTTTCAGACTTAACCATGCATTGAAGGGAGAACTCTGGCTGCTGCACTGTGTCTCACATACGATTGGTCAAGGAGTAAAAGCTACCAAACCCACCCCTGCTTACCTCTGTACTAGTAGAAATAGTACCTCCTTTAAAAAGGAACATCTGGGGACTTCCCTGGTGGTGCAGCGGTTAAGAATCTGCCTGCCAGTGCAGGGGACATGGGTTCGAGCCCTGGTCCGGGAAGATCCCACATGCCGCAGAGCAGCTAAGCCTGTGCGCCACAACTACTGAGCCTGCGCTCTAGAGCCCGCAAGCCACAACTACTGAGCCCGCGTGCCACAATTACTGAAGCCTGCGTGCCTAGAGCCCATGCTCCGCAACAAGAGAAGCCCCCGAATGAGAAGCCCACACACCGCAACGAAGAGTAGCCTCCGCCTGCCGCAACTAGAGAAAGCCCACGCACAGCAGTGAAGACCCAACACAGCCAAAAATAAAGAAATAAATTTATTAAAAAAAAAAAAGGAACATCTGGGACAAAGGCTAATCCAGACAGGATGCCAGAATAAGAGGCAAAATCAGGGACTGTCTCAAGCAAACCTAGACCTATAGTTTTACTCTAATAAGTATGATTCCTTTAAATTAGAAAAATTCCTTTAAATTAGGAGAAAACAAAAAAGCCAAGACTTAACTAAGGAAAGACTAATAATATAATTGAGCTTAATGTCAATGGAATTTAACCTATATTTAGTTACTCTAAATTATGTAGCACTTTCTTTATAAGCAGCAATTAATAATAGCTTATTTTTACAAAGGAGATACATATTTTAGAGGAGATTTCTATTTTAGAGGCAAATGCTAAGAGACTGGATGGTAGGGCGATCCATCTATGGTCTCCTAGTTATTCATGAACCAATCAAACTTAAGCAAAGCAGCACCTACTGGCAACTATCCAAACTGCAATAACTACACCTGGCAATTCAAAATCTAGCAAGTGACGACAACATCTAGTAACTCCCCTTAGGTCAAAACCTACCTTCAGGGCTTCCCTGGTGGTGCAGTGGTTGAGAGTCCGCCTGCCGACACAGGGAACACGGGTTCGTGCCCCGGTCCGGGAAGATCCCACATGCCGCGGAGCGGCTGGGCCCGTGGGCCATGGCCGCTGAGCCTGCGCGTCCGGAGCCTGTGCTCTGCAACGGGAGAGGCCGCAACAGTGAGAGGCCCGCGTACCGCAAAAAAAAAAAAAAAAAAAAACACCTACCTTCACTGTGTGTTTATATCCCATACTGGCTCCTGCACGGAATCCTCATGATTGCATTCCCTTTCTTCAAATTTGCTTCCTAGGCTTCTGGCCCCAGAGCACTCCCGGGTTCCCTTATCTTGACTTTCTCTTTCCTCACTCCTTGGCTGGTATCTCTTCCTGCTTCCACACCCTAACTGTAGGTGTCCCCCTAAAACCAAGGTCTCAGTCCTTAGCTCCTCCTCTTCACAAGCACCCTCTTGGAGCTTCACTTACCATCTGTCTCACTGAGTAACATCTCCTCCTTTCTTGATTCTCACACAGACTCCAGGTCCCATGTTCACGTTTCAGCTCAAGTCTGTCTCCAGACCTCACTATTTCCTTTCTGTGAATTCTAATAGCATTTATAACCCATACCACCCAATCTGTATGTACACATGCAAACATATATATGTATGCGTGTATGTATCTCCTATGTTCTCGACACATTTCCTGTGTGTACCTTTGCTCCCTTCCCAACCAGAGAGAAAGGTTTTCAGGCATGAAGGTGAGGTCTTTCATTCATTCATTCAACAAACATTTATTGAGAACCTACTGTGTGCAAATACTTAGATACATAAGTAGATAAATCGAAGATCCCTGGCTTACAGAGCTTATACTTTAGTGGGGTGAGGTGAGGTAAGGGCAAGGAGAGCCAATGAACAATAAGCTAATAAATAAGTAAATTGTGTTTAGTACATTACTGAGTGGCAAGTACTCAACTCACGTGGCTTGTAGCTATCGTATTGGATAGCGCAGGTCTAATGTCTTCAGTCCTTGGATGTCATTTAACTTAACCTGGAAAAAAGTCAGAAACAAATCAAGCTGCCGTATTAGCATTCATTTTTCTCAGATGCAAAGCAGCCCCCTGCATCCACGTTTATCCTACCGCAATGCAGGTGGTGGGAGCAGGCTGGGGGTGTTGGTTTGTTTGCTTTTTCTGGTAAACAAAAAGCAAACAACAGCACGACCACATTAGCAAATTCGGGTGCACAGTCCCCGGGGCTCACACCCCCCGGGCTCAGAGCCATCAGATGATCCCCTTTCTCAGTTTTAAAAAATGCAACAAAACAAACTGTCTGGCCGACTCTGAAGGTCAATTACAGAGGAGAGGTTCCAAAAACATTTGAGAGATGATGTCACCGGAATGAATGGACTGCTTGCCAAGGTCTTGAAGAGAACAACCCTTAGATTATACAGCTTTCACAGTACTGTCTAATCAGAGACAGGAGCAGGCTGTTTCGATACAGCTTTGGGGGGCAGCGATTTTGCCAGAACTGCCTCAGAACCACCCTGTCAAACACCTCTCTCGGGTATCACCAAACCCCATTTGCACCCCTGACCTTGCTCCATTCCTGCCTCCACCATTTATGGGGGATTTTTGCCTACTCTATTGTTTTCTGTTCTGTGTTAGTCTTATATTTTATTTCCTTTTAATGAAAATTATATATAACATGCAATATTTGTATTTAAAAAGACAGGAGATCATATTTACATGTGCGTGTGCTCGAGGAGAATATCTCTGGAAGGATATTTTTTAAACTGACAAACATCACTGCCTCCGGGGCGGGATGCTGAGGACTGAGGATCAGAAATGGGGACAACTCCCTCCCCACAAACTGTATTTTTTTTAAAATAATTTTTATTGGAGCATAGTTGCTTTACAATGTTGTGTTAGTTTCTGCTGTACAGCAAAGTGAATCAGTTATACGTATACATATATCCCCTCTTTTCTAGATTTCCTTCCCATCTAGATCACCACAGAGCACTGAGTAGAGTTCCCTGTGCTATATAGTAGGTTCTCATTAGTCATCTATTTTATACATTATACATTTTTTACCATATGCATCTTTTACTTATTTTCTAAAGTCTTTTTTTAAAATTTATTTTTGAGCAGTTTCAGGTTTATAGAACAAATGGGCAGGAAGTACAGGATGTACTCCCTCAGCTACCGCACCCCATCACTAACATCGTGCACTGGTGTGGGGTTCCCATCTTACAACTGATGAGCCAATACTGATAAGTGATTACGAAAGTCCACAGTGCACATTAGGGTTCCCTTGATGTTGAACATTCTGTGGGTTTTGACAAATGTATATCGCGTGTGTTTGCCCTTATCGTAACACACAGAACAGTTTCATTGCCCTCAACATCCCCTCTGCCCACCCATTCCTCCCTCCTTCCCTCTAAGCCCCAGCAAAGACTGATCATTCTACCGTTGCTATAGTTGTGCGTTTGATTTTTCTTTTGCCGTGTGTATCTTTTACTCATTTTTCAAAAACCACTTTTAAGGCAGCAAAAATATTTTGGAAAAGTCTATTCAAACTGAGTCTCACAGGAGGGTCCTCTACAAACTGTCATCATAAGGGAATTTAACAATATTGAACAAACCTCTATAAAATGTGTATTGAGGAAATTATTAAAAACAAAAATGAACATTTTCCGGACAGCCTAAGGAAAAAGGACTACATTGTGTCCCAAATAACTTCCCTTCCCTCCATCCCCTCTAGTGTCTAAAGAATAATTAAGTTGACATAATCAAGAAACTTACACAAAGCAGAGGTATTTGCCAATCTATTATTAATCGAAAGTAATAATTATGGGTGTTGCAACTCAAAGAGCAAAATTAGAGGACACGAGACAGAGAACTCCCAGATTCTCAGACAAGAAACGACACTCAGGATGACAATGCCCTTCCTGAGGGCACATAACTGCTGTGTCGTTACTAGTGATTTTCCACCAGCTACTGCCCACCCTGACGACCTGACACACCCCTGGTGCCCAGCTTAGTCCCATCTTTACATCAGAGGAGCTCCGGAGAATTAGCACGGAGGTGATGTTCTGGGACTGAATGGGCGGGGATGGGTGAAGCTCTTTGTCTTACTTCATTTGGTAATAAAACTAAAACATAAGAGATTTTTTTAAGGCTTTTTTAGGCTTCATTTTTAAGGCTGTATCAAATGTACTTGTATAAAAACAACGGTGTCAAAATGCCATGTGCCCTCCCCGACTTAATGGGATGCTAGTCGCCTGTTGCTCCAAGGACAAGGAAGTGGAAGCAGACACAGGTGGAAGGACCGTTCGGCCCCCAAAGTGCACGCCGTAACTTACACAAACCGATTTCCCTGGATTAAATGCGCTCCACCCAAACAGAGTTGATTCATTCATTTTGCATTCCCTGTAGAGACTCTCAGAATGTCTGAGTTTTCTAAATCAATGCCAAATAGCAATATCAGAATGAATCTTCTTGCTTGTTTCTAATCACAGGTTGTGATTTAAAACCCCAGTGCTGCAATTCTACCGTCTCCACGGTCTTCCTTCCAAAACACATGTCAGTTCACCACCTTCAGGCTTAAAAGGTTTGTATACAGAAACCAACAAGGGGTGTGACAAATGCCAAACATGGGTCTGAGGTCTCCTGAAGGAAAAACCGTGACCACAGCAGGGAGACTGATTCTCCACAGCACCTTTTGTTAGTTTGACTGAATTAAGAAAAGCAGCTGAGTCATCCTCAACTCTTAATCCTTATAAGAATCACCTGATGAGTTTGTTGCTCACTAAGTTACATCTCCTTTCTTGATACTCACCCAAACTCTAGGACTCCTCAGCTAGAGATCATCCTAGGTTAGGATGGGGCATTAAAGGGGATTCTGACGCTAGTGGTCCAGTTGGCTCTCAATCCTCAGTGAGTGAATGAGTTTCATTCATTTTTATTTTACCTTCACTTCACTGTGGCCCACATTCTTCTGGAGAAGAAACAGAAACCCAAAGGACACCCTTATTTAAATATTCAGTTATATCATTGACTATTTGCTTGTAATTTATATCCAAACTCTTTCTAGAATTGCTTAAGCACTTCAGTGCCTGAGAAGGATTTTGATGAGAAAGAAGCATTGGGGAAAACTAGGTGCTGGGACCTCAGGTTCGGCAAATATTTGTGAGCGGCTACTGTAGGCTCAGCACCTGTTTTCACAAATGCGTGCTCTCAGGTAGTCCCCCCAGCAACCTCGTTTTCTAAATGAGGAAGTGAAGGCTCAGAGAGGTTCGATCATTTGTCCAAGGTCACACAGATACTGGGTGTGTTTGTGTTGTATCAATCCTAGAGCCGTCAATTACCCACAAGTGCAATCTATCTAAAGAAGGAAACATGCAAGTGTGAAATCACCTGTCTTTAAATTAAGGGCAAAAGAAAAAAACCTCTTGAAAATATTTTGAAATGATGGCTCCATGAGCATGACCAACAATAACCCCTCTGGAAAGGGGAAATAATCTGGCTACTTGTGGTTCGAAAAATGCTGCCCCACCCTCAAAGTCATACCTACCAAGTCCGTGAGCTCCCTACGTACCGTGCCCTCCTCTTGAGTCATATAAAGGAAACAGGGACAGGAAAGAGGGGGAATTCCATTCGACACTGAGGTCTTGTTTCAGGAATGAGTGACTCAGATGCCTCTGACAGAATTCCTACCCAACCAACAGCCTTATTAAGGAGGCACCGGCTTTCAGCACATACTTTATGGGACTTAGGCTTCCAGAGCCCCAATTTTTAGCATATGGGTCCCACATCTGCAGACAAAACCTTAAGAAAGCTCTGGGGCAAGTGACTTAGCTTCCCTGAACCACAGCATTCCCGCGAACACAATAAGGTTAATAACACCTACCACGCAGAGAAGTTGTGAAGAAGAAATAAGACAGGAGGTAATGAGGCTGGCACAAAGCAGGTCCTGGATTGATGGGAATTCCTTCTGGACGGCCAAGAGAAAGGAAGAGGGATTATCGTGAATAGCGGTGGCTAAAGTGCTTTCCCGTGGACTCCATTTCTTCAACGAGCATGAGTTGGGTGCCCACGGTGGGGCTGGAGACAAACGGGGAAGGTAGGTGGGCCAGAGTAGGGCTCCATCGATAACACAATGGGATGAATGAAGAAACAGAGGAGCAGCAAAGAGGCAGGGCCCCCAGAAGACTGACTTGTTCTTTCTGGAGTTTCAGGAGGACCCCAGGGGAAGGTGGGATTGGACGACTGGACAGGGCGGGGAAAGGGAGGTTGCCAGGTGGAGAGAAGGCATTTTAGGCAAAGCAAACAGGAAAAGCAAACACACGGAGACCAAGCATGTGCTCAGGGATTGGAAAACAGTCTTTTTGGAGAGAGTGGAGAGTATGGTGGCAAAGGCTGAAAGATAAAGTGGAGAAAGGCCACAGGGTGGACACCTAAGGGCCTAGGAGGCCCTGCTCAGCAGAGGTCTTGACTCTGGTTGGCAGTGAGCAGGCATGTGAAGCCCAGGAAGACAAGGGCTCTGAAGAGATCTCTGTTACAGTAAAGCTCTCACTAGCAGCTCTGCACATGACATGATGAATAGTGCCAAAATGTTGAAAAGTGACCAAAAATAAACAAGGAGGGAGAAATGAGCACAAAAGGCTAAGAGCCTGGATACTCCATGGGTTCTATAATTAGCATTTGAATAATTACACAGGATTGTAGTGAGAAGTTGCCAGAGGTTCATAACACTAAACCCCAGTGTATGGTGACTGCCATATGTTATGTGGTGTGTCCTTCCTAGTGGCACATTCCAAAGTATAACTGGGAGCCTATGGTATTCAAAAGGGCATATGGTCCAGTCAGTTCAAAATGGTCCCTCTCCCTAAGCAATGAGGTCAGCTCCTGACAGAGGTCAGTTTCCATCGAACACCTTGATTTGTTTTCTTGGACTCAGCTTTCTCTGAGGGGCACAACTGTGCCCTGGAATACAGTTTTATAGTTTTGCTTTGCCCATTCGTTCACTCCCTTATTCATATAACAAACATTTGTGAAGACTTACTGTGTGCTGCTAGTATGAGGGTTATAAAAGAAAATGTGAAGATAACAGGAAGAGATGGCTTCTACCTTCAAAGCAATTGCTCCTAACGTATACATAGCTATAACAAAATGAAGTCTGCTAAATGGGCCTTAAGAAGAGCGCCAAAAAATTTACCACAGCCAAGACACTGAAGCAACCTAAATGTCCATTGAGAGAGGAATGGACAAAGAAGATGTGGTATATATATACAATGGAATATTACTCAGCCATTAAAAAGAATGAAATAATGCCATTTGCAGCAACATGGATGGACCTAGAGATTATCATACTAAATGAAGTAAATCAGACAGAGAAAGCCAAATATCATATGGTAGCATTTATATGTGGAATCTAAAAAATAATGATACAAATGAACTTATTTACAAAACAGCAACAGACTCACAGACATCAAAAACAAACTTATGGTTATCAAAGGGAAAACGTGGGAGGAGGAGGGATAAATTAGGAGTTCGGGATTAACAAACACACACTACTATATATAAAATAGGTCATCAACAAGGACCTACTGTATATCACAGGGAACTCTACTCAATCTTCTCTAATAACCTATATGGGAAAAGACTCTGAAAAAGAATGGATATATGTATAACTGAATCACTTTGCTGTACACCTGAAAGTAACACAACATTGTAAGTCAACTATAATATAAAATAAAATTTAAAAAAAAGAACAGCACCATTATGGGGGCTCAAAGTGAGAAAGGTGATTTGAGAAACTTAGTTACTGCACATAATTTGAAAATCATGTATTTTTCAAGGTGTAGTCCACAGAACCAGAGCACAGGCATCACCTGGGAGCTTGTTAGAAATGTGAAATGATAGACTCTACCCAGACCTACCAAGTCCGATTCTGCATTTTAGTGAGATCCTCCAGAGGTGTGTATGCTCATCCAAGTGTGGAAGGCACTGGCTTAGAACGTCCAAGGTCCTAAAGTTTGTTTTAAATATGATGGTTGTCTTTTTTAAGTAAATGATAAGCAGAAAGTGATCAAAACTAAACTCCTCATATTGTGAGATTAACCTAAACACAACATAATCTTCAAAATTAGTACTTCTTTTCCTTAAGTGCCTCTTGTATTTCCAATTCTTCCTTTATTCAATAGGAGAAGGAGGCAGGTGTGTGGGGCTCAAAGAAGAAAAGAGAAGGGGAAAAAAATAGGTCCCCTCTGGGAGGCAGACAGGGCTGGCAAGCTACCAGCAAATTCTGTTCTGGAAAATAAAGTCTCTGTGCTTTAAGGTGGTCTGAGGCCATTTGCTCTTAGATCTTTGTTTCACCTGGCCTGGCAGCTGTCCTGCACTGCTACATCAGCACCAATGCATGGGCTTCTTTGCCACTTTTATTTCATATGTGGATCTAGAAACATTTGTTGAGCACCTACTAAGGGCACAGCATGGGCTAAATGCCGTAAGGTCCACATAGGCATAGTCAAAGGTGTGTAGAAATAATTATAAGAATAGATAGAAAGCAAGTTGTACCAAAAGAGAGATACAAACCAAAGGCTATGAATGCTCAGATAAGGGAGGGAAAATTCCTGGCTCAGGAAATCCAGGAAGGCTTCATGAAGGAGGCACCAAAACCATCTGGGCCTTGAATGATGATGAGGATTTCAAGAGGTAATTCTGGGATTAGAGTTTTTGAGAAAGAGTATCTAGTCCAGAAAAAGTAAGGAGGTGGGAAGATGAAGGATTTCTCTGAGGAGGAGTGTGAGAGAGAAAGATGGAAAGAAGATTTGGGGGTAGTTATAGATGGCCCCAAATGCCCAAATGTGGGCAGCAGGAAGCCACCAAGGATTTTTGAGTAGGGCAATGACATCGCCGTATCTGTGCTTTGGAGTTATACACCAGGCACTCTTTTCTGGGGAAGGAGGGAGGAAGAATTTGTGAGACTCTTCTATTGCTTCCTAGATTCCCAGCTGAAGACACAGTTATTATCCTCTTCTTTCGTGTCCTTCTATCTCCCCACACCAGTACCACCCTCGCCTTCCTGCCAACCATGTAGTTAACAGATGCTCAGCATCTCAAAGTTAACTGGGGCTGGATGAGACTCCAGCCCCCACTGAGGCCTGCCCTGAGGCTTGGGAAGCGGTACCAGCCCTGTGTCCAGCAAGACAGCCATGGAACACGGGTGTGCTCTGTTGGCAAGTATGAAAGCAAGAGATTTATCAAAGTCAAGGGCTGTGATGATTGTCATTGGGCGTGTTTATCATCAGAAAGGAGGGCTATCAAATAAGAAGCCCCATTTGACAGTAATCTCCTTTCACCTATACTTGTTTCTGGGTACGTGCTGTTCTAAGAAGAAACGTTCAGTCCTTTTTCCCGTGAACCTGGTTCCCCTGAGCCGGCTGTTTCTTCTTTCTCCTAATAGCATCACAAAACTTGGGGACTGGATGGAACTGGCGAGTCCATCTTGCCAATTCCCTTCTTTAATGGGGAGGCTGAATGACTTGTCCAGTTGCAGTTGGCCAAGCCAGAGGAGAGCCTTTTAAAAATATATAAATTATAAAAGCTAGAGGGGGCCCTCACATCCTCCCACCCTTGGAAGTGAGGGCTTCTCTGTCAACCATGTCCACAAGGCTGTTTTGTGTCCAGGAAGGGCCAGCTCCAGCCTTACTCTGGGCCGCAGGCCAGTGGGAGGGTCCTCCCACCAGGTGCCAGGGCGGCAGTACCTCTGACAGCAGAAGAAGGTGTCCCACCCGCGGGACCCAGCCTGGACATCCCAACCCCTGGACTGACTCCCATCCAATGTTCTGAGACCCTGCTTTCACTCTGAAAAACAGAAATGTAATGGAATTTTAAACTGTCTAGACGAAAATTTTAAGCTAAGAAAACGGAACTTATTCTGCCTGGCCTAGACCAAAGTACAAAGAGGTTGGTGTGAAATCACTTCCTTGGTGAGAACTAAGTGAGACATCCTTGGTTGCTTCCCAGAGGGGGTGAGAAAGAGTTATTCTCCCTAGGCATTCTTGTGGAGAATCACTGTACATGCGGGGGACAGTCACTCCTGATGAAGTGCTCAGAGAGGGAAAGAGAGACACCTTCTCCAACATGTGGCCACAAGTCTCACTACATCAAAACATTCCCTTGGGCCCTAACCATCTTCTGCTTTGATTTAAACTTATAAAGGAGAAAAGCAATGGCCAGTTAAATAAGGCATGAAATACAGGAAGGTCTTGGCAGATTTTCCTTTTGTCCTGGGCTTTCTCTAATCACCTGTGCTAACACGTAAGGTGCAGGAGCCAAAGCCCCATTTCTGAAACAGCATGGGTCAACCTGAGGGCAGAGCTTTGCTTTGGTCTTGATTTATAGAAACAAGGCAAGACTCACAGCCTCAAAACAACCTCATGTCAGAAAACACTGAAGCCAGAAAAAAAAATATAAAACAAAACAGAACAAAGAAAAAGAGAAGAAAACACTGAGGCCAGAAAGACTGAGTTTCCTAAAGAGTAACAAAAAGGCAGATCAGAGAATTCTGTCACCCAACCAGCCAGGCTCATGAGGGAGGATAGGGCTGGACAGTAAGAAAGGTAAGCTGTCCTCAGTGTCCACTGGAGGCTGGTGCCGGAACCCTCCACGAATACCAGAATCAGCGGATGCTCAAGACCCTTATATAAAATGGCATAAATTTACATATATTCTCTACACACATCCTCTTGTATACTTTAAATCATCTCTGCATTACTTACAATACCTAATACAATGTAAATGCTATGTAAATAGTTGTAAATACACTGTAAATACTGTGTAAATACACTGTAAATTCTGTGTAAATAGTTGGAAATACAATGTAAACACCATATGAATAGTTGCTGGAGTAAGACAAATTCAAGTTTTGCTTTCTGGAACTTTCTGGAATTTTTTTTTCTTAATATTTTCAATCCATAGTTGGTTGAATCTACAGATGCGGAACCTGCAGATACAGAGGGCCAACTGTAGTCTTCCTGATATTTATGTTAGTGTCCAATTTAATATAATGCATTCCATATGTATAATTTTAATTTTTCTAGAAGCCATACATAAAAAAGCAAAAATAAATAGAAAATTAATTTTCATATTTTTATTTAGCCCAATGTATCCAAAATATTATCATTTCATCATGTAGTCAACTTAAAAATTATTAGTGAAATCTTTCACATTCTCTTTTGTACTAAGTCTTTGAAATCTGGCATGCATTTTATACTTAGAGCACACACCATATGATCCAGCAATCCCACTCCAGAAAAGATGAAAACTCTAATTCAAAAAGCTACATGTACCCCAATGTTTAGAGCAGCACTACTTATAATAGCCAAGACATGGAAGCAACCTAAACATCCATCAACAGATGAATGAGGAACATGTGGTACATATATACAGTGGAATATTACTCAGTCATTAAAAAGAATGAAATAATGCCATTTGCAGCAACATGGATGCAACTAGAGATTATCATACTACGTGAGATAAATATCATATATCACTTACATGTGGAATCTAAAAAAATGATACAAATGAACTTATTTATGAAAGAGAAATAGACTCACAGACATAGAAAACAAATTTATGGTTACCAAAGGGGAAAAGGGGGGCAGGGATAAATTAGAAGTTTGGGATTAACAGATATAAACTGCTATATATATTAAAATATATAGATATAGATAAAATAGATAAACAACAAGGACTTACTATTAGCACAGGGAACTATATTCAGTATCTTATAATAACCTATAATGGAAAAGAATATGTACATATAACAAATACATATAACTGAATAATATAAGAATATATAATATATATAACTGAATCGCTTTGCTGTACACCTGAAACTAACACAACATTGTAAATCAATCAAACCAGCCACATTTCAAGTAATGAACAGACACATGCAGTTAATGGCTATTGTACTGAACCTCTCAGAGTCAGGGAATTAAAAATAAAGGGAAAAAATAATCTAAGGACACCAGTATTCATCTTGCCTGCCTACTGCAGTAGGGGAAGAGGCCATCATAAGTATTGATGGAAATATCACTGTCATCTGCATGGTCTTCAGAGAGCTTGTTCCACCTTCACCCTGACCCTGTGAACTGGGGATTATTCGCTCCTGATTAACAATAAGGAAACAGGGTCAGTAGTCTGAGGGTTGGTCCAAGGTCACACCATGAACAAGTGGATGTGGGATTCAAACCCAGGACTCCTGACTCCTCGTGCTGGCCATACAGTGCTCTGGAAGAGCCTGCTTCCAGGCGACAATTCCTGAAACTCCAAGGGACTCTCCTGGCTTTGTTCTGTCCTATCCCACACAGAATTCACTCTCTTTTTAGATGACCCGTGACACACCACCCCAATGCAGATGGACACCTATGCCTATCACCCAGGGTTACTTCTTAGAAATGCAGGGTTAGGTGGGAAGCTGGGACCCAAGCAGGCTCTCCCTGGGCACACGTGTGGGCAGGGCCTTTGGGAGTCCCCTGGTGCACCCTCTCTCTTTGCCCCACCCCCCAGTAGGAACTGCTGGGCCCTCACCTGCTCTGCCTGCCCTCTCTCACACTCACCCCAGGCCTCTCCCAGCTCCTCGAGTCCCCGTAGTGCATTTGCACTGGGAGCACAGCTCTCCGCTTAAGTGCTGGGATGTGCTAATGTGCTAGACTTGGGGACACCACTGCCGGCACAACAGGGGCCTCCGGAGGGAACACCTAGACCTGAAGAGGGCAAGGCAGTGGAGCAGATATTCAGAAGAGAGAGAGGGGTTTTCACACAGCCTCCCTCGTGTCTACTGGTCCAGGACAGTGATGCTCTAGAACTCAACGCTCCATTCAGATCTAAACAACAGGGCCTTCAGCACTTCATCTAAACGATGCCCAAGCTGCAGTCCTGGATAAGTCACGTTTACTATAGTTAGAAAGGGTCACCCCAGATGGTGGAGACCCTGGGGCATATGGCAACAGATAGAGGAAGGCTCTGCTTTCCTCTGCATCTCCCACCACCCTCCCCTCATCTCATACACACACACACACACACACACACACACACACACACACTCTGCAAATCAACACTTGGTCAAGGAGCTGCCACATCTCCTACCTGCCAGGTCTTGCTCTGCCCATGAACACTGGGCTAAGATGTAAATTGGGGGATTCTCTCTGGGGGTTCCCTCCTCACCACCATCCTTTCTCTCTGCACGTGCAGGCCCCCTGGAGCCGGTACAAATCCACCCCTCGTTGACATCCTTTGCATTCTGTCCTCCTAACAAGGGCCAGCCGTGCTCACCGGAGTGCAAACACCGCTCCGCGCTCTGCTCCCTGAAATGCCAGATGGACAGCCCCCCACCCCTCATTTGTGGGTCCACATCTGACAGAGCAAAAGGCTTTTATCTCAGAAGGAAAGAGACCGGTTCTGAGCGGCAACCCCGCCCCCAAGCACACATGGAGTCAAAAAGACATTTGTCCAAAGGGCCTGTCACAGGGAAAACTTTTGTTTTGTTTTAAGCATTTTCTCTTCCCGCCAAAATATCTTGTACCCGATGCAGCAGCAGCAGCGGCAGCAGGTCCGTGGAAAGCCTGCCATCTGACCTGCTCGCACGTTCCTCTTCGCGTCCCATCTGGTGTCTGGCGCACACAAAGGCCCCCGGCCGCCCCGCCCCACCCTTTCTGCAGCCTGGGGTGCTTTGGGGCGGCCGCACCCCGCCAGCGGCCACCGGTCGTCCCGTCCCTCAGGCCCTCCCCATGCGAGGGGCTGGTTCCCGCGCGCCCCGCGGCCCGAGGACCGACAGGCGATGTCAGCGGGTGTCCGAACCCTGGGACCCATCAGGCGCTGGCACGAAGGATTAACACGCGCGCGCCTCTGACTCAGCAGTTCCCAGCTCCCGGGAACGAACGCGGCCTGGACTGCAATTTACGAGGGCGCAAAGACCCAGCTGCCACGGAGCCGCAGCACTACCTTTCTGCACAACAGCAAAAATCTGGAAACAACTCTGACAGTTAAGAATGGGTTGGGTTTCATCGATCGTGGAAATAGCGATTACAGATGATGCTGGAGACCTGTGTGTCTGTTGGCATCAAAGGACATGCACAAAAACACGCTTAAATATCAATAGCAAGTTTCAAAGTAATATGTATAATGTGATTCTGTTTTGTTATATAAAAAAATATATATATATACACACACACACATATATATATATGTATGTAGAAAAAGTATCTATGCCAAGAGGTTAAATGATTATTTCTGGCTATTGAGTTTATGATTGATTTTATCTTCCTATATTTGATCATATTTTCTGTTTTTTACACATGTCCTTAATTGTGTAATTAAAAAAAGAAATTTAAAAAATGAATGCTGGAGACAGCTTTCTCATTTACTTATAGATATTATTTAAAGCCATGGACCAGATGAGGGGAAATATAGAAAAGAGAAGGAGGTCCAGGACAGAGGCCTGGGGACTCCAGGGTTTAGAAATTGGACAAAGGAGGAGAAGACAGGAAAGGAATCCAAGAAGGGGCAGCCAGTAAGAAGAGAGAAAAACCAGAAGTTTCCCAGAGGCCAAGAGAAAGAAGTGGCTCAGTCACTATCACTTGTCCCTGAGAGGTCAGAGAATGAGATTAGGACAGCAAATTGGGCATGGGTTGGCAAGATGGAATTTTATCAGATAAGAGGGAAGGCAAGGAAGTGGAGTTCTGCAGAGAAATGCGATATGTGGAGGGCAGTGTCCACCAAGGGAGAGTTGTTTTCTCAGAGTGGGAAACATTTCAACATTGCTGTAGGATGATGAGAACCGTTAGGTAAAGAGGGAGTCAGTGATCCAGTAGCTAGGGATGCTGGGCAGAGAAGGAGGATTTGCAAGGGCAACCAGCTAGGGCGGGTGAGAGGCCAGCGGTCCAGCTCCTGGGACAGCTCACCCTCCACAAGGAGAAAGAAAGCAGAGCTTAGGTGCAGACAGTTTGGGAGGTGTGGCCAGGGTGAGATGAGGTATTTCTAGGATGTGTGGCAGCTGCCTGAGCTTGGACATCGATGTACATTTTACAAAAGATCAGCTGGTACTGTTGTGTGTTTGCCTCTAGCTGCTCTGCAAAGTGCTTCAGCCCATTACTGGAAGGAGCTTCTCCCACCCCTGCCTAAAGCCTATTCTGACTTAAGACTTAAGGGCTGCACCCTCCAGGAAGGTGAGGGAGGTGCTGTCACTAAGCCTGTTTCTAAAATTAAACTAGGAGGTCCTTTATCTCCTGAATTCTTAGTACAGAACTTAAAAAACAAAATAGCAGGAGCTCAATAAACAGGTGTTGAAGGAAGGAAGGGAGGAAGGGAAGAAAGGTGGGGGAGGGAAGGAGGAGGAAGCGTCTGTGTTTTAGAATTGAGGAAATCAAAGCTCAGAAAGGTAAACATAGGTCTTCTGATTCCAAACCCTGCATATAAAATCAACCAAGAGTTGCATAGAAATATGTATTGTATTATCAGACACAATTAGAGCTACAGGGACCTTGCATATGATTATTGTCCCCATGTAATTATTAATAGCACCACATTTCAAGCTCCACACTGTCCCTGGGTTAGGTGATCAATTATTTGGTCTCCCAGTTATACTATACAGAGCTACGATAGCAAGTCAACAAAGGCCCCCTGAGTCACTGTCCCTTGAAAACACTCCCGTTGGCACCTTGCCAACCGAATGGAGTCATCAGTGAGCACTGAGTTCCGACTGGGGGTGGGTACTTGAGTCAAAGCATTCAGAACCACCTGCAAACTGAAAATTCAACCTTTATCATACTCTCATGTGGTTCAGTATCAGATTCTCCCTTTTAACCATCCCTGCATAGCCCTCAGTATTAAATATGAGTGTGAACTGGGCTACATTATTTTATTATTATCATCACTTTTTTTTTGGCCAAGCCTCGGGGCATGTGGGATCTTAGATCCCCGACCAGGGATGGAAACCGCACCCCCTGCAGTAGAAGCGTGGAGTCTTAACCAGTGGACGGCCAGGGAAGTCCTGCTGTATTGTTTTTTAAATGTTTTGCTCCTACTGTCTTATTTTGTTACTGTTTTACTGATTATACATTCCAAACAAAACTAGATGAATTTTTAACACCTTTTTTGAGGTATAATTAATATACCATAAAATTCGCTCACTTTAAGTGTTCAGTTCAACGATTTTTAGTAAATTCACAGAACTGTGTAACCAACACTACAATAATTGGATTAATTTTATTTACATAATGGAAATCATTCATATCTTGAGTTTCCTATTAACATGAATTACTTTATGCACACAACTCCATCCCCAAATATATACTCCATATACCTCTCTCTCTCTCTCTCCCCTTGAATTTTGCACTAATTTATATCTGTCTCAGGAAATGACTTCATCTCAGTGCTTAATAAATGGGAATTATAAAATAATGATCATATTCTCAAGCATAATAGTCTGTATTTTTTCCAGGACACACCCCATCTTATGTTTTCATGCAAAGGGCGGAAAATATCATAACTGAGAAGACAGCTCTCCCCTTACAATGTAGGAGACAGGCAATGGCTGACAACTGATGATTTAATTACGTGCCTCAGAGAAGTTCTGCCTCCCAGGTCCCTCTCATCCCTCTCCTCAAGCGCTGTACCTCCTCAGCCACCCACTCACCCTTTATGGTTATTAGTAACCAGACACACTGCCTTGTCACTCAGAGCCATTTTCTCTGCGTTATAAGAGAGGAAAATGCATGCAGCTGTGGGGAATGCAATGAGCCTTATTTCCCGTGAGCCTCTTTGATATTTGTCACAGTCAACATTCTATATGAGGATTAAGGTTGAAATTTGCCGATTAACTTCTCTTTCATCACAGGACCTAAAAAGACATCATCGTGGCTGCACTGATTTCTACCACCACCGTGTTCTTTTACATTAATATTATGAAATCAGCTACTCTGCTGAGTGCAGTGTCTGATATCCATGTGCCAAGAAATCTTAATGGCAACAAGGGCTAAATCCTAACCTCTCACCAAGCTTGATGTCCTAGTTCACTGGCCACCAAACACATTCAAGAATATCAACAATACAAGGAAGGACTTCCCTGGTGGTGCAGTGGTGAAGAATCCGCCTGCCAATGCAGGGGACACAGGTTCAAGCCCTGGTCCAGGAAGATCCCACATGCTGTGGAACAACTAAGCCACAACTACTGAGCCTGTGCTCTAGAGCCCGTGAGCCACAACTACTGAGCCCACATGCAACCACTACTGAAGCCCGCGCGCCTAGAGCCCGTGCTCTGCAGCAAGAGAAGCCACCACAGTGAGAAGCCCGCGCACGGCAACGAAGACCCAAAACAGCCAAAAATAAATGTTAATTAATTTTTAAAAAATACAAGGAATTGCCTAGAAGAGGGTAAAAGTCTTTCTAGAACCCTCCAGCAAAAAGCTATGGAGATGATATTTCTTACCCAAGAGCCCCAGGAGTGGTTCTCAAACTTTCAAATTTCATGGACCTGTAAGATTTCAAAAATATTGAGGATTTGGGGGAGTGACATAGATTTGAAGTCTGGCATATTTTGTCAAATAAAGACATCCTCATTGTTTTAAAAAGAAGGATTACTATTTAAACACCCCCAAAATGAGAAGAACATGTTCTCAGAATAAATGACTATTTGATAAGTGAATAAATTTTGTTTTATAAATGAGAATATATATATGTATAAATGAATCACTTTGCTGTACAGCAGAAATTAACACAACACTGTCAATCAACTGTACTTCAATTAAAAAAATCTTTTTTGTTTTACTTAAAAACTTATGCCCACCCACTTTCCTCAAATAAGAGCATATCCTCACCCCAAATAGACCAATATTGTCTTTCATGTAGACAATGGAATTAGAAAAACATTTGTTTCTAATTCTCTACCTAGATCAAAAATTGATAAAAACGATCCCAAACTGAATGCTAGAATTCAGGCAATAAAATATGGTGCTGCAATTCTAGTGAATGCCAGAGATCCTATGTTCTTATCCTATCCATCCCCACCTCCTTAATTTGCATGATGGCCTAGGGAAATAATTCCCTTTGCCACTCTTTCTCCATCAGCAAACCTGGGAAAACATTCATCTTTATCACCACATCGTGAAGTTACTGCAAAAGAAACTGATTAAAAGACTCAAAACCACACAAATAAGTTCCCACTAGACCTACAGAGCTCAGCCATTGCAGGAAGTATAGATTTTATCATCACATCTATCCCCCAGATTCATTTATGACACCCTGGTGACATCATACACTTTCTCCTTTAGAAAGTGAACAGTAAACCAAATATGAAAGTATAAATCACATTTACTCCTTTACATTGGTTACCTGATGTTTATCAACCACCTGCTGGTGCACTGCCCTTCCTGTGTCCTGTGAGGGAACAGACGTGAATTCGATGCCGTCTCTGAGAAGGAAGATGAGCTGTGGACACAGAGCACAGGGCTTCTGAGCCAAAGGGTGGAGGCGCCACTGGGGGCACAAGTTTTACATTATTACGATTATAGTTCTCATATCCAGCTTTTTTTTCACCTGATGTTCTCTTTATACTTTTCTGTGTTTGTATCTACATAGTCTGAAAATAGAATAGCCCTTGGAATCAGAAGACCCAAGTTCAAATGCAGCTCTACCACTTACCACCTACCTGCAAAGGCAGATGTAGGTCTTATGGGGCCCAAGGCTTGGGGGCCACTCTTTAGGAATACAAAACTGAGAGCAGAATTGAATATTTCTTTGGAATGAAAAAGGAAATCACAACACATTTCTCGAGATTTCAGTCTTTTCTTCTGAGATCTCTTTAGACAATTTACCAGAAATGCTAATACAGAAATGCTCTCTGATTACAATCTGTTCCCCCCGCCCCCGTCCCAGCTACCACATCCCACCTCCCCATGTGACTTCCCTGCTCACAGGGACCCATGCAAGTGGGGACCCTGAAGTTTAAGCTTCATTTGCTTTATAGTATGTCCACCCGCTCTGTGTGATCTTGGGCAGGTCACAGAACTTCTCTGTTCCTCAGTTTGCTCATCTACAAAATGGAATCATAATAGCTACCTGTGAAGGTTGCTGTGAGGACCAAAGAAGATAACGCAGAAATCAGTGCTAGAACCCGTGGGGACCACAGAGTCTGGTTATTATTCCTCTAATGCCAATGACTGGGAGGTGGAGGCTATGTATGGGACACCCTGCACTGTTCCTCATAGAGACCAGTTTTCTTCCAGTTACAATAGATTATTGTCATTTTTCAACAATCTATGCCTGCCTTCCTTATGTCACTTTTAATGGATTCTTAGACCAACAGACTTTGTGAGTTTTTATAGAGTCTTCTCTAGCAATTTGCAGTTAAAGGAAGAAGTAGGTAAAGCAACAATTTATCTGGGTCATCCCCTTAATTATTTCTTCTGAAAACAATGCCTGAAAAAAAATCTTTTTCTGGGGGGGCGGGGATGCATTGAAGCAATTAGAAAAATGTTAAAGGACTCAAGAGATTCAACGGCTCTGGCCTGTGAGCAGACGGGCCATTCATAACTTTGTAGTTTCTAATTCAGAGCAGTCTCAGATGAATTTCCTACCCAAGCTGGTCTGCTTATGGAACAAAAGCCTGGAGCTGTGTCTGTTTCACGCCCCATTGGAGGTGCACACTGCCAGGGCTGGCCTCTCTGGTGGCCTGTATTCAACAGAGGGACTCGCTGCCCTCAGCAATTTGGCTTTTACAAATCACTGCAGGGAAATCCAGTTTAGACAACACATAAACGCTTTCCTTTATACCACTGGGACTTCGCCACAGTCCTTTTTATCTTATAAGTAACCCACAAAAGTTTCAATGAACTATTTCCTGTTACTGCAGCCTCACCAAGAAAGGCACCCTCTTCTGGGGCAACTTTTCCAAAATGCTAAAATCTGAAGGTGACCTCTGAAAGTTGTCCCTAAGTGATCTCTTCCAGGTTTTACAACATAGAGCCCTCCAACGATCATTTTCATGAGGCTGCATTTTACCTGATATCCTACTGGCTCTGACAAACAGGGATTAATTAGGTACCTGTAAAATAATACACAATCTGGGAATGGTGTTAATACCTCAACAGGCAAGAGATGCCAAGTGTCTCATTTTAAACAATTTACCTCGGTTTTAGTCCTGCCTTTATGAAAAAAAAGCTTCTGCAATTACAACTACTCCAGCCTCAGCTCAAGTTACCTTACCTACATAACAAAGGAGGAAGGAATGGAGCCCAAGGACCACACGGTGGGCAGGAGAGATGAACGGATGAACGGATGAACGTAACAGGGAGGCTGGGTGCCACCTTCCAAGCAGATCAGACTAAGGGACAGGAGGACGGGCCAGATACCACCTCTGCGTGCTGGAGAGAGGAGACAAGAAACCAATTAACTAATTTTAAAGAGTGGGTGGTAAGGCATAACTATCACTTCCCAGGATTTTCCTGAGACTACAGTTTTCGCTTTCATAATTTAAAAAGTATATTTTTTTAATATTTGGAGATAATTGAATACTTATAAGTGAATTTCCTTAAATACTGAAAGTAAATATCTAATAACGGTGCCTTCTGTTAGAGAATTGACCTCAAATTTTAAATTAAATTTTCCGAAAGCTTCAACCCAGGTTTCTTCTCCACATCTTGAATTTTGGCTTTCATATTCTTCAAACGTTAGGCTGACCTGATTTTTCTTTCCGGTTACATCAATGTAACATGATGAATTCCTAATAAGGAGAGTGTATCCAACTTTGTAAAAAAAAAAAAAGTTAAGAATGGAACTAAAATACCGTAATAGAAAAAAGAGCATTTAAGATAAAGACCAAACAAATTTTTTAAATTCTTTAAAGATAAAATTCATCTTACAAGGGGCTATCTGGATAGCTTCTTTTCATTGACTACAATTCCTGAGCATTATGTCATTTGTGTTATATTTACTCCATTATTAAAAATTTGCCCATGGACTACATATCTACCACAAATGCAACAATTCACACTGTTAGAGTAGCCTAATATGACAGGCTGAATAATGACCCCCCAAGATGTCGATGTGCAAATCCCTAGAACCTGTAAACATGTTACCTTACATGGTAAAAAAATGACTTGGCAGATGTAATTAAGTTAAGGGTCTTGACATGGGGAAGAGTAGCCTAGATTACCCAGGTGGACCCAGTGTAATCACAAAGGAGACAGAGGGAGGTTTGACTAGAAAGAGGAATGTCAGAGGGATGTAGCATGAGGAAGGTTCCACCAACCACTCCTAACTTTGAAGATGGAGGAAGGGGCTAAGTGCCAAGGAACGCAGGCAGCCTCTTGGAGCTAGAAAATGCAAGGAAATAGATTTTCCCCTAGAGCCTCCAGAAGGAATGCAGGCTTTCTGACACCTTGAGTTTAGCCCGTTGAAACTGACTTCAAATTTCTGACTTCCAAACTGTAAGATAATAAATTTGCATTGTTTTAAGCCACTGAATTTGTGGTAATTTGTTACAGCAGCAATTGGAAATTAATACAGCAGAGTATAGTGTATTAATTCCCATTTTACAGAGAGAGACCTAAGATCTTTCTATTTCAAACTTCTATGAGCCAAAATAGTTGAGCACAGTGACTTGAATAAGACGAGTTGATATTGTTACCAAAGCAGGTCCGTTGGCCAACTCACAGCAAGCCAAGTGCTGAGATGCCAAGGTTCACAACCAAGAAAGAATTTACTCACAAGGCAGCCAAGTACAGGGATGGAAGAACAAGTCTCATATCCACCTCCCTGAAGTCGATGGGTATATGGGATATTTAAGGGATAAGCAGGGAGGTCTTAGGCGTGGAAAAAGGTGACTGGGGGCAGGGGAAAAGGTAAGATAATGTGTTCTGCACAGGCATATCTGGGTTACATGCTTCTCATATTCAAAAAGGAGGCACTTGGGACTTCCCTGGTGGTCCAGTGGGTTAGACTCCGCGCTCCCAATGCAGGGGACCCGGGTTTGATCCCTGGTTGGGGAACTAGATCCCACATGCATGCCGCAACTAAGAGTCTGCATGCCACAACTAAGAGTCTGCATGCCACAAATAAGTCTGCATGCCGCAGTTGAAAGATCCTACATGCCACAACTAAGACTGGTGCAGCCAAAATAAATAAATAAATAAAACTATATAATAAATAGCAATATATAATGTTACAAGCAATGAATATACTGTGTATTAATTGATTGATAAATAAAATTTTTTTTTAAAAATGGAGGCACTTAACATGATCTTAGGGTAGAGTTCTCCCGTCCTCTGATGTCAAAAGACCATCCACTGGACACCTGCACAAGCCCAGTTTTAGGGTCAGTGGTCCCAACCAGCCTTAGCCAGCTGGCACTGGACAAGAGCTCCCTCCAATTTCCTGTAAAACAGTGGGGCTATGTGAAGCTGGGAAGGCATGCAATTAAAGAGAGAAAAAAAAGGAAGGAAGGAAAGAAGGAAGGAAGGAAAGAAGGAAGGAAGGAAGGAAGAAAACAAAAGCCAGCTTAATCAGCAAAGGCAGTTTAAGAGCAGAAGGGTTTTAACAAGCTGTTTCCCTATCTGTTGCTCTGCAAGACAATCTCAAGAATTCCTGTTAGCCACCAGCTTCTGTTCACTCTATGGCGCCCGGTTTCAATATTCCTTGAGCAGGAATGACAAGATTATGGGCAAGAGCCAGGTGGGTGATAAAAACCAACCAATAAAAGCCAACCAACCTAGAAGTTAAAATTGTCTAAGGAAAATCCGTTAACATAATCCAATGAAACCCTTTACTTATTATTACATTGTTTTTAAAGAAAGAATTCACCCAAAAACTGCTTTTATATGCCTCTCAAGCCATTTCAAGTTTTTTAAAAAAATACTATTTCAATAAATTCTAGAGTCCTATGGGACTTAATGATAATAGTAAACACAGTATTCTGACAATTACAATAACTGATAAGGCCCCAACAGTATATGTTGAGCTTGATTTTTCTAGATTCAATATAGTTATAGTAATAGACTGCACATGTTTGGAGAGGAAGTTTCAGCCAGAAGTAGCTAGAGGTGGTAATTGAGAACCAGAGGTCAAAGAGCTTTCCTGAGAGCTGGCATTCCTTCTTCCAACACTCCCCAACTAGGTGCCCTCCTGAAACTTTGAAAGATGCTGAGGTCATGTTCAGGCATGCACCCTACACATCCTGCAGCTGTGGCCTCTGATCTTAGAATGCGGTGTTTCAGTGGACGCAGTAGAAGCCGAAAGAGCCTGCCCTGCTGAGGGGGTGTGCAGACTGCAGGTGTGTTCAACATAGAGCCTGGAGAGCAAACGCCAGCTAATAAATAAGTTTAGCTTCATTCTGTTCATATTCTTATATTTTATCTCTCTCTCTCGGGAGAGATTCTGCTCAAGCATCATTTCCCTGGGGAAACCTTCTCTGCCTGACCACCCATCTAGTTGGCATTGTAGACATGCATAAAACATGGCATTCCTTTCCTTCAGAACGTTCATCATGGTTTGTGGCTATATACTCATTAGGATCATTGTTTGTTTAGTGTGTCTTTCTCCCCACTAAACATTAAATCAGGTAAGATTGGAATCAGGTCTGATCTGTCCCTACTAGTTTACGGTTATGGTCAACATTTGTTGAGAGAATGAATGAATAAGAACATGGGATGTAATCCTCTAAAGCAGCCCCGCTGCTGGCCTGTCAGGGAGAACGGTATACTCTATATAGCTGGAGCTTGAAACTCTCCATTCTTGGATCCTAGAATAACGCTTTCCTTTGCTTCTGAACCAAACTTGGTCTCATTATATTGGTGAGCAAAACATTGGTCAGGAGGACCCTTGTTCGGCCTGACTCCAAAGGGTCAGTAACAATGGCATGAGATTGAAACGAAGACTTCCCTTCTAGAAACCCAGATTTCTCATCCAAACATATGTATAATTCTACTTAGTTTGTAATCATAATTGTTGGTTCCCAAAACGGCCCCTGTACACAGAGGGAAAGGAGAGACTGAAGAAAGAGGCAGACCACCTCAGACTGTTCCAAGTGACCCAGCTTACATAGTGTCAAAGCACTGGGTTGAGGGGGCTGATCTACAGTCATCATCTGTCCAGACTGTCACCTCGCTGGCACAATCTACAGGGAATGAAAAATTCTTTAGGGGAGACCCTCAAGATGGCGGAGGAGTAAAACGTGGAGATCACCTTCCTCCCCACAAATACATAAGAAATACATCTACTCGTGGAACAACTCCTACAGAACACCTACTGAACGCTGGCAGAAGACCTCAGACTTCCCAAAAGACAAGAAACTCCCCACGTACCTGGGTAGGGCAAGAGAAAAAAGAAAAAACAGAGACAATGAACAGGTACGGGACCGGCACCAGTGGCAGGGAGCTGTGAAGGAAGAAAGGTTTCCATACAGTAGAAGCCCCTTCCGGGCGGAGACTGCGGGTGGCGGAGGGGGGGAGCTTCGGAGCCGCGGAGGAGAGCACAGCAACAGGGGTGCGGGGGGCAAAGCGGAGAGATTCCCGCACAGAGGATCAGGGCCGACCGGCACTCACCGCCCGAGAGGCTTGTCTGCTCCCCCGCTGGGGCAGGCGGGGGCTGGGAGCTGAGGCTCGGGCTTCAGTCGGAGCGCAGGGCGAGGACTGGGGTTGGCGGCGTGAATACAGTCTGCAGGGGGTTAGTGCGCCACGGCTGGCCGGGAGGGAGTCCGGGGGAAAGTCTGGAGCTGCCGAAGAGGCAAGAGACTTTTTCTTCCCTCTTTGTTTCCTGGTGCGTGAGGAGAGGGGATTAAGAGCGCTGCTTAAAGGAGCTCCAGAGACGGGCGCGAGCCGCGGCTATCAGCACAGACCCCAGAGACGGGCATGAGACGCTAAGGCTGCTGCTGCCGCCACCAAGAAGCCTGTGTGCGAGCACAGGTCACTCTCCACACCTCCCCTCCTGGGAGCCTGAGCAGCCCACCACTGCCAGGGTCCCGGGATCCAGGGACAACTTACCAGGAAGAACGCACGGTGCGCCTCAGGCTGGTGCAACGTCACGCCGCAGGCCCGCCCTGCACTTCGTGCCCCTCCCCCCCGCCCAGCCTGAGTGAGCCGCAGCCCCCAAATCAGCTGCTCCTTTAACCCCGTCCTGTCTGAGCGGGAACAGACGCCCTCAGGCGACCTACACGCAGAGGCGGGGCCAAATCCAAAGCTGAACGCCTGGGAGCTGTGAGAACAAAGAAGAGAAAGGGAAATCTCTCCCAGCAGCCTAAGGAGCAGCGGATTAAACCTCCACAACTAACTTCATGTACCCTGCATCTGAGGAATACATGAATAGACAACGAATCATCCCAAATTGAGGAGGTGGACTTTGTGAGCAACTGTAGACTTGGGGTTTGCTTTCTGCATCTAATTTGTTTCTGGTTTTATGTTTATCTTAGTTTAGTATTTAGAGTTTATTATCACTGGTAGATTTGATAATTGATTTGGTTGCTCTCTTCCTCTCTTTTATATATATAGGGAGATACAGATATTTTTTTCCTTTTTCTCTTTTTGTGAGTGGGTATGTGTATGCTTCTTTGTGTGATTTTGTCTGTATAGCTTTGCTTTTACCATCTGTCCTAGGGTTCTGTCTCTCCTTTTTTTAATTACTTAAAAAAATTTTATTCTTAATAATTTTTAATTTTTTAATAACTTTATTTTTCTTTTTTTTTTCTTTCTTTTTTTCTCCCTTTTCTTCTGAGTCGTGTGGCTGACAGTGTCTTGGTGCTCCAGCTGGGTGTCAGGCCTGTGCCCCTGAGGTGGGAGAGCTGAGACCAGGACATTGGTCCACCAGAGACTTCCCGGCTCCAAGTAATATCAAATGGCAAAAGCTCTCCCAGAGATCTCCAACTCAACTCTAAGACCCGGCTCCACTCAACAACCAGCAAGCTACAGTGCTGGACACCCCATGCCAAACAACTACCAAGACAGGAACATAAACCCACCCATTAGCAGAGAGGCTGCCTAAAATCATAATAAGGTCACAGACACCCCAAAACACACCACCAGACAGGGTCCTGCGCACCAGAAAGACAAGATCCAGCCTCATCCACCAGTACACAAGCACCAGCCCCCTCCACCAGGAAGCCTACACAACCCACTGACCCAACCTTAGCCACTGGGGACAGACACCAAAAACAACGGGAATTATGAACTGCAGCCTTCAAAAAGGAGACCCCAAACAGTAAGTTAAGGAAAATGAGAAGACAGAGAAACACACAGCAGATGAAGGAGCAAGGTAAAAACCCACCAGACAAGGGCTTCCCTGGTGGCGCAGTGGTTGAGGATCCACCTGCTGATGCAGGGGACACGGGTTCGTGCCCCAGTCCGGGAGGATCCCACATGCCGCGGAGCAGCTGGGCCCGTGAGCCATGGCCGCTAAGCCTGCGCGTCCGGAGCCTGTGCTCCGCAACGAGAGAGGCCACAACAGTGAGAGGCCCACGTACTGCAAAAAAAAGAAAGAAAGAAAGAAAAAAAACACCAGGCCAAACAAATGAAGAGGAAATAGGCAGTCTACCTGAAAAAGAATTCAGAGTAATGATAATAAAGATGATCCAAAATCTTGGAAATAGAATGGAGAAAATAGAAGAAACGTTTAACAAGCACCTAGAAGAACTAAAGAGCAAACAAGCAATGATGAACAACACAATAAATGAAATTAAAAATTATCTAGAAGGAATCCACAGCAGAATAACTGAGGCAGAAGAACATATAAGTGACCTGGAAGATAAAATAGTGAAAATAACTACCACAGAGCAAAATAAAACAGAATGAAAAGAATTGAGGACAGTCTCAGAGACCTCTGGGACAACATTAAACCCACCAACTTTTGAAGTATAGGGGTCCCAGAAGAAGAGAAAAAGAAAGGGACTGAGAAAATATTTGAAGAGATTATAGTTGAAAACTTCCCTAATATGGGAAAGGAAATAGTCAATCAAGTCCAGGAAGCACAGAGAGTCCCATACAAGGTATATCCAAGGAGAAACCTGCCAAGACACATATTATTCAAACTATCAAAAATTAAATACAAAGAAAAAATATTAAAAGCAGCAAGGGAAAAACAACAAATAACATAAAAGGGAATCCCCATAAGGTTAAAGCTGATCTCTCAGCAGAAACTCTGCAAGCCAGAAGGGACGGCAGGACATATTTAAAGTGATGAAAGGGAAAAAACCGCAGCCAAGATTACTTTACCCAGCAAGGATCTCATTCAGATTTGATGCAGAAATTAAAACCTTTACAGACAAGCAAAAGCTAGAGAATTCAGCACCACCAAACCAGCTTTACAACAAATGCAAAAGGCACTTCTCTAGGCAGGAAACACAAGAGAAGGAAAAGACCTACAATAACAAACCCAAAACAACTAAGAAAATGGTAATAGGAACATACATATCGATAATTACCTTACAGGTAAAAGGATGAAATGCTCCAACCAAATGACATAGACTGGCTGAATGGATACAAAAACAAGACCCGTACATATGCTGTCTACAAGAGACCCACTTCAGACCCAGGGACACATACAGACTGAAAGTGAGGGGATGGGAAAAGATATTCCATGCAAATGGAAATCAAAAGAACGCTAGAGTAGCAATTCTCATATCAGACAAAACAGATTTTAAAATAAAGACTATTACAAGAGACAAAGAAGGACACTACACAATGATCAAGGGATCAATCCAAGAAGAAGATATAACAATTGTAAATATTTATGCACCCAACATAGGAGCACCACAATACATAAGGCAAATGCTAACAGCCATAAAAGGGGAAATCAACAGTAACACATTCAGAGTAGGGGACTTTAACACCCCACTTTCACCCATGGACAGATCATCCAAAATGAAAATAAATAAGGAAACACAAGCTTTACATGATACATTAATCAAGATGGACTTAATTGATATTTATAGGACATTCCGTCCAAAAACAACAGAATACATTTTCTTCTCAAGTGCTCATGGAACATTCTTCAGGATAGATCATATCTTGGGTCACAAATCAAGTCCTGGTAAATTTAAGAAAATTGAAATTGTATCAAGTATCTTTTCTGACCACAATGCTATGAGACTAGATATCAATTACAGGAAAAAAATCTTTAAAAAATACAAACAAATGGAGTCTAAACAATACACTACTTAATTACCAAGAGATGACTGAAGAGATCAAAGAGGAAATCAAACAATACCTAGAAACAAATGACAATGAAAACACGATGACCCAAAACCTATGGGATGCAACAAAAGCAGTTCTAAGAGGCAAGTTTATAGCAATACAATCCTACCTCAAGAAACAAAAAAAATCTCAAATAAACAACCTAACCTTACACCTAAAGCAATTAGAGAAAGAAGAACAAAAAAAACCCAGTTAGTAGAAGGAAAGAAATCATGAAGATCAGACCAGAAATAAATGAAAATGAAATGACAGAAACAATAGCAAAGATCAATAAAACTAAAATCTGGTTCTTTGGGAAGATAAAAAAAATTGATAAACCATTAGCCAGACTCATCAAGAAAAAAAGGGAGAAGACTCGAATCAATAGAATTGGAAATGAAAAAGAGGTAACAACTGACACTGCAGAAATACAAAGGATCATGAGAGATTACTACAAGCAACTATATGCCAATGAAATGGACAACCTGGAAGAAATGGACAAATTCTTAGAAAAGCACAACCTTCCAAGATTGAACCAGGAAGAAATAGAAAATATAAACAGACCATTCACAAGCACTGAAATTGAGACTGTGATTAAGAATATTCCAGCAGACAAAAGCCCAGGACCAGATGGCTTCACAGGTGAATTCTATCAAACATTTAGAGAAGAGCTAACACATATCCTTCTCAAACGCTTCCAAAATATAGCAGAGGTAGGAACACTCCCAAACTCATTCTACGAGGCTGCTATCACCCTGATACCAAAACCAGACAAAGATGTCACAAAGAAAGAAAACTACAGGCCAATATCACTGATGAACATAGATGCAAAAATCCTCAACAAAATACTAGCAAATAGAAACCAGCAGCACATTAAAAGGATTATACACCATGATCAAGTGGGATTTATCCCAGGAATGCAAGGATTCTTCAATGTATGCAAATCAATCAACGTGATAAACCATATTAACAAACTGAAGGAGGAAAACCATATGATCATCTCAATAGATGCAGAAAAAGCTTTTGACAAAATTCAACACGCATTTATGATAAAAACCCTCCAGAAAGTAGGCATAGAAGGAACTTACCTCAACATAATAAAGGCCATATATGACAAACCCACAGCAAACATCATTCTCAATGGTGAAAAACTGAAACCAGTTCCTCTAAGATCAGGAATAAGACAAGGTTGCCCACTCTCACCACTATTATTCAACACGTTTTGGAAGTTTTAATCACAGCAGTAGGAGAAGAAAAAGAAAAGGAATCAATATCGGAAAAGAAGTAAAGCTGTCACTGTTTGCAGATGACATGATACCATACATAAATAATCCTAAAGATGCTACCAGAAAACTACTAGAGCTAATCAATGAATTTGGTAAAGTTGCAGGATACAAAATTAATGCACAGAAATCTCTTGCATTCCTATGCACTGATGATGAAAAATCTGAAAGAGAAATTAAGGAAACACTCCCATTTACCACTGCAACAAAAAGAATAAAATGCCTAGGAATAAACCTACCTAAGGAGACAAAAGACCTGTATGCAGAAAACTATAAGACACTGATGAAAGAAATTAAAGATGATACAAACAGATGGAGAGATATACCATGTTCTTGAATTGGAAGAATCAACATTGTGAAAATGACTATACTACCCAAAGCAATCTACAGATTCAAGGCAATCCCTATCAAACTACCACTGGCATTTTTCACAGAACTAGAACAAAAAATTTCACAATTTGTATGGAAACACAAAAGACCCCGAATAGCCAAAGCAATCTTGAGAAAGAAAAACGGAGCTGGAGGAATCAGGCTCCATGACTTCAGACTATACAACAAAGCTGCAGTAATCAAGACAGTATGGTACTGGTACAAAAACAGAAATATAGATCAATGGAACAGGATAGAAAACCCAGAGATAAACCCATGCACCTATGGTCACCTTATCTTTGACGAAGGAGACAAGAATATACAATGGAGAAAAGACAGCTTCTTCAATAAGCGGTGCTGGGAGAACTGGAGAGCTATGTGTAAAAGAATGAAATTAGAACACTCCCTAACACCATACACAAAAATAAACTCAAAATGGATTAAAGACCTAAATGTAAGGCGAGACACTATAAAACTCTTAGAGGAGAACATAGGCAGAACACTCTATGACATAAATCACAGCAAGATCCTTTGTGATCCACCTCCTAGAGAAATGGAAATAAAAGCAAAAATAAACAAATGGGACCTAATGAAACTTAAAAGCTTTTGCACAGCAAAGGAAAACATAAACAAGACGAAAAGACAACCCTCAGAATGGGAGAAAATATTTGCAAATGGATCAACTGACAAAGGATTAATCTCCAAAATTTACAAGCAGGTCAGGCAGCTCAATATTAAAAAAACAAAAAACCCAATCCAAAAATGAGCAGAAGACCTAAATAGACATTTCTCCAAAGAAGATATACAGATTGCCAACACACACATGAAAGGATGCTCAACATCACTAATCATTAGAGAAATGCAAATCAAAAGTACGATGAGGTATCACCTCACACCTGTCAGAATGGACATCATCAAAAAATCTACAAACAATAAATGCTGGAGAGGGTGTGGAGAAAAGGGAACTCTCTTGCATTGTTGGTTGGAATGTAAATTGATACAGCCACTATGGAGAACAATATGGAGGTTCCTTAAAAAACTAAAAATAGAACTACCATGCAACCCAGCAATCCCACTACTGGGCATATACCCTGAGAAAACCATAATTCATAAAGAGTCATGTACCACAATGTTCATTGCAGCTCTATTTACAATAGCCAGGACATGGAAGCAACCTAGGTGTCCATCGACAGATGAATGGATAAAGAAGATGTGGCACATATATACTATGGAATATTACTCAGCCATAAAAAGAAACGAACTTAAGTTATTTGTAGTGAGGTGGATAGACTTAGAGTCTGTTGTACAGAGTGAAGTAAGTCAGAAAACAAATACTGTATGGTAATACATATATATGGAATCCAAAAAAAACAAACAAAAAAGATTCTGAAGAACCTAGGGGCAGGACAGGCATAAAGACACAGATGTAGAGCATGGACGCGAGGGCATGGAAAGGGGGAAGGGTAAGCTGGGACAAAGTGAGAGAGTGGCTTGGACATATATACACTACCAAATGTAAAAGAGATAGCTAGTGGGAAGCAGCCACACTGCACAGGGAGATCAGCTCGGTCCTTTGTGACCACCTGGAGGGGTGGGATAGGGAGCATGGGAGGGAGACGCAAGAGGGAGGAGATATGGGGATATATGTATATGTATAGCTGATTCACTTTGTTATAAAGCAGAAACTAACACACAATTGTAAAGAAATTATACTCCAATAAAGATGTTAAAAAAAAAAAAAGTAAATGAACCAGAAAAAAAAAAAAAAAAGAACATGGGTTGAGGATCCAGGCTCCTCTCCTCCTCCCCTAACAAATACTTGGTTAAGTTATAAATCGAGTCAGCGTAGGTGAGTCAAAATAAAACCGGAACACAACATCCTGGAACATTTAGAGAATATATGTTGAGGGCCCAGTGGGAGCTGGAACTCTTCAGAGAGCTACAAGTCCGCAAGAGGAGCTAAGGCATACATAAAAAACTACAACAAAAAAACAGAAGTGGGCTTCCCTGGTGGTGCAGTGGTTGAGAGTCCGCCTGCCGATTCAGGGTACACAGGTTCGTGTCCCGGTCTGGGAGGATCCCGCGTGCCACGGAGCGGCTGGGCCCGTGAGCCATGGCCGCTGAGCCTGCACGTCCAGAGCCTGTGCTCCGCAACGGGAGAGGCCACAACAGTGAGAGGCCCGCATACCACAAAAAAATGCCAGAAGTAATGACAACCAGCAGTGAGGGACAGATAAAGTGCAGTGGGAAGTCAGAAGAGGCAAAGTGAGTTCCAGTGGAGGTTACCCTGCCTAGTCCGTGAATTACCTCTCTTGATAACGTTCCACAGTCCCTTGCCCCTCAGTCTTTTTGTCACATACATTTGGCAGATGGGTACGCTGTCTGCTTCCTCTGCTGCTGCATGTGGTCAACGGGCCCCTGTGGTGGGCACCAAGGGCAGAGCAGACACACAGCACTGTGTCTCGGTGCAGGGCCCTGCCTGTGGTTGTGCACCCATCCAAGGGGACAAGTGGGGCTGGATGAACACAAAAGCATCATTACAGACCTAGCAGAGGGCCTGAACTCACACCTGCCAACCTGGGACTTCCCTCACGGTCCAGGGGTTAGGACTCGGCGTTTTCACTGCTGGGGCCTGGGTTCGATCCCTGGTTGCGGAACTAAGATCCGGCACATGCAACACAGCCAAAACAAAACAACAAAACAACAACATCAACAAACAAAAAACCACACCTGCCAACCTAAAGCAAGTCCTCCATGCTGCTTGGCAGTTCTGCTGTGTTTCCCTGATCAAATCCCTTCTCCATTCTTCTCAAGAATTGTTTCAGAAACCCTTTATTCTCCTCAGATCTCTGACGGTGCCTCTGATACCAACCATTCCTCCTTTTTTTTCTCAGCAGAAGACCCTGCCTCTTACCCCACAAAGAAACTGAAGTCAAAGAATTGCCTCTGCTGAGCTAAGTGCCCGCCCAAGGCAGGCCCCCATCCTGGGGAGCCCACTTCCAATGGTAGACCCAGGGCTAGAAAGACTTGGGCTCCTCACCTGACTTGGAACAACTTGAAGGGCCATCCGAGCCTCAGAAGTCCCCATGGAGCTGGCCAAGGCCTTCTCCTCCCTCTGCCCAGTCCTGCTTCCTTCCCTTCTTCAGGCGTTGATTACAAGAGGGCTCCCTAGTTCACTTCTCTCTCACCTGTTAATCCCCACCAGGGTCTGCTTCCCAGGGCATGCGTGTCCTCCCCGCTCTGTGCCCTCTTCCTCAGGAGCCTTCTCTGCACTGTCCTCCTTCTCCACTCATCTCAACACTTCAGCCCCTCTGGCCTTAAGGATTTTTGCATGTGGAACACTAGCTCCCTCCATGGGACCTTAACCTGCTGTTCCCCAATCTTCTTTACCTAACTACCTCCTGCCTATCCATCTGGCAGATGTCACTTCAAACATAACTTTCTCCTGAGGAAAACGGATCAGTTTCCTTTGTCACAGCCTCTCATAGGATGTATTTCTCTCCTTCCCAGCACTTAGAGTTCTGTCTGTCTCCCCTCCCAGATGGAAGCATGCTCCTGGGCTGCTTGCTTTTGCTATTGCATCCTTTGCGTTTTGCACAGCTCCAGGCGGTGTGCTAAATTCTGGACACATTCCCTTGGAGCTTACAATCCACTGAGAGAGCCAGTCAGTCATACGGAGGTTAAAGAATGTAGCAGATGTCCCCGGCCCCTCGGTCAGTAAGGAGAAGAACTGGGATTAAATTAATGAACTCCAAAAGACTTAGGCCGAAAGGAGGGGAAGAGGGAAGGGAGAGTGGGAAGAATTATTACAATGACTATAACTTCTGAAGTTGTTCTGCTGTGGCCTGAAATAGGCAGTGTTTCTTCTGAATTACAGAACATTTTCTCTGTAAATTCCTAGTGATTTAGAACTGCACTGCCCAGTGCGGTAGCCACTGACCACATGTGGCTATTGAGCCCTTGAAACGTGGCTGGTCTTAGTTGAGATGTGTATAAAATGCACATTGGATTTCAAAGATTTGGCATGGGAAAAAAAAGAAAGTAAAATACCTCATTAATAATGTATATTAATCACGTGTTAAAATGATAATATTTTGGATATATTGATTAAATAAATTATTAAATTTTTAAAAATGTAGATGCCCTCTTATCTGACATTATTTGCACTCATTGTTAATTGAGCAAAAGTGTTCAATAACCTGGAGAAGGCCTGTTAGCTTACTAACCGTCAATCAGATGAGTAAGTTAAGTGAATGTTGGTTAAGAGGACGTCAATACTAGGTAATTCCCTGGCGGTTCAGTGGTTAGGACTCAGTGCTTTCACTGCTGAGGGCCTGGGTTCAATCCCTGGTTGGGGAGCTACGATCCCACAAGTCTCACCGCCAGAAAAAAAAAAAAAAACAGCGAGCGAGAGAGAGAACATCAACACTAAATAAACAAGGTAATAACACATTGTGCTATAAAGCAATGTAGCTGACAAAGTACAAAGTAACTAGTGGACCACATTAGAGAGACGTATAATTGGAGAATATGGAAATTTCAGTGGGGCAGGAGTGAAAGCTTGAACTTTAAGGTGGTGGCAAGGTTCAGAGATGTAACTGGACCGTTATGGAGGACTCTGACAAAAGTTCATTCGGTGGAGTGTAGGAAGCTCTTACAGGTCAACTTTTGGTATATTTGGTATATACAGCCCAAGGAAATAGTCACTTATTCCATGCAGCACTTTAACATAAATTAACCAGAAGAAATGGGCCCAACATATACTAGAGAATAATGGTGAGACATCCATAACAGTGCTAGCATTGTAGACTCTTACATGTAAGCATATGAACGGAATAGTGCAAGGCATAATTCGTTTGTATTTTCCTCTACTATCCAACCTAGGCTTAATTTTTAAAAACGTGTCATTGAAGTGTAATGTACATAAACACAGAAAAGTGCACATGTAATAGTAAAGCTTGAATTTGTATAAACATAAAACCATCCATAAAATCAGCACCCAGGGAATTCCCTGGCAGTCCAGTGGTTAGGACTCTGTACTCTCACTGCCGGGGCCCGGGTTCAACCCCTCGTTGGGGAACTAAGGTCCCGCAAGCTGTATGGTGCGCCCCCCCCCAAATCAGCACCCAAAGCAAGAAATAGAGCACTGCAGCACTCCAGACACCCCCCTCAAGGTTCCCTTCAACAATCCTCCCACCCAGGGTACCACTACCTGACTTCTAATAGTATACATTAGTTTTGCCTGTTTTTATACTTTTAGAGAAATAGAATCATATATGTATTCTTTCGTGCCCTATGCTTAATTTTTAAAGAATCAATCCAAATCTCAGATGACTGAATGAATCCAGGCTCAGCATTTTACTGAGTTTGGACAAGCCTCTTAACCTAAGCCTGTTTCCATATCCATAGAAGTGGATTATAAAATGTTTATCTAATAGAGTTGTTGGGAGGATTAAATGAGATCATATATGTGACTGGCACATGGTTGCAGCTGTTACTTGTACTCAAACTTCCAGTCTGTGAACTTCCTGGGAGGTGGAAGACCCCTGGGCACAATTCTCCATAGTGTAAGGGAGGAAATCCACACTATCTGGGCGGAACTTGGCTACTTGATCTCACTTTTGGCCAAAGGAGGAGAGATGCCATTTCTGTTACACATTTATGCATCTCTTCTAGAATATCAGCTTCCTCAAGGGAAGCTATCCTGTTTACCACAGCATGCCCAGTACCTAGTGCCAGGTACTGTAAACACACAGTTAAGTATTGGTTGCTAGTTGAACAAATAAATAAGTGCTAACTGTACTGGGGCTTAGGAAATTATGTCAGAAACTGATCCAGTCTTTTGAGCTATGGTTGGCAAAATTACAGTAGTAAAACCAGAGTAAAGTCAATCTCCCTCCCTTCTTTCCCGGTGCTGGCAAGAAAAATCCACTCAAATCTAGCACATTCTGTACTTGGAACTTGAATAAGTATACCGGATCTGAGACCTTCAAAAATAAGGGCAGGATAGTACACTGCTTTTAATATGGAGTTTGCTCAAACTCAACAGCTTTTAATGTACTGATGCCAAGATGCTAAAAAGTTTTTGAAAACACTCTCTTCCCAACATGTCAGCCATGAGTAATTTTTTTCCTGGTGTACTTTATCTTGGTTTTCCACCAATATTTTTAAACATCTTCTTGACATTATCCATTTATTAAGACAAACAAACAAACAAAAACGGCCAGGGAAGGGGAAAGTGTAATGTTCTGATGGAATTGCCCTTGGTTCCTTTTACCCTCCACTACTTAATTAAAAATAACTTTTCACTTCTCACAGAGTCACAGAGTGGGAAATACCTCTTCAAAACCTCCCATCTGTTTTATATTACAATTAAAAGTCTGATTGGCTGGCAAGCCTACCACTCTATAACTGGATAAATCAGGCAGGAAATCACATGATTATAAAATGAACTAAAAGATTTTAACAAAATAATAGCTTACTGACTATAAAGCAACACTGGTTTTATGCAGATAACTGAGAGACCAAAGCTATTCACAACTGTTGTGTAAAATAAGTATAGTTAATATTCCCTAAGCATCATGACTCCTTTTATAACATTCTTTCAATTTAACACTTACTGAGATTTTCTAAGCACCACGCTAGACACAGGAGCTGTAAATAGCAATCCCTACTCTTCAAAACATGAAGTCTAGTGGGAAAGTTTTATGGAGACACCAGGATAATCAGGAAATGATTCACAGACCTGTGCCTTGAAGGCTGAGTAGGATTCTAACAGGTAGGGAGACAAAGACAAGCAGCCATGAGGAGAGGCACGGAGATAGAAGCATGCACATATATGTTCCGGAAAGATCCAAGTCGCCAGGTCCAGATTAGGAAGTGAAGAAGAAGTCTTGTTATTTAGGCAACAGACAATTATGGAAGATCTTTGAATAGGAGAGATGTGATCAAATCTGTGTGTTTTTTGTAAGTTTCTTTACACTCACATATAAGCAGTTGTATTTCCTCTCAGCAGTTATATTTCACACTGTAAATTAATAAATTAGCATTCTGGTTTCATGTGTCAGTCTCACACACTTGATATAGGCATTCTAGTGAGAGGTAAACTCATTTTTGGTGCATTAATCCATCAGATCTCTAAGGCTAAAAGTAAAATCTAGATGGTGACAAATTCACCGAGGTGATATAATACTGCACAAACCTGACTGGGTGACCAGTTGGCTTTGCCCAGGTGACACCCTGATGTCACAGAACAATTTCTTCATATTTCTGTAGAATGGAGATCAGAGTGATTAGTGCAATCATCTAAATAAAAGATGAAGGAATGGAATTAGAGCTGTGCCTTTATGTGGGCTGAGATTTTACAACAGATTTCAATGTGCAGGGTGAGGGAGAAGCACGAGATTTCACAGTGGGTGATCAAAGGAAAAATAACACCACTAAGAGATAGAACAAAGAAGGGGCAGGTCCAAGTTGGGAAAAAGAGAACATACTACATTTAAGGTACCAACAGAAGAGTCATATGGAGAGTCATATCTAAAGGCAGTTGAGGGCTTCCCTGGTGGCGCAGTGGTTGAGAGTCCGCCTGCCGATGCAGGGGACGCGGGTTCGTGCCCCGGTCCGGGAAGATCCCACGTGCCACGGAGCGGCTGGGCCCGTAAGCCATGGCCGTAGAGGCTGCGCGTCCGGAGCCTGTGGTCTGCAACGGGAGAGGCCACAACAGTGAGAGGCCCACGTACCGCAAAAAAAAAAAAAGGCAGTTGAAAATATGGCTCTAAGTGAGGCTCAAGTATTTCCATTTCTTGAGTAAAGACGTCAAGCTGTGTTAACAGATAAAATCACCTGCAAAGGGAGCGCTAAAGGAGAAAAATGGTCTTAAGAACAGAATGTTGGGTCAAGTCCTTAAAGGTTCGATCAATACCATAAAATACAAAACCAAAGTGAAATGAGCAATGCCATGTCAGCTTGTACACAGATGTTTTATTTTGGATGTTAACAGTCAACATTGTATGCAAGATTCTCTTACAATGGAAAGTTTTCCCATACATCAAAAAACTCAATTTAGTCAGGGTAATTGCTGTATTAATGCGAAAACCTTATAACAAAATGTGGTATTATATATGTGTAGTCAGTTTCCATGCAAGTATGGCTGCTACATATATGTCCGGCATTTTTATAACATACTGAAAGAAATTCAAAGGAACATAACAGTATAAAAGGTGATTTAAGATGCCTGACATGTTTAAGATTAAGAAATCTTCTTGCAAAAAGCAACAAAGCAGTTAACTAGAGGATTCAACCAATACCAACCCAAATATGTACTCTGTCCAAAAAGCCCAAGCTGATTTTCAATACATTACATGTGGGATAATTTAATGCTCAAGAAAAATTATGCTTTAAAAAAATATAGCTCTTCCAAGATATTATACTTTGGTAATTGGAGACTATGTTCATCCAAACCAGCTAAGGGCTACATAAAAAAAAAAAAAAAAAAAGGAACCATTATATGTTATTCAAGATAACTGAAATTGAAATGATCCAGTATGATTTTGCTACAATCACTGGTTTTACAAAGTGAAGTTTCTGTGAGAAGTTCACTAATTAGGAAGCAATCAACATACTTAACAAACATGCTACGAAGATTCAAATTGGTTCATCTATTTGTATCAACAAGGCATAATCTTAGTACCACACATTTTCTTCACTTCTCACTACATATAATATGCAAAAATGAGCAAGTAGATTTAAATAGCTTAAAACCCTTTTAGGTCTACTGTTCAAAAGCTAGGCATTAAAATAGTATTTCCATTTCTATCAACATAAAAACATCAGAGAATCTTAAGCTGTTTTTGTTTTAAGGCATAGCATTTTAATATTTGCAAGAATTTGCCTGGTAATGGTTGATTCCATTAAGTTAACTTGAGAACTTGCCATCATTTGCTTTTTATCTTTTCACACAGTGCAAGTGGTGGTTGCTCTTTCCTTCTCTCATAGCAGCAAGCCGATTCTGCTATCTTCTATAGCAGCATACTTCAGGAGTGGAGAGGGAGAGAGTGTGTCAATTACAAATAATTAAAACTACAGTGTACAATTCTATTTACCTGTCAGTGTTTAAGTTGACAGCACACCATTATATGTCTCAAAAAAAATTACATAAAATCTCTACACAAAAGCAAATAAAGACATTCTTTCAAGAAGAAATAAAATAAGTGCAAACACCTAAAACAGGCAACTGAAGCAACTGTTGTAACCTGTAGAGAAACACAAAACATTTATAAAAGGACATATATTTTTATAAATAAAAGATAATGTTCTCTACTTCTGAAACATTGAGTAAATATAATAAACGTCTAAGTGCAGACTGTTTTTAGGGACCAAGTACCATATTATTTTTTAAACAAAATGCAAAAATTTCAAACACATATACAAATCACCAGATTAAATTATATGACCCCCCCATATAATTTAAAAAGAAAATATTAAATTATTATTTAGTACATTTTTAGAACTACTTTATATAACCAACATGATTTAAAGGACATAGTGCAATATTTAGGTAGATGTGACATACAGTATAGATATTGTATTCTTTGCAGCTATAACTTACTATTGTTTCATACTTAAAACTCAAAACTGTTCTTTACTATGTTAGCTTGTAATAACAGGAAACAACATTGGCTTCTAGACACCCTGTATAGGTATAAATATCTACATTTAAGCTTTAAAAATGAAAATAAATTATAAAAACAGACTTCTTTCCAATTTACAAAGTTTTCCTGCTCCTACATACTGTACAATACATTCAACAAAACTCTCAGCTCTTCTGAGATTTATGAAGAAAATACTGACTCTTTACTAATAAGGAAAAAACCTTTTTGCAATGCCTTTTGTTTTTAGTACTATGCTCAAATAAATACATTTAACACTGTAGTTAATTTTACTGTTTTTTGAAAAATACCAAAAATTAGTAGTGCGACTTTCTTTCTTTTAAATTCCTTTCCACTGTGTTTCTTTGTAAATGGTAGCCTAAGTAAATCAGCAGATAGGCAAAAGTACTTCATAAAACCATGAGTGCTTTCTATACAGAGACTAGTTTCAGAAATCATACATACTCATAAAACCTATCTATAACAAAACCGCAGCATCAGGAGAGTAGCAACATATATCTTTTGAAGAAAATATGTGAGAATTTACTTTTAGAATACCCAGGAATATTCTAATATGATTTCCCCATCTTGTTCTTTAAAAACAATTTTTTAAAATCTTACGTCTTAAAAAATAAACTGTGAAATTGCCTACCCCTTACTTAAGTGCCTAGCTTTCTGCTTGCCCAATATGAAAAAGGATGCAAACCATTTTAGGGCTGTATTAAAACTTTAAAAACAGTTAATCAACAAAAAAAATTCATTGCAGCCTAATTTGGTATAGAATCTAATAAGGAAGTGGGGCATTTCATCCGTTTTAATAACAATCACAGTATGAGAGCTCTTGAGGTACTGCCTGTAGCTGTATAAGTGCTCAAATATCTTCTTGCTTGTTCCGTCATGATAAGTTGGTCTTCCGTCTTCCCATAAACCACTGTTTCCCATTCACAAGACTAGGAAGGCAATATTAATAGTGATGTGAAAATTACTAAGATAACTATCCATTCTACTTCACAATTAGACTTTTAAAAAATCAATTAATTGATTGGATATTTAATAATTATTGTAAAAAATGTTTTTGATAACAGCATTGTGATTCTTTTTAAATAATGATGTTTCAAAAATACATACTAAAATATTTATGATCAAGTTTTTTAAGTCAATTTTTTAGCTATCTATAGGACTGTGGAGGCAGTTTAAAATTTCTGTTCCCACAACTGCCCCTCAAATCAAATCAGTCTAAACATGGAAAGAAATGTCAGTCATTACTGCTTCAAAGTTTTGCAAAAGATTTAAAGAGAGAATGCAATGTCAAAAAATGAACCAAGAATGCTTTATGTCTTGCAAATCAGGAAATATATCATAACACAAAGTCAAGTTTACGTTTGTTTCATTTGTTTTCTTCCCTTATTATAGAGTAAAGGTTACTACTCCATAGGTATGACCTGCTATGTAATAAAATTTCCTGAAAAGTTCTGTGTTAAACACTGGTAAATGGGGATTCAGAGAATGTGTTACATGGCTCTGTGAAGAGCAGTGGCTCAAGAAAGAGAGGAGGTGGCCACATCTGATTGCCAAAGATGTTTTCAAGAAATGCTTGAATGTCAGGAAGGATAGCTCTGCAGTCACTGCAGTGTAAAGAAGAAAACTTCCTCCTCAATGACCTCTCAAATTCTCTTGGTTGAATTCTTAAGATAACAAAGTAAAAATTTCTCCAGCCTTCATTTGCAGTTACATAATGGCTGCATAGCATCAGAAAAAAGGATTCTGTTTTACAACTTTGAGCCAGAAAGTTCACTGGAAACCATTATATCGATACCAACAAAATCAAGTTTGAAACTGCTTCCAACCACTTACCCTTTAAAAGTAGCAATCAGGGCTACAATTATTTATTACAGAAGAGGTGCCAGAAGTAGATTTAGATATTTTTAGTTTAAAAATGAAACAGTGCTTAAGAAATCACCAGAAGAGTGATTCCAATTGTCTTTACTATGTTAGCTTGTAATAACAGGAAACAACATTGGCTACCATTCCAATTGTTTAGTTTATATGTGCCCTGATGAGCGAGTCTCTCAAAAACCCAAATCTAGTTTGAGTGACAAAACAATGGTGAATGTCTAGTTACTATTATAGTCAATTTTGAATTTAAAAGAAAAAGTATAATTTCTGATCAGTAGGTCCAAAGTAATAATTGAATGAACAACAACAAAAATCACTGAAAGAAATTTATAAATTCATACCTGAAGATTCTTTTCCAATGTGACAACTTTGGAAGTGTTAGGATTTGGTTTCTTTTTATTAAGTGTATATGTTTTGTTGGTTGAATTTATATCTTGTTTTTCAGGAGTCAAGTTGCACCTATTGTCATGTATTTCCAATAATGGTATCATTAATAAAGATGTTGTAAATATGTTTTCTGACTAAGAGAAAAAAGAAAGAGGAAAATAAAATAACTAATTCAAAAATGGAGACAAATAGAGGGACTACTGAGTAAGTGGTAGTGGAAGCCCTGTTCATTTCCCTCCAAGAAAGCTTCTGGTTCCGATGAAATTTCTAGTAATGCAGTAAAATTAAATATTTAAGAAATGAACCAAAGATATTGAAATTTAAAGCTTTGAGAACTACCATTTTTTGACATCATACATAAGGGAGCTAACTCCCCTCAAGACCAAACAAATATAAAAAGCAAAGAAGTAAATAAGATATTCTCTACAGTTAATTGTTTCTCTCTGAATTAGGCAGAATACTACTAAAGGAAACCGTCTAAGAAGCTCTAATGAATTAGCCACACAATGAGTAAAACACAAGAACCACTAGGACATAAAGCAACCATCTTAATATAAGAAAAATTCTTTACAAACCTGCATGCCTGAAAGATCTTCAGTTACTAGTTGAGTGGCTGGTTCTTCTTTTTCCCAATTATCTAAGACTAGTGATTTTCTGACCTTCTTTACAGAAGCAGTATGCTAGAATGGATAATTTACAACAGGAACATTATGGTCAAGTCACTTGAACACGGTAAGACTTTTATTAACAACAATACTAAAAGATCACCTCTTGTTTGCAGCTTTTGTAAGCTGGTTCATCTTCCTCTTTGAGGAATATGTCTGTTCCAGTTTCTTCTTTTAAAACTTCCCGAATATCTTCTTCCAAGAAGGCAAGTGGCTGTGACTAAATTATTTTTAAAAGGGTTTTTAAAAAGCCTTTTATAGCAATTCCTTTTTCTCCCCATATATAGAAACCCATCTTTTATACTTTTTCATTATTGGCATAACTTTCTCCCAGTCCCTATAGATACATACACAGATGAAAAAGATGTGATCACTGCTCTCAAATAGCTATGGCAAAAATAATATTGCAAAATATTATTGGCAAAAATAATACTGCACATTGCAAGCACTGAATGAAGTGTGCCACTTTCTTCACGCTAGGGCACTAAACAAAAGTCTTCCTTTTGGGGAACCTATTACAGCTCCTGCTTCAATCAGGATCCTCAAAATTAAACAGAAAAGCGATTATTTCCCCAAGTATTTTTATATAAAAATAGGAAACATAGAACGAATTGGGACTACAGTAGCTCTCCTTCTTCTATTTTTATTGTACTTATTGCATAGTGTCTAATTACTAGTTTACATGTTTCTCTTACTACTAAATATGTGAGCTATTTGAGAGCAGTGATCACATCTTTTTCATCTGTGTATACATCTCTGCACACCTAGCCTTAAGCTTAGAGCTGAGACACAGTGTTCAAGAAGTGTGTGCATGTGCATGTGTGTCTGTGTGTGTCTATGTGTGTACTGGAGTGTGGGAAGGCAGGATACAAAAAAAACGTGAATATGGGCTGAATGATGAAATAGTCTCAAAAGATTATTCATCTATCTGTTTAAAAAAAAAAAAAAGGTAATCAAAGCGCCACTAAACAAAAGAACAAACTGGCAGCATGTAATGGCCAGCAGCTTATGTTCCCAGTCGACAAAGTTAGGGAGAGTAGCATTCATATATAAATGAGATTTCACAGCACTTACAAAAACTTTAAAAATGGAAACAGAATTTTTTTAAAGTGCTCTCATCTACAGCCTGAGACATGCAGGAATTATGTCAGTATTTCTGTGTGTTGCTCCAAGAGATCTTGTTTTAAGGATTACATTTCACAAAGAATATAGATAAGGTGCTCTTAAAAAGAAACCTGGAATCTATTTTTCCCCTGTAAGAATACAAGTGTCCTAAGATGTGGTGCATATGTACAAGGGAATAATACTCAAGCCATAAAAAGGAAGGAAATAATACCATTTGCAGCAACATGGATGGACTTAGAGATTATCATACTAAGTAAAGTAAGTCAGACAAAGACAAATACCGTATGATATCACTTACATGTGGAATCTAAAATAGACACAAATGAACTTATCTATGAATCAGAAGCAGATTCACAGACATAGAAAACAGATTTGTGGTTGCCAAGGGGGAAGAGGGGTGGGGGAGGGAAGGATTAGGAGTTTGGGGCTAGGAGATGCAAACTATCATATATAGAATGGATAAATAACAAGGTCCTACGGTATAGCATAGGGAACTGTATTCAATATCCTGTGATAAACCATAATGGAAAAAAATATGAAAAAGAAAGTATATATTTATGTGTGTGTGTGTGTGTAACTGAATCACTTAGCTGTATAGCAGAAATTAACATAACACTGTAAATCAACTATACTTCAGTTTCAAAATAAAAAAAGAAAGAATACAAGTGTCCTAGAAAGCCAACCTCTAAGAAGTGCCTTTGACCCACTGTAAGATACACAAGAAAGCTCAGTGGTGAGCACATAGTAGGTGCTCAGTAAACAACTGGAGGAGGAGGAGCGGAAGGAATGAAAAGTCAGCTCGCTACAAATGAGCCTACAGATACTTTAGAAATTTTAATTACAAAATCAATACTTTCTTTTTATCTTAAATTGCTGGTGAAAATGACCTGTTTTGGCAATGGATAAATTCTTCCGAAACATGAACAAACTGACAGGGACTTAGATATCTGAAACCTAATTTCTTATGCACTATTATTAAAATGATAATTTTTACTCAACATATATGTTGACCAAATGACCCTGAGGCACTGTCAGAATTTTTCAACTATCTTCAAATTATTGCTTATTTGTCGAATTCCCAATTAGGCTACACACCCTTCTGAAGGCAGGAAGCATACCTGACATGTTTAACATTACATCCCCAAAAGCCTAGCTCAGCGCCTGGCACATAATAGGCACTCAATCAATATTTATCAAATTAATGATAAATTTTTTAAACGAATAACAAAACGCTGAAACAGATTAAATCAATTAGGTAATTCCATACAATGGACTAATACAAAAACATTAAAAATTATGGGATAAATATATACAATTTATTAAATTTTAAAAGGTTACAAAAGAGTACACAGTGTGATCCCACTTTTATTATGTATATATTCATAAAAACTAAAAAGTTTACAGAACTCTAAAGAGAATATAATTGTTCATAGCAGCATATGGAACTAAGTGACAAAAATACTTGATCAATCCTACTATGTACCCTCTAAAACAGTATTTCAAAAAAAAGGAAAAGACTAGGAGATTTGAGTGTGAGACATGCTCTTTGGTAGAAAATTGATTAAATCAAGTAAACTAGAATTTATTAATTGATTTACTCAAAATGTGACTAAGAAGATAACTAAAGTACCCTAGAAGTGACCAATATTTTAAAAATCATATTTTATTTCTAATGTACGTAATTTGTCAGAAATCTTTATCTGCCTAGAATCAGAGTGCCCATGGTTCACCTAAGGTACTTCAAAATTATCTGTGTGCTAACACAGGTAACAATTCCCACCTCCGTTCATGTACTACTATTGTTACCACTATTATTAAAATAATAATAGCAGCAACTAAGCACATACTACTTGAAACTTAGTACCAGCCTCTTTATTTCTATTATCTATCTTCACAAATAACCTGCTGGGGTGTTTTATGATATCCACTGAATAGAAGAGGAAACTGAGCCTTAAAGAGGTATCATGATCAATCAGTTTCATAAATATTATTAGGCAAGTACTTATGTATATCAAAATATTAAAATTATTTTATTCTACTGTAGGTAACTGCTACTGAAACTACTAAAAGGTGGGTTTTAGTATTAAGCAATGAGTTATACTGAAACTTGACTTGCCTTCTCTAGACGATACAAAGAAAGTCTGAATTCAAAAGAAGCCAAGCAAAGGTTTACTTACAAGGAAAAAGATTAACACAAATTCAAACTCATAAATCGAGATAACATTTTTTTAATCCAGTTCATTGAACATCTTTTTTAAAATGTTAAAAATCAAGGATAAAAATCAAAATTTGTGTCTTATTAAAATTAGGAAAATTCTTAAAAATAAAAGGAGTATACATACCACAGTTTTAAGAGGGCCATATTTTTTCTCCTGAGCAGCAAGCGCATTCTTAAAAGGAGTGGGAGTTCTTGGTGTGGTACCCAATATAGATCTTCTAATAGTAGGTGTTCTAAACCTATCCAATCATTTAGATATTTGTATTACAGTCAAAATTTGATTTCATATGAGTTAAGGAAGGCAAAGCCACAATAAAAGCACACACTATATTTTCTTGTATATACACATGCTTTATTTAAACATTCCAAGACTTTTAAAGCGTGCCTGCCTAAACTATTCTTATTCCAATCAATCATCTTAAAATAGAAAAAAGACTAATGCAGAAATAAGTACTAAAAATGTTGTTTGCTCAAGATCAAAGTTTTATACTACATTTAGCTGGTTTTCAGTCTCCTAGGGATAAAACATAAGGTTATGATTTTTTTTAAATTCTAAATCCCATATGGACAGGGATGATGATATATGTATAAATGGACAAAAAGCTAATCTGCTCTTGAAATTGTGCTTCCCATTTTCTCAAACATAATTATTTAATATGTACTTACCCTACATTTTCCTTTTGATCTTTGGGGGTTGTTTCCTTATGAAGAGGAGTTGTAATGAGAACTTTCTGCCCACAAATAGGGGTTGATGTGAATGAAGGATTTTCTATATTAATTTGTTCATTTCCAGGACACGTGTTGAAAAACTAAAAAAGGAAGAGAGTTCAAAGACAATTTCTAAAATGTCAAAATCCTACACAAATATCAAACTGATAAGATTTTCAAATTATTTCTCCATTCCTTTTAGGAAAGGATTATCAATAATACATTTACATTCTACTCCATAAAAATTAAGCTCCAAGAGGGCAGGCATTTTTGTTTTGTTCATCACTGCCTCCGCAGAACAGTGTTTAAGATGTAACAGGTATTCAAAAAATAGCTGCTTAACAAATATTCAAAAGTAACAAAACACAATAAAAAAATTTCCAAACAGTGCATCTTATCAAATAGGAATCTATAGAAACCATAAATAGCTGCTGTGTTAAATGTAAGCTTTGTACAACAGTGTAACTGGAAAAAATGTTTTATGATTTTATTAATAAATGATCTTAAGTGTTCCTTTCTATAAGAATATTTAGAACTCAGAATATAATAACAGTACTTTGCTAAGAAGAAGTACAGCTGTCTGGCAAATTTGCCTATTTAGAACACAGCTCAGAACCTTTGAGCAGCCAAAATCGGTATCATAGAGCCTGTTTTCCAAATGACACAATTTACTCATTGGATCTTAACTTACATACAATTGTGAAATACTACTTTATTTCTGTAGCCAACAGAGTAGAAGCAATGGCAAGAAAAAGTGGAAATTGCCAGGGACTTCCCTGGTGGTCCAGTGGTAAAGAATCTGCCTTCCAATGCAGGGGACACGGGTTCGATCCCTGGTCAGGGAACTAGGTTCCCACATGCCGCGGGCACCAAAACTGAGCTCACGTGCCTCAGCTAGAGAGCCCGCATGCCGCAAACTACAGAGCCCAAGCGCTCTGGAGCCTGCGCATCACAACTAGAGAGAGAAAACCTGCACGCCACAACTAGAGAGAAGCCCACACTCTGCAAGGAAAGAAGATCCCGCATGTCTCAGTGAAGATCCCACATGCTGCAACTAAGACCTGATGCAGCCAAAAAAAAAAAATAATAATAAAAAATAAATTAAAAAAATGGAAATCGCTTTAAGGTTGCTTATAACTGGAATGAATTCTATAATAGCTCTATCACTTCTGATGCCCATAAATCACAGGATAAAATCCAAGTTCTTTGCCATGGGATATACAATCTTTATAATCATGCCTCACCTTCTCAGCCATTTTCCACCTTACAATTTACTGTTCAATGAAAATTGCAGGTACACAAAACTCCAAAAATAGAAAATTGCTAGTCTGCTCAAGCCTGGTTCACCTTCCTCAGGATACTCTGTAACTCTTGGGGTGGGGGGTGGACACACTACCTGCATTGTAGCCTATGTAAATAGCATCCCCTGAAGCAGACGGGGTGCCATTTTCAGAGAAAACTGTGGCTGTATACTTACTACCAGATCCTCATCTTCCCAGCATCAAAAACATACCTCCAATAATATCCCAACATCCTCCAAGTTTATTTGGCCATTAAACTTCCTTCTTCTCCTATTGGACTTTTTAACCTCTGTCAAGACACTTTAAGCAAACACCAGCTTCATCTCTTTCTTAATAACTGACCTTGGACAAATTGCCTAACTTCTGAAATTCATTTACCTACCTCTAAGGTTTTCTTAAAGAGCATTAACTAAGATACTATAAGAAAAATGTTTAGCACACAGCCTGGAACATGGTGTTCATTAAGAAAGATAGTATTATAAAATAAAAGGTACAGTTTGCCTTGATATAAATATCTGCTCCCCAGGGATATAACTACAGGAGAAAGCAGATAGTTCCTGACATCCCTAAACAACCTACTGACACATGAAATTCTTATAGGGAGCAGTTGTCTATGAATATATACCTGATATCTCTTGAACAGTCAGTCAGGAAACTGGCTCCCAGTCTCAGCTCTGCCATTAGATAACTTTGGGCAAATCATTTTATCTTTCTGGGCCTATTTCCTGATGAGTTCTATAAAGATGTAGAACTACATATCTAAAACATCCCTTTCCGCTCTAAAAATTGTAAGATAAAATGCAACTACTACACTTTGTGAGATACTTTGCTGATTTACCATAGCTCAGCACTCTCCTGTATACATTTAAATACATTATCCATTTTTATGTGTTATCAAAGCAAGGAACTGTTAGTATGGATGTTAAAGATCTAATTTAATCCAACTCATCAGCATTTGGAAACATAAATAAAAATGACACTACTACCTGTGAAGGAGAAAATGGTAGTGTTTTCACCGGTGTGTGTTTTAGTGCCGTATTACCACCATCATTGAATGAGCCATCACCAGGGTTGCTGCCTGGGGACTGACCCACTCGCATTCTTCTCTTCTTTCTGAGGATGGTTGGTGGAGTGCTAAACTTAGCCACACTTGGAGATGTTAAAGGAACAGCCTCACTGTCTGCACTGTTACAACTGTTTTTTTTCCCTTCAAGTACAAGACTGACGTTAAATTGACATTCCATGGCTCCTTCGTTGTGCTGAATTCGCATTAGTTTTACTGGTGTGGACTTGACAGGAGAAGCAGCAGCATCAGAAAGATCAAAGCTAGTAACATCACTCCATGCTACAGGATCCTGCAATAAATTAAATTCTTAACTAAAGTTATTAATATTATAACCTGGTTAAATCTAGTCTTGAACATAGGATGATGATTTCCAGAGTTAATTAACTACTCATTTTTATCAGTAGAAATAGGCTTTCCTTGGTTCATCTTTTTTTAAGCAAGCCCATACGAGAGGAACAGATTATGCTTTTACGACAACTCCAGTTGGAACATTCCAAAGTAATATTTCATCTAATTCTAAGTAGCTGAAGCTTACTGTCAAAGTACTTTAAATGAAAATAACAAATTACTTTAAGTTATTTTTATAAGAGAGTACAGTTCGTCATAAAACTTCACATTGTATTCCACATCAGAAAACTTTACACTCTATTCCACATCTACATAATCATTTGGTAATATGTATGGAATATCTTCAAAGTGGTCATACACCGTGATCCAAAAATTCAATTTAACCTAAGGACATAATCATGATTTTGCACAAAGCTTTATGTATGTTCTTTAATTTGTAATACTGAAAAACTGGACACCACATAAATGGTGTAAATAAATAAATAATAGTATGTTGGATAAATAAATTTTGCTACATTCATATGACAGAATACCATGAAGCCATTAAAACTCAAGTTTAAAAATGAGTTAAGAGGGCTTCCCTGGTGGCGCAGCGGTTGAGAATCTGCCTGCCATTGCAGGGGACACGGGTTCGAGCCCTGGTCTGAGAGGATCCCACATGCCGCGGGGCAACTAGGCCTGTGAGTCACAACTACTGAGCCTGCACGTCTGGAGCTTGTGCTCCGCAACAAAGAGAGGCCACAATAGGGAGAGGCCCGCGCACCGCGATGAAGAGTGGCCCCCACTCGCCGCAACTAGAGAAAGCCCTCGCACAGAAACGAAGACCCAACACAGCCAAAAATAAATAAATAAAATTAAAAAAAAAAAAAAGCAAGGATGTTTACAAAAAAATGAGTTAAGAAAACGGGGACACGCTCATGATATAATGTGGGAAAAAAATTCACAAACATAATACATTAGTGTATGTTTGGGTTTAAAAATGTATACATATATGTGTTTTATATGTCTATAACACAGCCTGCAAGGAAATACCTCAAACTATTAACTCTGGGTTTATGGGGGTTTTAATTTTCTTCCTACAGTGTTCTCTACTTTCTAACTATCTCTAATATACAACTTGTATAATAAATACATAAATATATATATATATATATATATTTTTTTGCCAGAAACCACTGCAAAATATCAGAACAAAATTAAGCATGACAAGGTAATGTGTAACATAAAACTGGTCAGTGTCCATTAAACTGAGTTTCTGAACATGTAACCACATAACTAAAACTGAGCTTTTGATAATCTCACAATTTCAAACTTACAGATTCAATAAGTTCTAGAGTCTCTGCAAATTCTGGGATGGTCTGTAGAGAGGACAGCACAGCGTTTGCCTCCACGGCCAGGAACTTTGTGGGTGAGTTCTGCTGAGCAGACACAGCCTGATTTTCATCCAGACCGTAAAACTCACTAGTGTGCTCCTCGAGGCTTAGAGTATTAGACATGCTATCATCCATGAGGAAACTACCAGACCAGCTAGAAAAGCTTCCAGGTTGCTAAAAGTACAAAAGAAATTTGAACATTATTTGTCATTCCCAATCTAAGCAAAAATTTGGATTTTAAGTAAAAATTTTTTCTAGACCAACCAACATACTTCACAACATTTCAGCTAAAAATATAGTAGCAAATATACCATCTTTCCTCAAAACTGATATAAAAACTTTTTAAATTAAACCTCATCTTGACTATATTTTTTTCTAACTAAATTTTTCTTAAATCTATAAAGTCATGGTGAGATAAAACTAGTAATGTACCATATATACTACAACATAAGGTCCAAACTCCTAGAATCTGTCTTTTCTCTACCTTTCTAACTTCATCTCCCAACTCAAGCCCCCGCTCCCAGGGAATAGTGAATACCCAACTATAGCACAGTACTTGCAATTCCCTGATAAGTTTTGGTCTTTCACCCTGGATAAAGGGAGCAGCCTTTGCACATACTGCTGTTCCCTTCATCTGGAACGCTCAACCTACTGACCAGGGAAAATTCCTATTCCTCATTTAAGATATAGTTCAAATTTTGGAAAGTACCCCATCTGATTATACACTTCTACCTGTTTCTGTTTATAATAATGTCCTAGTTCATCTTTTTGCTAATATATAATCACTGCCTGTCTTTCAAGACTGAGCTCAAATAGGATTTCTTCCAGGAACCCTTCTGACTACCTAAATCTCAATCTTCTATGAACTCCCATAAAACTGTGTTACTTATTATATCACACTGGATGCTGTTTCTTATCTGTGTCCCCACTATCCTTTGAATTCAGGGACTGTGTCATTTTTCTTTATCTCTCTAGAGATGTACACTGGCCAATTTACTTATCTTTTGAGCCTAGTTTCCTAGTGTCTCATAATGAAAAACAAGAAGAGAGACCTTAAAGAGCCATGGTCAAGAAACATTATGTAATTTGAGAACTGTTAACAATAGTAGATCCCAAGAGATCTCATTACAAGGAAAAAAACTTTTTTTCCCTTTTTCTTTTTCTTTTTGGTACCTATATGAGACAATGGATGTTCACTGAACTTATTGTGGTAATCATTTCACAATATGTAAGTAAAATCATTATGCTGCACACTTTAAACTTATATGGTGCTATATGTTAATTATATTTCAAAAAAACTAGGAAAAAAAAACAGAAAGAGACAGGATGTAAAGTGTATAGCACTGTCCAACAGAATCTGTGAGGTGATGAAAATGTTCTGCACCTGAAACTGCTCAATATGGGCGCCAGCCACATGAGCAACAACAATGTGGCCAGTGCAACTGAGGAGCTGAATTTTTAAATTTCGAATTAAATGTGTCTAACAGTTACCATATTTTAGAGAGCACACTGCTCAGTCCATAGGAAGCACTCCATAAACAGTACCTATGACTATTAAATAAAAAATTACTAGAATATGCTAGATATTCACAATAGCAAAATGTTAAGTTTCGAGTTAAGTAAGGTGAAAAAACAAATTTTCAACACTGTTGCAAAACAGGTTCCACCTGTTTTAAAGATTCCTATAAATAAAAGAAATTAAAGCAATCTTATTTCACTAGCACAGCCACCTTCCGAGTTTACAATCACTTTCTGGAGATAACTTCCAAACATATACATTTCAACTAAGTTTGTGGGCAGGAAAAAGGTTCAAAGAGGGAGGTTTACTAGG